>NC_049252.1:28918891-29523806 GCF_011100685.1 Canis lupus familiaris
TTTACCAGCCTGGAAGCTCTCCAGACCCTGTAGTGCAGGAGTTTTATAGAGGCTTCATTGCAGGTGTGATTGTGACATCCTTGGCTGTTGATTAGCTCAATCTCCAGCCCCAATACCCTCCCCTGGGGTCTGTGTGGAGGCGAGGAGGGATGGGGTGGGATTAAAAGTTGCATCCCACTAGCCATGCCGCGGTCTTTCCCATGAGCAGCTCCTGTCCTGCATCTATTTAAGGGCCCCCAGCCCCAAGCCACCTTATTCAAAATACGGAAAGGCACTCTCATCACTCCAGCAATTCCAGGGGTCTTAGAAGCTCCTGTGTCAGGAACCAGGGACCAAGACCAAATATTTTAACAAAAGATGTTCCTATCAGTCAGGAAATCACAAGGGTTTTAGGCACTTTGCCAGGAACCAGAACCAGGAACTGGGGACAAAGACCAGATATGTATTTCTTATTATGTCACAATATCACAAGTTCAGACAAAGAAACAAAAAGGAAACATTTATTTTAGTTCTATCATTTCTTCACTCTGGTTAGAATACTTCTATAAAGAGAAACTTCCCTATCAAATGTTTGGTTACTCTGAGGTTCAGTATGTAAAGGAAAAGCAGAATGGATGCGTGATTTCTTTTCCTTGTATATTTATACTAGTTTTCAGGATACATTGATTACCTGTGGTGGCCAATTAGGATTTTTTTGTTTTTTAATATCGTTATGAATTCATAAACTTAATTCTCTTTGGTGGCTGTAGTCCATTACAGTTATTCATATTGATTTTCAACTTTGGCCAGTAGATCCCTCTTAAGGTTGGCTCTTTTGCCCTTAGGATGGGATACTTGACATAAGTTTTCATATTCTCCAAAATGATTAATCTAAATTTATTTATACATTTTTTCCGATTTTATATTTTTTTTAAAGATTTTTGTTTATTTATTCATGAGAGACACAGAGAGAGAGAGAGGCAGAGACACAGGCAGAGGGAGAAGCAGGCTCCACACAGGCAACTTGATTCAGGACTCGATCCTGGGACTCTAGGATCACGCCCTGGGCCAAAGGCAGGCACTCAACTACTGAGCCACCCAGGGATTCCTGAATTTATATTTTAAATGGAAATATATTACAACTGGACAGTGATTTGCTTCTTTGAAGACTCCTGAATTAATTATTCAATGTGGAGAAAAGTGATTCCATGTGAATTCTGTGGGGATTTTTTTCCTTCCCAGGTATAGGAGGTATTGCCAGCATGCCACCACTTACAGCTGTTGCTCCAGTGCCAATGGGATCCATTCCAGTTGTCGGAATGTCTCCACCTCTAGTATCTTCTGTTCCTACAGCAGCAGTGCCTCCCCTGGCTAACGGGGCTCCCCCTGTTATACAACCTCTGCCTGCATTTGCTCATCCTGGTACGTGACCTGCTGAATCCATAGACTGAATTTTTACGACGTGTATTTTACTCTTCCTTCTTGCTGAATCTTCTGTCTTCAATTTCTGATTATATTTGAGTGGCATTTTGTTCCAGAGGAAAATATTTACCTTTTTCATGTAATATCTCATTTTTCCTGATATGTTAAATAGGGTATGCTAGGCTAGAGAGAAGTAAAGGAGAATAAAATTGTGGAGCTTTGGTACCATTATGGGCAAAGATGAACTCAACAGCTAAAACCAAGAGCTTAATTTCCTTTCTAGGGCCTGACAATAACAAGTCCAGTTGGAGCAGTATTTGAACATTTTTTTTCCATGTGTCAGTTACTACTTTTCTTTAGTTGCTATGAATTGCTGATAAACGAGCTATTCCCTTAGGAGTAGGATTACTTGCAGGGAGAAAAAAGGACATTGCCTTTTTTTTTTTTTTTTTTTTGGAGGAGGCATAGTAATATTGGGCAGAAGGGGGAAGGAAGTTTGTTATATGGCTAGATACATTAAGGATGGAGTATTCCCTGCTCTCTTCACTGAAGGAAAGGATTAGAAAGTTCCTGGTGTAGCTAATTTCATTCTGAGACTTTACTTGAAGTCTTTTCCCTTTAGTGAAAATAAAGCAAACCTAAACTGTAGACATGGTCTACAAATCTTAGAAAATTCTTATCCAGTGGGAGAAGTATTTTTTTTTTTAATTTAATTTGTTTATTCAAGAGAGAGAGCAGGGGGAGGAGCAGAGGGCGCGGGACAAGCAGACTGTGAGCTGAGCATAGGACCTGTTGCTGGGCTTGATCTCATGACCCTGAGATCATGACCTGAGCCAAAACCAAGAGTTGGACAGTTAACCGCCTGAGCCACTCAGGCACCATGGGGGAAGTATTAAAAAAAAAAAAAATACTTTGAATGTGTCTGAAACATTCACTAGTGATGATGGCGTGGAGTTTTAGCCATGGATAATGATTATATGTGAATCATTATTTCTCTGCCCAGCTACCTGGGTTTATTACATCTGTCAAGATCTATCTCTAAGTTATAGCCAAATGTACCACATTTTTTTTTTCTTTCTATAAGATTCTCTTGTGCCATGTACTTCACCTTTCATTTGTGACCATGGCTGCAGATGTGATGACAGCTGAGAAAGTTGTTGCAGTTGCTTTTTTAGTAGTATCTGTGAATCCACGTGCTCTGTCTTGTTTTCTTTTGTGACTGATGGCAAATGTTATAAGACAGTAGGCAGGGATGAGGGGAACGAGGCTAAGGCTCCAGAGTTTTTTCCTGGCACACTGCTAACCAGCCAGAATGAGAATCAGACATAAGAGCTGAGCCTCCCTAGTATCCCATGTTGTCTGGCCAGGCCTGCAAGGCTGGGACTTTTTGTCTTTTCCATCTGGAACTAATACTTCCACTCTTCCAGCACAGTTAAGAGAATGCCATATTCTATGTATTTAAGCTGTTGTTTCTTTAACTAATGGGACGGAGTCTATAAAGTGTGATATGAAAAGCTTAACAAAGAGTTAAATAACCATTTCTATTTAGTAAGGTGATTTTCAGCAGGAATGAATAAATCTGGAGGACTTTTTGTCCAGTCACAAGGAGGAATAACTCATTTTGAATCCTGGGTGAAAAGGGAAGAATAATTTCTGCCTCAGATTTGGTGACTCTGTATTCTCATTTTTGTTAATAGGGACATGATTCTTTTCTTTGTAGAGTTAAAATTATTCAAAGTCTATTTATTTTTACAGCAGCCACATTGCCAAAGAGCTCTTCCTTCAGTAGATCTGGTCCCGGGTCACAATTAAACACTAAGTTACAGAAGGCACAGTCATTTGATGTGGCTAGGTAAGTGTGCTTGTTTTTTAAATGGGCTTTTGGGTAAAAGCTATTATCTGATTAACTTCTAAAACTAAAAATGAATTAGCTATGTTCTTTATTATCTTTTATTTTGAAAGATGCCAATAATTAGTGCTGGATAATGTTACCAGGTTTTATCACTTATATGTTGCAGAGATGATGAATAAAAAACATGACATTTCCTAAAAAAGCTTTGGGTGTTATTTTTTTAACAAGGAAAACAAATAGGTATCAGTTTTACTAATGTTCACAAATATTAAAATCGAACTCTAGGTAGGAGAGGAAAATTAGCTATTTTGTATTGGTCATTTTAAAGTATATGTATAAAAATTTTTATATGAAGATTGGAGCCACAGTTCACCTTATTTTTTTATTCTATCTCAGATAATCTCATGGAATCTATATGGATTGTTACTGAAACCTTATTTAAAACCACCTTTTATGAAGTGAATTATTCAGATTAGTGGATAATCATTATTAATCAAGTATGTGGCCCAATTTTGGCAAAGTTTATATGACCTTACTGCTTACATTTTGACCAATCTTGGTTTCATATTCTCTTTCATATTTTTATTTCCTTTTATCTCAAATTTTTTCCCTTGCATATTGTTACACAAGATGAAAAGTTAAGTCTCTTCATAAGCCACCTCCAAACTTTTGCAATTAAAAGGGGACATAAATGAAGATGATTCCATCTTTTCTTGTTTCAGTCCTCATTAGAAATCTTTCCTAAGTGACTCAAGTCATTTTCCCACTTCTAAGAGAAGAGTGCGTTGAATATAATTGAACAATTTATAACCCTTTATAAAATGATTTAAAGGAAACCCATAAACTGAAAATCACCATGCTGAATGCTGATGTATATACATTAGCTCTTGGGATATGCACTATCTTCCCTATAAGATGACTCGATTTTTCTATGTTGTAGATGAGGAGCTCAGAGACATTAGTAATTTGTCCAAAATAACGCAACTTAGAAGTGACAGAACCAAGAGTTTAACTGAGTACTTTCTGATTTTTAAGGCATGAGTCCTTAACCATAGCAGTTTTCTCTGGAAACTTTAGTTAATGGTGGTATACAGATATTTGTGTTCCACTCAATTAAGGTTTTACTCTGAAGATTTAGGAATATTATTACCAAATACCTCATTAACCCCCCACAGCCACCTGCAGTAGATACTGTCTCAGAATTGTGAATGAGGAAGTAAATCCCGAGAGGTTATAATCCTCACTGATGGTTTACATTTTACCACAAGTTTGAGCAGAGATGTAAATTCAAGGTGATCTATAACTGAATTTTGGATTTCTTAGTCTTTTCCCTTTGCCATGGTGAAGTTTTGAGTTTTCTGTGACTCTCCACAAGAGATTTTCAAATCCACCATAAAATTGATTTGTGACATAAGAATGAATAAAAAATCAGTATTAGCAAACATTAATGCTATTAGGACAACTGATTTTGGAGGAAGGAGTTTGGTAGTCATCTTATTAATAATTTAAATTTCCAGCACATTTTTAGAATTTGGCATCTAAATTTTGGTTACCTGTTAATGAGGCTTTTAGTCCATTTAAATTTTCAGGAAAGTCTCAGCTGAAAACTATGACTTGATAAGTATAATCTGGGGTAGCTTCTGTGTGCAACACCCTATATTCCTGGGGTGTAGGGGAAAGATAATTAGCTTCTGACAAGTAGGCAAGAGTTGGAATCAGCAAAATATTAGTTTAAAATGAGAGCGTTGTTGCAGAAGTACTCACAGCAGAAACAATATTGGTAAGTGTTTTTTTACTAAGAAATTTATAATAATTGAAATGTGAATATAATTAGGTACTTTGCAAGAGTTTGGGAGCAGTTTCATATACTTTATGAAGTGTATAAGTATAAGCATGTAGATAAACATATATAAATGATGACTAAGAGGTTCACTTTGTGATTAGAATTTTGCTTTTACCTATGAGAAATAAGTATTTTTGTTGAAATCAAAGGAAATTGCAAATGGGGCCTTAGTTATAATCTGCCCTGGAAGTGGAATGCAGATTTTACTGAGAGCTTAGCCATTACGTTGAAATTGCCCTCCTTAGACACCAGGCTCTTAACAAGCCATTGGTGCCAGTTGTGATACTTGGCGTGGAACTACTCTAAGGACCTGATCACTAAGGAGGTATAGACCCATCTGACTGCTGGTAGGCTTCTCTTTGGTCCAGGGTTGCAACACATTGTCAAGAGAACGCAGCAGTAGGTGGCAGACAGGAAAGCAAAGCTCCTTCCATTACGACTCCGATGATTTGCCATGACCCGGACATGTTCTCTTCTCTCTGGGACACTCTCCACTCGTGGGAATTTAAACTTCCCAGAATGAAATGATTTCCCTTCATGAAGAAATGAATGCATTTTGCTAACCAGAAAGTTACAAACATTCAAGAATTAATATCTTTAAAGGGAGTTATATGTGGGCTACCAGCATTGCTCTTTAATCCAAAAGAACTGTTCCAGAAGTTTGGGAAAGCCTCGACAGTAGTGTATCACTTCAGTTCCAGGGAGATTTTTTTTCCATATCTTGTGGAACCTTTAAATTATTAAGTCATATCTCTAACTTGGAACAGTCACTTGGTCCATTGTGTTTACCCTTGATTCTGGAAAAATAATGAGTGTTTCTGTTTTGAGAGAAATATTTATAACCATAAAATATGGAAAGACTCATTACAGAACATTCAGAAGTAGCGACTAGAAAGGGAATAAAATGTTAAAGCTGTTTTCTAGGAAGTTCTTCATTAACTGTTATTAAAGAATTTGAATATGTTCCTCATCATTAATCTTCTTTCCCCACAGTGTCCCTCCCGTGGCAGAATGGGCTGTCCCTCAGTCATCCAGACTTAAATACAGACAGTTATTCAACAGTCATGACAAAACTATGAGTGGACACTTAACAGGTATTTACAAATGAGACTTAATCTGGTGAAATATGATTTTGATTCCAAGTGCAAATAGCTTCCAGATGTTGGACCATAGATACTCTCCAAATGTCTTTCTCAGTTTGCTTTTTGTCTAAACAGGGATTTTTTTGTCCCTCTTATCTTGAGTTCTCATCTACTGATAATGCCACAGTTCCTTTCTTCTCGAGTGCCACAGGCTTTGAACCCCATTGGTTCTTGGTAAATGGAACATAGGCCCAGGAGCCTCCTGCACAGTGGATGCCACTAGTATGTGGATCAGAGCGCTAGCACAGAAACCCTGCTGCAAACCAAAACTGGTTCAGGTTCTGAAGCCCAGCTTTGTACATGAACTTGAAACTATCCACTCAAAGAGTCTGTGTTTAAGGCAGCTTGCAGAGTGATGATAATTGATTGAGTAGTCTGGAGCCTGGTTCTGCCACTAACTAGTGGGAGGTCGCTTTTACCTAGTAAGATCTTACCTCTTGTACAAGAGGTCAGAGTTAACTTACTGAACTCCATGTATTAAAAAAAAAAAAAAAAAAAAATTCTGTTATCTGATCAGAAGAGTAGAAAGGACTTTAGGATACTATCCAGCAACCTTTCTAATGAGAGTTAAACACCTAAAATTGATGAGAGAATTACAAAGAAAAGTGTAATTTTAATAAGGAGACTCGAGACCTCTGATTTGAACATTGAGAAGGGAAAACATGTGACTGCCTTTTAACAAATACAGAAGGAAAGAGAAGGAGTTAATTTTCCTGAAGTGCAGAAACATATCTTAAATTTCTAACTCTTACTGTCGTGTGTGTGTGTGTGTGTGTGTGTGTGTGTGTGTTTTGTGCTGTCACTTACCATTGTAATTTTTACTTCCAAAAGAAAAGTTCATCTGTTAAAAAACATAGTGATATCTGGAAGGCCTGATCTAATCTTCAGCCTTATCCCTAATAAAGGATCTCAGTGGTCTTCTCAAATAAGTATGTATCTGAGGGGGCAGTCGTAATTACACACAAATTTTCTAAATGCCACGCTCACTCTCTGCTAAAGCATAGCTGTCATTTTTATATATAACGTAGGAAACCAGTCCAGCTTTTAACAGGCTCTGAAGGAATATTCAGGAGTATACTTTTAAGTATAATTCAGCATGGTCTGCTTCACACCAGTGCTCTATACAGACCTGGAACTACATTGTCCGTGAATCTGAGAACAATTCTTCAAAGCATTGTTGGTGTTTGCTGTGAATCAATTAAAATAGTATTCAGATGTGATATATTGATGTAGAAATTCTCTTTCTTGGTAGGACCTGTGTTTTATAACCGACATGCAGTGTCTTCACCCCAAAGATAATGACGCAAGCACTTGAATATTTAGACCTTTATTTATTTATTTTTTTTTTTAATGATAGTCACACAGAGAGAGAGAGAGAGGCAGAGACACAGGCAGAGGGAGAAGCAGGCTCCATGCACCGGGAGCCCCACGTGGGATTCGATCCCGGGTCTCCAGGATCGCGCCCTGGGCCAAAGGCAGGCGCTAAACCGCTGTGCCACCCAGGGATCCCTAGACCTTTAAATATATGAGGAAGACAGTAAAATTTAAAGTACACCTGAAAAAGCAGATTTTGTTAATGTTTATCTGTGTCCTTACCTGTCTGAGCTTCTGATACGAGCTTGTCCACTATAGGAAGTGAAGCTAATCTAGCAGTGGCACAATTTACTCCACTGGTTACCTGGGTTCATTTAGCTGATACACTTGTTTAGGTGGGTACCCCCTTCTTGCTTCACAACTTGATGTATACTATTACACCCTCTTAAAAGAGACAATCTTAAAAAATAGAGAGAGCCCATTCTTTAATCAAGATTATATAAGTAGCTGCAGAATTCTGGTAATCTTATCAATGCTAGCCTTCTCCCCAGAAAGGAATTTTATTAATCTTGTGTCCTGAAACAATGGGTATGCTATTGGTTATTCATCTATTAATCACAAAAGCTAAGGTGTTAGTCATTGTTTGAGATAAAGCATTAACTTCATTTAATTCTGACTAGCATGCTTCTCTACAAAAATGTGGATGCCTATAGTAGGACTTACGAACTTGAGGTTTCTGCTTATCCCCATAATGTTCCCATATAAGCCAGCACCCCAAAGCTGGTATCTTTTTATGGATGTAGGCTTCCACAGGATATTCTCTGTACTGAGTTCAATTTTACCCTGTTGTGTTATGCTAAGAGGCTATCTTAGGTGTTGGTGGTGTATTTTGATGTTTATAACCTTGCGTTAGGACGTACAGAGTTAAGTATTAGTGTTGCAAAAAACAGTTGTGGTCTTCTAGTGTGGTAGTGAACAAACTTTTTCTGTAAAGAACAAAACCATAAATATATTAGGCATGCATTTTGTCTGTCACAGCTACACAACTGTGCTGTTGTAGTATAAAAGTAGCCATGTATCATGGTTAAATGAATGGGTGTGGCAGTGTTTCAAGAAAACTTTATTTACAAAAACACATGGTGAACCAGATATGGCCTGTGGGCTGTGGCTTACCAATCACTTACAGATCATTTCTCTCACTTCAGAGAGGAAGGAACTTATTCTTAGAGAGTGAACGTACTTTTGTTAAATGTCACAGGCCATTAGGGAGTAGGAAGAGTCAGGACCAGAATCCAAATCTCCTCATGCCCATCCAGGTCCAGGACAAGTTCTTTTGGTTCGTTTATTATTATATTTTTTATTGGGAGTAGGTGAAGTACTAACTTCCTTTTATGTAGTTCTGAAGTGGAGAGAATTGTTACAAGTATAAATTAAAGCGTTCACTAAAGTTTTGCTAATTCTCTTTTAATGTTCCAACACACTAAGTACCATATTAGAGACTAAACAAAATGATCAGTCTACATTCCTCATTCCAGATATCACAGAACTTTTAGAACTTTCACATTAATTCAGTTAAGATTGCTTCTTATTCTTAGAGACTTCCAGTACACACACACACATATTCATCCAACAGGAATGTGTGTATATATTTGCCCAAACCTAGAGGGTTCACTCTTCATAATAGCTCCAAACTGGAAATTGTCTGAATGCCCATCAACAAAATGGATGTATAGATTATTACATTCACAAAATGGTACATCACACAGCAGTTAGGGTTAATGTTCTACAACCACATGCAATACGTTGAACAAGATAAGCCAGACTTAACAAGGACACACTGTGCTGTTAGAAGTTGAGCTACACTTGGTTGGGGGAATGATTAGAAGGGAGCTGGAGATGGGGTACCTGGGTAGCTCAGTTGGTTTAACTTCTGACTTTTGATTGCAGCTTAGGCCATGATTTCAAGGTGATGGGATGGTGCCCTGCACTGGGCTCCACACTGGGTATGGAGACTGCTAAGATTCTTTCTCTCTCGCTCCTTCACATCTCCTCTCTTAAAAAGAAAAAAGGAGGGGGGCTATGGTTGGAGAGGGTTCCTGGGGTGCTGTTTCATAATCTAGGTATGATTTACTTGAAAAATTTTCAGTTGGGAAAATTAAACTCTATACCTCTGCATGTGTTAAAATTCATATGTGTATGTTGATGTGGCTTTTCTGCCCACATTTTATATGTAAATAAAAGAATTTGTCTCCAATTTACCATTAATTGAGCACTTTTTATATGCTAGCACTATGCTAAGCTCCATGTTATATTTCTTATTTGATGGAGCACAGACTTATAAATCTGGAAAGGACATCTGAAATGAGAAAACTGGGTCCAATTAATGAGGAAACTGCCTGCCCCGAGTCCTGTGGCAAGTTCTCGGGCACTTCCTGTGCTGACACATTGAGGATAATTCTCAGTGGTCCCTAACCACTACTGCTTGCCATGCAAAAAACACATCCACTTGTGTGTTTTTTTGATGAGGTGCCATTTGAAACATGAAATAGCTAAAAGCAAAAATGTATACATGGCAGTCTTCCCAACAAAATTGTTAAAATTCCCCGTTCCATGGTCCATCGGTTATCTTGGGGCCACACCTTGAGAGACAGTGATAGAAGCTGTATTTGTCTCTCTCTTCCTAACCCTGGTTTATTTCAACACACAAAATTTCTCACTGTAGACTTTATGTGATATCTTAGCTCAGTTTCTTGCCAGAGATGAAGATATTTACGAGTATTTTAAGAAATCAGAGCTGATTTGGAGAGCAGAGTTGGAATTCTAGGAATTCTTTATTGCTAACATAAGAAATGATTGTAATGTTAGCCATTTGTGCAGCCTTGAGCAGGTCACTATTTTTTTTTAAGTCTGTAATGAACCGGTTACAAGGGTTGTCCTCTCTAAGGTCCTTCCTCCTCCAAGATTCTCTGAATCTTCTCCGATAGTGGGCCTGGTGGAGGCAGCAGGTGGTGGTAGAAGATGCTGAGTTTAGAGACAAGAAGTTTCAGCTTTGACAATAAAAGCCTGATACAAATAGAGATGATAATCCAGACAAAAGGGCAGGTTACACTTTGAAACTCTAATCTTCTACATACTCTCTGTTCATTAAACATCCATTTAACAAGAATTTATTGAATATGTGCCAGATGCTGTAGCGTGCTTTGTTTTTTGTTTTTGTTTTTTTTTTTCCCTTTTCATTGGAGCTTAATTTCCTTTTGAAAAGCCCCTTGGGTAATAGCAAATATTGTTTAAGCACTGTGATTGCATGATGAGATTTCATGGTACTTTATGTGCACAACACTGGTCTTCCTGGACAGTGAAGATTTGCTGATTCATCTTTATATTTTTTTCCCTGGTGTCTGTTTAGGTCCACAAGCAAGGACTATTCTTATGCAATCAAGTTTGCCACAGGCTCAGCTGGCTTCAATATGGTAAGGAATAAAGAGTTCCTTGGTTTGTATAAAGTGGCTTTAATTGATATAGCTTCATGGGTCCTTAGTTTAATACCATTATTTACAAGTGGGGATGTAGGGATTATGATTAATTTCCCAATGATTACCTCTCTTACTCTTTCCTCTTTTTGATTTTGAAAAATACAAAAGCAGAGAAATTAATGAATTCTCTAGAATTCCTAATACAGTTTAAGTAAGTCACAATTTGTGACTAGTTCTGGTTCTCTTCTCCTTTCCGGTTATTTTAAGCCAGAGCACAGTGATTATAGCCTTTTCGTCTGCAAATATTTTAGCTTGTTAATCTCCAAAAGAGATAGGAATTTTCTCCACCAAAGTTAATCAGATAGTGATGAGATTCCTTAGATTGCCTCATAGCTTTTTGGAGTTGATTTGTTCAAATCTGATGCTAATAAACCTGTATTTTGCATCAGTTGGTTGACACATCTTTTACGTGTTCTATAAACTCCTCTTTGTTCTCTAACCACCCCCACCCCCACCCCCCCCAGAAAAGAAAAGCCCAAATTGTGTGTCCTATAGTTTCTTTTAGTCTATCTCTTGGTTGTTGGTTGCCTCCTTGTGTTAATTTATTCCTGTGTTTCCTATAGATCTATAATGGGATCTTGAGCAAGGTATCTACACCTCAACACTATTGACCTTTGGGCCTGATAATTTTTTGTTGGAGGGGCTGTCTGTGTATTGTAGGTTGTTTAGTAGCACCTTTGGCTTCTACCTGCTAGATTCCAGTAACATGACCCCCACCCCCTGTTGTGACAATCAAAGATGCCCCCATGTGTTGACAAATGTCCCGGGGGTACACAATCATACCACTGATGAGAACCACTCATGAGATTCAAATTTGATTTTTTTTTTTGGCAGGACTACAGAGATATTACAGTGTACTTTCATCAGAGGCACATAAATGTCTCTATTTTGCGATGATTTTTTTTGGGGGGGGGATGTTGGGTAACGATGGAGTGAGAGGGGATCCCTGGGTGTATCAGCGGTTTAGCGCCTGCCTGCCTTCAGCCTGGGACGTAATCCTGGAGTCCTGGTATCGAGTACCGCATGGAGCCCGCTTCTCCCTCTGCCTGTGTCTCTGCCTCTGTCTCTCTCTATCTGTGTCTCTCATGAATAGATAAATAAAAACTTAAAAAAAAAAAAAAAAAAAGGATGGAGTGAGAGGGAGAGAAAGAATCTTAAGCAGACTCTATACCAGCACAGACCCCAACATGGGGCTCGATCTCACAACCCTGAGATCAGGACCTGAGCTAAAGTCGAGTCGGGTGCTTAACGACTGAGCCATCCAGGCGCCCTTATTTTGTAATGGTTTTTAATAGCTTTTGGTTGCTTTAATTGTATACATGTGAGGTTCATGATTTTTGCCATAAGGTCCATTGATATGGTTGTTTCATAAATGGTCACATCTAGTGCTAGTCCCTACACTCATCCTGGTTCTTTCTGCTATGTATCAAAGCGTCTTCCTTTTGCAATAGAATAAGAATAATAGACCAGTTAGTAAACATAGCAGACCAATTAATAAGACACATCCAGATCTCTTTAAGCCTGGATATGTACCAGCATCCTAGAGCCCTCTGAAATGTAAACTTGAGATCTAACATTGATAGAGGTTGATTGGTAATTTATTGGGTGTTCTTATGACACTAGAGTATGTCTAAATGCTTATGTATTTCATTTATAACCAGTCCTCTTTGAAAAAAATACTGGAGTCTTCTCCTACTAGAATATTATTATATTCCCTTTCTGTACAGTAAAAAGATATGTTAAATAAATGTTTACAGCCAGGGGATCCCTGGGTGGCTCAGCGGTTTAGCGCCTGCCTTTGGCCCAGGGCGCAATCGTGGAGTCCCGGGATCGAGTCCTGCATCGAGCTCCCGGCATGGAGCCTGCTTCTCCCTCCTCCTGTGTCTCTGTCTCTGTCTCTCTCTCTTCGTCTATCATAAATAAATAAATAAATAAATCTTTAAAAAAATGTTTACAGCCATTATTTAGGCAACTTTGGGGTGGGGGGAAGAATTCCACTTGCCTTCTAATTGAATTTACTTGGGAGTGGCTGGTAGTGGGGAAATGGGAAGGAGGAGAGGTCAAGGAAGATCAGGCTGGAGTCTGGCATCTGGAAAATGCAAAGCTAGAGTGACAGAAAGAAGATCACTGGTTCCCAGAGGCTGCAGGCAAGGCAAGGGAGTGACTCAGAAATACGCTGGAATTTTGGGTGGTGATGGAACTGTTCTGTATATTGTGATACACAACTGAATTCAGTGACACAATTGAACCTGTCAAAACTTGCAGAACTCTACTCTAGAAAGGGCAAATGTTACTGCATGGACATTCTACCTTTAATAAAAACTAGTTTATGCCACCTAAGGAAATTTCAGATTTAAGAGCAATTGCTTGATTTATGGCATCAGCAAAGCCAGGTTCCCAATGTAGTATCTGTCCTGTTGGCATTCTGGTGAAGAACTTTGTTGTTTTACATCCTCTTTTGGTATCCAGAAGTGATTAAGTAAAATCCCATTCTTTTTTTTTTTTTTTTTAATTTTTTTTATTTATGATAGTCACAGAGAGAGAGAGAGAGAGGCAGAGACACAGGCAGAGGGAGAAGCAGGCTCCATGCAGGGAGCCCGACATGGGATTCGATCCCGGATCTCCAGGATCGCGCCCTGGGCCAAAGGCAGGTGCCAAACCGCTGCGCCACCCAGGGATCCCAGTAAAATCCCATTCTTAAACTTGCTGAAAATATCTGTTTACTCTCATTAACTACTAGGGCAAGTTGATGATGAGGAATAGTGGCCAGTGAATCTTGAGATTAAGGAGCAGCAAACATCTTGACCCTGGCTGAAGGCCGTAGAGATCCACCCTTGTAGGTCTGGGTCAGCAGGGAGCCAGCTAACCTAAATGAGTAGAACCTGGCCTGCACCTGTTTTTGTAAATGAGATTTTATGCCCATTCTATGACTGTTTTCCTCCTAAAAGGGCAGAATTCATTGTGATAATTACCATGTCTTGCAAAGCTTAAATGTTTACTATCTGACCTGATAGTTTGCTGTACATAGTGTTTAAAGACACGTAGAATGTGAGTATGATACATTTTAAATGGGCTGGCAAGGCTTGAGAAGAGTATAATTATAATCATAGTTAACATTTGCTGAATGCTGAACACCATCCCAACTTTATGGATTGTCTCATTTTATCTTTGCAACAGTACTATGAAATAGGTACTATTTTTGTAAATGGAGGCACAGAGAGACTTAACTGGCCTAGAGTCAGAATAAGAAAGCAGAACATTTCAGTCACTTGGGAATAGTAACAAACATGCATTTTCATGAAGCTAGAATGTGATTAACTTTTTATTGAATAGGAATCTTTCTGACATTGATCAAGATGGAAAACTCACAGCAGAAGAATTTATCTTGGCTATGCACCTAATTGATGTAGCTATGTCTGGCCAACCACTGCCACCTGTCCTGCCTCCAGAGTACATTCCACCTTCCTTTAGGTAAGGAACATTTGGCTCTTTTGAGAAATTGTGTATTTTCCATGTGAATTTCAAACTGGGCTTTGCTGGCTGTGTATCTTTTAATCATTTTTATTCCTGGCAAGTAAATGAAATATCCATGAGTTGATGAAAATCTTCTTATCTAGGTCCTGTGTTAATCTTAGGCCTGTTCTGTTTTTTAAAGTAGCTATAGTATATTTGTAAAACACCAAAAGACTGGCGATTTTTATACCAATCTATGAAAGGTTGCCAAAAATTTTAGCAGTTAAAATGAAACCGTATTAACCTGTACATATAACCTAAGATACGGGGATTTTGCCTGTGAATTCTACACGTTGGATAGGTAATGAAGTGTTGGCAATGTAGAAATTACAATCAGGAAGCTAATTAAGTACAATGATCCTAGCCCAAAACACAGTTTCAGTGGAGTTGCCAAAAGAGTAGACCAAAGTCCAGTTGAAAGAAATGTGCACTTACTGGTATCCACTACCTTTACACACCACACACATCTCCTGTTCCAGAGGCTGCCACTTCAAGGTTTTAACTTAAAAGATAAATATGAAATCTTACAAGCACAAAGAACAGAAAAAGAAACACAAATAAGAATTTCTGTCTTGATTCCTCAAACATCAGGAATGACTGGGGGTGGAAAATCCCAATAAAAGTAAGAGAAATGGTCCCATGGCTGTCAGTGCATGTATGGAGCAAGTCGAGAAATCTGTGGCTGTAGGAGGAAACTGTAGCCGGGCAGGTGATCTGCAAAGTCTGACAGCGGCAAAAATCACTACAAGGGATGCAAGACTGGAAGCTGATAAATCATTTTTTAAAAGGTAGATTGCTTTAAAAGAGCAAGGTTAATGGCTTAAGTTGAAACTAATCAGTAAATTAAGTGATTTGTTTTAGGGACTGTCAAGTATAGATATTTCATGCATTTATTATGAGATAAAATGGATAGAAAGGCTTTTTATAAAGGGGAAAGAGGTGCTCCAATTCAGCTCAGCTACTGATCTTCCCTTGGAGAATTTTATGTTCCATGAAAGGGTGGCCGTAGCAACAGTGAGCACCTGTGACCCATGCGCTTTCTAGACCACGTGATAATTATTCACGAATTCCGTCCTTTGGAATTGCCCTGATTTTGGTGATGGTTCTAAACATTTGAACAAGCTTGGCACTCAAGTGTCTGAGGATATTCACATATTCAGTTTTAAAAAACTCTTTGTAAATAAGGAGGACCAAATCTTTATATTTTCCTTGCTATAAATGAAATTTGCTCCATGATGTGGCATAATCTTTAAAAATTCGTTTCCATAATTTATTCAGTTCTACCTAGACAGCTTTATAATTAATCTTTTTTTTTTTTTTCATTTTTTCCACAATTGCAGACGAGTTCGATCTGGCAGTGGTATATCAGTCATCAGCTCAACAGCAGTAGATCAGAGGTTACCAGAGGAACCAGTTTTAGAAGATGAACAACAACAACTAGAAAAGAAATTACCTGGTAAGGCAGTCTTTATATTTGAGTTACATCATTATAGAGATTTTCTACCTCTGAGGCCAAGATGGAGGTAAAAATAAATTTAGCTTCTGACATCCTTGCTGCGTTCCCGTAACTGACCTTAATCCGAATGGAGACTCTTGTAATATGGTTTTGGATTTGAATATATGTAGAGAAATAAGAACATTATGTACTTTGCTAATGTGCCCTTCTTCTAACTTTTAAATTGAAGTCTGATTATTCACCACTAAAAAAATTTTATAAATGTTATTTATAAAACACTCAAAATTAATAAACCTTTATGGTGTTTGCTCAATACCGGCAATGCAGAAATAGAATGTGAAATTGTCTGCTGTTACTTTCTCATGTTGTTATAAGAGATCAAGAAATTCCTTAATGACCAGAAGTTATTTTAAATTTAATATGACCTTATTTTTAAAAATCTTCATTTACAATAATAAACGCATCACATTATTAAAATATTCTAAGGTGGCTATGAGTTTTAACAGTGAGATGATAATTGATACTCAGAAGCAAATGAAATTTATTATGGAGTCTCTTTATATTAAATACTTTGTCAATGTCATGTAGCTGCGTTTGAAGTGCTTAGTGGTTAATTTACCTGCTCAGGACCCTAGTTCTCTCAGTTTTCTCTTTAAACTAAATTAGTTTTTGTTCACTGATAAATTTCTTACTGAAAATAGTTTTGAGGTGCCTGGGTGGCTCAGTTTGTTGAGAGTCTGACTCTCTTGGTTTCGGCTCAGGTCGTGATCTCATGGGTCATGGGATTCAACCCCACTTGGGTTCCACACTCAGCGAGGAGTC
This sequence comes from Canis lupus familiaris, assembly GCF_011100685.1. Taxonomy (NCBI): domain Eukaryota; kingdom Metazoa; phylum Chordata; class Mammalia; order Carnivora; family Canidae; genus Canis; species Canis lupus. The sequence continues at coordinate 28,935,768 of NC_049252.1, forward strand.
TGCTTGAGGTCCTTGCCCTCTGCCCCTCCCCCTGCTTGTGTGCATGCTGTCTTTCCCTCTCTCTAAAATAAATACATAAATCTTAAAAAAAAAAAAAAAAAAAACCTAAAAAAGAAAATGTTCTTTGTGCAAAGCTATGTGTTGAGTACAGTGAGGAATTTTAATGTTAAAAATGTGGTCTATGCCCTCTGGAAGGTTATAATATAACTAAGGATTTAGGGCATCCATATAAAAAATCATTAGGGTGGTATATAAGTGCAATAAATCCCTGAAGACAATATTAGAGATGCACAGCAGAGCTTATGTATGTCCGTTGGCATAGACTGGAAAGACATGAGGTATGGATCTCTGTGGAGGAGGTCACAGTGGTTTTGAGACTGAAGATGAATAGGGTCATTACAAGCAGAAAGAAAGAACATTTCAGAACAATAATAATGGCAATGAAGTCTCAAAGGCAAATAAGGACAGGAATCCTTCAGATTTCGGATTGTCTTTTCCTATTGGTGATAGCCATTCATTTAGAGTTGTGAACAGATTTTTGTTCATTTATTCTTTACTAACCACTTAGTATTTACCTCCTCTGTAGCAGAAATAGGGCCAGATATTGGAATAAACTGTGTAGAGACTTTCGATTATTTTTTAATTGAGGTAAAATTCACATAATAGGAAATTGATCATTAAAAAATATACAAATCAGTGGCTGTCTTAGCTTGGGTGGCCATAATAGAAAATAGCAGTCTGGGTGGCTTAAATAGCAGAGGTAAATTTCTCACAGCTTTGGAGGCCAGGAAGGCTGAGATTGGGATGACATCCAGATCTGTTCCTGGTGAGGCTCTTTTTCTGGCACATAGTTGGCAGTCTTCTTTTTAGGTCCTCATATCACTTTTCCTTGATGTGTGCACAGGGGAAGAGAGAAATAGAGATATTTCTCTCCTCTTCTTATGAGGCCATTAATCTCCTCATGTGGCCCCCACCCTAAGGACTTTGTCTTAATCCTAATTAAATAACATCATACCGGGCTTAGGCTTCAATATAGGAATTTTAGGGGTTATTCAGTCCATAACAATGGTATTTAGTATACTCGCAGTATTATGCAATCATCAGCCCTGTCTAGTTCTGAGATGTTTTCATTACCCCAAAAGAAAACTTGATAACCAGTCATTGCTAATCCCCCTCCCCTCATCCCTGGCAGCCACTGATCTGCTCTCTGCCTCTATGATTTTACCTATTCAGGATTTTTCCTTCGGGGTATTATACAGTGAATGACCTTATTTGTCTGACTTCTTTCACTTAGCTTGGTGTTTCTGAGATTCATCCACACTATTGCATGTGTCATTACTTCATTCCTTTGTATGGGTGAGGGGACTTCCAGTTTTCATGGGGCAGAGTGAAATGGATGCTGCCTCCTCGTAATTACTAAAGGAGCAAGAAGAACAAGAAAACCGAAATATACATGCCATGTTTGATCTCTAATCCATAACTGTAATGTGTGAGAAACATCTCTCTAAAGCAGTGAAGGCCAAACAGAAATGTGGTAAGAAGCCAAGAAAGGATGCTTACAGCGACACATCTCAAGACAAAGTGTAAAGTGACAGTTCCTGAAATAGAGAACAATGGGAATGTCATGCTTCTCCTGTTTGGGGTTGGTTCCAAGGAGCAGCATATAACACAAAATCGATTAGACACTGCTGAAAACATAAGGGATGTGGAGATTGGGAATTTTATTTTATTTTATTTTATTTATTTTATTTTATTTTTTTATTTTATTATGTATGTAAGTATGAATGAATGACAGTGCATGCACGAGAGGGTTGGTGAAGAGGGAGAGGGAAAGAGACTTAAGCAGACTCCATGCTGATTGTGAAGTCCAATATGGGGCTCAACCCCATGACCCTGTGATCACGACCTGAACCGAAATCAAGAGTTGAATGCTCAACTGACTCAGTGGCCCAGGTAGCCTGGGATTTTTTTTTTTTAAAGGGAAAATAAAATGGTTGTAAATAGAATGTTAGCAAATGTTAGAAAAAGAAATGATTGGCCTGGGGAATAATGCTAAAATTCATCATTGGTGTTCTCAACGAAGGAAACTGAGTAATGGATTAGAAAAAATTGTTTACTGAATCGGAATGTGATCTACATAGTGAGTACTTCACAGTTTGTTTTTCATTATGAAACTCAGGATACTCACCTTCCTACCTCTGCTTTCAGAATTTGTCTTATTTGTTAAAATAGAAGACACGTCAGCACAATTATCAACTAAGAGGAGAGATGTAGGGATGGAGAGATTCATGGTACAGGAAAGAGGGCATCAGTGGGTCAATCAAGGTGATTGAGAAGGAGAACTGTAGAGTAACAGGAAAGGAAAGGAGGTTGGTATAATGCAGAACTGTTCTAGAAAGATTATAAGTCTGTGGGGGGGGAGAATATGTTAGCAAAGAATTTAGGGTTTTTTAAAATTGGGATGTAGTATTAGTTTCAGGTGTACAACATAATCAATATTTGCATACACTGCAAAGGGTATCCGCATACACTGCAAAGAGGGTTCTCTTTCTTCCACAACCTCTCCAACACTTGTTTTCTTGTCTTTGATAATAGTCATTCTGACAGGTGTGAGATGACATCTCATTGTGGTTTGGATTTGCATTTACCTGATGATGAGTGATGCTGAGTATCTCTTCATGTGCCTGTTGGCCATCTGGATGCTTCTTTGCAAAAATGTCTATTCAGATCCTCTGCCTATTTATTTATTTATTTACATTTTAAAAACTTATATAGGTAATCTCTCATTCAGTGTGGGGCTTGAACTCATGACCCCGAGATCAAGAGTCACATGCTCCTCTAAGCCAGCCAAGCACCCCAACCTCTGCCCATTTTTTAATCAGATTTTTTTTTGTTGAGTTGTAGGAGTTTTTTTAAATGTATTTTGGATATTAGCCCATTATCAGATATATGATTTGCACGTATCTTCTCCTGTTCAAAAAGTTGCCTTTTTATTTTATTGATGGTTTCCTTCACTGTGCAGAAGCTTTGTGGTTTGATAGAGTCCCACATGTTTATTTTTACTTTCAATGTTACTACTCCCTTGGAGTCAGTTCTAAAAAGCAGTGTTCCATGAGCACTGTCAGTGAGCTTTCTGCCTATGTTTTCTTCTACAAGTTTTGTGGTTTAGGTCTAACATTCAGCTCTTTAATCTGTTTTGAGCTCATTTTTTTGTCTGGTGTGAGAAGAAAGTGGTCCAGTGTCATTGTTTTGCATGTGGCGGTTGTCTAGTAGCACCACTTACTGCAAAGACTTTTCTTTTCCTATTGTATATTCTTGGCTTATTTGTTGTAAATTAATTGACCATTTAATTGTGGGTTTGTTTCTGGGCTCTCTGTTCCGTTCCATTGATCTGTGTCTGTTTTTATGCCAATAATACTGTTTCAATTACTGTAGCTTTGCAGTATAGTTTGAAGTCAGGGAGCATGATAGCTCTGAGTTTGTTCTTCTTTCTCTCAAGACTGCTTTGGCTATTTGTTGTCTTTTGTGGTTCCATATACTTTTGAAAATTATTTAAGCTCTATGAAAAATGCCATTGGAATTTTGATAGGAACAGCATTGAATTTAGAGCTTGCTTGTTTAATAATATTAATTCTTCCAATCCAATTCTGATCATGGAATACTTTTTCATTTAATTATGTCTTCAGTTTCTTCCATCAGTGTCTTATAATTTTCAGTGTGCAGGTCTGGGTTAAATTTATTCCTAGGTATTCTTTTTTATGCCATTGTGTAAAGGGGACTGTTTTCTTAATTTCTCCTTCTGATAGTTCATTATGAGTATATAGAAATGCAACCAATTTCATATTTTGATTTTGTGTCCTGCAGCTTTACTGAATTAAGTTATTGGTTCTAAAAGTTTTTTTGTATCAAAAAATTAAAGTTTTTTGGTGACATAGTGCTTATTCCTAAGGGCCCAGACAGTACGGAAGCTTCAGTTCAGGTTTGTTTTTACTACAAATTTCAAATGTGCCATTGAATGAATTTTTCCTTAGAAAATAGTATGTTGAAAATCCTGACTTTTCAAAGTTTTTCTGCTTCTTGTTTTAAAGTAACCTTTGAAGATAAGAAGCGTGAGAATTTTGAACGTGGCAATCTGGAACTCGAGAAACGGAGACAAGCGCTCTTGGAGCAGCAGCGCAAAGAGCAAGAGCGCCTGGCACAGCTTGAACGTGCAGAGCAAGAACGGAAAGAGCGGGAGCGCCAGGAGCAAGAGCGCAAAAGGCAACTGGAGTTGGAGAAACAACTGGAAAAGCAACGGGAGCTAGAACGTCAGAGAGAAGAGGAGAGGAGGAAAGAAATTGAGAGACGAGAGGTAAGCAACTGTAGAGCCAAGCCCACAATTAGCGTGTGTGCTCTGGTCTCCTTCTTAATTATTCAAGTAATATTAATATATTAATATGGTCTTTTTTTGCTGTAGTTCAGTGGTTTGAGTATATTCACAAAGTTGTGGGACCATAACCACTAATTCCAGAGCATTTTCCTCACCCCAAAAAGAAATTTTTAAAAAAAATTTATTTATTTATTCATGAGAGACACAGAGAGATGCAGAGACATAGGCAGAGGGAGAAGTAGGCTCCCTGCAGGGAGCTTGCTGCGGGACTCAACCTGAGCCACACGCAGACATTCAACCACTGAACCACCCAAGCATCCCCCAAGAAGAAATTTCTTACTCATAAAGCAGTTACTCTCTATTCCCCTCTTCTCCTGCCCTCAAAGCCACTCATTTACTTTCCACCTGTGTAGGTTTGCCTGTTTTGTGGACATTTCATATAAATGGAATCATGTAATATATGACCTTTTGTGTCTGGTTTCCACTTAGCATGTTCCCAAGTCCCAAGATGTAGCATGAATCATTACCTTATTCCTTTTTATGACCTAATAATATTCTATTACACAGATGTTCCAAATTATATTTATCCATTTATCAGCTTATGGACGTTTGAGTTGTTTTCTCCTTTTTTGAACGATTATGAATAATGTTTTTTTATTATGAATAATGTTGCTAAGCTCCAGCTTTTGATAACATAGTCTTGTAACAAACCACTGATATCAGTTAAGAATTTTTCAGATTTTTTTTTCTGCATTTATATATGTATATAGAAATATAAAAGGTTATATAGTGGAGAGATTGGGGGTTTGGTGCAATTTTTTTTTTTTTTTTTTTAGTGGTGCAATTTTTTTTAACCCTTGTAATAGTATCATACTAATTACATTGTTCTGTGCCTCTTTTTTCTACTTAAAAATAATATGTTCACTATATTTGATGGAAGGCTTCATAAATTTGGTGTCATACCTGGAGAGGGGCTAAGCTAATCTTTTACCTGAATTTCCAGTTCTAGCATTTTGCTGCAGATGCAGTGCCATTATTCTTTTGTGTGAATGAAATATATTTTACATATGGAAGATTTTTCTTTATAAAAACACAATACTTTGGTTTCATTTACTGTTATTGCCTCAGAAAACTTAGAACAGTAAGCCTCCTTTAATTCAAGCAAATGCATATGGATACTAACAGGGTTTTAACTTCCAGAATGGATAGCCAAAAGACAGACCACCTACCCTTAATGTTTTTTTGTTTTGTTTTGTTTAAAGACACTTTAGAGTATTTATTCAGAATTACTTAATAGTCATTCACCATAAGCTACACATTGGTACTTCCTAGAGTACTGGTGAATAGGTACTCCACCTTTTCCTTCTAGGCCCAAAGGGTAGTTGGAGGACCAGTACATATGAAGCAATTACAATAGAGTGCTAGATGGCTTTGGACATGTACTTTACCCAGCAGCCATCAGAGTCAGCTTTCAAAAGAGCGGACATTACTACAGAAATTGTGGAAGCTTATGTGGTGTTTAAAAAAAAAAACATGATGGGGGGGTAGGGAAGCAACAAACTTTTAAAACTTGAGATAAGTAATTTCTCATTTGATAGAAGGTGTTTTTGGCTGGGGGTACTTTTTGCTTTTGGTTTTTGTCCTGGGGTTTTGGTATACTTTACTGGATTAAAGATATTTTTCTTGGTCTTTACGAGTCAATAAATAAGAAAGAACAGGATTTTTTTGTTTTGTTCTTTGTTTTTTTATTTTAGTCACATCAAGCATTCTTGAAGGCATAAACAATCGAATTCTAATGATGAAATGAATCTTTCCTGGTCTCACCTAACTAAATAGCTTTTCTCAATATTCTTTTTTTTCCCCATAGAAGAAATACTAGATTTGTATAAATTTTGTTTTACTATTTTGTAATAGAAGCTTTTGTAGCATGTACCATTTTATCTCTAAAAGTAAGGCCTTACTAGATGTTATGTTTATTAGGAGACGTTGTATAATGTAAGGACTAAAATGTTAGTCAGTTGTCTGTTTGCCAATGCCACAGGCTGCAAAGAGAGAACTTGAAAGACAGCGGCAACTGGAATGGGAACGAAATCGAAGACAAGAGCTACTCAATCAGAGAAACAAAGAACAAGAAGACATAGTTGTACTGAAAGCAAAGAAGAAGACTCTAGAATTTGAATTAGAAGCTCTTGTGAGTGATGTTTGATTATGCTCTGGGAATATGGTTGACCCTTGAACAACACAGGGATCATGGGCACAGATCCCCTGTAGTCAAAACTCTTAACTTTTGACTCCCCTCAAACAAAACTATTAGTAGTGTGCTATGGACCAGTTACTTAACACATATGTTATATGTATCTTTAAAGTAAAGGAAGTTAGAGGAAAGAACATGTTAAGAAACTGATAAAGAAAAGTAGACACATTTACAGGACTATACGGTTATTTCTTGAAAAAAATCCACATGTAAGTGGACCCATGCAATTCTAACTTGTGTTGTTCAAGGGTCAGTTGTCTACTAACACTGAACCATTAGAAATGGTAATAATAATAATAGTAATTATTTTTCATTTGTTAAAGAATGATAAAAAGCATCAACTAGAAGGAAAACTTCAAGATATCAGGTGTCGATTGACCACCCAACGGCAAGAAATTGAGAGTACAAATAAATCCAGAGAGTTGAGAATTGCTGAAATCACCCATCTACAGCAACAATTACAGGTGAGAAAATACATTCCTTAACTGCTCTTAGGCTTACCTGCTTTTCCTCCAATTCATTCCATTCGTTTATCCCTACAAGTGTCCAGCATTTACATATACATGGAAACTAATAAAATTCTGGCTAGATTGATGGAGAAGAGGAGGAGGGAAAAGGAGAAAGAGCGGGGAAAAGTTGAAGAGGGAGAGAAGATGCAAATTCCCATTATAAGAAATGTAAGAACTGACATCGCTACAGATACTGTAGACTTGCAAAAAATTAAGGGAGTATTGTAAACAACTTGATACAAATAAATCTGACAACTTAGATGAAATGAAAAAATTCACTGAAAGATACAAATCATCAGGCTCAAGAAGAAACAGAAAATCTGAATAATACTTGTATATCTATTAAATACATTTTGCAGTTAAAAGTCGTACCACAAAAAAGCCTCCAGGCCCAGATGGCTTCACTGATGAATGAAAACTTTAAGGAAATAGTGCCATTTCAACACAAACATTTTTAGAAAATAGAGGAGGAAGGAATACTAATTTCTTATTTATTACCCCGATACCAAAACTAGGTAAGAACATTACAAGAAAACTATAAACCAGTATCTTTCAAGAATTTAAATTAAAAGATAATAATAGCATATTGAATCAAGTAAAATATTTTTGTAAATGGTAAAACACCATGACCAAGTATGGCTTATTTTAGGAATAAAAGGTTGGCTTAACATTCAAATTTCAACCAACATAAATCACCATACAAACAAGACAGAGAAAAAACTAACACATCTTGGTACATGCAGGGCAAAAAAAAATTATGACCCACTTCACCTATTCATGATGTAAAAAATAGTTTTTCATTTCTGATGTAACATTTTAAGATATATATCTACTTTTTTTTTTTAAGAGTTTATTTATTTATCCATGAGAAACAGAGAGAGGCAGGGTCACAGGCAGAGGGAGAAGCAGGCTCCATGCAAGGAGCCCAATGTGGGACTTGATCCCAGACCCCAGAATCACACTCTGAGCCAAAGGCAGATGCTCAAACACTGGGCCACCCAGGCGTCCCAAGATACAAAATTCCTTCTAAGCATTGTCATATAGCCATATTACAGAAATTTTTAATGTCTTTTCATATCCATTCAGTTCAAAATCTTTTTTTTATTTTCATGGTCATTTCTTCTTTGATGGGTTATTTAGAATTATGCTATTAGTTTCCAAATATTTTGATTGTTTTCCAGATATCTTACTGATTTCTGATGTATGTTATGAGCTGTGAGCATACTCTGTATGATTTTTAAGTTTACTGAGACTTGTTTTATGGCTTAGCATATGATCTGTGTTGGTGAATATTTTATGTGCATTTGTAAAGAATATATACTCTGTTGTAGTTGGGTGGAATGTTCCATAAACGTCAATTACAGCAAATTGATTGATCGTGTTTTTTGTGTTTTCTACATCTTTACTGATTTTGTGACCTCTTCCAGCTGCAGCGAGAGGAGTGTTGATAGCTCTATCATTGTAAATTTTTCCTTTTTCCTTCCAGTTCTCTCAGTTATTGTTTCATGTACTTTGAAGACCTAATCAATTTGAGATACTAGGATATGATATATAATGTAAATAGTATCAGATGTTCACTGCTAGAAATTGTTTAAACATATTAAAAAGTACATGTACCTTTTAAAAGTCTATTTTTCTATATGATAACTTTTTTTTTATATGTCTCTCATTAACTATGAGAAGTTTCATAAAATACTCTCTTGGAAAATGTAGGAATGAGGCTACATGTTTATTTATTATCTCACTGAATGCTCTGTGACCAAACACATTTTTATTATTTAAGATTGACACTTAGTGTGTTCATTTATTGGTAATAAAATACAAATCAGGGTCCCTGAAAAAATAGTAAAGTGAAAAATAATAAATGATTTCAGGAGGGCCTGGTATATCATAGGCTATGAGATATTGATTCCCCTTCTTTACTGTTATTAGCAAATATTTGCTATGCAGATGAGTCAGGTGGCCCTTCATATTTGCTTATGACTTTTTTAGGAATTTAGGTTGGCATTTAAAAGTGATGTTTATATAAATAAAACAGTCTCAGTATATGGACTAGGCTTTTTCTGGATGTGTCATTGTCTTGGTTCAAGAAAGAAACTTTGGAATTGGGTAAGGGGCCTTTCCTTAATTTAGGGAGGAGAATAGGAGAAGCTCAGTTGTCTGGGCCTTCTTGGGAAAACCATCTGAACTGTATATTCTGTTTTGTCAACTAAGGCATTTTTATTTTCTCAAACCAAAAATCAATGCATAGAGTTTTTTTCAAGTTTTTATTGAAATTCCACTTTGTTAACATACAATGCTTATTAGTTTCAGATGTAAGATTTAGTGATTCATCACTTACATATAACATACCCAATGCTCATCACAAGTGACCTCCTTAATGAGATTTTTTTTTAAACCAAGTTAAAAATGAAAGTCATATATTTGTTACTTTGTGCTGGAAAGGTTGTCATTTTACTGAAACGTATAGAAATAGAAACTATATAGGATAATATCAGGTAAACTTGTAAGCAAATAGTGCTTTGAGAGGTCATCCATGAAAACTCCAAATAGCCTTTTACAGTGTGCAGGTTAGTTTTCTTCTTATATCAGTTAAGAAATAGTTGGTTCAGGACTTTTGTATACCTGTTTAAAATTGTACATCCATCCTTGGTGGTAGAAAAACATATATGGCAGCCAAGATCCTATTGTTAGAAATCTCTTCTTGATTTCTATCTTTAGGCATATGGTAAACCTAATTCAGTGTTGAGAATTGTAATTCAGGTTACAAAGTTCAGAGTAGTTCCTATTCAAACTATGGAGTCATTTTCCACTAACAGAGTCACTGCATTTACATTTGATCCCAGTGCAAAGGAGAGATCATTGCTTTTCATTTTCTCTGCTGAATTGTACTTAAAGTACATTTCTAAAGCTTTATAAATAGGCAGTAAGTCAACAAAAATTTACAAAACCTCAAGAGAGCTATAACTGTCTTAACTTTATTTCAGTGAAAAGCATTTGGCAAATAGTTAATTGCTTGGCAAGAAAGCAAGAGCTGCCCTGACTGGTGATTAAATGCAGTTTCTATATAGGATTTGGGGTGAGATCAGATGCGTCTTTGAGGGACGAGAATACTGACTTACGTTTGCCCGGATGTGGAACGTAGACATGCTCGTTTTCCCTGTCAGTTCATTGTTGTTTTCCTTCCTCTCTCCTAGGAAGCCCAGCAAATGCTTGGAAGACTTATTCCAGAAAAGCAGATACTCAATGACCAATTAAAACAAGTTCAACAGAACAGTTTGCACAGTACGTGTTTTCTTTTTAAAGTTGGTCTTTTCCTTTTCTACTGGCAAGAATTTCCTTCGGTGAAATGAGAAGATTACATTTTTCTTCACTGCCCGTTTGCCTCTCTTATCTTGCAATGTTTTTCTAAAATAGGAGATTCACTGCTTACACTCAAAAGAGCGTTAGAAGCAAAAGAACTAGCTCGGCAGCAGCTACGCGATCAACTGGATGAAGTTGAGAAAGAAACCAGATCAAAACTACAGGAGATTGATATTTTCAATAATCAGCTGAAGGTAACTGTTCTGTGTGTCCCTACATATATGTCCTACCCTTGTAACTTTTCCAACTGGCCAGATGATTAGTTGATACTTAATTCCAGGGAGAAAAATTTATGATGCTGGTTTGTCAGCCTTCTTACAAGCCTTAATACTACAGATGAATATTATACAATCTATATTGCATTTTTCTCTTTAACATCTAAGGATGAGTTTGGTATCTGTAAATTAAAGCTGAGTGAGCGGCCCCCCACACGACGTCTGTCTTTAACCCGAATCACATTTTTATACATCTCCATCCTTTCATCTGTTGATAACTAATCAAGTTGAAGTCCAAAAGCTAGGCCGTTTGTTCTTCGAAGACTACCAAAAAAGGATTTTTTCTTTTTTAAAACTAAGAATATTTCAGCCACTTCTTATCTTCAAGATTTTCCTCAAATGCACATCTTTATTTTATTACCTCATATTTTAAAATTGTATAGTTTAATGCATTAATTGCTTGTGTCTCTGTGGCAAAAGTGGTGTATGGTTTTGTCACATATACATGGTAAAATTCAGGAACATGCCAAAGCTCTTAGGGAATGTAAAAGTGCTTATGATAGCCTCCTTTGGGTTTGGTGCCTTTGATTTAACTTCACAACTTTATCATCGTAAGACCGTTAGCTCTTACAAAAAAGCCAGAGCGTAAGCAGTTAATTTCCTACTATGAGCATGTACTGTAGATTTAAGTGAATATTGGAGTTGTTAATCAATTATGTTCTTATAAGAAATGGACTTCATACTTTTCTTTAAATACTCATTTTCTTTTTCCATCTCAAAAATCCTGTATACTTAACTCTAGCTAATTTTGCTTTTGGCACTGGAAAAAGGAAAACTCCTTTAATATTAAAAATAGGAAAAAATTAGAAACCACATTCATGATTTTTAGTTGGCATTTGAATTGAGATTCGAGGCCAAACTGTTCAGACATCTGAGTTTGAGGTATTTTTGCTTTTTTTTTTTCTTAGAGTGATAGGTAATGAACTTTTCTCAGTTATACAATGCCAGGCAAGTGCTCCTAGGGGACATATTATTGGAGCTAACTTAGTGTTTTTCTTTGCTTTCATTCTTATACAGCGTGTGTGTGGGGGGTATTATATGTACATCCCATATTTGTACATATATGATTATATGAGAAGTACTGGAAGTAGCGCTGTGAGTTCTCTGTCTCTACAATAAACACAATAAAAGAGCTCACTTTAACTCTCACTGTGACTTATCACTCTTTCAAGCAAAAAGAATATGATTAACAGTGCATTTTAAGAGTCTCTTGGGGAAAAAAAAAAAAGAGTCTCTTGGAGCACACAGTGTTAAAATATTTGGGTCTCTTCTGAACCCAGACAGTCATCCAGATTTCTGCCTTAATCTGAAGATTCCTTTTTCTTGCAATTTAACTCCCGAAAACAAAGTTCATATATTAGAGGATGACACTGCAGTGGGTGATTTTTCCCAAGTGTCTGGCCTATTTATGGATTGTTTTGGCCTATTGGAGTGCTGTTGCCATTGCCAAACAGAACACCCTGCAGGGAGGTGGCGTGAGTCCCTCTTACTGTGTGTCATTGACCGATGCTGCCTTGAGTGTTAGTGACACGTCAGCCCTTCCTTTTACTTTATTCCTTTTCCCAAATACGCTTATTTGTAAATAAGAACCTGGCTTTCTGTCTTCATTTTTATTTTGGTTTTCCATTATTAACTTTAAATTTAATGTAGAGAGTAAAGAATTACAAGGCAGTAGAGCTTTATTGTATAAACAACCGATTTGGAGGCCTTAACAAATACATTGTATTGCCTTATAGTTATTATTTCTAATATTCCTCTCTTACCTAGTGAAACCAAAACAGAAACGGTTAAATTGAAGCATCAAAAGATTTATAATTTGATCGAGACAACTCTAGAGGCAGATTTAAGATTTCGTCTCTTGAGTGTCTCCTGCCTACTTTTCTTTGGTGTGGTTGTGTTGGAAAATAGGGAGCATTTCTCCCCTGAATTTAGAGCACATGTTCATTAGTAACTATAATTCTTGTATGATGACATAGACCAGGAGAGCCAGCATTCTGACCCCTGGGGTTTCTTCAGTGCCTCTCTTGGTACAACAGTGCCTTTACAGCATTCACACTAATGATGCAAAAATTACTTCTGCCTTGCTGGGAGTGAAACCTTGGCGATTGTCCAGTCATTTCACACGTCTTATCTGATGGTGTGAACTCGCTATATCCAAAATCTCCCCCTCCCAGAAGGAAACCAGCTGGAGAATATAGAAGAAAAAGGACTTAGCAGTTTTGTTTTATATTCATGTAGATTGTTCCCCTAGAGAAAGAGTATAATTCACTCATTATCAGCTAGTAGGATAACACTGGAGAAGTACCCTATGGCATGCAGAATTTTAAAATTAGTTGACCAGGAAATTAAACCTGTATTCAATGGCTAGCTCCACAAATGAGGATTCCATTTAACAAAAAAACCAGTCTCTATTGGAAGCTTTGATACACAACTACTTGCAATAAGTTACTCACTTCCTTTGATGCAAAGTCAAAGTCATGTCTAGTCCCTTACTTAGAAGGTCCCATAAGGAATCCTAGCACCCTGCTTTAGCTCAGTTTCTGGAGTATAAGACTGTGATCAGAATGGCTTAAATGTATTTATTTTCTTGAACGTAGAAGAGTTTAGAGAGTAGGTACATCTTACCATTTTTTCCTTTTTTTTTTTTTTTTTTAAAGACGTACCATCTGATTTAGTCCTTTCTAACACGTGGCTTGTTCAGATTCATTCTTCTTTTAGGAGTCTCTCCTTTTTCTTCACTTCAGGAAGAATTACATTCTGCTTCCTGACACAAGACCTGTTAACCAATGATGGAAATTCTCCAGTCATTAATTAAAGAGGAAAAAATAATTACTTTTGCAGTCAGTTAACAGGTGTATGTTTCATAAAGATAGCAACATTTTGAGAACATAAAGCATATTTACAATCACAGTCGTGTTTTAAACAGCTCCAGATTCAGGGATATAAGATGTAAGTAAGGTCTCTGGAGTTTATCTGATCTCATAGAAATTGAGGTCTCATTCTTTCCTTTCACACAATGCTTTTTCCAGGTATTTTAATAGATATTTACCTAATAGATGTAATATTTATATATTCCCAAAATAATCCCTGGACATAACTATCTTTCAAATTTATCACTGTAAGCCAAGAATTACTTGAGAAAAGCAGCAGAGGAATCTCAATGCAGCAAATATACTTTGCTTTGCTAAGGCGGTAGGAAAGGGCTTGGGGGCAGTAAGTGGGGGTTAGAAATTGTAGCACACTGAGATACTGACTCTCTTGTGCTAGAAATGCCCTGGTTAGCCGCTTTTATATTTATGCTGCCTTTTATGTGAACAGTGAATTTCAGCTTTTTCATGATCAAAAGAAGTATTTGACCAGTGATTTAGCCATGAATAATTGATTTTTTCTGTAATTATTGCTAACGAGAATTAGTACTTCTTAAAGCAGTTTTAATTCAGTGAATCACATTTGTTTACCAGACTTCTCTGCTTTTCAAATGTATTCTGTATGCAGATATTTTCTCGTACTAAGAAATCAGTAGTCCTCTCATATTCATTTTCTAGAAACATCAATTTAACATTATTTTCTGTGACTTTTCCTTTTTACTTCATTTTACATGAAAATCAAGAACTTTTAACATTTTTTGAAGAAGGTATGTGCCTAAAGGGCATATAGAGACATTCCGATCATTGTTTTTCTTACATATAGTACTTTACCTATAGATATAAAATTATGGTTCTAGCAAGTGTCAAATAACATTACTGATAGAGACTTTTCAAATAGAAGACTTCTTGCCTTCGGCAATGTTAATAGTTACTGTACCAGTTTTCTTTGGCACTGACAGCCTAATACTCCATATCTTTCCATCTTAACTGTGATACAGAACAGCAACATGATGTATAGCTTAATAGTTTTCAAGGCTTCAGGTGTGTGCCAAATGAGAGAATCCAACATTCAGAGAGGCTAGACGTTGGTTGTATTTTATGTTGAAAAGCTTGAGTCCTTGATAGTTCCTGTCTAGTCATTGTGTACTGGACAAGTCCTAATGTGAATGGTGTTTCATTGGAGCATTTCTTCCTTCTAGTCAGTGGCAATGGAGGAGGCAGTGTTGCATTGCCAGGCAGTTCTCCTGGGCTGCGTCATCCACTTAGAGTCTTTTCTAAAGGTCTCCATGTCATACTCAGGCAATGCACATCCTTCTCAGATTAAGAATGATGAACCTTCTCCAGCTCTGTGTTATAGTTCCCCCACATGGATGAGTGCTCAGTGTCTAAGAGAGAGCTTACCACGAAGGGGTAAGCATTCTTTGTCAAAGTCAATGAATAGTTATTGTAAATCATGGAGTATGAGTGAATCTTTGCTCTTGACAAATTGTGTGGTGGTGAAAGCTCTGAACGACCAGCTGGGTAAGGTACTGTGTATACTGTAGTCTTATCTTTCTAGCAAGTCCTTTAGATCATTGAATTTGCCACTTGGCTGCAAAATGTTGAAAGACAAAACTCAGCCATGATTTGGGTCTTTGTGCATATTTCCATCCAATGGGAGACAGTATTATAGTCAGTAATACTATTCTGAAAGTGGAGAGTATTTTATTTCTTAGCAAAATTGAGGGGTTCGGACTAATTGAGAATTCAGAATTGTATTTTTTAAATATTCTTGGGAAATCAGGCTTCTTACATTAGACACAAGAGGCTGTTAGAGATATAAATTCTGCCTGTATGATACCTGTCTTAAAAATTGCTCCTAAGAACTGAATTGATGTTGAAATGAGAATGCCAGTTAGAGTAAATAAGGCTTTTGGCTAAACTAAGGCTTTTATGCTCTTGGTTTCAAATACTTGCTTTCATGGCAGGCTCATTCATTATGAAGGCAGTGAAAAGCAAAATGTTTAGCAACCAGGGGAATAAAGAAAAGAGCTGGAGAATGAGCTGCAGAACAGAATGAGAAGTCAGGAAAAAAAGGCATGTGAGGGGAAACAATGAGGGAAATCCAGAAAGAGGAGATACAGAGACAGCAAGAGAAATCAGTGTAAACTCAAATAAAATAACAGCAGTTCTTTCTCATATTAGTAGAATAATGTTTGGCTGTTTCATGGTTCGCTCCCTGATTTTGTTCATGATTAAATTTTCCTTTTACCTATGTGATCCTTTTCAAAAGACCTGCTCAGCACAGAAGTAATAAAACTCTCATTCAGTGTACTTGTGATTGTGGGAACTTTATGTAGATTCCTTGAATATAGTAAAATAATTAGGGACGTCTGGGTGGCTCAGCGGTTTGAGCATCATCTGCCTTTGACTCAGGGTGTGATCCAGGGTCCTGGGATCAAGTTCCTCGGGGAGCCTGATTTCTCCCTCTGCCTAGTCTCTGCCTCTTTCTCTGTGTCTCTCATGAATAAATAAAAAAATCTTTAAAAAAAAAAAAAAAAAGAAAGAAAGAAAAAGAATTTGAACATGCCCAAGACTCAAAATAATTAACAGGTGTTGTATATACCAGACTCTAGGCCGCACCCATAGGCTTGGTTGGTTGGTTGAAGCATTTTTTAGAGTGTGGGCTTTTCTTTTGAGGTTTAAAAACATATATTTAACCAAAGGTGATTTGGGAAAGGGAAAAAGGCAGAATTCAATCTTTTGAAAAAACATTTTCTTTTTTTATTCTCTTGTTTAGCCGGAGCCTTTGACCATTTTATCCTTTAGAATAACCTGCATTTAAATTAATGAGATCTTGATTTATAAAATAAAGCTGAGACATTTTGGGGAAACTCGGATTTTCAGGACAAAATGGAGTCTGTTTTCTCTTCTTGGTAACAGCAGGGTAAATACCAGAGCCTCTTGGGAGGTGTGGGTGAATTTCTTAAATAGCTCTTCCTACAGAGAGGACAGGATTTTCAAGCTCTTCTCCCCTCTCTGTCCACCTGTCTCCTCACCAGTTCACACACATACACACACACACACACACACGCCCCAATACGTTCCTCGTTGGCTCTCCTGTAGCACTTATGTTAGATGGACTGCCAATTGTGCCATAGGCAACTGGAATTCCTATTTGGTTGAATAATGACTTCAGATTTAGAATAATATTTAAATGTGTTTTTAAACATTAATATACCCCTTAATATACCCCTCCTCAGAATTTAAATAACTCAATCAATATATATATTTTTTGTATTCCACCCATTATAACTCATTAAGAGTGAATACATTTTATAATTTTGTGATGAATAGAATATCAGTTTACTTTGATTTGGGTACAGTTTCAATGTTTTGAAATACTTTTCAGGATTTTTCATGTAGGTACAAGTTCCTCTGTCCTCACTGGGCTTGTTGATTGGCATTCTTTAATGGCTTTGTTTCACATCCATTTAATTGGGATATTTTAAAACTGTATCTTAAGACTCAAAAGGCTTTTTAAAAATTCTGATATTGTGTGCTACATAATACCCCTGGGTGAGAAATAAAGTGACATATTTATATAAGCACTTCTGCTTTTGACTTTCTGTAGGTATTAGGTTGAGACAAAACAAACACTTGAAATTTTTGATACTGGCATCTAGATCAATTGCCTAGGTCCATTTCATATTAATAGAATGAAGATTATTATAAACCTAAGAAATGTATCCTAAACAGCTTTATTTTGATTTAAAATGTTGAGTTCATGAATTTTAAGTAATTAGGGTGTATTTGTTTTGTCTCACATTTCCAAGAGATAGCCTGAGGCAAAAGCGAGAAGCCCTGATCCTTCAAAAAAATTAAATGACTGAATTAGCAGTAAATTTCCATTAACTACTAGCCTTTCCAAGGTCCCTATTGCTAGTTAATTTTTTGTTTCTTCAGAAGCATTTATGTAAAGTAATGTTTGTTTATGAAAAGGAATCCCAGTTCAGCTGGATATGTCTCTGTATTTCAGTTACTATCACTTTACATAATACATCTATTTTTGAGTGTCCTTAAGTCCAAATAAAGGAGAAAGAGTCACAGTTTTTAAGTCAAGTGATTCTGTGCCCCTTGCATAGCAATAGAACAACTGTCATTAGTAAATTTGAAAGTGAGCCATGTTTCTCAGGGCAAAAAAAGTTGAATCTTCTGGAGTATTCAATTCGTTCAGCATATTGCTTTTGAAATGCTTTGGCTGTTTGCCATAGGATGTCCAAAGATGTTTTATAGTACAAATATCTTAATTCTTTAGGGGAAATAAGGGATGTTTCCCCCTGAGCTGAAGGAAGAATGTTAAAAACAAGCTTATTTTCATTTATCTTTGCTAATACATGGCACAATCTTTATTTGCCAGTTATCTTCTGTGTTTGATCAAAGACCTGTGTTTGATCAAAGACCTGTGTTTGATCAAAGACCCTTTTCAGAATCCAATAAAAACTCTGAGCCTTCTTTGCTAGACAAATGCCCATATAGGTCAGTTTGCATACTATCTCATAGTGTTTCCAGATCCAAAACTTATTGCTAGCCCCTGGTGAGGAAACTTTGTTACATCCTAAAATTCTATAGATATTATTATATAGTATATATAGGTGTATATATAATATATTATGTAGATATTATGTACTATATATGTTTGCATACATAATATATTATGTATATTATATACTATTATTTATATTCTATAGATATCTTTAGAATTCTATAGATACTATTGGTGACATATTATTGGTATCATTTTAATTTATATACACTACACATTCTATAGTTCTCTTTTTCTTATATATTTGTAACACAAAGCTAAAACTTCTTCAATGCATGTTTAATTATTTCTTCTTTATTAAGAAAGGTATTTATGCTCTATTAGGAGATAATATCAAATTACCGTGCACTATACCTAGGTAA
This sequence comes from Canis lupus familiaris, assembly GCF_011100685.1. Lineage (NCBI taxonomy): Eukaryota > Metazoa > Chordata > Mammalia > Carnivora > Canidae > Canis > Canis lupus. Next base: position 28,954,352 of record NC_049252.1, read on the forward strand.
AACATCTCAGATCATTGAGTAGAACTCACAGAAGAAAAATCAACAAAGTTGTATATTCAGTAACTTATTGCTAGATAAATATTAAGCCTACAAAAATGTGACTACAGGGTTATTGATTATAGAAAAAAATAATTTTAGTAAGAGCCACAAGTGAGATAATGAATTTTGGTTGTCAGTAATTTCTTTTTTGTTCTATTTTTATCTTAGTTATGATAAAGAAAGGACTGTGACAGGAATAGAGCATGCAAGGTCACTTGGATGAGGTTGGCCACCAACTCATGTCGTGAAGCTTTACATAGCTACTTCTCCCAATGGTTCTGTCATTTCCCAAAAAAAAAAATAATTTAATGACATCAGCTTTCCTTGTCTCCTTAGAAATTTTTCCCTGAAGCAATTAAAAGGGTACTTTTAAATAGCCATGATTGCACTTGAGTTTCTTAAACAACACTGAAAAGGAATGACTGAGCAGTTCAGCTGCCTGCCCCCTATAGAAAGATACTCTGCTCTCTACAGGGCTCTCGTCATGCTTGGAAAGACAAGTCGTTGACTCATCTTTAGTACACATTCCTTCATTCTATAGATTGCCTATCTAGAAGTTCAACTTTCAAGAAAAAGTTATCAGGCTTAGGAATCATGAATTTTCTGCTCTATCTTGGTTCATGCCATCTTAAATTCCCAAGTCCCAGATGAGAGAGGAAGACCTGGAATGTTTGCCTATTTGTAGCATCTTGATTTTCTTACAATTGTGTACTCAAAAGTGTTTGGATTGGATGAAGGAAATGGTAGAAACACTTTGCAGTCCACAAATTTAGATCATGAGATGCCAGGGCTTTCCGTTACCTTGTTTGACATCTGTTATTTTATTGCTCCTGCAAGTTCCAGTTCCTTGGAGGCACTTGAAGCTGCAACTTATTTATACAGTTCAGTGATGGGTTTAGCCTGCCCTCTCATGCTACTGTACTCAAAAATAAATGTGTTTTTAGAATTTTAAAATATCTTCCTTCATGTAGGTTTGATAAATTTTTTTAAAAAATTGTTTTTTAAAACTGTCTTATTAGCATGATTTTTTCTCTGGATTCTTTATTTTTATAAAGATTTTATTTGAGAGAGAGAGAAGAGAGAGAGGCAGACTCCACACAACCCCCCCCCCCCCCCCCCCGCCCCAGCCCCACCCTACTGAACAGGGAGCCAGGACCCTGGGATCATGACCCAAGCCAAACCCAGAAGCTTAACTGACTGAGCCACCCAGGCACCCCTCTATAGATTCTTTAAATTCACTTCCTATTGCCTTTTATTTTATTGGGCCTCCCAAAACATTACTAGCTTTACTCCTATCTGTCTTGACTTTGTATCTGGTAATTATCGGTCTGTAAGTTAACATTCAATCACTAGAACCCAGTATAGAATGGAAATGTGCATTGTAATTCTTTGGTAAAACAAAAAACCGTTTTTCATGGGTGCATTGGTGCATCATGGGCAGCAGTCATTCTAACTGGCAGTGTTTATGTTGTACCTGTTGTTAAATATTTTGAATATCACTCTGCCTAGAAATACATTTTTCCCATATAAAGTAATAGCTTTTCTATTGTAATGTATAACCAGGCTCCTGAATATCAAACTAAAATGTTACTTTTCCCCTGCCATTTCATACTTCTTTGTATTTAATTTCAGCTCAGTTATTTTGCTTACTAGTTACCCTTTTTGGTTTATTCCTGTGAGAAGAATAAAGCCCTTAATAAAAGACACTGAAATAAATAAGAACTGATTTTTTATGTGGTCAGCAGTGTCTGAGAATATAACAGATCTTAAAGCAAGAAGAAAACCTAACAGTCATCTGCTCGGATTCAGCTGTTGGCCTGTGTCAGGAACCTGAGACTAGAATCCAGGTTTCTTCCTTCCTGGTTCCGTACCCTTTGATTCTTGTCTATTGCTATAAATTATTCTCTTGAACCCATTTAAGAATTTTCTGCAATTGAAGATGAAGTTTTAAAATAAAAAATGTAAATGCTTCAGTCCCTTTTTACTCAGCCATTGGACTAACAATGGAGTTGGGCCATTGCTGTCTGTGCAGGATCCAACTTTTGAGTCCCTCTCATAGGACTTTAGAGATTGATTTACACTCCACTGCAGTTTTCCTTTTCACATGGAGATACTAACTTGAGCCAAGAGTACAGATTACTCTAATAGGAAGTGGCCCGTTTTTTCCATTTGTCTCTAAGATACCAAATCTAAGTCATGTTGTCAGGGCTGCTGCCGTAGGGAATAGTCCACCAGTTTGTGCATTACAGAGTTGCTTCTTTCTCCTGCATCCTTCCTAGATATTCCCAGTCTCATCTGCTGGGCTCCCTACTGAAATCTCTTCCTTTCTTCCCAGTTTTAACAGTGCCTACTTCCCTCTAGGTGTTCCCCCAGCACCCCCCTCAGTACCATCTCCCCATAACCTCCTGGTCTCCAAAAACTTTCTCTTGTGTCTCACTGATCCCTTTTAGCACCTCTCAGTCACTTCTGGTTTATAAAACATTTGTCCATGCGTTCTTTCTTTATCCTGAGGACAGTCTAGCTAGCAGGAAAAGGTTAGCCTAACCCATTGGGCTTTTCTCTAGGAATAAGTGCATTTTAACACTGATCTTCTGGGTACCTGGGTGGCTCAGTGGTTGAGCATCTGCCTTTGGCTCAGGGTGTGATCCCAGAGTCCCTGGATCGAGTCCCACATCAGGATCCTTGTATGGAGCCTGTTTCTCCCTCTGCTTGTGTCTCTGCCTCTCTCTCAGTCATGAATAAATAAGTAAATAAATCTTAAAAAAAACAAAACACTGATCTTCTATAGACAATGCTTTACCTTTGTTCAATCTCTGAATGAATCTAAAGGTAGGAATTTAAAGCAGGAGGAAACCTACCCATTTGGACTTAACCAGTGAACAGGATGAAGAAGATGGGGCAGACCTTACTTAGTTCTCATGTCTCACCAAAAAGACCCGGGCTACCACCTCAGGGGACTAGCCCTAGTTACTTAGATGAAGTAGTCAACTGGAAATGCACACAGAGGGAAAAAAAAAATGAAATGCATCCTTGGCTCTATTGGATACTGATGCATCTGATTTATTGTTGACACGAGCAAGAGGAGTCTCAGTACCTGAATCTGTTATCGACCATTGGGTTTCTACATGGAATCGAGGGTTCGCCCTCAACAGGCATTTCTTTATTCCTCACATTTTAGGGTATTTAAACTTCTGACTTGAGTACTTTCAATATCATAAAATGCATTTTATTTTTAGTAGTTTGCTAAGGAAATTGTTTTTCCTGGGGGCTGATACCAAATGAGGAAGTTTGGTCCAAGGTGGTGATCATACTATTACCGCATTTATTTTCAACCCAACTGAAGGGTTAGTCTGGTGAGGTCGACAGCTTCACACTTGGATTTAGCAAGAGAAGATGCTCTGGAAGGGGTGTGGTTTGAAGGAAAACAATCTGGTAGGAACAAAGTTGTGAAGCAGAGGGATGTTCTAAGGCAGCATAGCATAAGAAGGTGAGGTTTTAATGGAGGCAGCATGTGAAGAGGTGTGTGCATTTTCCAAGCCAGCGGAGGCTGGTGTTGATTCCTTATCAGAAATACCTCGAGGTTTTACTGATGATCATCACCATCCCTTAAAACTGGTTAAGTCCATTTCTGTTGCCGAGTCTTGAACCAGTGTAGCTTCGCTAGCAAGTTCCTTCTAAAGCATGTAATGGAAAATGGTGTAATGTTTTTATGACTCACTAAAATAAAATATAATCTGGAACAGCTCTTAGAGTGCAGTCATGTCAAAATGGAGAGTGATTTCAGTTTTCCAAGTTAACATGTTTAAAATCTGAGATGTTAGTTTCCTAAATGCCTTAGACTTCCTCTCTATGAAAATGTTGCATACTGATAAATGGTGGAAATGCCTATCACCCTGTGTCATTACATGAACTGTTTCCTGATTGTTTATAGGAACTAAGAGAAATACATAGTAAGCAACAACTCCAGAAACAAAAGTCCATAGAGGCCGAACGTCTGAAACAGAAAGAACAAGAGCGAAAAACCATAGAATTAGAAAAACAAAAAGAAGAAGCCCAAAGGTGAGTCTTTTCCAGTGGATTATAGGCCCATCTGGAAGGAACTTTGTTTATTGTTCTTTCTGGGCTTCTGCAAGTACCTACTGACCAGAAAGAGCCTTTACTCTTTGGTGTGTGTGTGTGTATGCAAGCACAAATATGTGGATATATAAATCTTTGCATATATAATAAGTATCCCCTGAAGTTTTTGGTTAGTTTCCAGAGCTCTCCCAAGCTACTACTGAGTAGATAAATGGAATTATACAGGGAAATTAGGACACTTGGTCTGCTCATTTGCATGCCAATGACCAAAATACGTTTCCAGTTCACAGCCTTTTCATAACAGTGGCTGTCCAAGCGCTGGGTTTGAAATCAAAGCTCCTGAGCACTCGCCACACAGGGTTCCTCCAGTAGGACTACAGTGTGCCACTCCAACTTCTTTCTTCTTTTCTTCAACTGCAAATTGAACTTGAGCACAAAAGGAGAAAATTTGCTGCTGTTTAGGATACACATTTTTTTGTGTTTGAATATTTGTGTTTGTAGTTTGCTGTTTTGTAACTCTTTGTAGTAAGTCAGAGCAATTTATTTGTTAACTTTCGGTGTGTCTGATTTTGTTACTGGATATTTGCTTTTTAAATTTCAATTAATTTCGACTCCAGGGAACAAAAATGACCAAATATTTCAGTTTTACACTATAAATTGTAAAAATTGGTTACTGGAATTAGAATAAAAAATGCAGAAACATACTTTAGGTTAGTCCTTGCCTTTAGTGGGCTGAGCTCCTTTTGTTGTGGGTGTATGTAGTACAGTTGACCCTTGAACGACAAGGAGGTTAGGGGCACAGACTCCTCGCCCCCGCAATTAGTTGGAAATCTCAATATAACTTTTGACTCCCCTAAAACTTAACTACGGATAGCCTACTGTTGATTAAAGGGAAGCCTACAGATAACATAAACAGGCGATTAACAAATATTTTGTATGTTACGTGTGTTATATACTGTGCTGTTATAATAAGGTAAGCTGGAGAAGGCAAATGTTTAAATCATAAGGAAGAGAACATACTTTCACAGTACTGTACTGTCAAATATCCCTGTATAAGTGAACCCACACAGTTTACCAGTGGACAGGTGGGTAGGGTCTCTAACCAACTTAGAGGACTATTTTATGGTTTTCTTGGGATATGATTTGAGGATTCACTTCTTAGATACGCTGATTAAAACCCCAACTCCATCCTTTTTGTATCTTCAAAATTGATTAGATGCTTTGGTTATTCATATTGAGCATTAACATTTCTATGGAGAAGAAATCAACACAAAATATTATAGTACAACAAGGGTAAATGTCCTGCTTATGATCATATGAATAGTACCCCAAAATTAATTTCAGAAATTACATGGTTATACACTATACATGATGACTTTTATTAGTAGCAAATATTAAGCAAAATCTATTGTGTTTTTATTGTTGTTATGAATGACAACATAGGTAGGGGACTCCTTCAAAAAATTTTTTTGTGCTTTCTTAAGAGATGTTTTGAAAGTAAGTAAAATGTGAAAGATGTAAGTTAAGAATTTTACCGCTAAATTTTCACATTCATACAGGATAGAAATAAATATAATATTTTTTAAATGGCAAATACAAGTTTTATTTGTTTATATTATATTCCTTTGGCAGTTTTCTAATTCCAGGAGATGACCTCTGTGCGTTGGCCATGTCACAGGATAGCAGTTCAGGGTGTGGAGCCTAGAGCCGGGCTGCCTGGGATTGAACCCCAGGCAAGTGTGGTCGTGTGACCTTGGACAAGCCTTTTAATATCTCTGCCTCATTTTTTTCCCATGTAAAAATGGGGACATTAATAGGACCTGGCCCCCTGGCGTGAAGGGTAATGGAGTTAATGTCTGAGGAGGGACTAGTTATTACTATCATTGTATCCCTTTTGCACGTGAGTTTCTTTAAAATGTTTACTGAAAAAAAAAAAAATGTTTACTGATTTTATAGACTGCCATGCACCAAGAGAAAAATCATCCCCAGTCTTGTCCTGTGGGTTTCAGGTTGAGGTCGTCTTAGATTTCAGGGCCTAGATTTAATTGCACTTGTCCTTTTCCATCAACTATTTTGATAAACACAAAGTTGTCAGATTCAGAGAAATGCACAGAGACTATTGTCTAATATCGATGGCCGCTACCTAAAGGGTTCAGACAAATCTGTTGCTTTCACGTTCAGCTTTGGGGAGCTACATGTGTGTTTATTTGGCTGAGCTCTCTTATCTCGTTTGTTCCTGTGTGTTATGGGTATTTTGCAGTGAAATACCAGTTTTATCATCGAGAAATCTTTTTGTTATTCTTGTAACCACTTGGTAAAATACATCAGAAATCTTCTGTTTTTCTGAGTCCTGTGATTTCATCTCACTCAGAATCGGAGCCCTGAGAGCCTTTGTTTTATTGACTCGGATTGCTCCATCTGAAGTACAGTATCCCCTCTATATGTAGCATCACATTTACTAGATGGAGCTTTTTTAGTGCAAAGACCCCGTAGCAGTGTTAAACCAGCGTTGCTTGCTAGCTGTAATCAAGCATTTTGTTGGCAGACGAGCTCAGGAGAGGGACAAGCAGTGGATTGAGCATGTGCAGCAGGACGATGAGCATCAGCGGCCAAGGAAGATCCATGATGAAGAAAAACTCCGAAGGGAAGAGAGTGTCAAAAAGAAGGACAGTGAGGAAAAAAGCAAACTGGACACGCAAGACAAGATGAGTCGGCTTTTCCACCAGCATCAAGAGCCAGCCAAGCCAGCTGTCCAGGCACCCTGGTCCACCACAGGTATTAGGGCCCAAAAGTCATTGTAGCAAATAAGTTTTCTCCACCAGATCGTCCTGAGGAATTCCCATACCTAGGCAGCCCTGTCTTGGCTCCTTTCCTAGAGAGGGATGAGAATGCCAGTGTCCTTTTTTCAGTCGTGCAGATACTCATTCTGTGAGCTCATGACCTGCCTGTATAATCTTCCACCACCACGCCAGCCTTTGGTCCCTCTCACGCTGGGATCCAGAGCCTTTGCAGACAAAAGTGGCAAGAATGTCCTTCCCAAGCCCCATGCAGAAACCTGTATGCCAGATTTGGAAAGAACCTGTTGCTTCTCCAGTTTGCAATTTTCTCTGGGAATTACTGGGCTGTTTCAGGCACGGAAATTGGCTCCTTTTCCCCTTGCCTACGCTGATCTGTCTTTAGCCGATGCTGCATAAAACCACGTTTTTGACCTTTTGAAAACTGTGACTGTTTTTTTTACCTTTGATTGTAATTGGCCTCTTTAAATCATGATAAGTGAAAGACCTCGAAAATGCTAGAAAACATGATCTCTTCCATCAGATGCAACCTGAATGTATTTTTGAGATTTCTTGTGTGGCTGTATAATACTGTACAGCTTCACAGAAAATGACTGAGCTGAAGAAAGTGATTGTCTTTTCCTCTGCATGGCAAATTATATCGATTTTATTTGGTCATCAGTGTGCTTTTTATTGGTATGCAGAAAGAAAAGAAAGAAGCACACTGTTGCATAGGGTTTGTTTCCTGTTCACAGTAGGCAGGGATGGGAGTGGGGTTTGGAGTTGGGCCCCACATCCAAATACCTGCAGTCCAGGCTGGCAAGGCAAATACATGTTTTAATGCTTTCTTTGGTATGAAAATAATTTCACCAGGACTCGATCTTAGGCAATTAGTTTAAATTCCTTATGTTTCCTCCTCATATAAAATGAGGGTTTCTTTTTCCTGTGGTCAGTGGGAAATGTTGTACATTATCCACTTGAAGACTACATGAAGATAATACCTTCCCCTCACTGCTTTTCAGAGAAAATAGATGTGTGGCTAACTATGTACAGTTCTAGGGTAAACCAGTTCAGGGGGCCGCAATTGGATACCATTAAGTTAATCAGAAATCAGAATGTCTTCTGCTTGCATGCATTTTTAAAACTTTTTTACTTAAAATCTAAAGTATTTTCCTAGAAAGTCTGTCATGAGACTCATTTCCCCACCCATGAGGGATGTGGAGGAAGACTTACTTCACTGGGGATTATCAATAATAATCATTTTTGGGGAAATCAGCACTTAACATTTTATACGATTGCTTTAGGGACCTGAGACATTGACATTTCCAAGTCTGTTAATGTGGAAAGTTGTGCTTCTTTGCTTCCTGCCAAAGGAGTTTTCTTTTTGGCTGATTCAGATTGGGGGCCACATTCTAACTGCTTCATTGTACTCTGCACCCTGGGTGGGGGAGAGGGGTCTTGATGCTTTGCAGATGTGTGCTGCTGGAGCCTCAGCCAGGAGGGAGTTCTCCAGGGACCTAAGGCAGCCTCACTGCCTTCAGCATTGGGATGGCCTTTGTTCATGGAGCGGCAGCTAGTGAACTTTCTGATAGATTTCAGTTGCTGACATCAGATTTGGCTCTCCTTTGGCATGAAGTATGTGCTTCAGAAATTCCTGGAATAGATGGAAATAGTTCAGTTGTTAAGGTCATCAGTAGAGGGAGAGGTCAGTGGTTTGGCTTATTATTATACATATGTGTTCCATGTAATGCTTGATTTTTGTTCCTTTCTCCCCACTGTTTTGTAAATAGAAAAAGGCCCACTTACAATTTCTGCACAGGAGAACGTAAAGGTGGTGTATTACCGAGCGCTCTATCCCTTCGAATCCAGAAGTCATGATGAGATCACGATCCAGCCTGGAGACATAGTAATGGTAAGAAAGACTGTGGTCAAGGTGTGATCTCTATCAGTGATTAACATCTGTCTTCTTGCATTTTGACAGCACGAAATTGGCGCCAAGTGTGAAATCCAGGGTTTCGGAAGTAGGGGCTCAATCTTCCTTTTCTATTAGAATGAAAGATGATATTTAGAAATATATCCTAGCATCACTTTAAGATAGAGATGTTAAAGAAAATGGCTAATCACAGCCTTAGTGTGTTTTTAAATCTGTAAGAGTCTGGTAATTTAGAGTTTAGATTGCTACTTATTATACTATGAATAATCTTTAAGAGATGGTTTTAAATGCAAAATGCTTTATCATCACTTTCACAATTGCCAATGATAACTTTTGTATTTTTGGGTCAGTGAATCATTTTTCCCCTTTAGTTGTGTCATCTTTGAATTGTGTGAAGAGTCATGAAGTACATACAGTTAATCTGCCTTCTTACCCCATAAATGAGCAGATAAAAGAGTTCAGAATTTTGCTTTGTCAGGGTTCATTTCCTTTAATTATAGTAACAGTTAAATATATTTGTGTAATTGTAACTCAAACTATAGTTTAAGAAAGAATAAAGCAATGTGGTTGGTTTAAATAATTTTCTAAAAGAAAACAGTTCTTCTATCTAGTTAATAAGGATTAACAGTCATAGAAGTGGTCAAACTTTGTATTGTTGGTGGCATTTTTTGTTTGTTTAAAGAAGGGCATCGTTTCATATTTTAAAAGAACTATGAGTGAGACAAACCTGCTTGTTGTACCAGTATTAGGTATCTTGGAAGTAACAGAGTAATGCACAGATCATTATACTATTACTCATGCATTCATCTTGCACATATATATCAGATCCCTGGGTGGGGAATATATGATCCTTAATGAGCCAAAATCTATAGAAAGAACAGTATGTTCAATATTCAGAGCTCTCAATCCTTTCTCCCCTTTTTTTCTGTTTTTTTTTTTCTCAAATTATTATGGGCTTGAAATAGGGACTCAAGGCCAAATATCAGATTCTTTAGAAGTCAGAATCTCCATAACAATACAAACCCTCTTCAAATACAGTCCAGCCTTCACTCAGCAAACAGTTTGTGAATGCCTGGGTGCCAGCCTTACTCATTCTTTACGGAAAGAACTGCTGGTTTCTCTTTGGTGTGGGCACAGCACTCTGTACACACAGACAGTTTTGTAAGGCACCTTCTTTCTTCACCACTGACTTTTCCTACGCTGTTTTCTAAAGGCCTGAAGTGGTTTTACTTGTCCTGCCTCATCTTTGAAAATACCATGGCTTGTAAAGCCTATGAATTGTTTTAAAATATATAAAAATACCAAACCAGGAATCTAAAACCTATGAAAGTACAATGTGACCTCAGAGGGCCTCATTACAAAGTCTTTTTTAACACTGAAACAAAAAAAGAGCCCGGTGTTTTTGAAACTGGATTTTGTTACAACACAATGTACAGGAAAGTAGTGTTCTCTTCTTGAGATGAGATAAGGAAGTGTTACAGATATTACAGTAAGGAAGTGTTATAGATGATCTCTATACTTTAATGAGAAAATATTGCTATTTTTTGGAAACATAGTCTTGTTACAATGGTATTTTTTTCTCAAAATAGCTAGTTAACCACCAGTTTGACTAGATGAATAGAGTTTAGATGTGCTGTAAAAATAAAACATTCATTAAACATATTTTGCCTTGCTTTCAAACCTTTGCTTTCCTGGTGGAGGTTAAAGGGGAATGGGTAAGTCTGTGTAACTGTCAGGAAGTCTGCATATTATTAAATGTTTTCTTTTAAATCACTTTAATTCTGTGTAAGTACACATATCTTTGGGTGTTGTCGTGGCAGTAAAAATATGTTTTGAGTTTGTATAGTAGGTTGTGCTTAAGAAAAAACAAAATAGAGGTATAAAAGTTTGTGTACCAGATTTCTCTTTGCTAGATTCCATTTAAGGACTGACTTGAAGGCTGTGTATTTGGCAAATTATAAGGTTAAGTCTCCATCTCAGGCTACAGACAAAAATAAGTTCCAAGTAGTTTAAACTTAAAAATAAATTTAATAAAAAAAAATTTTTTAAGCAGAATATAGGAATAGTTTTCTAGCAAAGAAATGCCTTTCTGAGTTAAAATCAGAAGCCATAAATGATAAAAATGAACAGATTTGACAATATAAAATAAACTTGTATACTGCAAAACATAAAGACTCCTAAAAGTTAATATGAAAGAAACCTAAAACTTAGAAAAGTTGTCCATGGATATGAAGAGATATTCGCACGTGAAGAAAATGTATGATTTTAAAAATATACAAAAAGAGGCTTTATCTCATTGGTAATCAGGAAATGCAAGTTAAAAAACCAGATAGCATTTTTCATTTCTCACCCAAGCAAGTTTAAAGATTTGGTAATATCCAGCTTTGTCAAGAGTGTAGGAAAGTAAATGAAATGCACACTGTCAGCACGGTTGTATTGGCTAAACTATTTGAAAAGCAATTTGGCAGTACCTATTAAAATTAAAAATTCTTACTTCCCTTGACCCAGAAATTCTGTTACTCTTCCTATGTTTTTTGGCATATGCACAAATTTGTGTGTACACAAATGTACACTGTAATCTTGGTAAAAAAAAAAGGGGGGGGCCATATAAGTCAGGGAATGCTTAAATAAATTATGATATAGCTAAACAGTATGATTAAGATGTTAAAAAAAGGCAGATCTACACATACTGATAAGCTCACCAGTGAAAAAAGAAAAAGCAGAAATAATATGTACAGTATAATTGCATTTTGCTTAAAAAATTATGTGTATATGTGAATGTTTTTATGTGTGTGGTTAAAGTCTTGAAATAGAGACACGAAACCATTAACATTGGTTACTGCTGGGCAGTAAAGAAGGGGCTTTTATGTTTAATTTTTTGTAGTTTTGTATTTTCATTTTGTATTATTTATAAATGGGCCAACATTTGTAATTTTTAAAGAAAAGCTAAAAATAAATCCAACTTTGACAAGTATAACAGAGAATGAATACCCAGGTCTGGAATGGTGTTTGTTTTATCTCAGACATCCCAAATATGTAATGAAGTATGGAATGTGCGGCTGGTCATAATATACTGGCTTGCCAAAGGAATAGCGGCAATGTCTTCTTCTACTACACAGTGCAGCATTATACCCCAAATGGCATTCAACTATATTATCTTCGTGAGGTTAACAATCAGCACAGGAAATGTGGAAATTGACATGTGATAGTAATAATTTTTTTATTCCCTGAAGTTTGAGGTTAAGAAACATCGTGAACATATGTAGTAGAAGACTACTATCAATCTCTTGGTGATTGATAATAATCAAAAGGTCACTTATTTTTTGGGCACAGTAATCATTGGATTCTCAGATTTCTCAAACTTCTTTGAAAATTAGCAGACTATTTTGGTTAGATTTCAGAAGTCTAACGTTTCCTTTTTTTTTTTTAAGATTTTATTTATTTATTTATTCATGAGAGAGAGAGAGAGAGGCAGAGACACAGGCAGAGGGAGAAGCAGGCTCCATGCAGGGAACCCGATGCGGGACTCGATCCCGGGACTCCAGGATCACGCCCCAGACCGAAGGCAGGCACTAAAACTGCTGAGCCACCCAGGGATCCCCTAACCTTTCCTTTTTTAATGTAGGCAGTCTTGGAGGGAACTTTAAAATGTATTTTTTTTTTTTGAAAAAAATTAACTACCAGTCCAGTTTTGTCTAAAAATACTTTCCCCCACGGTTAACAAAAAAAGTTTGTACCCATATAGTGTCCTGTTCTACATATTGTTTATTTTTTTTGTAAATTTATGTTTTATTGGTGTTCAATTTGCCAATATATAGAATAACACCCAGTGCTCATCCCATCAAGTGCCCCCCTCAGTGTATATTGTTTATAATATAAGAAATATAAAATGATATCTGCCATTCATATGTTTAAAATCTTTTTTGAAAAGTAGAGAGAAACACGTTGAAAAGACAATGTCTGATGTTCTCAGTGAATGCTTCTAACTTTGCTAGGAATTTAAGAGGAAAGGAATGAGAATGGACTCATATGCAGGGAAGACCTTCTTCATGGAAGCTCCTTAAAAAATTATTTATGGGGGGGAATCCCTGGGTGGGCTCAGCAGTGTAGCGCCTGCCTTTGGCCCAGGGCGTGATCCTGGAGTCCCGGGATCGAGGCTTACATCAGGTTCCCTGCATGGAGCCTGCTTCTCCCTCTGCCTGTGTCTCTGCCTTTCTCTGTGTGTCTCTCATGAATACATAAATAAAATCTTTAAAAAAATTATTTATGTATTCATGAGAGACAGAGAGAGGCAGAGACACAGACAGAGGGAGAAGCAAGGCTCCCTGCAGGGAGTCGGATGCAGGACTCAATCCCAGGACCAGGAATCACACCCTGAGCCAAAGGCAGATGCTCAATCCCTGAGCCACCCAGGTGTCCTAATGGAAGCTTCTTAATTGAGTTTGACCTTGACAGCTGTGAACTTTGATGGCCTGTCTTCTGATCTGGAGGTTCCGGTATTTGGAGGGCAAATAAATCAAATTTGCCATCCATAATGTATGGGAAAAGCTTTAAAAATTAGAAGAGAGGCTCTTGGCTGGCTCAGTTGGAAGAGCATGCGACTCTTGATCTCAGGGTTGTCAGTTCAAACCCCATGTTGGGTGTAGAGCTTACTTTAAAAAAAAAAAAAAAAAAAGAAGACCTTTGCTCACTGCCATTTTGTTGAAGTTTGTCTTCAGAGCACAGGCTGATCATGTAACTCAGCAGGTCTGGATGGTGCAGAACTGAGTACATCAGAACTGTTCAGGCTGCTCAGAAGAAATCAGCATTCCAGGGCTCACCCCTCGAGACTCTAGGAACTTTACTCCGTAAACAGGATTCAAAATCTTCTCCAAGTGGTTCTGTTAGGCAGTCACTTTTGAGAACCACTGATCTATCCTAATGCCTTTTTCCTGTCAAGACTAATTCTAAATCATTTCTGAAATATATCCTCTTAGAAATATCTCAAAAAAAAGGGATCCCTGGGTGGCGCAGCGGTTTGGCGCCTGCCTTTGGCCCAGGGCGCGATCCCGGAGACCCGGGATCGAATCCCACATCGGGTTCCCGGTGCATGGAGCCTGCTTCTCCCTCTGCCTGTGTCTCTGCCTCTCTCTCTCTCTCTCTGTGTGACTATCATAAATAAATAAATAAATAAATAAATAAATAATTAAAAAAAAGAAAAGAAATATCTCAAAAAAAGGACACTTCTTTAGCGATTGTCAGCATCAGCCAGTTCATTTGACTCTGTTGATCTTCTAATTTGGTGTTATTCTTGTAACATTAAATTCATTGCTTTTCCTTGTTTTCTCTTGATTGAGATTTTTTCTTTTATATAGTCAGTACCTTTTCTTTCTCGTCTTCCTTTGAGTTCCATAACCTCAACATCTGAGGTGGGCATGTTTTGTAACAATAGTATCTTCACTGTTTTGAGGGACCAATACACATTCGATTCCAGGAGTGGGCCAGATGCCGCCCACTGCCTGTTTTGTAATAAAGTTTTATTGGAACACAGCCTGACTCATTCATTTGCATATTGCCTACAGCTGCTTTTGTGCTGCAAGGGCAGAGTTGAGCAATTACAACGGAGGAAAAATTTGACGACCTACAGATTAGAGCTTTAGAAAACAATTTTAGTGTTGTAACTTCCAGAAGTTTTGGGGAAAACTTTTATTTCTAAACTGTCGATTGCGTGAACCATGTGCTGCTCCTAATACTCCTCAACACATCTCAGCAGCCACACAACCTGCTCTGAGTTGGTACATAGTTTAAATCTCTTTGCTCTCCTTGTTCCGCGTCATGCTGGTGAAAGGAGAGGAAATTTCTCTTTCACTTCTTTGTGACAGGGTCAGAGATTTTAGATATATTCATGCTACCTAACGGATAGCACAGCCATGAGATGTAATATTATCAGGCTTCAGCCATATGTACTTGAACCTCATGGCTCCTATGTGCACTTGATCATTGCATCCAAGCCTCCCAGCATACCATGTATATTAACAGTCTGTAGATCTGTAACATTTGAGACATGGACACAACATCTGGGGTTTGTGTTTCACTTTTTTTTTTTTTTAAGATTTTTATTTTATTTACTCATGAGAGATACAGAGCGAGAGAGAGAGGCAGAGACACAGGCAGAGGGAGAAGCAGGCTCCATGCAGGGAGCACGACATGGGACTCGATCCCGGGTCTCCAGGATCACGCCCTGGGCTGCAGGCGGCTCTAAACCACTGTGCCACCGGGGCTACCCTGTGTTTCCCTTTTTGACTATTCTACTAGAATGACCCCAAATGCTTTGAGGTGATGCAATGGGGCTGCTTAAATGAAATTGTATCAAGACCAATGTTGTTAATCATTCAGATCCCCCTGACTTATAGCCACCAATAGATGAATCTACTTTTTGGTTTTGGTTTTTTTGTTTTTTTGTTTTTGTTTTGTTTTGTTTTTTTGTTTTTTTGAATCTACTTTTTGTATGTTAAAGTTCACTTGCTAGCCAGCTGTGCTGCAATTTGTATGCCTCATTCTTCTTGTTCTATCCTGATCTTATGTACTGTTTTTCCACAATTGGATTGGCATTTTGGGTAAAGTTTCCTTAGTTCAGGAAGATACATTTCTCCTTTTCTTTCTTTCTTTTTCTTTTTTTTAAGATTTTATTTATTTATTCATGAAAGACACAGAGAAGCAGAGACATAGGAAGAGGGAGAAGCAGGCTCCCTCTGGGGATCCTGATATGGGACTCTACTCCAGGATCCTAAGATCATGACCTGAGCTGAAGGCAGATGCTCAACCACTGAGCCACCCAGGCATCTTTAGTTCTCCTTTTCATATGAGAACCTCTGTGCTTTTTCTAAGTGGTTAATTTAGTGTTCCAAGTGAATTTTTCTTATATCCTCTGAATCTTAAAATTAAGTTACTCATTAAAAGGAATGGATTCCTATAAAAACAAAACCAGCTAATTAAGACCATTTTTTGGTCAGAATTGACCAGTGAATTTCCTTGGTTAAAACGGAAACCCTAGTTTCACTATTACCCTGAAGGATGGAGAAACTCTTGTTTGCACAGTTAAGAGGCTGATGTGGTACCTTCTCTGCCTCCAAAGTGTACAAACACCTTTCAGCAGTGAAGCATGTTTTTCTCTCTTACCAGGGGAACAGGGCTGGGTGTGAGCAGCTACCTGGGGTACAAGCTAGACCTGCCCACAGGGCAGGACCTTTCCTCAGAGTTTCAGAGCCAATTCCATATATCAGTCCCAGAAGTCTAATTAGCCAGGTAAGACCCTTTGTCTCAAGAGAATGACCGTAAAACATAGGATATAAGTAAAGCAGCTGACATTTGAGGAGGTCCTACATGGATAGACCAGTAGACATTCCAGACAGGCCATGATCAAGGATTGAGCTCCAGCCTCTAAAGGATTGCTGCTGATAAGAAGGCAAAGCCACAGGGCCCGGGCTCCCAGGCAGTTTCCTGGAGCAAAGTAATACCCCATACAGAGAACCATGGATTGTTATGTAAAGTGAGGGTAAAGACCAGGCTCTTAGAATGGAACAAAAGCCCAAGTGAGAGCTCTAGTACAAATTCAGAGCAGGACAACAGGAGGGATAGCTCCTTCTTATGATTTTTTTGTTAAGATTTTATTTACTTATTTATTCATGAGAGGCCCAGAGAGAGGCAGAGACATAGGCAGAGGGAGAAGCAGCCTCCCTGCAGGGGACCCTAATGTGGGACTCGATCCTAGGACCCTGGGATCATGACCTGAGCCAAGGGCAGATGTTCAACCACTGAGCCACCCACGAGCCCCAGGAGAGATAGCTTTTAAAAATACATCAGGGGATCCCTAGGTGGCTCAATGGTTTAGCACCTGCCTTCAACCCAGGGTGTGATCCTGGAGTCCCGGGATCGAGTCCTGCGTTGGGCTCCCTGCATGAAGCCTGCTTCTCCCTCTGCCTGTGTCTCTGCTTTTATTTATTTATTCATAGAGACCGAGAGAGAGAGAGAGAGGCAGAGACACAAGCAGAGGGAGAAGCAGGCTTCATGCAAGGAGCCCAACGCAGGACTAGATCCCGGGACTCCAGGATCACACCCTGGGCTGAAGGCGGCGCTAAACCGCTGTGCCACCGGGGCTGCCCTAAATAAAGCCTTTTAAAAAAATAAAATAAAAAATAAAAATACATCAGTAAACACTGGTCATATGCCAGGCAGTGTTTTAAATACTTCACAGTTCTCATTGCTACCATAGTAAGACAGGTACTGTTATCCTCATTTGACAGATGAAAAAGTTGAGGCATCAAGAGGTGAAAGTTGCCCAAAGTCACCCAGTTAATAAATGGTAGAACTAGTATTCAGACTAGACCAATCTAATTGCTGAGCCCTACCCTTGATTGTTACATGTCTCCATCTTGAGGCTAAGTCACTGTCAGGCTCACGGTAGTGAATTAGGCTCAAGCTCCTCACTCACTCCTGCCTGACATCACCTGGGGTCATAGAGTGAGTGGAGGGGGCGGCTGGGAGCGGGACTGTTGAACCTGCCGGGGAGTTGGGGAGCCCCTCCCCTGCACAATCTGGCCTAGAAACAGCTGTTCCCACTGCAAAGCTGTGGCAATATTTAAATGTGTCATAATATCACCAATAAGTATAAATGAAGAAACAAAGGCATTTAGCCGTTTGCATTTAGCATGAAATCCCAGTGGAAAAAAATGTCATCTTAAATCCTCATCTAGAGAAACAGTTGGGGCTGCCCAGAAAAAGGAACGTAAGCACAAAACAGTGTGGGGGAGTTGAATGAAAAGTGGCTAATGTGTTCACATCTGATGTAAGCGTTAGTAAGAATATCAGAACTGCAAAGAGAAAAATAGCAGCTCTGAAGCAATATTGCTCTTTATCTCGGGGAACTCCTTTCTGGAGAATTCTCAGTTTCAAAAATTGCTTTTACCCCTGACAATAAGGGTCCCTCCCCTAAGGTAGAGCAGAGTGCCGGCATCTTCTACTTACTGAACATTTTGTGAATAAGATGTAGATTTAAGTGGTAAGCCATGTATTCTGCTTTTTCCACCCCACCTCAAGCACGCTTAAAATTCAGGTATGCTAATAAGCATTACACTTACTCTGCACTGAATACAGGTAGTAGATGTTTGGTTCTGTAGTTTGGGCCTTTATTTTTTATTTTATTGTATTTATTTTTTACTATATATTTGAATGAGTTAGGAAGCCGGTATTTTTGCCCTTTCCCCCCCTCCCAAAATCATTATTAAGATCCTCCCTACTCATTTCTGTGATTTCTAAAAAGCAACATTAATGTCTGATGAAGTGTTCAACGTTTTACCTCCTCAGGCAGCATATATTAAGGAATAAGAATAAGAGAAGGTCTCTGATAGACCCATATTTGATATAGTAATGAAAATGGTTTTCTAAGAATGAACATAATTTTCCTCCAAAGTCATCTTCCTGTTGCTCATAAAATAGTGGGGGTAACTCATAAAGATAGGTAGAACCTTTCTGGTGATTCTGAATGATCCTTTTAAATTAGAATTAAACAGCAGAATTCTGAATTCTCCTGTGCACTTTTGTAATATTAAAGTTAAGTTTGTATAAAAAAACAACATAAGACCTTAATAAAGTTGACTGTGGCCATGAATAATTATTTCTTTGATTTTCTCATCATGTATCTATGGAGCTTTTAAATGGCTTAACATCAGCTTGGCTTCCCGTGGAAACCATCTAAGACTGTGCTTTTATCTTTCTGATCCCTGTGCTAAACAAATACTACTCCGTTATTAGAGATTTCTAGAGTACTGATTAAGCTTTAAATAATAAACCCAAGTCAAATTATTTTTTAATAATTACATGATGAGTGATGGAGTCTCTCCAATCACTTTCCAATTCAGAGTCACTCTAAAAATGTAAACTGTGGGCCTGAGGACTTTCAGCTCTATCTGAATTGCTGTTGCTAGAAAAGGATAGGGGGGAGGTGCTTAAAAAGCAGAAAGAATGAGAAACCTGCTTTACAACACAAACTCTTTGTTCAGGGTTCATGTTTAGGGTTCATTTCCCTGGACACAGAGACTAAAAGAGGGTGAAGAGGCGTACGTGGGGTGTATCAGTCCGATGGGGTCGTTGGCTCAGGGCTTGGTCCTGGTAGAGCCCTTTGGTGTCTTGAGGGGTTGATGTAGGGCCACTTTTTAAGTTAAACTTTGTGACTTCCCTGCAGGTGGATGAAAGCCAAACTGGAGAACCGGGCTGGCTTGGAGGAGAATTAAAAGGAAAGACGGGATGGTTCCCTGCTAACTACGCAGAGAAAATCCCAGAAAACGAGGTGCCCGCTCCAGTCAAACCCGGGCCCGACCTCACCTCTGCCCCTGCGCCCAAACTGGCCGTGCGTGAGACCCCCGCTCCGGTGGCAGTGAGCGCTCCGGAGCCCTCCACGACCCCCAACAGCTGGGCTGACTTCAGCTCCACGTACGTGTAGGCACGCCGTCTCTGAGGGGTTTTGGATCTCCTGGCTCAGTAATCTCTTTAAAGTACTTTTATGGGTTTGGGCTGTACCTCTGGCGTTAAGGAGTGGGCTCATTTCCCTTACCCTTTTCTCTGACCACTCTGCTGGCACACTGGATTACATTCACGGAGCTGGATTTCATTCTCTCATTGCTCCGCACTGGTGTGTCCTGGGAGGAACGAAGTCAAGCCTGTCATCGTGTTGCATTCAGTAATTTGTCTATATCTTTCCTTCCTGTGGAAGAAATGGAGAAATATCATTCTCTAATAATTCACTTGACATCCAGGGCAGTCAGCAAACAGTTGTTTCCTGCATGCAAACAGCACTTTTTCTGCTGGTCAAAAACAGAAAATGAATTCAGTCATGTGGTTTAGAATAAGATAGAAAGCTGTTTCCTTTAAAACTTTCCTCTGTCATCGGTTATCGGTCTTTACTGGGAAGTGAAGAGACGTGTGCTCTTGGCCGCACCCCTGGTCATCAGGAAATGGCATTAAAAACTGTGTGTAAGCAGAGGTTTGAAATGATGGAGGAAACTGCTGCCCACGCTTCCAGTTAGAGGACTGTGATCTATGTGTGCAGTCGTCTAAAAGTAGTTCATACGAGCATTCAAGTAGGAGGGATTTGAGTAAGAACTATTTTAATTTTTTAAAAAAATATTTATTTATTTGACAAGAGAGCACAAGCAGGGGAAACAGCAGAGGGAGAAGGAGAAGCAGGCTCCCTACTGAGCAGGGAGTCTGGTGCGGGGCTTCATCCCACAGCCCTGGGATCATTACCTGAGCCGAAAGCAGATGCTTAACTGACTGAGCCACCCAGGCGCCCCTAATTTTCTTTTTCAAGCCTAATCATTATTCAGAAGAAACAAATAGAAGGCAAGGAGTCAAGACGTAAGGCTAGAGAAAGATCACAGGCTTATGTAGAGTAGAGGAAGGAGCATGGTGACCAGGGGCAGAGGAAGTAGAGGGAAGGATGTAAGGAATAGCAAGTTTTACATATTCCTGTTTTCATACAAACAGTTGCAGGTGCTAAGAAAAGTCCTCCCTATCTAATCTCTGTTAAAAAGTAGTCTTCCATTAGCATGATTCCAAGTTGAAAGACTCCCTTCCTGTCTTAATCTTGATTCAAAAGTTCTGGTTTTTTTTAAACTGAAGCTCAGGGATCCCTGGGTGGCGCAGTGGTTTGGCGCCTGCCTTTGGCCCAGAGCACGATCCTGGCGACACGGGATCGAATCCCACATCGGGCTCCCGGTGCATGGAGCCTGCTTCTCCCTCTGCCTGTGTCTCTGCCTCTCTCTCTCTCTGTGACTATCATAAATAAATAAAAAAAAATTAAAAAAATAAACTGAAGCTCAGACTAACATAGAAGACAAACACCATGTTTTCTAGGAGTTTGTTTTGCTGTGGATCTGGTCATTGTGAATCTTCTGCAATACATGTGTGATATGCAGTTCTCCTGCTTTAATCATGGACATCTTATTTTCCAAACCCAGAATCAGGATGTACCATCTAACAAAGGAATTATATTTTTATTTTTATCAGAGAGAATCTTAAGCAGGCTCCACACCCCATGTAGAGACCAACATGGGGCTGGATCCTATGGCTGTGAGCTCATGACCAAGCCAGAGTCAGATGCTTACCCGACTGAGCCACCCAGGCACTCCTCAAAGGAATTATCTTGATTTCCAAATATGTTTATGTCTTATAAAGATGTAAAAAGTACATTACATTTATATTTGCATTCACACAGATGTATTAACATTATAAAAATTACAAAATTTAAACCATCCCTGAGACCCAGCACGACTGGTTGCCTTAAGGATACTGCTTGTCATTACCCTGGTGGCTAGGCATGTGGCCTGGTGCTTGCTGTGGGATGGAAGGGGACAGAGAAATGGTGTTAAGTGCCAGCTGCCAAGCTGGCATGTTTTATTATGTGGTGTATTACGTCTTTTTTGCTGGCTGCACTATCATTTTTAACAGTGACAATAATGGCATGTGAGGATGCTTCTCTGGTACAGTTGCAACGAGTCCCTATCCCATGTTTCATGAGACCCTTCTAACGAACAAATTGACAGAATATTGTTTCCGTTTTATCAATGGGGAAATGAAGATTTAGAGCAACTACTGTAATTTGCCTGAGGCTCGTTGCTGTCTTGTTTCTCATCTTTAGAAAGCCCTGTAAACATACTGGCTTTACACCTGCCGTAGGTGAGAAGCTGGCGCATAGAAAGTACTTGCTTCTCATGGTGGCAAACTTTCCTTCCAGGTGGCCCACCAGCACGAATGAGAAGCCAGAAACCGACAACTGGGATGCATGGGCAGCCCAGCCCTCACTCACTGTTCCCAGTGCTGGCCAGCTAAGGCAGAGATCAGCGTTTACTCCAGCCACGGCCACTGGCTCCTCTCCATCTCCCGTTTTAGGCCAGGTAAAAGCAGTCAGTGGGAGTGTGAAGACCTAGCATGCAGTACCCAGTACGAGCACATTTGGCCAAGTGCTTATCGACAGTGTTATTTCTGTGTATCTGGGTCAGGTGGCAGTGTGGATTCAGTTCACATTTTCCCAATAGCATTAAGGAGCCTGGGGAGTTCAGAGGTGGGTAATCTCCTGCACAGGTTGACCAGGAAGCTTCGCTGAAGAAGTAGTATCTTATACCATGGGTAGATTTTGTTAGGAAGTAGAATGGGCTTGCCTGTCAGACAGCAAATGCTGTGAGGAGAGGCTTTAACGTAGGAGACCAGAGTGTTTCAGGAAAAACTTAGGCCTGTCGATCTGGGGAGACCAATAAGTATACATCAGAAAGGCTTGATTACAGGTGAATGGGAAACTCTTAAGTGCCCTCCTAAGAAAGTGTTTCTGAAAGGATCGTTATTCTGAATATTACTACTCCATACGATAAAGCAGTAGTTTACTTAATGCAATGAACATAAAGGAATGAAATATCTATACATTAATCAAACCAGACAGAGCAAATGCCCATGTGGGAGGCATTTGGGGGTCAGGGACAGTCCCTGACTTGGGATCAACAGGAGGCATGCGGGCTCTGAGCAGGTGCGTGGGGAGGTGCCAGCAGAGGACATCGGGCGGCAGCGACAGCTAAGCAGGACGGAGTCACACTCCTATTGGAGCCAAAGGAAAGCAAAGCAGGCTAGGATTGAGAGAAGGATCTGACCTCCGAGAGAAACAAGGAGGGCACAGAGAGAAAGTGATTTTTAGTTGGAGAGAGGAGCTCAGTTTTAGGTGCGTTCAGGGTGAAGGTAGGGCACCAGGTGGTCCCGTGCGACAGGCAGTGAGAACATAGATCAGCTCTGAGGAAACATGTGAGATCTTCAAAAAAAGAGAACAGGGTAAGAAAATGGAAAATCCGCAGCATGTGTGTGTGTTCTCCCCACCTGAGAGGAGGAGCTCCCAGCCAGAGATGTTCCCTTCCCTTTGCTTCTGTCCCTGCTGGGCTCTTTGCAGGGACTGGGGTTGGTGATCAGGGTAGAGAGCATTCAGTGTGGTAAGAAGAATGTGTTTGAGACCTGGGAAGGAGTAGGAGATGCTGACTGCTAGGTAGGCGAAGATAGTTTATATCCACTTTTTAGAACGTGGAAGCTGGGTCCTATGGGGAATTAAACAGTTGGCCAAAGTCAGGAAATCAGTGACACACATGGGGTTCCAACCCCGAGTCCAGACTCTGTCCAGCCCCAGGCTGGATTATTCCAAAGTGTCAGTGGGGAAAGGTCAACAAGGCTGGGGCCCAGGCTTGGCAGAGGAATGGATGGATGCACCTGGGAGGATGGGACAGCACAGAAGGGCTGTGAGCTGGTGGGCTGTGGGGGTCGGGGAGCTCCTGCGAGCCCGAGGGAGAAAAACAGGCAGAGAATCTGGGGGATCTGAAGAAGTGTGCAGCCGAGATGGAAGGGAGGAGGGACTTCGAAGGTCCAAGAAAGTGAGGACCCAGGAGGACCCAGGAGTGTCGATAGGAAACTATCTTAAAGATAGGTACAAGTTGGTTACAAATGAGCTGCCTTTGAGCATCATCCTTTTGTTCCTGTCCATTTTCGTATATGCTTGAAAGTTGACGTAATTTTCTTAGTATCATCTTAAGATATTGTAATGATTTTATGTTACAGTTTTTTAAAAAAGATAATAAATGCCTCACCCTACCTTTCCAGCCTCATCTCCTACTGCACCCCTCCATGAAACTAGGCTCCACGCACCCCAGGATTGTGCTCCTCTTCCTGGACCCTTTGCAGTATGCCACCCCGAGGCCGTTGCCTGTGCTGTGCCTTCGGCCCGGAGTGCCCTTCCTCCGAAGCCCTAGCTCTCAAAATCCTCCTCGCCCTTCAAGGCCTGACTCCAGTGCTGCCTCCTCTGTGAAACTGTCCCTATGGCCCCTGGGCAGAATTCATCCCTCTTTTCTCTCTGTTCCCACAGTGAATAGCTGGAGCCTCTTTGTAGTAGATCTCGTTCTGCCAAGTGGTATATATCATTGTGTGTGTCTCTCTCTTGCCCGCTAATTGTGAAGTCTTTGCTAATGATACCGTACTGTCCCTTTTTCCAGTGCCATATGGTCAATAAAGTCTTTTAGCCTAAATTATTTGGAGGAGGCAGAGGTGGCATTTTATTCCTCTTTGTAACCCCTCTTTGCATGTAGATGTATGTAGTGGATCACAGCAGATTTATGCCAGCCAGACCCCTGGGTCTCTAAAACAGGAGCTCAAACAATCCAATGTGGGGCATATTTTCCTTTGTCCACCTAAACCAGCAGTTCATTATCCTTTGAGATTTCGCAAGATTTCTACACTTTGGTATGAATCTTCCACCCAACATCCAAAATCCATTTGGAAATGGGGATGGTGGGGTGGCCTGGGCACCTTGGAGGTTAAAACAGAACCAGATGTCAAAGGCACACAGCCAGATGCCCCAAAAGAAATATGACCTCCTGGTTTGTTTAATGAGGCAGCTCTGGATGGCCAGATAGTGCCCCTGCAAATAGGCTGGCAGGTGTTGGGCTCTCCTTTTGAAAATGAGAGATCACCAGGAACCAGGGAAGCATCCAGCACCCATGCTGCACTGAAGCAGGGCCCTTTGTGGCTGTGTGTGCCTGTGTGCACTTGCTGGAAAGGAGTGTTCGTGCCAGTGTTGATGTCGCCTGCATCGGTAACCGATCACAGAGTAATGAGAGGTCCTTTATGTATTTCCACACAAGGGTGAGAAGGTGGAAGGGCTACAAGCACAAGCCCTGTATCCTTGGAGAGCCAAAAAAGACAACCACTTAAATTTTAACAAAAATGACGTCATCACCGTCCTGGAACAGCAAGACATGTGGTGGTTTGGAGAAGTCCAAGGTCAGAAGGGTTGGTTCCCCAAGTCTTACGTGAAACTCATTTCAGGGCCCATAAGGAAATCCACAAGGTATTTTTGTGTTTGTCTGCTTCTGTTAGATGAAAACAATGTTGGGCATGAAATTATGCTTGCGTTCATTAAGATTCGCAGATGGGATTGCAGGATTATGGTGTCTTCTGGATCCTCTAACTGCAGAAGTTAGAGTGCGTATCTGGAGAAGACAGCCTCTGACAAATAAGAGGTCATTTTCTCTACCACCGCCCCCCCCTTCATTGGTGGAAGCCTGCATATCTTGTGTTCCAGTGACTTATGTAAGAAGGACTTCTACTCTGAGGCCTGGAACATTCTTGTGGATTTGTTGGTGATCATGCCTAGTACTCAGTACTATGTAAGATACACATGAATACTTACAGGCTCAATGCATTTGGGGAAATAATTGAAAGAATGGATTATGAACCTTATAGCATGGATCCTTTAACATAAAGGTTGTAGTTCAATTATTGCAATCACCTAGGTGTTCAAAACAGGTTAGGAGCTTCAAGAAGATAAAAATAACAAAAATATTAGAAGAGCATCTATCTTTGCTTTGAACTAGACGGATACGTTGGCTATGTAGCAAGTGCTGAGAAACAAGAATGCAGCTCAGACTCATGCCTCTGTGGCGCTGTTAAGTGTTTTAACTTAGCCAAGTGCAACTGTGTCAGCTGTACAGCTGTAGATGCTTCAAAGTTTTAAATATTAAGCAGCTCTTTAAAAAAAAAAAAAGGAAAATCAGTGTCATTTGTATTCATGTCTTTGAAGATAAAAATTAAAATACTTTCTCCTCCCACCTCTTTCAGCATGGATTCTGGTTCTTCAGAAAGTCCCGCTAGTCTAAAGAGAGTAGCTTCCCCAGCAGCCAAGCCGGCCATTTCGGGAGAAGGTGAGAACCTGAGTCAAATCATGTTCTTAGGAGGGTCGAGGGGATCACGTAATATAAACAGTACATGTTTGAAATGAGATGGGATTTCACTTTAAAATAGACTGTACTAAAAAAAAAAAAATAGACTATATTAGTTTATGTTCAGTGTGTTCCACTCTGAGGTCAAATGAAAGGTTAGATCTTTACAAAAGCTGAGTACTTCACGGAGACTTTCAAAATAGTATCAGATACATTGATCATAATAACCGAATCTTCTAATGATAGTTGGTCACAAGCTCTCTGACGTTTGAAAGAGGCCCATCAGTGTCACTAGGGATCAAGTTTTGTGAGCATCTCTGCAGCTGGATTGTGGTCATTGCTTCCCCTACTATAGTCTGTTCTCCTCTGACTTGTACATAAGTGTTTTGTTTGTGTTTGTTTACTACACAGTCTAGTAAAGCTGTCCCAGCAATCGCAGTGGCATCTCTGCCACCCTCAAAAGAAACAGAGAAGTTCAGTTTTTCTGTTCCTTGTCACTAAGCACACCAGATTATTTAAGACCTAAAGATTTCATTTTGAGTGTTTAGCACACAAAGAATTAATTGCCTTATATCTTGGTCTTCATCACATAAGTCTGAGGATTATATATGCTGATACATGGTGTGGGCTTTAAAACAAATAAAACACACATGGATCCAGGCTCTGGATGGTAAAAATCTCACATCTTTTCTGCAGCCAGTGTAGCCATTCTCACCTCATTGAAGAGCGCTACCTGAAGTTTGACAGGCTTTCCACTGCAAGTCTGATCGGGGTTCCTAGCTAACAGATGTCTACCCCATTGTATGCTAATTTTTCTTGGGTTCCTTAAGTAAATTCTATGAAGATAGAGTGTTTTATTTAGTCTGTTCACCATCCTGAGATTGTCACATTCCTTGGAAAGTGTGGCTTGTGAAAGAATTATGAAAACAGTTGTTTGGCTGGAGACAGCAAGGATTAAAGTTCAGTGGTATTTCAGACCCCCGGTAACAAAATTACTTTCCCCAAAGGAATTTGAGAAGCAAAAATGTTTGTAGTTTATAGATACAGCTATAAAAACCTCATCACTGCCAAACACCTCCAGCATTTTATTGCATCCAGTTTTTGCTATTGCCACCAAAACGATCATTAGAAGAGTTCTGTTTATACACTCTATCAGTCATCTGAATGAGTGCTTTATCCACTTAGCAGAACGAGGCAAAAAAAAAAAAAAACTCTTTTTAAACACGTGTGTGGTCCATATTATATAAAGCAGATTACCATTCTGCCCAGATTCAGTATGTTTTATCCAATGACGTCTCCTCGGAAGGCTGAAGTTTATACCTTGGCTCTCTCCTAGTAGCCATTCACTCTCTCGATCATACCCTCACTTCCTCTCCTGTAAAGTGGGCTGCTGACCCCCCCCCCCTTCGAGTAGAAAGTAACAATCAAGGATTATGAGATAATTTGCATAAAGCATCTAGGAGAAAGGTAAGAGTCTGCTAGTGTTTTTTCCTTTTTGCTTCATTTCCTGGGTTGTTGATGGAGAGCCACTTAACAACGCCGTGAGCATTCTCCTCTAGGAGCAGCATCGATGAACGCCAATTTGTTTTGAAACGTGTACAGAGGCCTCGTCCCTTGAGTCCTCAATACATAGGTCACAGGTGAACCACACACACGTTTAAAGTTGGGTAACAGAAGAGAGATTCTAATCTCCGCTGACATTTATTACATCCATTGTCAGATGATCTGGAATATTAGGAAACACTAGGAGAGAGCTCACTGGCCTTCCGGAGTGGCATGAGAGGACTTGGCTGTTGAAGTTCAGAGAAAAGCTATCTGCATGTATCAATGAGCCCCTTATTAATATTGCATTAAAGGTAGTCACATTCAAAGTAAAGCATACATAAACCATATTAAACAGATGGTCAGTTTGGGTAGCTCTTAGGGTGCCCACTTAGGAATGGCCAGTGCCCTGTGGTAACTGTCTCTGGAGGAGGCTCTGAGTGCCACCGCCCGCCCATCCTCCCATGGCCCGTGTCACTGAGCCCCACAGGAGCCTCCCAGATGCCTGTGTGCATGGCAGGGCAAACGAAGCCACAGTCTTTCCAGTCTCCTTGGTATCTTATAGTGCAATGGTAGGTTCAGCCAGAGTTCATGCGTCTGAAGTTTCTTCAGCACTTTGAAAGTCACTTCAAAGATTGGATCCATTTTTGAGAAAGTGACTTTTCAATGCAGGAATCACTGGGAAAAACATCCATCTGCCAAAGATCCTATCTTAAATGGCCGAGCATGAGCTTCAGGGGCAAGTGGCAGAGCAAAACCAAACGGGGGAACGGTCAGAATACTGAGAGATCGGGAAAAGGAACATATTAATGAAAAAAGAATGTCCTTAGCACAACTGCCAGATTTGATTTCCGTGTGTGGGAAATCATTTTTCCTGTGTTCACTGTGGAGGTGCGTGTGAGCCACACTGGAGGACTAGAGACAGAGTGTCTTCTGTTCTCCCTTGGTCATTTGGGTGACCTTGTGTCTGCTGTGGGGTCCCTACTCCCCGGGCCCTGGCTGAGGCTCCAGCCTGCGGCCAGCACTGCCTAAGCTGACTCAGCCCTTGGCGGGCTCTCCCATGTTGTAGAGCTGCCTACATTAGCACACGCATTAGGGGGCTTTGTGTCTTTTTGTGTTTGTTTTAGCTTTCATTAGTACCTCCTGCAAAGGCTCTTATAATTAGCCAAAAGCATTCCTCCATACTCAATTTCTGCCTATTAATTAACATTAGGCTCTGAATTTAAGGGCTCCATCTGAAGTTTTAGTGAGAAACAGGCCTCATCCATCCCCAAAATGAACTTTCTGGGTGGGTAAAAGGTGATTTTTTTTTTAAATGACTTTGACAAAAATACCCAAAGGCCTAGGATAAAATGGAGAAAAAAATGGAAGCAAGACATTTAGGTTCATCTCTCTGTAGATCTCTTATCCTGCACCTAGTATAGTGTCTAGAATTTTGTGTCTAGGGATCTTTCTGAGAGTGATTTGGTTTCTGAGCCTTTGTAAAACCAACTCTTTATAATTAAAAAGGAAATTTTCCTCTGGAATGCACCCCCATCACATGCAAGACTGTAAAGAAAGTCAGTTCTTAGACTTTAAGACTTGAATAATAAAACATAGGAAACAGATTTCTTTTCAGCTTGTTCAGGAAGGCTTGCTTATTTTCTGGGATTGAGTAGACGTTACTTTTATTATCAGTCCTCACTACGTGTTTGTGCACTTGAATGACAAGTAGATGCCCGTTTTTAACTAAATAATGCGTATCTTTTATTTTGTGTTTTAACAGCTTCCTACCGTCTGTGTATCTGGCACAAAAGGACATAAGTTTTCACTCGGGCACTTGAGTAATGAACAATGTGTCTTATTTAATTTACGTGAAGGATTATAGTGTATCTAAAAATGTTCCAAAATTGTGACTTGGTACCCTCAAAACGAAAACACAGATACTTGATGTGCATAGAAGAGCTGGTGTGTTAGTGCATCCAAATGAGTGCTCAGCACAACTAAGTAAATGTTAGTTAAGAGTAAATTGTAAAAACCATTTTCACTCCAAAGGAAATGATGACATGAAATTATAGCTCAGCCCTGGCACTCGGTGTCGGTAGACAGGCAGTTGGCATTTTTGTTCGCATGGCTGGGTCTTCCCAAGAATTGTTCCCACGTCTGCAGTTACTGAATTTGTATGTGCAGTTAGGGCATTTGCAGCCAGGGATGTTCCACACTTCTGTTTTATCTGTGACAAGCTTTTCTCTTGAATGGATCTTATCCTAACTTCCTTATTCATAAACTAGCATTTGCAAAGCTGTCTGGGATCTCTGTAAACAATCAAGCTCTCTCCGTATCTCAATATTTCTCCCCACCAGAATTTATTGCCATGTACACTTACGAGAGTTCTGAGCAAGGCGATTTAACGTTTCAGCAAGGGGATGTGATTTTGGTTACCAAGAAAGATGGTGACTGGTGGACAGGAGCAGTGGGCGACAAGTCCGGAGTCTTCCCTTCTAACTATGTGAGGCTTAAAGATTCAGAGGTAAACCCACATTAACTGTTTACTCTCCCTTTCTGTGCGATGATTCTCTCGGCGGGGAGTCGCCAATATTTGATGGTGGAACACTGTTGATGGGTTTTGCTGTGTTCCGGGAACTTGACAGCGGATACAGAGTGCCCTGTAATTGTTTGAACTGGTCATTTGGTGCTGCAGGGTAAGCTTCCCACAAGCAGAAGAACCCCCTGGGGCTGAGCAGAGGCTACCTCTCTGGAGGCTGGTCTGAGAGAGTTAATGTTCAGGGTTCATTTCTATTCCTGCATGCGACTGGCTTAGGGTTTAGAGCGAATGTTCTTGGTTGGGTCTTCAGGGTCACTGATCTGGGATACCCAAAGAAAGACACACAGCAATATTCTGCCCATGTAAAACAAGAGGATTTGGGTGATACTGGCCCCAGAACGTGGGGTGGTAGAGAGTTTCTACAATTGATACTTTTGCCTACACGTTGGGAAGACACAAGATTTAAGAGATCGATAACACTTTTGACCAGGCCTTAGAATCTCAGGCCCATTGATGAGGGCCTGAATTTATTCTAACTGCTGTTCTCCTTATGAATCGGAAATGAATCCCATTGTTATGCGGGGCCTTAAAAATCCAATTGCAGAACAAGAGGTCTTGAGGCAGTGCAGAGTTCAATGAAATGGTGGGGTGAGCCCACCACCGGGGTATTGGGAGCCTGTCTCAGAGTGACCAATTTCAAGTTAGTGGAGAATTTCAGGGTGAATCAATGTAGTCATTTAACAGATCCATTGCACATAAATAAACCACAAGAATTGTCTTTTTTTTTTTTTTTTTTTTTTTTTTTTAAAACCTGCTTTCTCAGGTGTAAGCCAGTGGACAGAGCTCCTCTGTCATTGGAATGCCAGCAGGAGGGTGTACCTTGGGCTGATCCACAGGCCCTAGTACCTGCAGCTGCTTTGGGAGCCTGGAGCCTGACCCCACAGTGTGGTCCCTCCCCTTCCTTTCTCGCCTTCCCTGCAGTGCCCAGAAGCAAGTTTTTATTTTGCTTGGGTTTTGTTTTTTCAGGGAGTGTCTTTTTAGCTGTTTCGGTTTTGGGGTTTTGTTTTGTTTTGTTTTCCCTTGCTGTGGTCTTGAGAGCAGCTTATTGAGACTCCCAGGAAAGGATTTGCATGAGTCTGCTTACCCTTAGAGAATTTGGCAGAAGCATGGTAGAAAGTGCTTCTCTCCAATGCAGCAGTGAATTGTCCTCTGCAGACCTGGAGAGGGGAGAATTAGGGTTTTCTCCAGGAATCCAGTCGGATCCAGTAAGAATCATCCAGATGATATTTCAGGGGTCACAGGGGAATAACTAAAACTAAACTCAGTTTCTACTGCTAGGCGTGAAGAATCTTAGAGTGACTACCTTTTGGGATCAATTGAAAGACCAAAACCATTACTTATATTGTATTTTGATAAATCATAGTTTGCTATAAAAAAAATCTGAAATCAGTAAGTTAAAAAAGAGACTGACATTTTTAAAGGTAAGCTGAATATCAAGGTGCTTTTTTAACCATGGCCTTAAATTATGAGCCACAGAAGAACCAACGAAGCTAAAGATTTTGCACAAACATTTGGCTACATTATTTCATAGTGATGAGAAAAATCTAAAAAGTCAGCTGTTTCATTTTCCTTGGGTACAGAGTTCAGCGTATAAGGAAAATTTCCTGCTAAACCCAGATCCAGCCTCAGATACCAGGCTTTCCCTCTGGGCATGGGAGAGGTTGTTCTATCCTGGCTTCCCTTCTCTGTAGGAGAAGGGCTGTGGCACATATCCTGGGGCAGCTTTTCTACTGCATTCCTGAGATGTGCCAGGACAGAACCAGGCCTTCTGAGTATGTCTTAGTTTATGTGCTGGCTCTGGTGTTAAAAAGGGAGCACTCTGGGGCACCCAACTGGCTCAGTTGGTAGGGCATGTGACTCTTGATCTGGGGGGTCGTGAGTTCATGCCCCACGTTGGGCATAGAGCCCACTTAAAAAAAGCAGGGGAGCACACTGACGCTATTTGGACTCATTCACTGGGTGTTGCCAAATGCCTTTGTTCCTTTTATGGCTTATAGGGAGTTATTATAAGTCCATACTGGGAAAGTTAACTGGTCATTTGGAATCTTGTTTCATTAGTATTCCTTTATTTTGATACGCAGCCTATAAAAATAGCAAGGCAGATTGGTATTATATATTTTGTTAATACAGAAATCATAATCTGAGTAAAGATTGTAACTCAAACTTGCCCTGGTAAATGGTTATTAAATTTCAATAACCAAAATAAAGGGACCATGATGGCTTAGATGAATGGCATGTTTTTATTCTTACAGTAACTGTCATTTACTTTATTAATAAGCCTTTTGTTTTGTTTTGTTTTAATTGGAATACTTAATTTACTGCCAGATAGGGACTCAAGAATGAAAATCAATTCAGAATAAAGCACTTTGTAATGACAGATGACAGTCTGGCCCCTGTCCTGTCTCAAGGTCTCTATTGGCTTGGTCAGCTGGTTTAAAATTCCATGAGTACCCATAAAGGAATTCAACCCCAGAGCACTTTTGGAACAATTAATCGTTGCAACAACAAAAATATGGTCTGCTTCTATGGATTGTGCATCCAGCATTGATAGAGGAATTTCAGTGTTTAAACAGTGTAAGATTTGGGCAAAAAAGATACACAGGCGAGTAGCTGCCTCTGTGGATAAAGAGGTGAATGGGATAGGGGAAGGCGTGTTTGAATTGCCATTGTGCTGTTTCAGTTATCTTTTTTTTTTTAAGTAAAAAGATAAAGCTCTAAAGCAAATGTAGCAAAATATTAATATTTTATGTAGCACATCTGGGTGTTGGGCTCTGGATGTCAGAGTCTCTGGAGTTTTATTGTGTAAAATATTCAGTAACCATTTGAACATAAGCATGAGCTCAGTGTTTAGGACATAGCCTAACAGTCTTCCTCGCCCGGCACCCCCTGTTTGGTGTGACTCAGGGACAGGATGCACCTGTGCTACACGCAGACAGTACCTGAGCCATCTGGGATCCTATACTTGGCTCACTTCTCTCTAAAGAAGAGGGCAAAAGCTGTGTGTTTCAAAGTACTCGCTTTGTCCCATGTTTTCCTGACACACATCTGATGTCAAGAGATAGAGTTGCTGCCGTGTTTCCCCAGAATGAACCAGGGGGCTTCAGGGGCTCAATCGGGCTTGGGTCATCATTGATCGTGTTTTTAAGTTGCATGACCAAAACTCTTCAGTATGCAAATGAGACCTTTTGCTCTGTTTTAAGGGCTCTGGAACTGCTGGGAAAACAGGGAGTTTAGGAAAAAAACCTGGTAAGTTGCAAACCCTGATGCTTATTTTTCAATGTTTTTGAATGTAATTGATAGTTGCTCCCAACCTTTTGTTCATTAGGGCTGGAAGCCTAAAAAAGACAGACAAAAGAATCTTAAGAGCAGTCAGAGTTTATCCTTTTATTGGAATCCATTAATAATGTGTACGTGGTTATGAGCGATGTCTGTTGCTTCACACATGGGGTGGGGGGGGGGGGGGGACACTGCTAGACAGAAGGTTCTCTTGGGTTGTGAAGTAAGTCAGGCAAGGTGGTGGGAAGTCGTAATGCGTAGAAGCTCTAAAAGTAATAGGACTGCTGCATCCTCGTTCTCTTGGGAGGTCCAGGAGGCTCCTTCCCTCTCCTGATAGCACAGTTCGGTCCCAGGACATAAATAGTGGCAGAAATTCAAAGAGCAACAAAGTAGAGGTCCCCAAAATGAATATTTGGAAGCCATAGGGCGGTTTTCATCAGGTACACATTTGAAGATGCAAAATTACAGTCATCCCTCTGAATTTAGTGCTATAGTTTATTTAAGCAAAATCACACGTTCTGCAAATAGTACCACGAAAGAGAAGGGAAAGAAGCAGAGGTGAAATAACATGGTTTGTCTGGCACGCCTTCCTCCTGTAGGTCACTGGAGCGTTTTTTGCTGTTGTGTCCGTAGGAGATGAGGGGTGGGGAGGATCCCCGGCAGGCCGACAGGGGGATCTGACGTTTCCATGTCCAGTGCTCAACCACAGATGGCCTGACCTGGCGGGGGAAACTGGGCTCTCGGGCTGCCATAGGGTATTAATCAGACTCCAGACACTGGAACATGGGGTCAGATCTGTGTTTTAACTGTGAGTGTTTTACATTTTGAAACTGTCATTCCAAAGGGTCCAGATGGGCTTAACTTTATACTGAAACCAGGGGGCCGCTCCAGGACACCAAAGACAGAGAAGAATGCTGGGGGCAGATTGCTGGCTGGGGCACGCCAGGTCCTTTGAGGAGCAGAAAAATCTGAGGCCAAATAGGACAGTGATTTGGACTTTCTCCAAACCAAAAACTCTTGGAATCTAGAGCTAGCCATTGGCATGTCAGGGGAGAATTCCTACCCTAGCACAGAGTTCCCAGCTCGGGCTCTCAGTAGGGCCAAGGTGTATGGAATCTGGCCTCTTTCTTACTTGTCCTGATCTCCCTGGAGCATCGGGCCGGGCCTGCCCCCGGACAGCCTGGCGCACCCAGCATGGTGATGGGCGGCTGCTACTGTGCGTTCCTGAGCACGAGGAAGTACAGTCAGGGGACAGGGGGCCTTTTTCCCTTTTTCCTTTCTTTCTTTCTTTCTTTCTTTCTTTCTTTCTTTCTTTCTTTCTTTCTTTCTTTCTTTCTTTCTTTCTTTCTTTTTTTTTCTTTTCTTTTCTTTCTTTCTTTCTTTCTTTCTTTCTTTCTTTCTTTCTTTCTTTGTCTTTACCTCATCCCTTCTTTCTTTCAAGATCTATTATGATGGGGAGAGAGTGTGGAGGACTAGAATGGTTTGCTCTGCATTGCTTCTAGAAGTTCCAAAAGCAGTCACTGGATACGCCAGGATTCAGTCAGACAAGGATTTTGGTTTGGTTTTGTTTTGTTTTTTCATACTCGACCTCCTGTGCCAATAGAAACGTACTTTTCAGAGCCTGGTCTGTGGTACTGCTGGGATTTTTCCCATGAGATTTTTAACATTCAGGGAAAGTAAAGAACTGTTTAGGTTTTTTGTTTTTTCCTGTGCTAAACTGGTTTTTGCATAAAATTCTCTTCTTAACTCCAGATTTTTTTAAACTTGAAATAAAAATAAACCTGCATTGACATGATTCCTACCTGATATCCAAGGATTCCCCTTTGTGTGAGCCACAAAGACAGTGGTCATGTGGGTGGGGCTAAGCGTCTAAAGCCACAACCTGGAAATCAGCTAGCGCCACACTCCCAAAAGTTTCTGGAGAATATAGAATTCTTCTTTCTACTTACTTGGCAGGTGGGAAAGCTCCACTTGAGTTCCTTTATTCACTTGCCCACCCTTGAATGTGCTGTGTGCTAGCTCTGTGGGGTGGAGGGTGGCGTGCAGAGGAGCCAGGCCCTGCTGTGGGCAGCAGGGTGTTGGCAGCAGTTGTGGTGGGGGAGGCTGGGACAGAAAGTACGAGAATTGGGGGCAAGAATGGGGTGGAGGGAAGTTGGTAAATAAGTTCCAAGAGATGATGAGGAAGTCCTAGAGCAGAACCAAAAGATCACCCGAGCCCTTGAATGCTGCATCTGGGTCATAGGTCGTGGAATGGGGGTAGGGGGGATGAATGAACCATCTACATTTAGTAGAGAACCAGCCCAGGGCATTGACTTTGATGACGTGAATCTGTGAACCCGGGAGGTGGCTGCGTCTTCCTAGAATTTCTTCTCCTGACTGTAACACTGTGCCACGATGTTTGATCTTGTTTTTCAGAAATTGCACAGGTTATCGCCTGCTACACAGCTACTGGTCCCGAGCAGCTCACCCTGGCCCCTGGTCAGCTGATTTTGATCCGAAAAAAGAACCCAGGCGGTTGGTGGGAAGGAGAGCTGCAAGTTAGTGTCTTTTCCATTTGTTTAAAATTCTGTCTGAATGTGAATACTCAAAACCCCAAAGGGATACGATTTCATCGCACAGTACACATAACCCCACCACCACCTCATCCTGCTCTTGGATATCGAGAGATTCCACATCATCTGAATCTATGTGTTTGTTTCCTGAGCGTTGGACAGCCAGTAGCAGAATTGTGAGAGCTAAGGATTCATTGGAAGATTTATCCAAATTTGCTTGACTCCTGAATTCAGATAGTGAGTGGTGGGAGCGTGAGAGGTCAGGATGAGGGATGTGGGCAGAGTCCTTCTCAGGGGTCATGGCATTATAGAAGCGGAGATCTATATAAATGTAAGGTGTGGTACAAAAGCTGCATGTGCACATCACAACATGCTTGGTTCCCATGTGTGGAGTGTGTGTGTGTATGCATGCATGCGTGCACATGCGCATTGTATGCGTGTCCTCAGTTCACTGTTTTGTCGAGGCAAATTTGGGTCAAGGAAGTGAGGATCTATATTGTGGTGAGCTGAAGAAATGAGTACCTCTATATGATTGGAGGGCAGCTAGTTAAAAAATAAAGTGCCAGCAGAGTACAGGGTGAGCCAGGGGACTAGAGAAATGTGTCTTGGCCAGAATGGGAAGTCGGAGATTAAACTTCCTCTTGGGCAGCCATAAAACCTGTCCAGCAGGGCTGACCACATTGACCTTCCAGGCTCAGGAATCTGACCTCTCGGGTCCTGGAATCCACTCCTCTTCATACTACTGTGCTGGCATCACCTGAGGCTGCCTCCAGGTGCCCTTCTTCCCTTCCCAGCCCCACACTTACTAGTCTTACCAGCCATCAGTGACACCTCCGCTCCAGCCTCATTGCATTTGAAAACAAGGACCGCTCCAGACTCTCAAACCTCATTGAGAATAACATGCTAGTTATTGTCTACCTAGTGCTTGTCTACCCACACCCCACTCCCTTCTGCTCCCCTAGTGCTTGTCTACCCACACCCCACTCCCTTCTGCTCCCCACCCTTCCCCCACCCCCCACAGCTGGCCACGTCCCACTTCCTCCAGAAGTGACATCTTCCCCTGAACTGTGGTGGTCCCGACGCCCACACCACTCTTGGTATTTAACATTGTTGTCGATGATATTCGCGTTTCACACATATTTCTTATGTCACCATGCAGGTTATCAGCTTTTTGAAGGTGGTAACCATATTTTTTCATCCTCACGCTCCTAGCACCTTGCTCAAAAGGGAGTTTTGAACGGTTCTTGAAATCCACAATAAAGTGGGTGAATTGCCATGCGCAGGAGGGCTTCTGGTGCCTCAACCAGAGGCTCTCTCATTGTGGATACACAAACGAAGAAATTGCCAGTGAGCTCAGTGTTCTGCCCTTGTGAAAGTGCAGGGCTGAGGCGTAGCAGAGTCATTGCAAGCCATATGGCGGCCTACTGGGTACAGGAACACGTGGGGACTTGAAAATGAGAGGCTGCAGTCGTGGGCGGATTCACTGTAAAAATAAAAGCTTTAGTCCTTGAGCCAAGGGCACGAAGTCTATCAGACCACAAGGAAGGGGAACTTGATCCGCATTCTAAAAGTAACCCAGATGGATCCTTC
Organism: Canis lupus familiaris; assembly: GCF_011100685.1. Classification (NCBI taxonomy): domain Eukaryota; kingdom Metazoa; phylum Chordata; class Mammalia; order Carnivora; family Canidae; genus Canis; species Canis lupus. Next base: position 28,991,494 of record NC_049252.1, read on the forward strand.
TCCGTAATTTGGCAGGTGGGAGGGCAGAGTAAAGGTAGAGGAAGTTTGCTTTGAGTTTTATTTTCTTATTTTTGGAACTGGTAACATATTTGCATGGTTTAAAATTCAAAAGTGAGCAAAAGGGGATATGAAGTGTCTCCCTCCCACCCCAGTCCTCAAAGGCAACTGTTTTTACCAGAGTCTTGCTCCTAGAGATGCTGTGTGTATGTGTGTGTGCATGTGTGTGCACCTGTATGAATCCTTTTGAGTTTTCTGTTCCCATTGGCATAGTTGGGTGCTCGTAGCGCTTCTCGTGATTCCCAGCTAGGGGCCCCCATCTCATAGAATTGCAGATCTCAGCTCACCACCTTGGTTATAATTTCCTCCATGTCGTATATTACCTCTTTCCAACAACACCCAGCATGTAAACACTCACTAAATGGCTCTCGTGTTGAATTGGATTGAAATGAAGGAGAAAAGAATGTTAGTGCAAAGCGTGGCTGCAGCCATCGTGTAGGCCTGGTAGTTTTTGAAAACAATGTCAAGCTTAGACTCTTTATGTTCTGTGTGTATTGCACGCGTGTTGCCTCATGTAACCCATAAGAGCGCAGGTGCGAGTGTGAATATTGGCTTACCACTAACTGGCTTGTAAACCTGACACTATCAGTTGACTTTTCTGGGCCTCACTTTTGTTATCTGGGAATCGGAAGTAGTAATAGTATTCTCCTCCTGGGATTGTGCAGGTAAATGCATATAAGATGCTCGGCGCAGAGCCGGACTCATTAGAAGTACCCAGTGACTGTTACCTGCTATTCTTAGCAGTATTTTTATTGTCATCATTGTCACTGTTACTCATCAAATCCCTCCGTAATGTTGGCACTCGCCATCACCTCTGCGTCACCTGAAAGTAACACGTGAGAGCCAACGCAGTGTGAGCAGTTGCCTGTGCCAGACCTACCACGTCACACTGAGTTGTGACCCACACCGTCCAGCCTATGCAACAACATTCCCAGCTCTGCTGGCCGATGACTACTACACTTCGAATTTTAGCTACAGTGTTTTCATTGTGTAATACAGGAACTCGGAGGTTCTACTGTTAATGCCAGTTGGTTTGTAGTTTTCTGTAAACTTTAAGTGCTCTGTTGTGAAGCAGACTGTACCCTGAATGAGGATGAACCTTTTAAGCATTTTGATGTAATTATTTTCTTACTAGGCCCGTGGGAAGAAGCGCCAGATAGGCTGGTTCCCCGCGAATTATGTAAAACTTTTGAGCCCTGGCACGAGCAAAATCACTCCAACGGAGCCACCTAAGCCCACGGCGTTCCCGGCAGGTAGGCAGCATACGATCTCTACTTGGCAAATGGTCTGCGGGTCGCGGTAGTCTTTCACTCGGTTTTCTCACGAAGGATCTTAGATTGCCTTTCACATCTGCTTGTGAACACTTCTTGTACTTGCCGGGACCGATACCCAACTACTGTGATATGGAATATGTTTTTTCAAAAGGACCAAGTATGTGAGCAGCTTGGCTGTTCTGGGTACAACAGAGCCCTTGTTGGACTCTCTTCCTAAAGGAGTCATGAATGCTATGGCATTAAAGCCAGATTTTTCTCTTGATTTCCTTCCAACTATTTAAATTGGGATTTGGGCTAGGGGGTGAGGGGACAAAAAAGAGGCTCCTAAAAATAAATGGCTGGGGTCTAAATAGGTCAGGAGATGGAGCTGGAGGCCACGGGGGTCTGTTGGTTGTAATGTGCTGCTCACTGAAGACCAAAATAACTCCCCTGTGACATTTCCTGTGAACAGAGGGGGCTTCGCTTAATGGGCAGGATGTTGCACACGCTCTCCTAAAGGGCTCAAAAGAACAGAGGGCACCGCGACTGAGCCGCTTGGCTATTTTCTGACTGAAGAGACCAAATTAGATGCTTTAGTAATATCTGAGATGGGCGAGGTTAGGGGAGCAGGAATCTGCCCTCGGGTCTTCAAGCCACCCGTTCTTGGGTGGCATTTGCGGAAAATGTAGAAGTTTTTGTTCATGTCTGTGCTATACGTCCCCAGTGAAATTAGATTAAAACTTGGCAGCCTTGGCAAGAAATGAAGGGATTGGCAAACCAGGGCTGTTCCCAGCCCCAGCTGGGCCTCTCTGCCTGAGCCGTGGCCTCCTGTGGGCGGAGGGTGTGGTGCCAGCTGGACCTCCTCTCCCTCGGGGAGGCCTGGCAGGAGCCCCTTCATCAGGTTGGTTGAAACCCACAGAAATCATTTGCTGAAGTGATTCAATTAGCTGGAGAATTTGAAAAAGCTAAAGCCATAGATAGGCTGGTTAAGGAAGATTAATTAAGAGGCCCAGCCTGACGGTGCAGACTTTATCTAAAGTGTTGCTAAGGCCGGGAAAGGAAAACGATTTAGCCTCCCATAGGTTTGAGGGAAAGTGGGCGTGGAGATGTCTTCCTTTGAGACAGAATTCTGAGCCATAAAGATAATAGGAGAATAGAACACTGATTTACTTTTCAGTAGGATTTGGATTTGTGGGGGCAGCGGGGTGGGGGGTGGACATCAGATGATTAACTACCTTCCACTTTTAAGGGGGGGGGAGAAAGAAGCAGAGCAATGTGGTGAAGCCCCCGGGGTGCACAGCCGTCCTGGGCAGTCGGGCCGGCTCCCAGAGTCTGCATTTCAGGGGCGCTCCCCTCCGCCCACATAGAAGCGAGTCCGCGAGCCTTGGGTCATCGTCCTAAGTTTTCCGCTGATGAGCACACACGAGACAGAGGAAGGTGTCGCGCCAGCTAAAGACTTAGCGCGAAATCTTGCCATGGCCTTGGTCTTTGTGTCCCCTGCCTTCGTCCGTCGCCCTCGCTCGGCGAAGCCCAGCAGAGCGGACCCACTTAATTGTGCCCCGTCCCGAGAGAGAGACAGAGAGAGAGAGACAGAGAGCGAGCGAGCAACAGTGGCGTCGGGAATGCCTAACGAGCCCCCGTGGCCCTCACGCGGCCCTGTCTCCCGCAGTGTGCCAGGTGATCGGCGTGTACGACTACAGCGCCCAGAACGACGACGAGCTGGCCTTCAGCAAGGGCCAGATCATCAACGTCCTCAACAAAGACGACCCGGACTGGTGGAAGGGCGAGGTCAACGGGCAAGTGGGGCTCTTCCCCTCCAACTACGTGAAGCTGACCACGGACATGGACCCAAGCCAGCAATGTAAGTGCCCGGGTGGCTGCGCTGCCTCTCCTCTCTGGTTCCTTTCGGTCGGACGTGCAGCATTGCTCTGATTCTGCTGAGCTTCGTTTGCAGAACTTTAAAAGCCAGACCATTGCTGCATTCACCACAGTCTCTTTGAAGACCTTCTGTAATGCGAGACTTTATCTTGCGGGGTTGTTTGGTTTGGTTTTGGTTTTGGTTTGGTTTGGTTTTTTTTTTTTTTTTTTTTTTCATTCCTTCTGTAGCATGTCCCCCTCCCGCCCTCCCCACTTTTTCCTTTTTTTTTTTTTTTTAATCATTTTGGCACCATGCTGTTTACATGCCTGACTCATTTTCCTAGCTTGAATTTTGCTCATTGTTTTGTTTTGCTTATGTGTTGTTCTCCTCCTTTTTCTAGGAATCATATGTTGTCCATCCCCCCCTCAGGCTTGAAAGTCCTCAAAGAGACCCACTATCCCATATCACTGCCCAGAGGGATGATGGGAGATGCAGCCTTGATCATGTGACTTCCAGCATGATCACCTACTGCCTTCTGAGTAGAAGAACTCACTGCAGAGCAGTTTACCTCATTTTACCTTAGTCGCATGTGATGACAATGTCGAGCTCTTCCTTCCAGAGATAGAAGCGAACATTACAAAAATACACAGGGTAGTGGGTCCTTTTGTGGCTTTCCTAGTGACTCGAATTGACTTCCCCCCCACCTTTGCACAGGTGCTTTCAATAGTTTTAAAAGTGTTTCTAAAAAATATATTTTAGCCTTTTAATAAAAATCAATAAATGACTCCTTTGCTATTTCAGTTTTGCAAAAAGACCCACTATCAATGCTGCATGTGCTATTAAAAAAATGTTCCAAATGTCCATAAATCTGAGACTTGATGTATTTTTTTTTTCATTTTGTCCAGTGTTATCAACTAAATTGTGTAGTTTGGGGTCCCCCCCCTGCTGTAGACGTACAGAGGAATTCAGTATATCTGTTTTAAAGACTTGTAGAACGACCCCAATTAAACGGAAGGTGTTTTGTGCTTGTTTGTGTGTATCAGATGTACCTTGCTGAGCATGTAATAATACATCCTGTACATAAGAAATTAGTTCTTTTCCGTGGCGAAAGCTACTACCTTGTACGATGCTCTAATCATACTGCATTAATTTGATTTTGCACAGTGACCTTGTAGCCACATGAGAAAGCACCTGTGTTTTTGTTCGGTCTCAGATTTATCTGGTTGAGTTGGTGTTTTCTGTTTTGGGTTTTTAATTTTGCGTGTTTTCATACCATGAAATCAGACACCGCCGAGGTTGTTACGATCCACAGCATCCACAATCTCTTCCTAGTCTCTGTTACATGAAGTTTTTATTCCAGTTACTCTTCATGGAATGACATATTTTGAACAAGTAATTTTCTTGACAAGAAAGAATGTATAGAAGCCTCCTTGCAATTAATTTCCAATGTTTACATTTTTTTAACTAGACTGTGGGATTTCTGCAGATTAATATGGAACGGAGCTCCTGGTCTGTGTATGTGTTTGACGTGTTGTAGCCGAAGCCTTGTGTGTCTTTTAAACACTAGTTGGAAAGCTCTCAATAAAAATGCCCGTTGCTGACAGCCCAGGAAACCGGGGAGGGGGAGCCTCGAGCACAGTCTCACAGTTTCCACTAATGCCTTTGTAACCTGCAGTTACCTTCTGTTTTTACATCTCCCTTGGGAGCAGATGTCCGGGCTGGCAGCTGTGTAGGGCCCTCCTCCACTCCCGCGCGCAGGGAACGAGGGCTGCTCCTCCTCATCCCCTCGCCCTTCAGTATTTTCATGGATATGAATGTAAGATATATAAATATATAAACCTGCGGCTTTAACAACTGTAATACAACCTTTTGAATTAGTTACGTGTATAGATAATTAAATTCTTCATATAAAAGTTAGACGGAAATGTCTCTGTGTTTTGCTGTTGGAACCTGGCAGTGGTGACGGGGAACCAGGCAGACCAGATGTCAGCAGGGGGGGGCCAGCTGCCCACGTGTCCCATAGGACACTCGGGCCTTGAGATACCTACACCGTCCGCTCCTCCCTGAGCCTGCGAATGGCCCTCCCTCTCCCCTCGCCCCCCGCCCCTAACCTGACCAAGGAGTAGAGGACTGCCCCGTACAAGATGGGTTTTGAAGCCTAGAACCGCCACGCAGCCGAGTGGTTAACTGTCTCCGCGGGCTTTTCCGTAGATGTCATTGGTCCACTGACAGGTGCGTGACTCGGCACATAACATTTTTCCGCACGACGTATCATGACAAGGGTCTGTTGACCGTCCACAAAACCGTGTGGGTGGAGATGGGAACTTTCACGTCTTCCATCCTGCCGTCGCCATCCGTTTCTGCCTGGCACGCGCCACTCTTGTCGCCTTCGCAGAGAACAGCCAGTGTGCACAGTGACGAAACTCTTTGCTCCGATGACCACGCGCTCGATTCCGATCGTGAGCTTCACTTAACCGGCGCTCCGCTGCCATTCAGTTGAAGAGTGATTTCCTTCATCAGTTCAGCAGATGTTTTTTGGGAGGTGCCCTACTGGGTTCTCGGTCCTCATGGGGTCTGGGTCCTCGGGTCCTTTTTTTTTTTTTTTTTTTTAAGGTTTTATTTATTTGTCAGAGACCCAGAGAGAGGCAGAGACATAGGGAGAGAAGCAGGCTCCTTGACGGAGCCTGAGGTGGGACTCCATCCCCCAGACATGGGATCACACCCTGAGCCAAAGGTAGACCCTCAATCACTGAGTCACCCACGTGTCCCTGGAGTCTGTGTTCTAATGGGAAGAACAAGGCATGGGATCCCTGGGTGGCGCAGCGGTTTGGCGCCTGCCTTTGGCCCAGGGTGCGATCCTGGAGACCCGGGATCGAATCCCACGTTGGGCTCCCGGTGCATGGAGCCTGCTTCTCCCTCTGCCTGTGTCTCTGTCTCTCTCTCTCTCTCTCTCTGTGTGACTATCATAAATAAATAAAGAAAAAAATATTAAAAAAAAAAAAGGAAGAACAAGGCAAAAATCAAACTACTGCACTCCATGTATATATATATATATGGGGGGGGGTGATGAGATAATAAGTTCTGTGCCAGAGGAATGGATGTAAGTCACCACGGAGCAGGACATCCAGAGCAGAGGGGGCAGGGAGGGCGGCTGCAGGGCAGAGAACCCTTCCAGGGGTAAGTGACCTTTTAGCATACAAGTAGGGGCCAGATGAAGCTGGGAAGAAAAGTGGCACAGATGTCAGGACATGCAAATGCCAAGGGATGAGTGGAGAAATCTCCACCTCCAACCGCCCCCCACCTGCACCACCACTGTGGAGCAACAATGCCACCACGAGCCCCACGATGCCACAAGCCCCATGTCTTGCTCAGGACCCCTTCACCCATATAAGCCAATGTTTCTTCTCCAGCCTTGAGTTTGGCTGGAAGTGACACATTGTCAAGGTGGGTAATACTCTGCACTGTGTGTAACTCTGCACAGTACCCTCTCTGTAGAGCCTTCTGTTGGCCTCCTGGTCGTTTTCCCAGGACGCTGCTCTTTCCTCTTACAAACCATTCAGTCTGCATTTGATCGCAGGGTATCCATCCGACCCAGGGCCTCTCAGCCGGGGGGATGCTACTGCCATCTAGCGGGTGGAGGCTGGGGATGCTGCTAACTGTGCTACAACGCACGGCCCTGCCCCCCACCCCGGGACACCAGAGAATTATCTGGCCCCAGATGGCACCAGTACCAGAGTTGAGAAACCCTGGTCCCACCCACTGGCCGTTTTGGTTAATGTTCACCTGGTTGGTCACGGCCAAAACGGTTGCCCTGTTGGTGGCGGCTGAGTTTGTTCTGGTAACTACTGTTGAGTAAACGTAATCATGTAATAAGTTCATGCTCAATATCTGTAGCATAAAATGTGTCCCAGAGTCTTGGTTCTATATTTTAGACTTGATCTTACTCTTTCTGGCTAGTCCCCAAGCCACACAATTTGGTTTTAAAGTATTTTAGTCCCATTCTCAGAGAATCTGATTGTTAAAAGACGGATAAACCAGAGGGAAAGCATCTTTTAATTAAATTAGCCAAGTAATGCCAGGTATCTCCTTTGGCCCCAGAGTTCCAAGATGTCAGGTTGTTTGTTTTTTTGGTTTTGTTTCTTTTTTTTGAGTTGTTAAACAAAAATCACTGGTCATTAAATCATTTAATTTCATAATTGGTGTTGATTTGTCCAACGTGAATATATTTACAACCGAACTTTGGGTGGTACAGTGGCATATGGGGAAGAAGAGTAGAAATGAGATCACCTTCCTTTTGCAGTTTTGAGTTGCCTTCCCAAGGCCAGCTGCCTCTCCGCATCTCAGAACAGGGCCTGGAGAGCCGCAGGAACAGAGTGGTGGCCGATGGGCCCAAGCCCAGACCACCTCTGCATAAAAGGGTGTCTGGGAGAAGCTGATCTAAAGCAAGGATTCATTTTTTTATGTAAAAAAAAAAAAAAAATTCACCATTACACAGATGGTAGAAACTGGTGTCTGCCCTGTTTCTGGAAGGGAACCGGGCAGATCCAGACTCCCATAGCAGATGGTGACTGGGCTCTCTATGCCTTCTTTGATCCCATCCGAAGAAAGGAAAAACTGATAATACCAGCTTAAGAAAACCCTCTAAATAGTAGGTTGGAACATATTCCTATTTCTCACCCATGAAACAGCAGCTCCTGTCGTTCAGTACACTGATCACCTGGGCCTACAGTAGGTTAGGTACTCAGAAATGCTGTTTGAATGAGTGGGTTGACCAATTAATGAGTAAGAAGGAAGCACTGGCGTTCATTCCTCGTACAACACGTGCTCCCCCCCCCCCCAAGAGGTTCCCTTTCGTGTAGCTGTGAGCTTCCTAAACGCAACAGTATCCTTGGAACAGTATCTCATGCTCATGGGGGATTTGCACCTCTGGTCTATGAAGGAGGCTAAGGACCAGAGATGCCAGGGTGCGGGGGACCTTCGTCCTGGCCAGGTCTTCCCCCTGCCTGGGGCGGGGGAGGCACCCACCCAGATTGCAGCAGGGACGGGCCTACCCAATCACGGCCTTGCTTCCTAGCCAATTGGAAAGTATTTCTGGGAGTGAATATTCATTTTTTTTTTTTGCCTCTAGCAAAATTAGAAGTTAATCCTATTCATTCTTTCTAGTTCCAAAAATACCCGAGAGAATTTTTAGGGAAACTACAACAGAGAGGGGGGAAAAAAAGCATCTTCAAAAATATCTCGTATTTTGGATCTGGTGGGGTGGGGGTTGGGGGGACATAATGAGGTCAAGGGTCAGGGTGGCTTTATGTGAATACTTCACGTCAGCCAGAGTTCTCAGGCCTTCCTTTAAGAAAACCCCACACATGAAAAACCAGATTTCCAGAATGTTTCCTGGTGTGTAGCTATTCCATTTCCCTTGGGAGAAAGTTCTAGCCTTTAAATGAAAGACTTCCCCGGGCATTTTTATTTCTTTCTTTCTAAGATGTTTATTTATTTATTAGAAAGCATGAGAGAGAGAGGAAGAGAGCACAAGCAGAGGGGGAGCAGAGGCAGAGAGAGAAGCAGACTCCCCACGGAGCAGGGAGCGGGAAGCGGAACTCGATCCCAGGACCCTGAGATCATGACCCGAGTGGAAGGCAGACGCTTAAGTGACTGAGCCTCCCAGGCACCCTCCCTCAAATGATAGGACTTGATTCATGAAAAAACTGGAAGGTTTGGTTTGTAAAAAGTGAGAATCAGCCATGGAACTCTATCAGGGCCACTTGGGGTTAGGCACACTGCCTCTCAGGAACCCCCAGGTTATATTTTATGTTGTGCACAGGTGTGTGTGTGTGTGTGTGTGTGTGTGTGTGCACGCGCCTGTGTGGCCGACACACGGTCAGGACAGTGATTTATGGGCAGGTTAAACGCCTTCGCCTTCAGCTTGGTAACATCGGGTGGGATGGTGAGGTTGGGGCGCAGCCCGAAAGCAGACCCATCAGGCCACACAAGCTTCTGGCCCAGGCCGCCAGCTGCCGTGCCCCACATCTGTTGGGCACATGGGGCCCGAGTAGTATCGCAAGCCTCTAAAGAGGAAGTGTCCCTTCCTCTGACTCACGCCCTGATTTGGTAAAGTTGGGCAGATCCCCCTTTTCGTGTAGCCTCTCCCGGGTGACCCCGGGTGGGGGGCAAGGGGCCACTTCACCTGCCCTTTCTCCTCCAGGAACCTGTTCTCACAGTTGAACAACTGGATTCCCATGGTGTCCCCTTCTCTGTCCTGGGCTGTCCCCTCCCCTCTTGGTCCCCAGGACGCCCCCTCAGGCACGCTGGGTCCACTCGTGGCACTCCAGCAAGAAAGCGGGAGGACGTGCATGTGTGAGTGTGTGTTGTGTGTTGTGCATGCGCGCGCAGAGATGCTCCCCGGGATGGTCCCACGACATCCAGATGTTGGATGTCGCCCCACGCTGTGAGCTGAGCACCCGGACTCTGGGAGCTGCGGGGACGTTCTTGCAAGGGCAGCCCCCAGTCCCCCGGCTCGTGGCCAGTGAGAGCAGCAGCGCCTCGGAGCCAGCCGCCTCTCGGAATCCCTACACCTGCCGTGGGAAGATGGGGAATAGGTTCCTCTTCCTATGTGGCGTTCGGCCCCAGCCAGGATGGGGAGCTGGTGCCAGATTCTAGCACCTTCTCCGCGCACAGGCTCCAGGCGCAGCCAGCCTCCTCAACCTTTCCAGTCCTCCCCGCCTCCGCCCCTGCGGACCTGGGTATTTTCCAAACACAAGGGCCTGCCAGACATGCCCTTGCTCAGGGTCACCCCAAGAACGGCTGCCAGGGCGTCTCCCCGTCATCCCTGTCTCTGCCAGAGATACGTGGTGCCAGATGTACCCACACGGCTTACCTACAAGTTCACTGTGATACTTCTTTCCATCTCTCCTAAAACTTTGGGATACTTTGGGGCCCCTGGGGGGCTCAGCAGTTGAGCATCTGCCTTCCTTTGGCTCAGGTTGTGATCCCGGGGTCCTGGGATCGAGTCCCGCATCGGGCTCCCCGCATGGAGCCTGCTTCTCCCTCTGCCTGTGTCTCTGCCTCTCTCTCTGTGTCTCTCATGAATAAATACATAAAATCTTAAGAAACACACACACAAACTAAACAACTTTGGGATATTTTATTTTTCTGCAGGCAGACAGTGGGGGTGTCCAGCACGCCGTCAACCTAACCGTAGCCTGGGCTTTTGGAGACGCTAGGAAGGGCTACAGGGTGGTGGTTCGGAGCGTGGGTTCAGCTCCCAGCTCTCCGGCGGGTTGATTGTGGGCAAGCTACTAAACCACAATTTCCACCCGGAGGGACGATTCCATTTGCATGTGAGGGACAGTAACAGCGCCAGGCAGGCAGGCAGCCCCCCACAGCCTTCTCCTTCTCACTGCAGGGGAAAGGCCTTGCACCTGGCCCCGAGCATGAAGGAATCCACTTAACTGGCTTCCTGCTTGCTCGCCGTACACCCAGACAGCGGGGGCTTGTGTGCATTTTAAGGCTTTACAGGAGACGAGCTTTGGCAGGGGAGGGATTTTGGAGAGAAAAGTTTGGACTTGGCTTCCCTAAAACCTCCAGACAGCCCGCTCCTTCGGGCACACGTCGGGGCCCCTCTCGTGCACCGGGGGAGGCCCCCCGTGTTGAAGCCAGCCGCTTCGTCAACCCTTCCCCACGTTCCCTGCAAGTGCAGAGCCGCGCAGCCTCCCCAGCAGACTCTTGGCCAAGGGGACAGGCTGCCCCGTGTTTCACACGGCCGGCGGCGGGGAGGCCAGGGAGGCCGCCGGAGCAAATGGAATGTGCGAGGCTTCTAAATGTCATGTCTGTGGACCGCGTTGGCAGGCCCATGCAGCGCCCCACAATAAACCTGTCACCGATGCATTGGGTCGCTGGGTCCTTTCTTTCTCATCACGGCCTTCTGGGGCTTGTGTTCTCTTGCCAGCAGAGACTGGAACGGTCAGCTCCCAAACATGCCAGGAGCTCATTCTTTTTGTTTGGCTTTTGTTTTGAAGCAGCCATACAGCGTGGATGGGGGACATGTGTCACGAGGGGGTGCCACCCCAAAGCGCCGTCTCCAGAGCAGCCACCCCCAGCACGCTCGAAGACTGGGAGATCAGTTCTCTCCTGCCCCCTGGAAGTAGCCCGAGAGGCCTCTCGGGATCCAGAGCTTTGTGTGCTCTGCGAACCAGGCCCCCAGCGGAGCTCCAACCCTGTAATCTGCCCCAGAGGAGAAGGGGGGGCTAGGCCGCCCCCCTCCTGCGTGCAGCATTACCTTGTTCCGAGGCTGCCGTGGGAAGATCCCCATGTGTCCAAGTCATCGGTGCAACCCTCCACTGTCATGGTCTCCCTCGTGCTGGGACACCCCCCCCCAGTCCATCCTCAAGGGACAGAAGTCCTCCCCCCACCTCCCCTGTCTGTCCCCTCCACCCTGCCATGGCAAGGGCCCAGGGTGCCCAGCTCCCGCGAGGCCGGGGAGGTGCCCAGCCTGCCTGCGTCTCCTGGCAAGCAGCTCTTGTCCCGCTACTTCCCTGACCGTCAAGGCCAAGGAGCGTGGAGCCAGGTGTCAGGCCTGTGCTCAGTGAAACGAGAGCAGATGAGGCGCCCGCGCTCATGGAGCTTGTAGGAGCCAGAGGAAACCACCCCCAGACAACGCGCAGTCGTTTCAGCTAGTCCGGACCACAGGGCCCAGAGCGTGACTGAGGACCAGGCCTGTCGCAGACGGGAAGGGCCGGGAAGGTGTCTCTAGAGAGGTGACTTGGGGGTGGAGGTCTGACTGCAGAAGCTCTCTGCGAAAGTCAGGGAGGAGAGTGCTTAGGGCCTGAGGAATCGCAAGTGCAAAGGCCCTGAGGGTGACTGAGGTTCTCCTGGCCCCTACCCCATAAAGACTACTAGCCTTCTGACCGGTCCCTGCACCAGGCTCACTGTCTCCCAGCCTCTTCTCCACCCCATGGCCAGAGAGCTGTTTTAAAGGTGGAACTACTCTGCTCACGATCCCCCCGGGGCTCCCGGTTCTTGTGTGACGGTGCCCCAGATCCTGTAGCTGGGCTGCCAGTCCTCGCCTGTGTGCTCCCTTTGAGCATCGCTCGCTCACCGCTTGCTCCAGGAAGCCTTCCCTGATCAGCGCCTGCCTGTCTGGATTGCTGATGGAACAGCCCCAGATGGCTGCTCTCACCCGAACACCGGTCCAGGTTTCTAGCCCCCAAATGTGAGGCAGGTGCAGGGGCCCCGGGCCTCCAGGCTGCAGGAAGGGCCGCTGATGCTCGACGAGGTGAAGGCCCGGCCCGGGGCCCTTACAGAGCCGGTGGCTAGCATCCCCGTCTAACATTCTTTCTGCCACCTTTGAGTAACCCCGGTGGCCCCTGACAGAGGCCTGGTGGCTTCCAAGTGACCCTCTTGAAGACCGTCTCCTCCCACCTCCGAACCTCTGGGTGGAAATGCCCACTTTCCTCACCGGTCCCCACGCGCTGGGCCTGCAGTGGGGAGGAGGTGAGCGGTGAGCCGAGAGCATGGACGCGGGGCCTTCCCCCGCTTAGAGACCGTGTGACTCAACCTCCCGGAGCCTCCTATCTCCCCTGCTCAGGGCCAGGAGGCACGAGGGTCCTCGGACCCCCACTGTCCGGCCCCACGCTGCCTGTCTCGTCTTACCCAACCAACACTCCTCCTCTGTCACCACCATCCAGGGGTCTTGGTCACGCTGAAGCCACAGGGGGGTGGGCTGACCCCCCTCCTCGACCCCCCCTCCTTTCCCCGCTGCCCAGCCCAGCTCCACGCACTGGCCAGGGCTCAGCCCTTTGCTGACCTGCCAGTCACTTGCCCCACACGGAGCTCAGCAGGTGGAAGCCGATGCACAGACACACAGACACGCATCCCCCGCACGAGACCCTGAGCTCCCGGGGGCCAGGCTGTGCCCCACGATCATCTACCCGGGATCAGCTCTAACAAGCAGCGATGGTACCTCCCCCTGGACAATTTGTTCCTGTGGGACGCCCCCAGCTGCCCTGCAGCTTCCAAGTTGGAGGCCATGTGTGCCTTGCACATTTGCACGCCTCCCTCCCGGGTGCCATGGCCACAGTGGTCGCCCAGGAGCCGTGGTGGACAGTCCCCTTGCTCGGCGGGCTTGCTCCTTCCTCCCCAACTGGGCTGCAGGGAAAGGACACATCGGGGTTCAGTCCTTGTGCTGGGTGGCCTCGAACCCCACACAAGGCTGTGCTGATTTCAAAGCTACACTCAACTGAGGCTGGAGACGAGTGTGTTAGTCATGGGAATTGTCAAGCATCATTCTTTTTGTTTTTTTTAGGATATTTATTTATTCATGAGAGACGCAGAGAGAGAGGCAGAGACACAGGCAGAGGGAGAAGCAGGCTCCCTGCGGGGAGCCCAATGTGGGACTCGATCCCAGGACCCCGGGATCATGACCTGAGCCGAAGGCAGACGCCCCACCGCTGAGCCACCTGGGCGTCCCAGTCATGCATCATTCTTACCACCGCCCTAACTACGATGTATTTGGTTTTCTGTCTCCCCTACTAGAATGGAAGCTCCTTGGAAGCAGGGACCTGAGCGCATCTGTGCAGTTGCTGACAATGAGCAGGAAATGTCCCGGGCTCCGCTTGTCTCTTGTTGTCCCACCAGGAATCAGTTTGCCAAGTTAGGAGAAACAGCAGGGGACTGGGCTATTCTTTTTTTTTTTTAAGATTTTATTTATTCACAAGAGACACAGAGAGAGGCAGAGACACAGGCAGAGGGAGAAGCAGGCTCCCTGCAGGGAGCCCGATGCGGGACTCTATCCCAGGACCCCGGGATCACACCCTGGGCTGAAGGCAGATGCTCCACCGCTGAGCACCCAGGTGCCCCAGGGACCAGGCTATTCTTAGAGGCTCGAGAAAAAAGTTCTGCCGGGATGAGGAGCACGCTACCCCCAACCCCTGGACGCCAGAGCAGATCCCAGGACCAGTCAGCCGAGCGTCGTTCTCAGAGGAGACGCAGTGGCCTTGACCTGGCCTGGCTGCTCCCGGCCCCTGCAGGCCTCGGACGCCAAGGCCAGGAGCGCCCCCCTGGCCGGGGCTGGCGGAACGAGATGGATGGGCCACCCTTGGGCCCACTCTTTGAGAAGCTGGTGGCTTCCTTGTGAGTCTCCGTCTGCCACGACCGCAGGAGCGAAGGTTTTGTTCCTGCTAGCAGAAGCCACATGCATCCCTGGGCACTGCTGTCCCATCAGCCCAGTGAGGACCTTGAGCAGAGTGACCTTCCGAGCTCTGGCCCTGGGGTTGGGGGTCGGGGTGGCCGTGTGGCCCCCAGGAACACAGCATCAGCGGCTGCCTGGGCTCCAGGCCCTGGACGCGGGGAGGCGTTCCGAGTCACAAACGTCGCTTCACTTTGGACAAGTTGCTCGAGTGACCCGCCTCCGACCATCCGGCATCATCGGTTCGGCAGTTGTGACAACTCTCATGCTTCGTGAGCCTGGACAGATCTCGTTTCCGAATCCTGCTCCCGTGTCACACCCGCTGTCTGGACCTCCGGGCACCCCGCCATCCGACGGGGAGGTCCTCACTCTTGGCTGCACGTCGGAGCCGCCTGGAAGCTTCAGGACTTACGGCCGCCCAGGCCGCCCCCTGGCCAGGCGGGTTGGGTGGGGCTGGGGTACCGCAGGGATCCCCGGCTTGATGATAGCCCCTCGGGCGATTCAGATGAGCAGGCCTCCGAAGCCACAGCCCCTACCCCCCTCCAGGCGGCTGCCACGGCGACCCTTCTGGAACACAGCCCACACCTGTCCCAGCTCTGCAGCCAAAGTGTCACCGTCTCGCTCTGGCCTTTGGATTCCTTGACCCTATTTCCCCCACTGGGGCTGAATTGAGGCCCCCCAGCCCCAAACTGAAATGTTGAAGCCCTCACCCCCAGCGCCCCAGAATCTGACTATATTTGGAGGTGGGGCCTCTATTCAAGAGGCCACCAAGTTAAGACGAGGCTAGTAGGGTGGACCCTACTGCAATCTGACTGCTGTCCTTCCCCAGGAGAGGAGATGTGGACACGGAGAGTCACCAGGGACATCGGGGTCCTGGGGAAAGGCCACGTGAGGGGAAGCTGACCACTGCCCGCCACGGAAAGCGGGGGGGCGGGGGCTCAAACCAGCCCTGCTGGCACCGTGATCTTGGACTTGGCGCCTCCGGACTCCATCCCTCTCGTCTGAGCACCCCCTCCTACCCCCCACCAGTCTGTGGAGCCTGGTCCTAGCAGCTGTCGCTAAGCTGTCACCTTCCCAGCAGGGCGAGGGGCCCGGTGGCCCATGCAGCGTGGGACTCCCTCTGCCATGGATGAACCAAGGCTTTGGGTGTCTCAGATCCCTGTGTGCTGGATGAGGGGGTGAGCGCACGGGATTGTTGGCGAGGACGCAGTGCTTGCGAGTGTGGCTGCTGGGGGCTTTCCGCCTTGTGGTCCCTGGCTCCCCGTCACCCCCGCATCTGCTTCCCACTCCCTCATCTGTGCCCGAGGCTCCAGGCCCTGCACCACCTACTCCCCTTTCTCTGACCATCCCCCCTGCTTGGCTCCCTCACTACTTCTCCCCACCCTGGCCTGTGCCCCATGGAGTCCACCCCAAATTCCTGCTCCCCTGGAACATATTTCCGGGCCCCTCTGGTCAAAAATAGTGCACACACATTCCAATAAAAACGTGTCTGTACTTCTGTGCCCTGATTCGCCTTGTGTATCCGGAGGATTTATTGATGGTCGTGGCCAAGGACCCCTGAGCTGGTGCGGGATGGGAAGCAGGAGCTCAGGGGGCGTCCGGCCGGCGGAGCGTGTGACTCTTAATCTCGGGGTTGTGAGTTCGAGCTCCACGCTAGGTGTGGAGATGACTTAAAAATAAAATATTCCAAAAAAAAAAACAAGAAAGAAATCAGGAGCTCAAGAAGAAGGGGAAAACGCAGGTGGAAACATAAGCGAGGCCAGGAATGAGCTAACAGGTGCAGACCACAGGGCCCCTGACGCCCCGCCAGGGACGTCATTGGCTATAAAGCCATGCATGTTATGCCTTTAAGTAAAAAGTTACCAATATTCTTATTTATGGCAAATTAAGAGAGAACCTGACTATGAGAGTAGCTGGATCTTTGCAAATGCTCTGTGGTCATCAAACTGGCTGGCAGCTCACATAGATCGGAGTCCCCGTCTTAGGAGGAAATGTTACCTGGCAGCCACGTTGGCACTTTGAGGCTGCTGGGTCACTCCTGCGTGGAAGCCCCCGCAGGGAGCCGGCCTAGTGGGGCCTGGTGAGTCCCCAAGACAGGCTGGACGGGGCGGCCTGGGCTCAGCTGGCCATAAGGCACAGGGGGCTTTGGTGGCCTCAGGGGACATTTCCCCAGCTCCCACCACAGGTCTCCATGCCCACTAGCTTCTCTGGGGCCCCACGGAAATCTAGTCTGAGGGACTTCAACCCTGAGGTCTCAAGGACGGCAGCTTATGGCGGTGCCTCTACCGGGTATCTGTGCTTCGGCAAGAACCAGAGTCTGGATGGGCCACCCGAGCCTCTGGTAGACCAAAGCCCCCTAAGGACGGGGACCCCCACTCGCCTCATTCATCACCAGATCCCAGCTCCATGCACAGCTGCACGGCAGGATGCACAAGTCCGCGGCCTGGGGATCGGGGTTGGGGGTGGCGGTGGTCAGACGTCAGCTGCAGGTGGAGGACAAAGTGCTCTGACCAGAGGACCTTCTTTATGTCACATCCATTGTGGCCTTTCCTATGTGACAGGCCATCCCGCGTGTGCCATTCTTTCCAGGGGGTTGAAGGCAGCACCGTTAGATTCATTGTCCAGAACAATCCAGGGTAGCCTTGGTGGGGAAGTGGGCTCACCTGGTGGGAGACACCGGGGCCGTGGGGCCCCTGTTACCTACATTCAGGCCAAGCCTGGAGAAGCCTTCAGTCGAGAGGGGAGCTCCGGCTCCAGGGTGTGTCCTGGTGAGCGGGGCCGCTTAGCCAGGGATTTGGGCCGGGGGTCCCCAGAGACTCTGGCAAGTGCTTTCCCTTAAAGATAAAAATCTATGCCTGGGTTTCCGTATTGCTGAGTGGTACCCAGATTTCTCACCTGGTCCCTCTGGCATTATGAGGACTGTGATGGAATGTACTTCCGCCTTACCCCCCTGCCACTCCCCACCTTATCTCCGTCCCTCGTCCCACCACCTTATCCCCTTCCTACTTCCCACCTTATTTCTTTCCCACTTCCCACCTTAGCCCCTTCCCGTTTCCAACCTTATCTCCATCCCTTGTCCTATCACCTTATCCCCTTCCCTCTTCCAACCTTATCCTCTTCCTACTTCCCACCTATCCCCTTCCCTCTTCCCACCTTATCTCCATCCCTTGTCCTATCACCTTATCCCCTTCCCTCTTCCAACCTTATCCTCTTCCTACTTCCCACCTATCCCCTTCCCTCTTCCCACCTTATCTCCATGCCTTGTCCTATCACTTTATCCCCTTCCTACTTCCAACCTATCCCCTTCCCACTTCCCACCTTATCCCCTTCCCACTTCCCATCTTACCTCCTTCCCTCTTCCCACCTTATCTCCATCCTTCTTCCCACCACCTTATCCCAGGATCTTCCCACTTTCCTACTTTCCACTTTTTCTGCTTTCCGCTTCCCACTTTATCTCCCACAGCGTCTCTGCATTTATCTGGCACGCTGGCCCCACATCCGCAGCATAATGGCCCATCCTCCCTGATACAGGACCCCCCCCCCCCCAGCCTTCCTCTGTCGGTATGAGGAGCAGGAGCATCTATTTCTCCGAGTCCTGCCGACTCCACCATCCTGTCGCAGCCTAGAGGCCTGTTCTCCACTGCCTGCTATTTCACGTTTACTTTTCATGTCGAGTCTCCCTCCGGGCTGTGAGTTTCCTTGTGGACAAGGACTTTATCTTGCTCATTTCTGTGTCTCTTGGACTTCCTAGGAACTTAATAAATATTTATTGACCATCTTATAGTATATCTTGGCCCATTCATACCAGGAGCAAGGCCTGTTTATTTGCTTTGCTCCGTGGCCAGCTTGCTGTGGGGGCTGGTTTGGTTTTTGAAATTATGGGTCTTGTTGGGAAAGGAAGTAGAGCGGTCGGGGGTGCAGAGAGGGGGGTGATTCTCAGGTTTTACCCTAAGTGCTTCTGTATCCTTTGAACTGTCTACAGTAAGCCTGTGTTTATGTATTACTTTCGTAATAAAGCAATTTATTTAGATTATGCTGTTCAAAGAAACATTTCCAATTGAGGGGACAGGATAACCTCTCTGGGTAAAATTTTCCCATATTCTCTCCAGTGCCCCAGCCTCAAATCCTTCCAAAGGGGTGCCATGGCCCTCTCCATTTTATAGATGTGTCTAACTACACAAAAGTACAAGGGACAGCACATAGATTAGGAATTTTATGTGGGCTGTAGTTGGGGATCATTTTTAACTGCCTGGAGTCACTCGAAATGTTATTTCAGCTGGGAGTGGATTATAGTTAGTTCTAAGAAGCCCTTCATCACACCGAGCTGTCCATGAAAAGTTATTTGCTGTACTTTATCCTCTCGCTTTTCACCGGGAAAGTGAGCCAGAAAACCATGTTTATCCTGGTTCCCAAAGGAGAGAAGGACCACGTCCCTCCACCCTTAAAGAAAACTTCTATTTGAAATGTCTTTTCCATTTACCCTGCTCTGAATAATGCACTTTTTAAACTCGTTTGTTTTTCTAAATACTAAATTTTTCAAAGAAACGATATTTTTTAGTTCAAAGTGCCTGCTTCAAGTCTGTAATGGTTCTCTCGGTCTGGCAACCACCAGCAAGGATTTTTAAAACAGCATCCTACAGGTCAGTTCGGTAGCTAAAAAGACGATTGAAAGCCAACACTGTTGGCTTACAATGCTGAGACGAATCTCCCCCACAGAATCTCTGCTTTTCATTGCATCCTGAGGCCTGGAGAGGCCAACCGAGCCATGCCCCTGTCTCCAGGCAGGCTGGTAGGTGGACGGTGTGGGGTGGAATTTGTTGGGGGCAAGCAGCCCAGAGTCCCACAGCCTCTCCCAGCTCCATCAGCTCTGATGTGGGTCTGCGGGTGGATGGACCAGAAAGCTGGAGCTGCCCAGAGTAGGAGGCCATGTGGCCTCCTCATGCCCCCCACCTGCCCTTGTGCAACAGACCTCCAGTGCACCCCACACTGGCCCCAACACCTGGGATTCTGGAACTGATGGCTTTAATCCACCCTAGACCTTGTGCTCTTGCTCTGGCTCTGAGCTTCTTCAAACTGTACCATGTAAAACTTGAAGACTCGGAAGAACTTCTGAAATCCAGAGCAGTGGATGCAGTACAAGCCTCTGTTTGGTGGGGAGTCAGCACCACCCTCAGCCTGCTGTGTGTGTGTGGGGGGGTACCACCTTCAGGCTGTGGAGGGAGTCAGCACCACCCCCAGCTGATGACCCCAGGCTTAGCCTGCTCTTGAGGGCAGGCATTCTCCTCTTTCCCTGTAAATCCTCCTCCATCAGCTAGGGCCAGACTCATAGTAGGACATCCAGTAACAATTTGTGGAATGAATGAATGAGATCTGCGAACAAGCTTCAAGAGGACCCGCGGACCTTATAAAATTGTGTGCAAAAAAAAAAAAATTGTGTGCAAATTGTGCGTCTATTGTGTGTGTTGTACCCATGGGTTTTCTGGGGTCCAAGTTGATAGCATCCGTCATACCTTCCAAGGGAAATTGTGACCTAAGGGGACGTTCCAAAGCCTGGTCCAACCAGTGCCCAGGTTTTTTTAAATTTTTTTTTTTGACCAATGCCCAGTTTGTATCCCTGTAAACATCACCGCACAGTGGTTGTGGGATGAGTCTTAGAACTGCAGCCCCAAACAATATCCACAATATTCTGACATCCCTGCAGAAAGGAATGTCCTGAAAATTCTAGGGGAAGACTCTGCGCCATGGGGGTTCAGACAAGTCCCCAAGGACTGCACCCTGCCCTGTAACAAGAAATGGCCTCAGCCCTGGGCTCTTGGAGCCACTCATGGGAAGCTTTGGTGAGAACAGAGCAGGAAGGGGGTGTCTCCTCCCAAACGGAAGAGTGTTTCCCGGGTGACTCTCTCCTGAAGGCCAAAGAAATCAGTGGGATCACTCTACTTTCCAGAAACCGAAGCTCACGCAGAGGCTGGCCGAACTGAGCAGAGTGAGCCATCAGGACTTGCTTCCTTCCTGAAAGTTCACCGAGGAGGTAGTGGTTCGAATAAAGCCCGGCCAACGCCCCAAGCCACAAGGGACAGCTGGGACGGGCTGGTGGCTGAGCAGAGGCCCCAGGCCGCAGGTTCAGCTGCAGCGCTGCGCCGTGCTTTGTGCTCAGCGCATGGCCCTGCGGAACGACAGCTTGGCCACACCGCAGTGGCTTTCGATGAGGTCTCAGATGGATGGGCGTGGAGGGTATTAACGTCAGGACGGCTCATCCCTGCTGCTTTCCCGGCATCCATCTGCCTGCCCATCCTGGAATTGTCCTGTTCCAGGAAGAGAAGCTGCCGCATTCTAGAAAGCGCATTTGGCCAGGGAGGTGAAAAGACTGAGGCCTGGAAGCACTCAGACTCGGAGTTAATGTCTGGCACAGTAACACGCTCGCTAAGAAGTCAGTGATATCATTCGCCCCCAGAGGGATCATTCTATTTCCAGAAGCTTCCAGCATGCTGACTAGGTCATGAGCCCAAATAACTACCTATGAGGTGTGTGTGTGTGTGGCGGGGGGTGATAATCTGATTTCTAACAAGTTCCCCGGTGCTGCTGCTGCTGCTGGTCTGGGGTCCTTGATGCCCACTGGTGGCCACAGGTGTTTTCACGTCATGCTCCATCGCGCCCCCTCGTGGGGAGACGGTATGAGAACAGCAAGTGAATGGGGTTCTGGGCCCCGACTCCCACCCACATCCAGGACACCTCTCAGCCTGTTTTATAAAATCTGATTTTTGTGTGTGTGATTAAATGAAAAACCCGCCACAAAAAGGAGAGGAGAGCCCACTGGCCTGGAACAGGTGGGGCCAGGCCTGGATGAGGGGCATTCCTGGGAACAGAGCTCCCCACCCTTCATCCCAGTGTGTCAGGGGACAACCTCTGCTGATAACCTGAGAACTTTCGATGCAGACAAAACCCTAAATGACCGGCTAAGTGAGCAGAGGCAAGGGCAGGCACCGCCTCCTGTGCGTGCCCCATGTGAGGTCAACAGAGCCATTGTCTCAGGCACCTGGGGCCACCTTTGTGCCCACCTGCCTGCCGTTGGAGGGGTTTCCCTGTCTGTCTGCAGGCCTGCTGCTCAGCTCCACAGGCCCAGGGCAGCAGCCTGGCTCCGTTTAGGGGGCACCATCTGAATGCACTCCACGCCTGTCTCCCCAGGCCCATCGGGAGCCTCAGCACAGCCACTTCGTCCTCCCAAATCCAACCTTGGGATAACTTGATCCCCTCCTGTAGCTTGGACCCGAGGTAGAGCCCAGTTTCTGGTGTCAAAGTGTCAGGTTAGACTCTTGGCCACCCCCCAGCTGAGAGATCTTGGGTAAGTCAGCCTGTCTAAACCTTCATTCCCCCGTCGGTAAAATGGTGATGATTGTGGGATCTAGGTGAGCCTTCAGGACCGCTGTCCACGAAAGGCTCCTTGTACTGCACCTGGCAGGCGTGAGCCCTCAGGAAATGTGGGCCAATTGCTGTTTTGTCTTCTTTCGATGTTATTTTAGCGGTTTTGATGAAGCAGGAGCATGCCGACTGTATTAGTTTGCTAGGGCTGCTGTAACAAATGGCACAAACGGGGAGGCTGAAAACAATGGAAATTTATTTTCTCACACTTTTGGAGATAACTCCACAATCAGGTGTTGGCCAAACCATGTTCCTCTGGAGGATTTAGGAGAGATTTTTTTCCATGCCTTTCTCTTAGCTTCCAATGGCTGCCAACGATCCTTGGGGTTCCTTGGCTTACAGCGGCTTCACTCCAGTCCTTGCCTGTGTTGTCACATGACCTTCTTTCTGTCTGTCTCTGTATATCTTCTTTTTTTTTTTTTTAAGATTTTATTTATTTTATTTGAGAGAGAGAGAGCAGGGGAACTGGCTAAAGGAAAGGGAGAATCTCAAGTAGATTCATGCTGAGCATGGAGCCTGAGATGGGGCTCGATCCCACGAGATCATGACCTGAGCAAAACCAAGAGTCAGATGCTTAACCGACTGAACGACCCAGGTCCCCCTGTATGTCTTCTTATAAGGACATATTGGATTAGGGCTCACCAGTCATATTGGGTTAGGGCTCACGTTCATTGAGTAAGACTTCCTCTTAATTTGATTGTATCTGCAGAAACCCTATTTCCAAATAAGGTCACATCCACAGGTGCCAAGGGTTAGGACTTACAGGTGTATTATTAGGGGACACAAATTCAACCCATAGCACTGCCCAACTAGAGTGAGACCACAGGGGCCCGCAGGCATGAGGCCCCGGAGCTCTTCACTGTGAAGCTGCGAGCGCATCCCTCGACTTGCCCTGAAATGTCCCGATGGTTGTGTTTTCCAGGGTGCTCAGACTTACACCTCTTGGATATGTTGACCCCAACGGAGAGAAAGCGACAAGGATACATCCATGAGCTCATTGTCACAGAGGAGAACTATGTGAATGACCTGCAGCTGGTCACAGAGGTAAGGGCCGCGGTGGGTGCTGGGGGTGCTGGGGGCACTGGCAGAGAGGGTGGGGAGGGGGTGCTCTGTGAAGGAGGACTCTCTCCTGATTCTCAGCCTGAGAAATTTTCTGACATGTGGGGAGGCATCTGGATGGGAAATCACATAGGAGATTCGTACCCAAGAGAAGGTGGTTGGACTCTCATCCATGGCCCTCTGAGTCATCTCGATAGAGGGGCAGAGATCACTCGTGCCAAGGGGTGAATGAGTCCCTGAGGAGGTGTATGGAAGGAGACCTGTGGGCAGGAAATTGAGAGTCTAGACTCTACTCAGAAGTAGGGGCTTAGCCACCAACTAGTTGATGCCATCGAGCTTGTCACATGGTGTCCTGGCTCTCAGGGTTGGCATTTGAAAATGGCAGCCAACCTGGCCAAGTTCTCATGGTACAATTTCCCCCTGAGGAAAATCTGCTGCAGAGAATGAAGATGTTTCTTCTCGGGTCCTGATGCACACCCCTAACTCCCTCCCCCGACCCGGATGACACCTCATTTTGTCTCTCCCCCGGGTAGCTGATGAAAGGCCTGGGCCTCTTGGTCTAGGAGGAGGGGGAGACACAGAGTTGGGAACCCCTGCTTTTCAGGAAGCCTTTTGCTCATACTCATGGGAAAATGCCGTATTAGTGAACAGGGGTTTGTAGGGCTGGATGGGAGGGTCACTCAACAGTTTGAAAAGTGCTATAACAGTTGTGAAACTCCTGCCATCCCCCCCCCCCCACCTCCCACCATCTAACTGCTGTGCAACCATCTCCTTGGGCCCCAGGAAAGCCACCACCCAGCTGCCCTGTGTTGAATGAGAATAGGAGGTAGGATGGGTTCCTGATCCAGGAGGCCACCATTCCTGCATTAGGACATGTTAGTGAACACTCAAAAAAGGCGCCCCTTCCTCAGGACGCTTGACTGTCACTTAAATGCACAACCTAGGATGCCTAGGATGAGAGTGTCACTGCCCTGAGACGTGGCCCTTGTGTGCAGTGGGCTGGCATATGCCAGCTTCAACGTCAGCCTGAGAATGCATGAAGAATAGGGCTCCCAGGGGACAGCCCGAGCCTGACCACGTTTATTTCAATGATAGGCTGTCCCCTGTCTAAAGACCCTTCAGAAGAGCAGCCCACCTCCGGTGGTAGACAATGACCTCCTTGGAGGCAGGGCCTCACCACCAGGTGGGGCTGGGCCGAGAGCTGTGATGCACCCCGAGCCACCCAGCCACACAGAGCTTGGAGCCTGGGCAGGCTCGTTCCCTTCCCGGAGCCACAGCCAGTCCTTACCCGAGGCCCACCCAGCGCAGGCCGAGGGCCTAGCCGAGCTGCAGAAGCCTCCACCCAGGCTCTCTGGCGGAGGCCCTGCTGCCCACAGCTGCTCCCTTAAGGATGCCCCAGGCTTGTCTGGGCAGCAGATCCTGCCACGTGCATCCTGAAGCCCCCACTCCCCCCCACTCCCCTCCCCTGCTCCCCTCAGTGGGCAGATACGAGTGTGCATGACTGCACAGGCCTCTCACCTTTGTCCTGCTGGAGATAAGGCCCATCCTCTGGAGTTCAGCTGCCCCCCCCTTTGTTGAACAGTGCACACCTGCTGGGGACCCCCCCAACCGCTCAGGCAGGCAGAGGAGGGGCCGTCTGCTGCAGAAGCTGCGGGAAGGCGGGGGGCCAGCTTCCGGGCCTCCCCCCAGCCCCCACAAGGGCGCAGACGCGTGTTGGAGTTGTAAAGCTAACTGTTTGCTTTCTGAACTGCTTCGTTTTCTGCACCTGTAGATCTTTCAGAAACCCCTGATGGAGTCTGAGCTGCTGACAGAAAAAGAGGGTGCTATGATTTTTGTTAACTGGAAGGAGCTGATTATGTGTAATATCAAACTATTGAAGTAAGCCTCTCCCCGCTAACCCCAGCCTCGCTTCGCGCCCCCCGCCCAAGGCTCTCACACACTAGAACTTTTGTGTGGGTGCGTCCGTGTGTCCCCCATGCATGCCGCCCCGTGTGTCTCTCCCCGCCTCTTTTGCTCATTTCCACTCACAAGCACCATGGCTCCTTTGTGCCCCCGATGCTTTCCAGAAACATCCACCCCCCCACGCCCCCTAGTCTGTCACTGCAGAGAGTTGAATGCCAAGGTCCTGCTTGTACCGGGGTCTAGGGACTCTGGAGCGGGGCCGGGGGTGGCTCCTGACCGCGGATCTGCTCCTTCCTAGGGCCTGGGCAGCTCCCCACTCCCCTGCCCACAGACCCGGGGGTCCTGGGGCGAATGTTCCTGTGGGACCTTCTTGGCTCCTGCAGGTGGAAAAACAATAGGAACATTTGCTGCCCATCAATTTCCTCAGATCCACGCCCCGAGAGGATGTATATATTAAAGATTTTATTTATTTATTCATGAGAGACACAGAGAGAGGCAGAGACACAGGCAGAGGGAGAAGCAGGCTCCATGTAGGGAGCCCGATGCGGGACTCGATCCCAGGACCCCGGGATCACGACCTGAGCTGAAGGCAGAGGCTCAACCACTGAGCCACCCAGGCGTCCCTGGAGCTGCTTATATTTTATTCCCATTTCAGTTTCCAGAGGCAAAGTGCAGGGCCAGAGAGGAAGCTCTGGGCCTGGAGTCAGCAGACCAGTTCCCTGTCCTTCCTTTCTGACCCTCTGGGTCCCCAGCTGTGAGGTCAGGGGAGGGAATTATGTCATCACGAGGGTCCCTTCCAGTTCTACAAAGAATCCCCCACATCGGGGCCCAGGGGGCCATGGTTTGGAACATCCCTGGCTAAGAACACGGAGTAGACCCAGGTCCGCGGGGATACAGCCAGCCTGGGAGGACCGTCCTCCGCTGGGCCCAGGGGTGGAGAGCAGCCCCGGGAGCTGGCGTCCCTTCCTGATCAAGACATTCACAGAACGAGCAAGTAGCCATTTCCTACATGTGACCCCTTGTTCTTATAAATCCCGGTCCCCACTTTCCTGAGTGTGTGTTTGGGGGCAGTTGAGGGATGGAGAGAGAGCTGGATGTGAAGCAAAACTATGACACCTGCTTTCTCTGTGCTCTGGAGAACTAATACTCAGAGGGGACCCCGAGGGGTGCTTGGAGAAAGTATTTCCATCCTCCTCCTCCAGAACGATGCTATGGAAGCTTCTGGGTCAGGCGCTCGGGCTCACACCTTGCTCTGGCCCTACTGGCTGTGTCTCTGGGCAAGTCACTTAGGCTCTCTGGGTCCTCAGTGTCCTCGTCTGTGAAATGGGGATGATAAGTGTACCTCCTGCATCGGGTGGTTATTAGGGGGTCATTAGATGACAGGTGCCTGGACTTGGAGAGAGGCCGCCCTATCCCCTGGGGCCGGGGAGCTGGCAGCCCCTGACCCTAACACACGCTCAGCCTAAAGGGCTGGAGACAAGTTGTTCCAAAATAGACACAGAAGTTGTCTGTTGAAAATATTCCTACAAGTTAACACCCCCGCCTTGGGCAGCTGTCAGTGGGGGGTGGGCAGGTGGGAGATGTGTCTGATGTGCCCAGGTCCCCCCACCACCTGCCCATCGGGGAAGGTCCGACTGAAAGCGCTGCTGGCATCGCCCCCCCCCGTACCTTTCCGTGGTCCCCCCACTTCACCCTCCCTCCTGTCATGTCAGGGAAGCAGAAGCCCCTTCCCGGAGCCCTGTCCTGGCCAGGCCCGTGTGCTCCTTCCTCCCATTGGCTCCGATGTGCTCCAGGGCCCTGTTTCCGCTGGGGGAGCCGGGCTGGGAGAGGGCCAGTGCCTCACGGCACACACCAGGCAAGCCGGGCCCAGGCTGCTCTGTGGGTGACCCGCGGACGTCCCAGCCAGGGCTGCCCACCTCCGGAAAAGAATGTGGAAGCAGGAGGCAAATGCCCTAAGATTTTTATTTTTATTTTTAAAAAGATTTTATTTATTTATTCATGAGAGACACACAGACAGAGGCAGAGACACAGGCAGAGGGAGAAGCAGGCTCCATGCAGAGAGCCTGATGCGGGACTCGATCCCGGGACCCCGGGATCATGGCCTGAGCCAAAGGCAGATGCCCAACCACTGAGCCACCCAGGTGTCCCTGTCCTAAGTTTTTGTCTGGGCTCCAGCATCTTCTAACTTGTTCTGGGCAGTTTTCCTTGTACCCCTTGTTTTGGGGCCTGTAAAAGTGCAGTCATGGTGCTCGCCCTGTGGGGATGCGGGGGTATTCTGAGGAGCGAGGAGGTCGGCCGTACTACTGGCCCGCTGTCAATCATGTCCATGTACCCCGACAGCACCCTCTCCCCTCACGGTGTCCCTGAGCTCTGTCCCCTTCCTCTGTCCCCATCAGTTAATTTGGGTGAATTTTCTAATGGTTTCCTATTCTAGAAAAAATATTTATTAGGAGCCTCCTGGGGGCCTGATTTCTTTTGCTTCTCTTCAATACGTTAAAATTTTAATTTATTTTTTAGTTAAAAAAATTTACACATACAGAAAAATGAAAAGAATTATGGGGTGAGCGCCCATATTGTAGATTGTACCAGGAACATTTTGCTATGTTCCTTCATTGCATCACCTTAATTTCCTCATGCAAAGGAATGACCCCAATGATGGGGAGATTCTAGGGCTCCTTGCAGGCTGGCAGAGGAAGGCGTGTTTGGATAGAGAGTATGAGGCAGCCCTCCCTGCATGGTCACTAGTGAGCAGCTGCATATCTGGCCTTCCTGACCCAAGAGCCAGCGACTCCTTGTGCTTGGTGGGAGTGGGGAGGACATGGGACTTAGGAAACAGATAAAGAAGAAGTAAATAAATGAAAATAAAGGGGTGCTAACTGGGGCCTAGGGACTTCCTACTAATAAGGCCTCTGGTTGGCAGTTAGAACGGATGATTCGGGATCCCTGGGTGGCGCAGCGGTTTGGCGCCTGCCTTTGGCCCAGGGCGCGATCCTGGAGACCCGGGATCGAATCCCACATCGGGCTCCCGGTGCATGGAGCCTGCTTCTCCCTCTGCCTGTGTCTCTGCCTCTCTCTCTCTCTGTGTGACTATCATAAATAAATAAAAATTAAAAAAAAAAAAAAAAAGAACGGATGATTCACTCTCTTACTGGTGAGCTGTGAAATTTGCTTTTAAGAAGCAGAGGAGGGGGATCCCTGGGTGGCGCAGCGGTTTGGCGCCTGCCTTTGGCCCAGGGCGCGATCCTGGAGACCCGGGATCGAATCCCACGTCAGGCTCCCGGTGCATGGAGCCTGCTTCTCCCTCTGCCTATGTCTCTGCTTCTCTCTCTCTCTCTGTGCGACTATCATAAATAAAATAAAAATTAAAAAAAAAAAAAAAAAAAAAGCAGAGGAGGGAAGAAGGATCTTTTCACAGTAAGAGCAGGTGTCTCGGCCCAGCTGTCAGAAGTGATAGCAGAGGGGATGCAGACGTGACGTAGGGCCATGCGACGTAGGGCCATGCAAACCCAGGTCCTGGGAGATGTTTGCCTTTAATCAATCTCCTTTCCTTCCTCCTTGCTTGGAGAAAAATGAAGGAGCATCTAAAAAAAAAAAAGTGACCTTTTTAACTTAATTAAGATAGACATAATTTTATTTATGTATTTTTTAATTAATTAATTTATTTTTAAATATTTCTTTTCCAGTTTTGATTTCCTTATGGAAACACATATTTCAACAGTTTTCTTTTTTTTTAAGATTTTTATTGATTTATTCTTGAGAGACAGAGAGAGAGAGGCAGAGACACAGGCAGAGGGAGGAGCAGACTCCATGCAGGGAACCTGACGTGGGACTTGATCCCAGGACTCCAGGATCGCGCCCTGGGCCAAAGGCCGGCACTAAACTGCTGAGCCACCAGGGCTGCCCTATGTATTTTTTTTAATGATTTTCTTTATTTGAGAGAGAGAGAGAGAGAGAGAGAGAGATAGCCAGAGAGAGAGAGGGAGAAGCAGGTTCCCCGCTGAGCTGGGAGCCCCACACAGGGCTCGATCCCAGGACCCCAAGATCATGACCTGAGCCAAAGGCAGATGCTTAACAGACTGAACCACACAGGTGCCCCCAGACATACTTTTTTTTAAAGCAGAAAACAAATACAAGGAGTAACCTAGCTCGGGGATAGAGACAGGGTGGAGGGAAATTTGGGCTGGGGGGGGCGGGAGGGTGAGGTGGGGCACGGAGATGCCAGGAGTGGTGGCAGGGAGAGGAGCCGCAGGCAAGGGAGAGGACAGAGAGAAGTCGAGGTGGCAGGAGCACCCAGGGAGGGGAGCACAGGGTCTGGGTGCTGTGCCCGATGCCCCAGGCTCGCTGCTTACAGACCGCGAGCCCTGGCCTCACAGCACCTGGGTTCGAGCACAGCTTGGGTCAGTATCAGTCGCGGGAGTTTGGTCAAGTCACTGGGCTTCCGCCAACAGCCAGTGGGGAGAATAAGCAATGGACGTACAAGGGGGTTTGACCCAAAGGATGCATAGGACGTCAGGCCAGCGCTTGCTTGGTGGACTTCAGAGGGTCAGGAGCACTCATGCACCCAGCAAACAACTGAGCACTCTTTGAAATGCTCATTAGCTGATTGATTACCCTGGCCGGTCAAGGCCTTGACCCAGGAAGGTTAGATGAGGTGATGACCCAGGTTGCCAATGGGTGGAGCTGTGGCGACTGAGTCACATGAGCCCCGAGCCCGGTGACACCCTCTTTCCTTCCTTCCTTCCTTCCTTCCTTCCTTCCTTCCTTCCTTCCTTCCTTCCTTCCTTCCTTCCTTCCTTCCTTCCTTTCTTTTCTTCTTTCCTTCCTTTCTTTCTTTTTTTTTTTTTTAAGATTCTATTTATTCATGAGAGACACAGAGAGAGAGGCAGAGACACAGGCAGAGGGAGAAGCAGGCTCCCTGCGGGGAGCCCAATGTGGGACTGGATCCCAAGATCCCGGGATCATGAACTGAGCTAAAGGCAGATGCTCAACCACTGAGCCACCCAGGTGTCACTGACACCCTTTTTTCAAATCCACTGAGGCCCGGTCCTTGAAAGTCCTGCCTGTGCAGTAGAACATCCCAGGAGGAGACCGGCAACGGAACCTAACAGGTGCCTGGTCCATAGTAGGGGCCTGACTGTAGACCTGTCCCCTGGTTGGACAAGTTGAGTCTGTCCAGGACAAGTTCCTCCAGAACCCAGGCACTGGTTTAGCTTTTTCAACACAATGGCCATGTGTTGCCCTTTCTTCTTCTCCTTGTCTCCTCCATGATTTTTTAAAAGCAAAAGAGTTGCGGGGAGGGGAGGAGGTTTGAGGGTACTTCCATTCCCTTAGAGAAAGACTATTTTGCTCCTCTTCATACAAAAATGATGGAACGATGGAATTTCTTCCAGTTTCCATCCATAGCAAGTTTATACCATGGTTACGTAGGGCTCCAGTTCCCCAGAATTGGGGGTGGCATCACCCTTGAGCAAATTTCTACATGTTGGGAGGTATTCCATCCCGACCCCCTCAGTGAGCAGTGGCCATTCAGCCCCTCACACACCAAGCAGCTAGTGCTGACCAGAGCCTCTCCCTACAAGGGCATCTGCCTGAGATGGAATTTCTTATTGCTCAGACCGCGTAACTTACTGTCCCCTAAAATTTCTCTCCTTGACCGGTTTGCCCAGTCCAAGGATTTTTCCTTTAGCCAAAAAATGGAGGAGGAAGAAAGTAAAGTGGTCTGAAGTTTTGAAAGGCTAATGCTAGTATTGCAAAGCTTCCTTGGAATTCTCATAGAGCCCTATCCTTCCCTCGGGGCTTCTCCAACATGGCCAGGAAGGCGGTCAAAGGAATTTCTAATAACAACCTCCCAACCTTATGTTAAAATCATATGCCATTCTGTTGTGTTTGTCCATCCATCCATCCATCCATCTGTCTGTCCATCCATCCATCCATCCATCCATCCCTCCCTCCCTCCCTTCCTCCCTCCCTCGGGGAGGCAGAGCACAGTCATGGCCTCCCAGGTTGTGGCTCTGCCCTCGTAGTACATGGCTGTCATTGCTGGGTAGAAGCTCAGTGACGTGCCCTTCTAGGGGCTGATGTCAGGAGGTCACACACTGGAGCTCTGTGGGGGGAGCACAGTCCTGGCTCTCACGGCCCGGAACGCCTCAGACTGCAGCCGGATCCCAAAACAAATGCTTCCCAGTCCCTTCAGCCTCTTAACAGCTCCCAGGATATGAATCGTTTGGGTTCATTGGCCCATTATCCTATAAACAGGCTTCTCTCCTCGGAACTCCGTAATCCCGGCACCTTCAAATTAGCCACAGCGATGAAGCAGTGCTCGGCACAGAGAGTTCAGACAATCATTTATACCTGGCTTTGGTGAACAACATGGGATTAGTTTTCTGTGGCAGTTGATTTACCGTCTTGATTATGTTCTGTTGAGTCTGAAAATGAGCCTCCGTGTCCCTTGGCCACAGTAGCCTCCCACGGGTGGCACTAGCCCAGAGCAGACTCAGCGCCGGGGCCACGCTAGCCTGGGACTTCTGCCACAAATAGTCCATAAAATGAGACATCAACACAGAGATCCTGTCTGGGTTATGCAAGAAACAAGTCCCTATTTCTCCATGAGAAAAAAAATAAAAAAAGATTTCATATAAATAAATAAATAAATAAATAAATAAATAAATAAATACATAAATACATAAATACATAAATAAATAAATAAATAAATGAATAAATGAATAAATGAATAAATAAATAAATATTTCTCATGCTGACTTGTTCGGCAAAGATTTCTTTGAAAAGTTTTTATTCCCAAGAACCAGCAAACAGCCATCCTGCCCAAGAAAAATGCCCGGGTGACAGCTCCCTGTAGCACTAGGCCGGTTCCTTCTGTCCCCGTGTCCCCGAGCCCCCTTAGCGCCCCGTGTGCGCCCCGCGGTGTGCCCCCGCGCCGCCTCGAGGTGTGCCGGCCGCTCACCAGCCGTGTCCCCGCGCAGAGCGCTGAGGGTCCGCAAGAAGATGTCGGGGGAGAAGATGCCCGTGAAGATGATCGGCGACATCCTGACGGCGCAGCTGCCGCACATGCAGCCTTACATCCGCTTCTGCAGCTGTCAGCTCAACGGGGCTGCCCTCATCCAGCAGAAGACCGACGAGGCCCCGGACTTCAAGGAGTTTGTCAAAGTAAGGAGCCCCCCACCCCCCCCACCCCTGTCCCCGAGTAGCTGACTTGGGGCAGCTGGGTGTGCGAGGGGCGAATTCAAGCCTGCAAGCGTATTCCTGCTAAGGACGGCCCCCAGGCCCGGGGCTTGGCCGAGGACCAGGGCCCGACAGTGGCCGGCAGGTGTGGCTGTGAGCAGAGGCTTGGAGAGGACAGGCCGGCCCTGCACCTGCAAGCGCTGGTCCGCGGTCCAGGTGGTCCCAGTGCTTTTTTTTTTTTTTTTTTTTTTTTGACAGGAAGCAGGATTTATTGGTGGGCATGAATAGGGTTCGGGTGGTGCAAGGTTCTCATGAGTGCAGAGCCCTCCATTTGTCCAAGGGGCCACGACTAGGGATGTATGTGACCCCACAGCCATCTGGGATGAGCCGCTTTTCGGCCACCATATCTTCAAATTCATCCCCATTAAACTTAGTAAAGCCCCACTTCTTGGAGATGTGGATCTTCTGGCGGCCAGGGAACTTGAACTTGGCCCTGCGTAGGGCCTCAATCACATGCTCCTTGTTCTGCAGCTTGGTACGGATGGACGTGATGACTTGGCCAATGTGGACCCTGGCTACTGTGCCCTGGGGCTTCCCAAAGGCACCTCGCATACCTGTCTGCAACCTAGATTGGAGATAGCTTGATGTCAGACCTCGAAGTCACCACCAAGGGCTGTCTCCAAGGCCCCTTAGGGCAACCCATACAATCAACAGGCTGCATACGCTACCAAGGAGGCTACTGTTTGCAGCCATGGCACACTGGGCCCCCAGGGAGAAAGAGCACAGTCGGCTTAATTGGCTGCAGACACGGTGCTACCTGGATGCAGGTTTAAATCATCCGTCTCATTTGTCAGGCTCGGTGGGGCTGGTGCATCTCAGGTTCCCCCTTCCGTTTGGTCTGAGCACCTCCCCACGCCCTGTTCTTTGCTGCAGAGGGAATGGCCAACGGATCCCAATGGATCCTTTGTCCATTTCCCAGTTGGTTCTTGTCATTGGCTTCAGGCTCTGAGAAGTGTTTGGGGCTGAGGGTGGGATGCCAGGACCTCTGCCCCGGGGGCAAAGGGGGTCTTGAGAGCTGTGTGTCCCCACAAGGGACATCTGGGGAGGTGGGCCCCATGCTGCTGGAGGCCCCAGGGCCTGGGACTTGGCCTTGGCCAGGGTGGGTCCCTGCTGGCCCCACTGGCCCACTCTACAGCCCCCAAATCTCCCAGAGAAAAAGACCACAGGAAAAGCATCAAATAACTGCTGCTGAGCCTCAGTCATATTTTGGTGAATAGAGCAATCATACTAACAGCAGGCTTCTCTTTGTACCTCGTGCATTTGGGGGCAGGCCATTCCCTCCTCCTCCATAATCCCGTGAATTATGGGAATCCACGGGAATCCCAGTGGAATTCCCATAATCAGTGGTATCATAATCAGTGGAATGACCACTGTGAGATACAAGGGTGGTCTCTCCTTGACCGAAGCATCCCACAGGCCTGTTCTCTCTTTCTCACCTGGTGTTTCTCAACATGAAAGCGTTGATTCGCTATCCAATTAATAGAGGGCGTTCTAATGTCATTTGAAGGGGAGAGATACGGTAAGAAGCAGGCCCAGGGTGATCCAGAGACTGGAGAGCAGATGGTGGGCCACCTGGCTTTTCAGCCAACGGCCAGTCCTCCGCCGGCACATGGCAGGCTGAGTTCATCACTGGTTGCACTTGAACTTGAGGGAGATGCTGACACCATCCAGGGCAGGGGGCTTGTTTTCCCTCCCTCATCACCTCTCCTCACCTCATCCCTGCGGGGGTCTGACACACCTTTGCCAGGTTTGAGGTGTTCCTGGAATGATGATGTCCAGGCAGGAGCAGGTTCAGGCGCTGACACTTACTTCTCAGGACCTGGGGCCCAGGTCAGGGCAGCTGCCCGATTCTAAGGCGTTCAACTTGAGGACTGAGTCACCTCGTAATCCCTGTGATTTACGGATGGGATCATCTTTGTCGAGTTGACAAAAGGTACAGGCGATCTAAGCCGGGGACAAGCCGCAGGCCTTGAGACTGTAGTCCTCCCCCGCCTCGTGTCTCAGCTCCACTGTCCCCACCTGCCCGGGGCTCCCAGGGGTGTGTGCAGGCTCCATCTGCACCAGGCAATGAGATTTAGCCCTTCTGGCATCTCTGGGACTGAAGGGACATTTCTATTCTAACTCTATGGTCTTGTGTCTCGCTCTTGGGACTGTTAAAACGGTCTGACAGTAACAAGAAATGCTCTCTGGAAAGACAGACTCTCGCTTCTGTAAGGGGGGGACCATGTGTCCCAGGGAGCGTGTGCTGAATCTGCAGAGCAGAGGTTAACCCCGGAGGCTGAGTCACATCTACGGGCCTCCGACCTCCATCTGGGGCCAGAATAGTGAGTCAGGCTCTTCCAACTCCAGGCCCCTCTATTCTCGTTCTCGTCCAGATAAATGAGACAATGTGACGGGTGGGGAGTTGATGTCACTGACCAGATTTTTCAGATTTCTTAAGTACATTAAAAAAAAAATCTCTCATTTCAGAGGCTGGCAATGGACCCTCGATGTAAAGGGATGCCACTCTCTAGTTTTATCCTGAAGCCTATGCAACGCGTAACGAGATACCCACTGATCATTAAAAATGTAAGTACCCATCTTGCCTTTTCAAGCAGAGAAATGCTTTCTCAGCATTTCAGGGACCCGGGGTCATGGGCAAGTTCTCCAGCCAATGCACCTGGTATCTGTTGCCTAGAATCATACACCAAGGGGATGTTGGAAGCATCTGCCCGGTAACTCAGAAAGAAAAACTGTTTATGGTGAAAAGAGCTAATAATATGCAGTCTTAAGCTCTGAGACCCAGTGGTTTTCACCTCATAAGTTGGAAAATGAAATCTTCGTTCTTTGGTTCTTTTCCTAATAGAGGTATAATGCCCTTGTGCCTTGATTTTCCCAGGAAGGAGAAAGAAATGTCATGCCTACTACCCATCTTCAGAAAGCCATTGTGAAACCAATACCAAAAGAAAAAAAAATAGGATTTCAGTGTCTCTCTCTGTAATATGAGTGAGCAGACTCAGACATACTCTGAGCCTGTGATTATATAACCACAGGGGGCATACCTCCTGGAGAGAGGTTTTAGATCTCTAAAATAAAATAAAGATTTTATTTATTTATTCATGAGAGACACAAAGAGAGGCAGAGACACAGGCAGAGAGAGAAGCAGGATTCCTGCGGGGAGCCCGATGTGGGATTCGATCTTGGGACCCCGGGATCATGCCCTGAGCCGAAGGCAGACGCTCAACCACTGAGCCACTCAGGCGCCCCTCTGGCTCCCTTTAATGGAGACTTTAGAAATCCATATCTGGGTACTGAGGTGCTCATTGCTGTTGGAGTGTGACTGCTTTTTGGGTCCTTCAGTGGCAGAGTCAGGAATATATGTATATATGTATGTCATATTCATACACACATACTTTTATTTAAGTGTACACACATACATTTATATTTATTTCTAGATCAATTCATGTAGATAATAATGCATATTAAAACCCATGAGTTCATACTGATACCTCTTATTCTTTTTTTATTTTTTAAAGATTTTATTTATTTATCTGAGAGAGAGAGAGAGGGAGAGAGAGAGAGAGAGAAAGAGCACAAGGAGAGGGAGTGGCAGGCAGAGAGAGAGGGAGAAGCAGACTCCCCACTGAGCAGGGACCCTGATGTTGGGGCTGGATCCCAGGACTCTGAGATCATGACCTGAGCCGATGGCAGACGCTTAACTGGCTGAGCCACTGAGGTGCTCCTCTTTTTTTCTTTTAAAAGATTTTATTTATTTATTTGATAGAGAGAGAGAGAGAAAGAGAGAGAGCACAAGCAGAGGAAGTGGCAGGGAGAGGGAGAGGGAGAAGCAGGCTCCTTGCTGAGTAGGGAGCCCAATGTGGGACTCGATCCCAGGGCCCTGGGATCATGACCTGAACCGAAGGCAAATGTTTCACCTTCTGAGCCACCCAGGTGCCCCAGGAAGAGAATATTAAAAGGTGGCCAGTTACAAGATACA
The DNA here is from genome assembly GCF_011100685.1 of Canis lupus familiaris. NCBI lineage: Eukaryota > Metazoa > Chordata > Mammalia > Carnivora > Canidae > Canis > Canis lupus. Next base: position 29,027,436 of record NC_049252.1, read on the forward strand.
TATGAAAACCACAAAAGTACTAAGATGAAATACCGTTTATGATGCTAAGGTGGAGAAATTCTTAGCGTGGCACTAAGGGCAGAAATTTAAAAGATTTAGGGTTGTAGCGAACGTAAAAAATATTTTATTCTGGAAACAACCTAGATATTAGATAAAGCAAATAAATTACAGTAGGTCTGTACTCTGAAAATATTTTGAAAAATACAGAGACTTCTATGTATGTAAAAAAAAAATCATGAGACATCTTACAGTGCGGTTCATTTTGTCAAACAGAGGAAAAATGAGATGTGATTATTGAATGTGTACAGAGCATCTAAAAGGAGTTCAAGGGATGCCCTTCAGTGTTACCTGGTTACCTCTGGGGTAGGATAATGAGAGGGGAACTTCCACATTTGCTCTATGTACTTCTGTATTCTTTGAATCTTGCATATCAAGAATGTGTTAATATGCTATTTGCATAAGCATTTTTCTTAAAAATTTCTGTGTGACAAAATATAATGAACAATAATGAAAGGCAAATGATAGGTGTAAGCTGGGTAACCACATTTCAGACTGTAAGTAGGATATGAAATATCCATAGATTACCCATCTATACCTATGTATGTATGTATCTATCTATCATCTATGTAAGGCAACTTACAGCTCAAGAAGAAAAAAATACTCCAATTGGAAAATAGGCAAAATACACAACTAGATATTTCTGACAGGCAGTGTAGAGTAGCAGTGAAGAACACATAGTCAGGAGCCAGGCTGCTTGGGTTTAAATCTCAGTACCGCTGCTACGTGCCCTTGAGGTACAATGCTCCTCTCTGAGCATCAACTTCTTCAGTAAATTAGGGACACTAATAATACCTACTGCAAAGGGTTATGAGAATTAACCAAGGTAGTATATGGAAAGTACCTGGCTCCTACTAAATAGTACATAAACATTAGCTTTATCATTTAGTACACTTGTATACTAAATATACAAAAAGCTTAAGTTAACTATGTAATAAAAGAGATGCATAACAAAAGAAGAAAATACCTTGTTTTGGGCTTGCCAGATAGGCATATCTTGAAAATGTAGGTCGCCAGGGTGAGCAAAGATGCTGGTCGAAGGTAGAGTGGATCAGCCTTTTGGAGGGTGATGGACAGATCAAACTGCAGATTCTCTTGGCTGAACGCCTCCCCCTCTAGGAATTTATTCTGCAAAAATAATCTCAGAAATATTGAAAAATTAAGAACACTATGAAGCTGTATGGGAAGGGAAATATTTAAATGCCAGGTAGTTCATCCTTAGAATGATATATCATAGGGTCCTTAAAAGTGGTTCACTGGTTGAGGGTCCTGGAGTCAAGTCCCGTATCGGGCAGGGAGCCTGCTTCTCCCTTTGCCTATGTCTCTGCTGCTCTCTCTGTCTCTTCATGAATAAATAAATAAAATATTTGAAGGAAACAAATGATAGCATAGGTCCACATAAAATGGACATCAAATGACATAACTTATGAAGTGGAGAAAAAACAGGGTGCAAAATGGTACAGTGTAGTGTGGTAGTATGGTTCAGTTTTTATTTTCTAAAAAGTGTGTGTGTGTGTGTGTGTGTGTGTGTGTGTGTGTGTGTGTAGGCAAAGCATTTGACTAATATATAGAAATTCTCTCCAGATGGGGAGATTACGGATGATTTTTAGGATCTTCATTACTTCCCGAATTTTCTGAATTTTGACACTCTGATAATTAGAGAAATTAATAAGCCCATTTTCATTTTGAAGCAAAATAAAACAAACTGTTTGAACTAATACACAAGTTCAGTAAAATTGTAAGATAGAAAATCAATACACAAGTATCTGTTACATTTCTAAACACTAATAATGAACCATCGGAAAGAGAAATTAAGAAAACAATCCCATTTACAATTGCATCAAAAAGCATACAGTAAATTGGTGCAGGCACTATGAAAAATAGTAAGTAGATTCCTCAAAAAATTAATAATAGAACTATCATATTCAATCCAGCTGTTCCACTTCTTGGTATTTACTGGAAGAAAATAAGAACACGAATTCAAAAAGATACATGCATCCCCATGTTCATCACTGCCTTATTTATAATAGCCAAGACATGGAAACAACTTATCCACTGATGGATGAATGGATATAAAAATTGTGATGTGAATATATGTTATATATATGTTGAATGTATATAATGTAATGTATAATGGAATATTATTCAGCCATTATAAAACAGTGAAATCTTGCCATTTGTGTCAACAGGGATGGACTCTGGAGGCATTAGGCTAAGTGATAAAACTCAGATACAGAGGGACAAATACCATACAATCTTTCTTAAATTTGGAATTTTTTTTTTAAAGATTTTATTTATTTATTCATGAGAGACACAGAGAGAGGCAGAGACATAGGCAGAGGGAGAAGCAGGCTCCATGCAGGGAGCCTGATGCAGGACTCGATCCCAGGACCCCAGGATCACGCCCCAGGTCAAAGGCAGATGCTCAACCACTGAGCCACCCAGGGATCCCCTTAAATTTGGAATCTTAAAAAAATTAATAAAAAAAAACCCCCGCAGGTTCATAGACACGACAGATTAGTGGTTGCCAGAGGCAGGGGTAGGGGATGGTATAAACAGGTAAACTATTTTTGTGGGTTTTTTGTTGTTGTTGTTGTTGTTCTTAGTTTAAATAAATTGAAGAAAAAGAAAAGAAAAGGAAGCCAAACCAAAACCAAAACAAAGGAGTTGGCAAAAGCCAGTTGTGTGGGCTAAAAATAAAATAAAATAGAGCGGTCTAGAGCGGTAGTCCTTAGACTTGCCTGCACGTTAGAACCACCTGGAGAGCTCTAGAAAATTGCTACATGGGAGCCCCCCCCCACACACACACACCCGGGGCTATGGTCGGGGATGAGACATCAGGAGTTTCCAAAAGGATCCTAACACAGCTAGGATTGGCCTGGAGGGTGGGGCTGTTGTTGGAGATGACTGGGGGACACAGGACCCAGGATGTGCATTTTTCTCAATTTAGGTGCTTACCTGGGACTTTATGCCAAAGGGTATCTTTGAGGTGAGATATTATTCATGCTTAGGTCCATTTGAATTATTTGTATGAGGACAAGGCCTAGGCAGGTACACCTTCTGCATCCCCCGTGCATTCCAAAGCTGGCTCAGAACCTTTCTTCACGACTGCTCCTAATACCCGAAGTCCTTTGAGAATCTGATGGTAACGACTCTCATTTGTTGGGCACCTTCTAAGCGCCAGGTACTTTGCGGGGTGCATTGCCGTATCAAATCATTTACCCCTCAGCTACCCTTATAGAGGAGGTACGATGAGCATCCCCATTTTTCCTATAAGGAACCTGAGGCTCAAAACATTTGTGGGACTGGCCCATAGCACGGCTGGTCACTGGCAGAGCACAGATTTTTTTTTTTAGGATTTTATTTATTCATTCATGAGAGACACAGGGAGAGAGGCAGAGACACAGGCAGAGGGGGAAGCAGGGTCCCCACGGGGAGCCCGATGTGGGACTCGATCCTGGGATGCCAGGATCACAACCTGAGCGGAAGGCAGATGCTCAACCGCTGAGCCACCCAGGCGACCCGGGGGCACAGATTTTAACGCAGGAAGTGTAGCTCTAGAACTGGCACTCTTAGCCTCCGGCTTCGAGTGTTTTGCACAGAATAAACGCGCATTTGCTCAGATGTGTTCCAGAGTGCGCAGACCTAGCAAAGAGCCATCTCTAGGAGGGAGATGTGTAAGGCTGCATCCTGGTCACCCTCGCAGCAGCCACCCCCGCCTCGACCCCCAGGTATATATAAATCGTGTGTCATTCCCCTGCCTCCCCAGGGGACCCTGCCAACCACCAGTGGCTGCAGCTGCGGTTCCCTGGGTGGGCACCCATCGGGAAAGGTGGGTGCCATGCTCACCTCTGCGGGGCCCACCTGCACCGCCTGAAGCCACTGCCTCCTGTCCCACCCCCACCCCACTCCCCGCAGATCCTGGAAAACACTCCTGAGAACCACCCCGACCACAGCCACCTGAAGCACGCCCTGGAGAAGGCCGAAGAGCTGTGTTCACAGGTGAACGAAGGGGTGCGCGAGAAGGAGAACTCCGACCGCCTCGAGTGGATCCAGGCGCACGTGCAGTGCGAAGGCCTGTCCGAGGTAGCCGCCTGGGGGGGGTGGGGGGCCCGGGCTGTGCACCCCCAACCCCAGCCCCCCCACCCCGAGCTTAGCCCTGCAGCCGGCGGGGGTGGGTGGTTGTTGGGGAGATTGCGAGCCGTCCTCTCCAGGCCACCGGGCCATTCTTCCAGTCCCAGAAGTTCCTTTATGTCATTAGATCTGCTGGTTTCTCTCTCTCTCTCTCTCTCTCTCTTTTAAGATTTTATTTATTTATTCATGAGACACAAGAGAGAGAGGCAGAGACACAGGCAGAGACACAGGCAGAGGGAGAAGCAGGCTCCATGCAGGGAGCCTGACGGGACTCGATCCCGGGTCTCCAGGATCAGGCCCTGGGCCGAAGGCAGGCGCTAAACCGCTGAGCCACCCAGGGATCCCTGCTGGTTTCTCTCTTGTGTCTTATTCTCGCACAAGTGGCCATGCTTGTGTGTGTGTGTGTGTTTTAACACATTTTATTTATTTATTTTTAAAACATTTTATTTATTTATTTATTCATGAGAGAGAGAGGCAGAGACAGGCAGAGAGCCTGATGTGGGACTCGATCTTGGGACTTCAGGATCACGACCTGAGCCAAAGGCAGACACTCAACCACTGAGCCACCCAGGCATCCCTGTTTTAACACATTTTAAACATATTCCCGCACATTCCAGATCCGATCACTCCAATCCCCGCAGCCCCGGACTCGCTCTGGTCGGCGGCCTCCGCTCCACTGTCTGGGCTGTGATTTCTGATTGTGAGTTCGGGGTGCCCGGGAGCTTTATCTGCGGGACCTTGAGGTCTGAAACAGCATTCCTCCTGCGGGGATTGCTACCGGCCTTACCCTAAATTAAATGTAGAGGGGCTCGGGGATCACACGAGTGTGCGAACTTGGGCCAGGGCCATCTCGCTCTTGCAAATTCTCAGGGGCTTTTTTTTTTTTTTTTTCCATCTCACTTATTCCAAGGTCAAAAACAAGCAAGTCGTCTTGTTGCCTTCTGTGCTGGAGTCTACTTGTCATTCCTCCTCTGGGAGCCAGTGTTTTTGTGGCCATCTCGGGGTAGACCCCGCAGCCCACCTGGGCCCCCCAGGCATCACTGGTCTCCTGTCCTCCACCTGGCTTTCCAAGTGGATTCAAGAGACACTCTCAGGGCTGAAGCCGGCTTTGGGGTTTGTGGATCTTCGGAGGTTGACATTTTCATTCTGGCTTTGGCCTCTCTCTGCACTGTTTTTTTTTGTTTTTTTTTAATTTATTTTTTTTTACTTTTTAGAAATTCTGATTGCTTTGCTTGCATTTCGAAAGTGCATTTTTCTATGTTACTGTTTTTAAATTTTTCACTGGCTGTGTCAGCTATCTAGTCCGGAAACAGTCTGCCGGAAACAGAAGTTTCTCTCCTGGTATTTAATTCTCTTCTTGTCGCTTATCTTTCCTTTAGTTTCATTGATTCTTTCTGCCTGTATTCCCTCTCTCTCTTTGCCTCTGCATCCACGTCTGTGGCCGTGCGCACACACCCATACACACGTGCATGCGCACCCACCGTTCACTAGGGTTTACCAAAAGGCCCAGGGAGAATGAGAGTCCCCCTCACCCACTGTCCCTGTGGCTTCTTCCTTCTTCCAGTGCTTCAGGGGCGGTCACTGGCTCCCCACCAGGGGTTCCTCGCCTGCCTCACCTCCCCGTCTGCCTTCAGTGTAGGTGTGCGATCGGCAAAGCCGTGGGAGCATGGGGTTCTGGGTTGATATGCAATCCAGGGGCAGTCACTGGTTGGTTGGCTTATTCTTTCATCCACTTGTCCATTCAGTAGACATTTCTCGAGCACCTGCCCATGTGCCATTGCTCAGTGCTAAACACAAAGGACACGAAAATCAGTAAGATGGGACCCCCTCCCTCCCTTGGGTCCTATGACCCTGGATAAAGTAGGGGGGCTGACCCAGTGCTTACAACAAGATGCAGGCAGAATGAGGTGCAGGTGCCGGTGGGGAGGAAGGGACAGTCACAGGGGGATTCAGGGAAGCATCAGAGAAGGAGACACTTGGCTGCGTGTTGGAGGATAACGTTATCCGTCCAGGATAGAATCCAGGGGGCGGGCATCCCAGTGGAGAGCACGTCCTGAGCAGGGCATCTGCAGAGCATGAGGTGATAAGGCTTTGGGGCAAGCTGAAGCCAGGGCGAGCAAGGCGTGTGTGTCATCCAGAGGAGCTCTGCCTTGTCCCTGCACACAGCACGCCTGACCAGCTCCTGAACCTGCCAGGCGGCAGTGTCGACGTGGTGACCTGCTCTTTGGGAGGGGACCCTTCCCTGAGTCCCACAGCTGCCATCAGGCAGACTCAGCACAATAAGAGCGTGAAATAAGTTCTTATTATGAGTTGTGTGGCTTCTGTACCTCTCTGAGATAGACTCTTTGCCTCTCTATTGATCGTTCCTACCTGGCTTTGTACACCGGCTTTCGTCTCATCTGTATGGTGTTCACCGTACAATCGTGGATGGGGCCGTGTTGGCTTCTGTTTCCTGGCCCAGGTCTGGACTCGTACCCATGATTAGATTTCAAATACATACCGTCTTTGGCATTCTTGTCTTAAGATAGAAAAATGAAATGACGGTTCCCAATTCATTTATATTCAGTGTTAGCCTGGCCACATGGAAGGCCCAAACCTGGAGTCTGAATACATGACATCATCTTTCAGTGATCCAGGCTGCCTTCTCTGGATTCGTTGTCTGTCCCCAAGGAGCTTGAACTCCCTCTAGGCAAGCAAAATTGATCTCCAGACTCCTCTTCAGAGTTGTGAAAGGGTAAAGAATACTCTCCGAAGGCTCCCATTTGGGGACAGGGTACCACATTCAGTCTTCTGGACTCTCCTAGAGCCTCGGGGGGAGATTAGAGACCCTCCTCCTTCCTTGTGGCCAAGAGTGCAGTGGAGTGGTCACTCTTCCTTGATGCCTGTGGATCTCCAGCCACAGAGGCACCACTGATTCTTTCTCCCATGATGGAGGGAGATGGCTGTTCACCAACATCTCTTGGGGGACACATGGTGTGCACCCTGTCACCTCTTCACAAATACTCTTCTCAGGGATATCTACAGGGTTTGTAACTCTGGGGAGGATTGCCCTTGAAGGCTGATGGTGGAGCTTCCACCTGGGGCTCAAGTGTGGGCAGGTGGGGGCCATGAGGAACTGACACTTGCCTGGATCCTATTGCTGCCTGGGCACAGCTGTGGCCTTTCCCTCCGTCAGTCTCTCCTTCTACCAAAAAGGGGGTCCTAATGGAGTCATGTTTCTGCCTCAATCTACCTCCACCCCTTTAGAAACTGCTCACATGAGATGAGAGAGCCCAGTGGGATGGTAGAGTCAGGTTTCAGCAGCCCTTGGCACCAGGTCCAAGATTTGGGAAGTGGCAGGAAAAGAGTTTCCCCTTCACATTTTCAGGACGAGTGAGTTGGTTGAGATTTAATGTGCACTGACGCTGTGTCTGCTCTGCTTGGCTTTGAGGCGTCACCCAGTGCCCCCGAGTTTTGCAGTCACCCACGTGCTAGGGGCCTGGACTCTATCTGCAGCTTGGAAAGTAGCATATGTCCTGTAGAATTATACAGAGAATAAAAATAAATAGATAAATAAATAAAAAGAATTATACAGAGAATAGTGGCTGCTTTCCAGAGGCCCAAGGGACTGTCCGAGCCTGTGTGGGGTCATCACTGGAGCCGATTCCTGCCCCCAGCGTGGACATAGCACATACTCATTAAGGTGAGAGAGGGCTGAGAATTTTCTTTCTGCTTCCCATTTCCTAATAAGTAAGGAGGGACACCAATCCCTGAGACACTAATAGACCCCTAGGGAGAAAGCAGCAGGGATTATACTCAAGACTCATCTGGATATTTGGAATCTCCGAAACTGTGTCTTTGACATTGACTCCTTGAAGTCTTCAAAGCCGTCCTTGATTTGAGCCTCAGATACAGGCCCCCTGGGTCCCAGCCTCCTATTCTGATAGAGCCTGGGCTTTCAGGTGCAGAAATACAAAAATCAAAAAACTGACCTCACTTCATCGTGTGTTCTTTGGGTTTTGTTTTCCTTTCTCAGCAACTTGTGTTCAATTCAGTGACCAATTGCTTGGGGCCACGCAAGTTTCTGCACAGTGGGAAACTCTACAAGGCCAAGAGCAACAAGGAGCTGTATGGCTTCCTCTTCAACGACTTCCTCCTGCTGACCCAAATCATAAAGCCCTTGGGCTCTTCCGGCACCGACAAAGTCTTCAGTCCCAAATCTAACCTGCAGTATAAAATGTACAAAACAGTAAGTCTGATTCCAGATTGCAATATCAGGGTTGGTGGTTTTTTTTTTTTGGGGGGGGGGCGCGCATAGAAAATTTCCAAAGGGAGTCAGAGTATTAGCAGGGTTTGGGGGCTGTGGCACAGAGGAGAAAGCAAAGGGGTGAGCCAGGGTTTAGGGTAACTGAAGCAGTGAAGCTCTAGCACCATCAGAAGAGAAACAGCATTCAACTAGATTGACGAAGCATCTACTAGCTTCTAAATGGCCACCGTGGGTCCCCAGGCTGGCAGGTCCCCTGCGCTGGCAGGGCTCACGGTCTAGGATTACGGATGAGGCAGGCCTGGCAAAGCTCAAAACTGGAACTCCAGTGCCCACCTTCCAAACGTTCCCAGATCCGCCTCCAAACTGCCCGGGATGGCTTGAAACATCTGTGCCCCTCACCTTTTCCCAGCAAAAGCCAATCTAAACAGTCAATGCGTGGAGAATTTCCCTCTGCTGTTTATTTGGTCTGCTCCTATGTCCATAGCTGTGTTTGTCTTCGCATCCTGGGCTACTGTTTTCCTAACTTTGTCTGTGTTGGGGGTGTTTTTGCAGACGAATTTTCTCTGAAGAAGCAGTTAGCCTGATTGTGGGGAAAAGGAAAACATACTTATGTGGATTGTCACTAGCCACTTTATATGAAAATCTTTGAGGGAACTGGCTGGAGGTGAAGTCGTGGGGACTGTTGGCTGATTAGGATTTGCCAAAACAGACCAGTCAGCTCTTCTTCTAAAGGACCCAAAAAACACCTGCAAAATGAAGGAGGCAAAAATCCCTATTGACAGTTTGTAATACGTGAAAGCTGATATTAACACAAAATCATTATTCCAGTAGAGTTTACTGGAACACACACGCATTTTCTCTTTCTAGTTTACAGGAAATTAGAAACTAGTTTACACACACACAAAGTTTAGTTTACTAAAACACGTGCATGTAGGCTCACACACACAGTTCACGGAAACAGAGTCCCAGTCTGGTTTTATAATGCCTGTGCCTTATTTTTCAGCCTATTTTCCTGAATGAGGTTCTAGTAAAATTACCCACTGACCCTTCTGGAGATGAGCCCATCTTCCACATCTCCCACATTGACCGAGTCTACACCCTCCGAGCCGAAAGCATAAATGAAAGGTAAGACCTGCCACCTCCCCGGCTCTGGGCACCCGGGCTCCACTGGGTGCTGGACACATAGAGGACATTTAATCCACCAGAAGGTCCCAACATTTCTTGAGTTGTTATACCATAACCTTTGGCTGGAGGGGGTAGGAGACAGGTCTTAATACTTTTCACTAGAGCCTCTCAAAAGTTTAACATGTGGCATGAATTTTTCAAAATAGAATGAATTGAAACTGATTTTGCTTGAGAATTTTTAAAAAACACATCTTCATCATTCTTTGAGATCAGATTTCCCAAGGTTTCCCAGGTGGCAGAGACCAATAGGAAGGCGAATTGGGGATTAATGGGACCACCCAAGCCTGACCCCGTCCTGAGCTGTCTGGCTTGGACAGACGTTCTGGATCTGAGAGCAGCGGGTAGTTTGCCTCAATTGAGTATTCAAGACTCTGCCCTAGAGCCAAAGGAAATAGATCATTTCTGAAGGGTGAACTTGACACAAGGCCAACGGCATTCCAAAGAGCATTTGCGCCAAGCAAGAAAATTGGCCAAAGTTATGCATCCATGGGTCTCTGAGAAATGAAGTAGAAAGCATCATGCCACAGTGCTTCCCCCAGATTGTGTTTGCTTTTCCATGTAAAGTGCTTCCGTTTCTGGGAAATGAGTTTGGTCTTCCCTTGGATGGTTTAGTAAGAGAGATCCATCTGGCCTTCTTCGGGAAGGCAAAAATGGGATGCTTTTCAGTAACAGAGGACAGAGTTGTGTGCCAACATCTCCAGGACAGCATTTCTCTTCCACGGGGACACCCAGGCCAAGGCCGGTCTCGAGTACATCAATAAAAATACCACTCACCCCCTCCTTATTCTTGGTAGGAATAATTATTAGCATCATTTGACATAAACCCAGACTTTCTTTCCCAGCCTTTATTGTTAAGAGGCAAATGAACAAAGCAGGTAGGGTCCTGGAGGCTGAATCTGAACAGACCTGAAACCTTTTCCCCTGAGTTCTGTTTGGCACCTTTCTGTCTTTTTCTTCCCAAGGACTGCCTGGGTGCAGAAAATCAAAGCTGCTTCAGAACTTTATATAGAGACTGAGAAGAAGAAGCGGGAGAAGGCGTACCTGGGTATGCATTGCTCAGCGGCGTGGCTGCTGTGTGTCCTGCCAAGCTGGGCACAGAAGGCTGGGCACAGGGTCCCTAGAGGTGGAAGACGGGCCTGTGGGTGGAGGGGGTTGCACCTGAGAAGGGATGGGCGTCGAGGAGATGGAGAGTGGGGTGCAGGGTGAGGGTGGAGTGTAAATTCCAGGAGCCAGGAAGCCAGAGTGTAAGGGGAGGAGGGGGCAGCTGATCTGAAGCAGACAGAGATGGGGAGGGAGCCAGTTGTTTCAACGAGCCATCTTGTGTTCTTCCTGCCATCACAGTCCGTTCCCAAAGGGCGACAGGTATTGGAAGGTTGATGGTGAACGTCGTTGAGGGCATTGAGCTGAAACCCTGTCGATCACATGGTAAGGACCCCAAATTTCCTCCAGCATGGGGTAGGGTGGGAGCCTTTTCTGTAATCCCCCCGCCCCTGCCCAGCCAGCTTTAAGTCAAATGTACTATTGCCATAATACTAAATTTCCTTCCAGAATTGGTTTCTCGAACTCTTATTAAAAATTTAGAGTTTTTTTCCCCCCCTTAATTTAATCCTTCCCACCACTTTGCTTTTTAGAGAGATCTGAGTGGCTGCCATTTCACTGTGGACGTAATGCATTCTAAGGCTCTAGCAAGGAGACTGGAAAGGCCTAGTTTTAAAGCTCATTAATCTAATGGTTAAAGTATTAGAAATATTTAAGGATTGTAGCTTAAGTCTGATGCTGAATGGTGGAAGTTTTCACTCAGATTTTCCATTTTTAAAAAAAAAGATTTGATTTATTTGAGAGAGAGAGTGAGAGAGTACAAGCAGGGGGAGAAGCAAGCTCCCCGCTGAGCAAGAAGCCTGATGAGGGGCTCGATCCCAGGACCCTGGGATCACAACCTGAGCTGAAGGCAGATGCGTAACTGACTGAGCCACCCAGGAGTCCCCAGATTCTCCATTTGATGCCACTTAACGAATGTGGCAGTGGGGGAGGGGATAGAAATGAGGGACCCGTGGAGGGAAATTGCTGCCCAGTGTGGCTACGCCCCTGTCATGCCATGCCCAGAAGAGCCTGCAGCCACACGGGAGTCTAGCAGACTCTATCCACTCTAGGAAAGAGTAACCCGTACTGTGAGGTGACCATGGGTTCCCAGTGTCACATCACCAAGACGATCCAGGACACTCTGAATCCCAAGTGGAATTCCAACTGCCAGTTCTTCATCAAAGACCTGGAGCAGGAGGTCCTGTGCATCACCGTGTTTGAGAGGGACCAGTTCTCTCCAGACGGTGAGTAGAGAATGGTCCCCTGAGGTGTCCTTCCTTCTTCCCTGTCACTCAGCTTTGGTGGGTAAATGCTTTCTACCTGGGAACTTGGTGGCCGGGGTTTTTTGGCTTCCCTCCAGACAGATGAGGTTGACACAAGATAAGACTCAGCCTCTTCTAGAAAGAGGCCTTCACTGATGCTGCGGTATCTCAGGGAAGGTGGACAAAGTGTGCTTGGTGTATAGCGGTCCAAGATAAAGACCCTGGACCATGGTCCTATGCTTCCCCAAAGCAAGTGACTACAACAAAGGCTATCCCCCAAAGTCTCAGCCCAGTCCTTGAGTTCTTGGCCCAAGGCCATGGTGAAAATGGATAAAAGTAGCCAGTTGAGCAAGAAGAACGACAGCCCACAACGGGTGTGGCAAGAATCAATCAGTGCCCTTTGGGTGATATGTCTGGTTAATCAATGGGACAGAATTATGGCGGATGCATATTCCTTCAACCAGCTGTCCGTTTCTTCTGTGAGCCTGGAAAAGCAGGGGTCTGGTCAATGATTCCAAGAAATTCTCTCTTCCTCACCCAATAAAAATCAGACAATACATTTAAAGATTACAGTGTCAACTTAATTATATTCAAAGAGTATAGTTAAGTGGTAGGAGTGAGGGATTACGGCTAGCAAGATCTGTGCAAGGCTTAAATTGTTCCACGTGGCTTTTACCTTTTAATACTTAAATGAATTATCTCATCGTAAGTTAGGCACCTTTAGTTATGGTCCCAAGACAGGCACGTAACTGCCTAAATACTACAGCGTCTCCAGAACAGTCTCTCACATGTGGGATCCTACTGTGTTTCATTGTCAGTTTTTATTCTGATGAGTGAAGGTTTGAGACTGGATTGTTATTATGGTTGTTTTAGATAGTGAAATATCACGACATAGTGTTAACTCCACTGGGGTATAAATGGAAAAACCTAGTGTTGTTCTTACATCACAGATTATTTCCATGAGGTGAGCAAAATAAAGCTGTATCTGTCCACCAGAAAAAAAATTCCCACAACTTATTTTTTAAAATTATTTTTTCAAAGCTTCTTTGTTTTCTTTTAGTAATCTCTACACCCAACGTGGGGCTCGAACTCATGACCCCAAGATCAAGAGTTGTATGCTCTTCCTATTGAGCCAGCCAGGTGCCCCAAATTCCTACATTTTTAAAAAAAGATTTTATTTATTCATGAGAGACACACAGAGAGGCAGAGATACAAGCAGAGGGAGAAGCAGGCTCCGTGCAGGGAGCCTGACGCGGGACTCGATCCCGTGACCCCAGGATCACACCCTGAGCCGAAGGCAGAGGCTAAACTGCTGAGCCCACCCAGGGATCCCAAATTCCCACATTTTAAGTGGGACCTTGAAAGAAGGCTGTTTCCTGCACAGAAGTGCCCATAGTATATTTCCATAAATAATTCTTAAATGAGTAAATGAAGAAATTATGGCCTGGAGGCTCATTTAATACCATCATGTTATTGCCTCACATTTAAAAAATGTTCAAATATGTTCACATCTGTTCTTCTGCTGACACTCAGTATTTGATGAAAAGTGGTCTTGAGGTAGTTCTGGGAGCACTGCTGGAACCGTGCGGTGCCCAGGCTGTGGCCTCCTTGCCCACAGCTTGCATTTGCTCCCTGGCATGTACAAGGGGACATAGTAAGGACCAGCCCTAGATCACCATCCTTAGCTTTTCTGAAAAGGATGTGACATCATGAAGTATCCTCCTCTGACAAACCCAGGGAGCTACTTCTTCCAATCTTTGCACAGCTCATAGGACATGCGATGTCACATTGCCTCCCGGGAAGCTTATAGCCCCTAGGAGGTCACCAGGTGTGGGAAAGTCATACAGGTGTGGGGAAAGTCATAGTCTGCAGGGGTTTTTTTTTATTTTTTATTTTTTTTAGATTTTATTTATTTATTCATGAGACACAGAGAGAGAGGCAGAGACACAGGCAGAGGGAGAAGCAGGCTCCTTGCAGGGACCCTGATGTGGGACTCGATCACCAAACTGGGATCACGCCCTGAGCCAAAGGCAGACGCTCAACCGCTGAGCCACCCAGGAGTCCCATATAGTCTGCAGTTTTACCTCTTTTTAGACTCCCCTCTGTTCCCAGTCTGGAACAGTCTTTTTTTTTTTTTTTTTCCTTACATTCCATTTAAAACTTAGGTTCTGTCATTGTAGTTCATGGATTCCTATAAACAGACCTAATTCCCTTTTGGAAGAAAAGACAGCATAACAGTTCACTGAGAAATTCCTAATATGCCAACTACATGCCTTGAAGTAAAGGAATTCTCTCTTTGAGCAGGGTTTTTTTCTCTCCTTGCAGATTTTTTGGGTCGGACAGAGATCCGTGTGGCCGACATCAAGAAGGACCAGGGTTCCAAGGGTCCAGTTACAAAGTGTCTCCTGCTACACGAAGTTCCCACAGGAGAGATTGTGGTCCGCTTGGACCTGCAGCTGTTTGATGAGCCATAGGGAAGTGGGCCCAGGCTGTGCTTGGCAAAGTTCCAGCCCCAGGCGGCAGATGCAATCTGGAAAAATGCATTGCTTCCCTTAGACCTCCGTTTGACGTTCAGCCACAGGGCAACGAGACAGTGAAGACAGGCCCCTCAAAACTTCTAGGAATAATTCTCGACAATCCTTCCCCCACCCCCAAACAATTTCCCACTTTATGAAACAAAACTGTGTCTTCCTTAGTCCCCACTTCTGGTCTCATCATGGCTTCTAGGGGCTTTGAAATCCCATAGCCCCCAGCTAGATTCGATTGGGAATCTGGCCCATTCCTGGGCCTGAGGCGTGGGTCTGGTTTATAGATTTATAAATGCAATGTCTGGATTTTTGGAGAACTCATGTAACGCTACTTCTTATCTCCACCAGTCCCTGAATAGGCCCTTTGATCTATGACGCCTAGTCCGTCGTGCGTTTAGAAATAATTATGAAGGTCCTGCCGCTGCTCCAGAATCTCACTCCCCTACTGGGACCTTATTGGAAATGCTGCCCTGGATATGATCCCTCGGGGAGATGGTCTCCTGATCAGACGATGCGCTAGCTCTTTGAAGAGCTGGTCCATGGAAGATTCTAGCAGGTGCATTGTTAGAGCCATTCCAGTCCCCTCCAGGTCTTTTTATTGATAGATGTCAATGAGAACTATCACTAGCTACTATCAGGTGATTGAGTATTGATTTCCAGCATGATTGGAAGACGGTTAAGGAAGTTTGTTACCTACAAAGTTGTACTCTGCTGGATTAGATCACCACAGGTCACCTGAAAGGCTGCTTTACAATATCATTGGGTCCTGGTTGCCAGCCCAGTTGGAAAATTCTCTTTGCCTTGGAGGTCCTATGATGTTTCATGACAAGAGTCATTGCTGGTGACCAGCTTTGAGCCCATTTTTGCTTGAGTGTGGCGGATCCTAATTGTCATGGGAAATCCCAGCAGCCGTATTTGGTGTGTTCCCAAGAAAGACGTCCCCAAGATGTGAAAAAAGGAAAGTGACAATTTGGAAGTGGGGTGGAAAGATGTGAAGGAACTCCATCATGTGGTGGCGGGAAGGCTCTAGGAGCATCCAAGCCTCACAAATCTGGGGAGGAAGACCTAAGACTCTCCCGTCCTCTTCCGCACACAACCAACCTCTCAGTAATGGAAATACACGTGCTTGTTGCCAGAGTCGGGAGTGTATGACCCTGTGCCAAGCTGGTTTGAGTTCTTTGATCCCCCGCCCCCCACCCCCTCCTTAAATGCCGGGAGATAGGCTGGTTAACTAGGTAGTAACTTGATTTGCTAATGAAAAGTGTTGGGATCGTCTTTTGTTCGCATGTGACTGTCCTCCTAATCCCAGTTCGTCGTGGTCATGAAATGTTCTTTGCATGTTCTCTTGGCACTGGAGTCTAGCTTTCCTGTGTTAGACGGTGTTCTCTCTGATTGTAGGTCCTTAGCATCTAACTAGGGCTGTAGAAGTGCTTTTATAGACGGTAGCATCAACATAGTGGCCGAGTCCCCACTTTGCGGAGAACTGAATGCGTAGTGTCATAATTTCCCATAAGAGCCCTGTCATATTTCAAGCAATTTTTAAAACGTGTGTGTGTGTGTGTGTTAGAAGGGGCAACAAAGTTTACATTTCATACTTTTAAGAAACACTTTATTATTTATTTATTGAAGATAGTGTAGACTTTTGTATCGAGAACAACAGACAAGTATTTTTTAAAACAGACACACCCTTTAGTTAGAAACTTTCAACTGAGCACTGTTACAGACCAAGTCTAACTTCAGGCATGCATTTGTTTACCACTTCCCAGAAGAAAATACGGTTAGAATTACCTTACGTTTATATTTTTTGACGTTGTTAAGAAACTGTGTGAGATTAAATCTATAAATAGACATACAACTCATGCGCTCCTATTTCTATAACCAATCCAGTTTGTTCAGTGTATTATACGAAGGCCATGCTCTAGGGTAGAGACCAAATGTATGTGGTGTGTAAATGGGGTAGTCCTGAATCACCATTCCGATCCCTTTCCTTCTGGGAGGAAAAGACCTTTTTTCTTCACTGGCTTTCTTTCTGTGTCGTGCTGGTCGTCACTGTTTATGCAGGTAGGATGTGATGTGAACAGTAACAAGCATCTTGTAACCCTTGTAGGTCTGCGAGGTCACCCTCTCACAGCGTCCCATTATCAGAATTAATGTGGCATGAAAAAGCAGTATGTGAGTCTTTTCCCCAAGTGACACTATATAGAGCATCTGAGATGCTCCTCCGGGGTAGCAGCTCTGGATCGGTGTCCTTGCGCTCGCTGGCGTAATTTGTACTGTGACCCAGCCTATTTGTGGGTGAGTTAATCTGCCCCTCGGATCCAGCTGTGACTCAGCAGTCATGTTGGGGGGCTAGAGACGCGTGGGCAGTGCATGGGGTCTCTTTGACCTCTATTCCTTCGCTTCTGCTTTGTTGGCTGCCTGGGCTAAAATTCATAGAGATGAAATGTCTCTTTCCAATAAGCGATCTGCTTCCTAGCTCTTTGCTTCTTAGATGCCGGGTTTCTGTAGGCCACTGTATCCTGGCATCCTGACCCCGGCCCTCCAGACGCCCCTGCAAGCTTCCTTTCTTCTCTGAGCCACATTGACCTCCTCTAGCCCAGCAAGGGGCTTTTCTGCTCACAGGCTGTGTGCTGAGAACAGGAGCCCTTGGACTGGAGCTTTTTGTAGAATAGCTTTCCTAAAGGGACAATCCATATATCAGTCCCTCTGGGGCAGGGCTTCTCTGGGTGACACTGTCTCCCCTGGCAGGCAGGCAGGCAGGCAGGCAGGCAGGGAGGGAGGGAGGCAGGGAGGGAGGGAGGCAGCATCTCCTGGAACCAGGAGAGCCTGGAGGGTGTTTTACACTCAGATCCCAAGCTTGCCTGACTCCAGAAGGGGGGCTCTTCTAGGCTAGGGTCACCAGGGATGCTTGAGAAATTGGGCCAGGTTTCCTTATCTGATTGCTTGGATAATGTGTCTCTGTCCTCCGATGGCAGAGGAGAGAGCTGTGCTCCAAAGAACATTAATGTTAAAAGGGACTTCTTTTTCCTCTTTGCTTTTTGAACAACTTGAGCATGAACTTAAAGTATGTGAAAGTAACTGATTTCATCCAGTGGAGTAGCACGGAATTTGAAAAAAAAAAAAAACATCAGAAAGTGGGTAGATCGATCACTTGCATCTTGGTGACCTTGGTAACCAACCCCCTGGTGTCTTTTGGGGTGGGAATGAGGTCAGGGGATGGGGTGCTGGAGCCACCGGAGAAGGATGATTGCAGGCCTGCCGTCTAAGACCAGGCAAGAGGGCTGTCTCTCCAGGAGCTTGGCTGGTGCGATCATAAGCCACTGACCATACAGAGAAGGAGTGTTCTAGAATCCCAGGGGATTAGAGAAGAGGGGAATGGATGAGGTGCTTCAGGTTTTATTCAGAAGGCTGGAGATTTGGGAATATATTTTAGAGTTTGCCAACACTTTGTATGGGGAGAAAAAGACAATCTCTACCCCAGATAGTTTTTGCTAGTTGGGTGGGCCGGTTCATAAGAAGAAAATCTGTTACTGTGCGGAACAACTTGAAGAATTTCCATTGGAAACAGCTAGTGGGTTTTAAATTTTATTTCATGGGCTTTCTTTCCTTTTATTTTCTTTTGACTGCCTTCTCTTTTGAGGTTGGAGGTGAATTTTACCGCAAACGCCAGCACTTTGAAACGGACACCTGCGTACTTGAGAGGTGCAGAGTGGGTTCAGACTCGAGGTGAACATGAGGTCAGCAGGGGGTCTGCTTACTCGGGATGGACTTGCTCCATGAGTTTAGAGCCCCCCAAGCCGGAAGGGAGAAGGCGAGGGGAGGAAAATGAAATATCCTGGATGCTCCTCCTCTGCCTTCAGGTGTAGAGGCCTGAGTTCCCACCAGGGAAAGGCATAGTTGGAGGCACCAGAAACTAAGGACACGGTGCAGGCCTCAGACGCTGTGGTCGGAGCAGCCCTATGAGGTACTTGGTAAAAGTGACACCTCCGGTTTGCACCCTGGAAGGCAACGCCTCCTTCTCTCATACCCCGAGGTGCCGAAATGCCCCTTCCTGCCGGGAATGGCCCGGGTCAGCAGCCAGGACTCTCCTGGCAGTGCTCCGAGCCATGTTTTGTGGGGGCTGCTTCATATCCTATCAATCAAGTTGGCATGTTTATCGTACTTGGAAAACAGCCATGTATTTCACATTGAGGAAAGGAAAGTTCTGGAACTCCCATTCCCTCACCTCACCTGGTGTCAGATCCAGGGTGTGTTTGTAGGTCATCCAGCTCAATTAAGGTACCTAACCTGATACCTGTAGCGCCAGAATCGATTCCTGACAAGCAGGGAAATCTTACTCCACGTGAAGGATAGAAACGTCTAACAGCTCTCTGTCTTGGGAGCATTAAAGCCCAGAGGCCCACGTGTTGGGCTCTGTTAGTAACAGAGCCAGTGATACTAATAGTACATGTTCATCCAGGGAGTCCCCATCCTGCTCCAGAGCCCTGTCCTAGGGACTGGGAGGTGGGCAGGGGGTCCTGCCTCTGTGGCTTTTGTGGCCTGCTTGTGGATCTGATTTTAAGCTATTTGAAAAATACCCAAGCTTATAAAAATTCACCTCCCCCCCTAAATAATCATATCAGTGACGTGCAGATCAGCTCCTAAGACAAGAGGAACCCTCATTACTCCGGCCTTGGGGGACCAGATAACACACACATAATCATTTTTGTGGGCACTATGTGTGGTTGTCATATTTCGGGTAAATTTGCCCCAATTGTATGTCAGGGCTTTTGTGGGTCGTTTTTTTTTTTTTTTTTTTCTTTTTTTTTGTGAGTCGTTTTTAACAGGCTTCTGTTCTACTTTCTATACCAGCTTCTGTTGTTCAGCTCCTCTGACTAGTGTGACTATCTTAGTGTTCAAAGCCCACCAAGTAAAACCGTGTCCAGAGGTGGGCTCATTTGGTCAACCTTCAAAAAAAAAAAAAAAAAAAAGTGAACCTTTCTCTGATACTTCCTGAGAATTAACCAGTAACCAGGGTTTCTTCTTTTTATGCAGTAGGAGGAATGGAGATTTTTTTTTTTCTTCTCGGAACACTGGTTTTTTTGTACTTTTGTCGTTCAAAAAAAAATAACATTCCTGTGTGGCTGTGTTTCTAAAACTCGGTTCCTTTGCATTTCTCCTCTTAGGCGCAAATGGCTTTCTTCCTCCTGTTTCTCCATCTAAGAAGATGGGGGGCCGCGGGCCTGGAGGGTGGTCGGGGAACCTGGGCCGAGTCTGATGGGGGAAGCCCGTGCTGCCCCCACTGTGGCCGCCAAGGGGCGATCTCCAGCTGGAGACCTTGGGGTCCCCGGGGTGTGACTGTGCTCGCGGGGCCACCCCGGGGCCCGCCCGTGGGTGGGGAGGGCAGGACGTGGGCCCAGAGCCAGCACCCACAGGGTACCTAGTGACCCTGTGCCTCCCCCTGGGCCGGGGTGTTCAGCGTGCCCCCGTTTGTGAGAGCTCCTGAGGTCCACCCCAGGGGTCTCAGGTGTAAGTTGGGGGTGTCCCCCACTGTCTGCCCACCCCCAGGAGGCGCCCTCTCCCACAGGGGCCCTAGGGGTCAGGCCTCCTCTACTGGGATTGGATAATAGAGTCTCTGTTTTTCTTAAAAAGATTTTATTTACTCATTTTTTAAAAAGATGCTATTTATTTATTCATGAGAGACACACAGAGAGAGGCAGAGACACAGGCAGAGGGATAAGCAGGCTCCCTGCAAGGAGCAGGATGCGGGATTCGATCTGAGGACCCTGGGATCAAGGCCTGGGCTGAAGACAGATGCCCAACCACTGAGCCACCCAAGTGTCCCTCCTGGGAGACTAGGACTTGCCAAATTTCAGATGCAGAGGATTGGTGGGGGTGGGGGTGGGGGTGGAGGTGGGGCATGCAGAAGCTCATGGCGTGGTGTGTGTGAGAGCGTATGAGAGTGTGTGCGCACGTGTATGGTGTGTGTAAGAGTGTGAGTGTGATGTGTGAGGATGTCTGGTATATGTGTGTGTGGTGTGAGTATGGTATGTGTGGGAGAGTGTGTGGTCTGGGGTGTATGTGGTGTGTGTGTGTGTGTGTGTGTGAATGTATAACAGGGTGTGTGGGGTGTGTGAGCAGAGTGTGAGTGTATGACCATATCTGTGGTGTGCGGGACGGTGTGGTGTGTGACACTGTGTGTGGCATGCGTGTGAGAGTGTAGGTTGTGTGTGTGGCCTGTGAGAGGAGCGTGTGAGTGTGACGGCGTGTGTGATGTGTCTAAATGTGTGTGGTGTGTATGTGAGAGTGAGCGTGCGGTGTGTGAGAGGATAGTCTGAGTGTGAGTGTGGGACTGCGGTGTGTGTGAGAGTGTGATACGTGTGTGGTGTGTGTGATGTGTGTGTGGCGTGTCCATGATACGTGTGTGCGTGTGTGTGTGCACCAGGGGAAATGAAGATATGTAGATCGAACAAGGACACAGATTGGTCTCACACTCCCGCAGTCACACCCAGGACCCGCTACAAAATGAAAATTGGAGGCCTCGTGTTGAAAATTGTTAAGATTTTGAGGCGGTGACAGCAGAGACTTAGTGAATTTTGAGGGGGTGACAGCGGAGAGTTAAAGGAAGCGTGGGCCCTAGTGGGCACGTGGCCCCCCGGGACCGCACAGATCCTACACCCACGAAGCTGGCCCCGGGCACGCGGTATTTTCAGCTGGTTCTGGAAGCAGATGGGGCTTCATCTTCCATCCTCTTACTTGGTAAAGTCCTCCTGGCAGGTTGTGGAGCGCTGGGCTGACGATACTTTTTAAAATCCACTTTTATTTCACAGAAGCACAAACGGCCTAGACGCAAGGCCCTAGGTGACAGATGCGCCCCGGGCCCAGAGAGGGTGTCATCTGCTCATCCCTTGGCCCCTCACCCAGGCCGTTGCCACAAGGCACCCAGAGGCCTTGGAGTCTTTAACCCACTAATTTGAAATAAAACCCTTCCTTTTGATCTTTAGTTGGCCACCGAGGGCCTTTCTCCCCTTTCCTGGCAGGACAGACAGGCTTTTCGAGCCTCTGCCTTCAAAGGACCATCCAGGTGGCAGGAGAGGCAGGGAGGCTGGGACAAGGGCTCACGTCCCTTCCCCGGGGTCTGGGCTGCTTGGTCCGTGGCCACTCCCTGGAGAGAGAGCTGTAGGGTCCGCAGGTGGCTAGGGGTGCCTTTCCCTGGGAGGCAGGCCTTGCCTGTAGGATGGCATGGATGGCTTTGGAGCCGGCTGGGGTGGGGAGCCGGAGAAAACCCCACTGTGAGTAGCCTCGAGCTGTAGAAGGCCAGCTCCTGGGATTGACGCTCCTGCCGTGCCTGGCTGTCGCTTTCCCTCACAAAGCAGCTCCTTGTTTCTTTGTCTTGCACTGGGCTGGACGCCCCAAAACCTTTGCAGTTCTGCTTGCCCTTGGCAAATCAGCCTCGATTCTACACACACAGAGCAATAATCCTGTCTGTTTCCCAATTCTGTCTGGGATTATGAAGCCTGCTAAGTGAACATGTCACCAGAAAGTTGCACAGACACTGCAAACTCATCTTTGTGGGTGTGACTGCGTCCCTCTGAATGAAAGAGCAAATCATAGCTTTGTTTCTCCGTGTGCAATGCAATCTTCCAAACTACTGAGTGCTCAGAAAGTATTTTTCTGGGGGCATTTAATGAACATCGTGCTGGCATTATTTTTCCTGAACGAACATTTCGATGTGCATTTTACAAATCAACATCCTCAACATGTCACCTGCTAAATAGTCCCTGTGTCAGAACGTAGACATCCTGGCAAGAGCGTTGGTAATGGGATTTATTTTCACACGTGCGTTTCAAACACACGTTGCCAATAGCCCAAGTGTCTTTGAACTGTGAAGCCGACTTCAGACGTGGTGGGCTGAAACCCAGCTAGCTGAAGTCTATACCATCCCCCCCGGCCCCCTTCTTCCGACCCTTGGTAGCTCTGCGTAGATAGGGAAGTTGGCAACCATACAATTCATGTCGTATTGCCTTAGCTACATTAGCTCTGTACCCTCCCATCTCTAGGCGGTCAACATATGTGTAAATACGTGTATATAGATGAGAAATCTACAACAAAAAATGTCCTGTGTATGATAATCAGCTCTTGGCATCTGGTTTTCTGCATTTCTATACAGTTTCCAGCTAAGGAAAATGCAGAAATCTACTACATAAAGTGAAAAGGTTATGCTCTTCAAAAGGTTTGTCATGAAATCTCTGCTGTGTGTTTACGGGAATGTCCATGACTAAATGTATATACGGTATGCAAGAGGCTATGCTGGTAAATGTTGCATAAACTAACACAGATTCTGTAGTCAAAATATTTAACTTGTTATTGTAAAATGTGATTTGTCATGGAGAGATTATTTTTCTGTATGTATATGAGAGTATTTTAGGAATCTAATTTAAGTGCATAAAACTATAGAAAAAAAAATTAAAAACCTATTCCAGGAGTAGAAAACCTTTAATCAGATTACTTGGGTTCAGCCCAACTAAATTTCTTATATTAAAAAGAAAATCCAAGTTGTGTATTTTAGAAATTCAAGGAAGTCATTTGTGGGGCAGAGAATGTGATGAATTCATTTAAGGGAAATGGGTGGGTGTGAAAAAGATGACAAGCATCCTGTAGCCATGACCTCAGATGGGACCTTGGTGTTTCTTGAAAAACTGACTTGAACAGGTAACATTCTGGAGGGTGGTTGTGTCAGGAAGGACGAAGAGGCTTGAGAGCCTGTTTCCCATCAGATCCATGTGCCACAGAAGCTTCCATGAGTTCTGGCAGATTGGTCAGGAATTTGAGACTGAACCAAACATCCCTTAGAGAGTCCAGGACATGGGAGGGAGCCCCCCGGCCCCCACCCCAGCCCCCCGGCTTCCAGATCACCCTTTGCAGCTCTCTTTCTGGATAGATTCGGCGTATCCCTCTGGTGGGTCGAGTTTTCAATGACATTTTCTGGGGCATCTTCACCGTCTTCACCTGTTGCGGGGCCGGGTGGGTTGGCGAAGGCAGCTTGGAATTTCTGGGCCAAGCTGTTTCTGGGCACACCAAACAGGCGGTGCAGAGCAGCCTCCTTAGGTGCCTGTGTCCCTCCGATGTGGAGGTCCCAGGGCCAAGGGGTTTTCCTCCTCTTTCCCTTCCCGAAAAAAGGGCCAGAAGTCCAGGCTGCTTCTAGGGCACCGATGGCCGCCAGAAGTGTCCCTGCAGGCCACCTGTGGAAAGATGGCATACAAAGTCCCATGAAACTCAACATCTGAACCCCTGAGAGATGCATTCAGAAGTCATTGCAGGAGGTGGCAAGTGGGGGGGGGAGGGTCCAGCCTCCCCTGATAGACCGGAAGTGAGGCAGTGGAGAAAGTAGCCGGTTTCTGGTAAGATGGGGCCACCGCCTATGGGTCCCTGCCATGGGGAGCGTAGGGCCAGTGGCTTGCAGGCGTTTGCGGGGAGTGTGAGCCTTGGGTTTGCAAGACTTCTTTCAACAGTTAGCTGTCTGTTTCTTGATGCTGCTGACCAACCGTTGAATCCCTTTCTGATAAGCGTGAGATTGGGGAACACTGGAGTCCACGTGACTTCTGGGACCTCAGGGGCGGGGAGCTGTGATTTCTGGAAGCTTCTTGGAATCTGTTGAGTCCTACAAGGAACCTGCAAGGAACTATGTGGATGGGTCATACAAGTTCCTGCAAGGAGCCATGTGGATGTAACCGACTCTGTTCCCAAAGATGGAGCCGCTCAGAGATCTCCTGGTGCAGGCTCGGCCTGGGGGGGCCATCCCAGGCCAGCCTGCAGAACCAGTCGAGCTCTGGTCCATCTGCCCAGCACAGGGGCCGACCTTTCTCAGCACCGCGCCCTCTTGGCTGGGGTAGCAAGAGGGCTGTGAGTAGGAACGAGTCAGCCAGTCAGCTGCTTCTTGGGCCCTAGTTGTTTTGAAATTTGGGGGGACAGGACAAGCCAGAGAGTGAGGGTCCCGCCCAGCCGCGCTTGCAAGTCACTCCTGTTAGCCTTTACTCGTTTGGGAAAGAATGTATCAGTCTGACACGAGTCCCTTGTGTTTTAGTGACAAATGGGTCACAGAGCTGGTGGCATAGTGTCCCCCTCACAGCCCTTCCCCGGCAGGGGGCTGGGCGTGGGGGAGAGACCAGGCCACCCCCCACCCCTCCATGGACGTCCTGTTGACTGTACTATACTTCTGTTGCTGAATAATGGTACTGTTTAATTTTCCATGGAAGGGAGACTATATTGTCTAATACGCAATGTCAATGGAGTTCTAAAAAATTATTAGACTCTATTATAAATTGAAGAATTATGTATTTGTCTAAGGTTTGATGAAGCGGGGCCAAATTATGAGGTTGCTTCCGTTTGTTGTTTAAAAGAAGCTGGAGTTAGTTCTGCTGTTCAAACGTTCCTTTGGCACCTTACTATGTATGAGATGGTAAATTTTATGGATTCAGACTTACGGTAACTGATTTTTTTTCCCTTAAACCAGGAGCAACATCGGTACAGATTGCTAGTCCTATGTATCTTGAAAAAAGAACACTCTCTTCGAAACAGCTCTGTGTTCATTTTGACCTGGATGGTTTACATTCACATGGTTCATGAATAAAACGAGAAAGCCAACCCTGTCACGGTGGATTATTTCGAGTTCTTTCTGCCCCACCTCCTTTCTTTTTTTTTTTTTTTTTCCCCACCTCCTTTCTGAGCAGACAGGAAACAGGCCGCTTGGCAAATGGCTTCTCTTCCTGGGCACTTCCTTCTCCCACAGATAAGGTGGTTGTCGTGGAAGGAAAACCGTGCAAAAGCAAAGTAAAAAAAAAAAAAAACAACAAAAAAAAACAAAAACCAAAAAACCAAACTGAACCAACAACCCCTCCCACACAGATGTCAGTACCAAGTAGAACTCAATTTCCCAGTACTGACTACTTCTGGGAACTGGAGAAGTCAGTGAGGTGCAACAGAAGGAACACAGGGGCACTGACAGGGGAGCATAAGGCTGAGATTGTCTTACAAAGACATTCGGAGGATCACTCTGGCTTTCCGAGAAGTTTCCCACATAAACAACTCGTCAGAACCTTGAGTTCCAACTCTGGGAGCCATTAGCAAACCCAGCACTGAATTTTGTTGTTATCTAAATTTATAGCATTTTCTTCTGTTTTTTTTTTTTTTTTTTTTTAAGATTTTAAAAATTTATTTATCCATGAGAGACACAGAGAGAGAGAGAGAGGCAGAGACACAGGCAGAGGGAGAAGCAGGCTCCATTCAGGGAGCCCGACGTGGGATTCGATCCCAGGTCTCCAGGATCAGGCCCTGGGCCAAAGGTGGCGCTAAACCACTGAGCCACCCGGGCTGCCCTGATTGGGTTTTAAGGTAATTCCTCCCTATTTCATCACTGATTTCTCTGATGATGAACCAGTCCTTTAAGCTGTCTGGCTGGCTTGAACACCAGCTGACATGTTACAACACGTTAAAAAATTTTGCACACTAACATAGTGTGTTTTCACCCTTTTTAAACCAGGAGGCCCCATTTTTGATCAATGTAAAAATCCTACTCCCTTTCCCTTGGTTTCTTGAGGTTTCAAAAATAAATTAAACATCATCATAAACACAGAAAATAATGCATTTCTTTTCCAAACGACACCTAGTTCTCTTTGAGATTGACAAGGTCTCCTTTTGCACAAATTGGAGGGTAAAAGGAATCACTGGTATAAAACATGTTGAATGGATACCTATTTAACCCAACTTAGGAGCCAGCATAATCAAGGAGCTATTTTATTCTAGAATATTTATTGTTTTTTTCTCATTATAGAAGTAATATTTGTTAACACAGAAAATTCAGCAAACAGAAAAGCACAAAGGCAATAAAATTGATGGTGATATCCTTCCACACAAAAATAAATGTTAACTTTTTAAAAAATATTTTATTTATTCATGAAAGAAACAGAGAGAGGCAGAGACACAGGCAGAGGGAGGAGCAGGCTCCCCACAGGGAGCCCGATGTGTGACCCGATCCCAGGACCCCAGGATCATGCCATGAGCCAAAGGCAGATGCTCAACCGCTGAGCCACCCGAAGGCCCAATGTTAACATTTTGATGCTATTCCTGTATTTTCTTGCTCCATGTGTGTGTTAGATGCTTTTTTTTTTAAATTTTTTTTAATTTTTATTTTTTTGTTAAGCCACATGGGGATCCAACTCACAACCCTGGGATCAAGACCTGAGCTGAAATCAAGAGTTGGACACTTAACCAACTGAGCCACCCAGGTGCCCCGAGATGCTACTTAATAGCTAATATTCACTGAGCACTTCCCTTATGCAAGGCAACATTCAATTACACAATTTAAATCTTTTCACTAATATTTTATTGATTGCTTTCTTTTACATCAGCTATATATATATTTTTTCACAACTTGATCTTTAAAGGGCTGCATAGTATCTCATTGTCTGAACGCATCCTAATTTATTTAAACAGCCTTGGATAGTTACATCTTTAGGTGGCTTTACATTTTTTTCCCCTCGTTTGAATACCATTGTACACAGATCTGTGGGTAGAGCACCCCATGGATGGTCTGATGATCACACAGGGCAGTATTTGAAAGCATTTCATCATTTCCCCTGTCTCTATGTGTTTAACCCACGGGAAGGTTGTTGGGTTTGATCTGAAGGATTTGGGCAGTGTTACAGCAAAAGGTTCTCCCAGAGATATTTTGTCCGTGAGCTGTCACCTTAGAAGCTTGTGGTTTTATAGTGTTTTACGTGTGTCATGCTCTGTCTAGCGCGGTGCGGGGCTGGCTGCAGTCAGGAGGCAAGGCAGGACGAAGGCAGACAGGGCTTGGGGGACCTGGGGTACTGGTCAGGTCACAGACTCAGCTGCTGGCACTGAGACCCAACATCCTGTGGCTTCAAAGAGAGAAGTTTATTTCTCTGTCTTAACAGCCCAGAGGTCCGAGGTCTGGCCGACCACGGTGGCCCTGGTCCTGAAGTCACTTGGCTCTCCCTTGGGGTGTGGTTGCTCCAGTCCCACTTTGTCATCTGCATGTAGCCAGAGGGAAAGGGGACCTCCTGAGGTCCCTGCGTGCTGGTTCCTCTGAGGTCTACCCAGGAAGACCCACACATCGTTTCCTCCCCTTGCTTGTCTGCTGGAGCTTCACGTCCTGGTCAGGGACTGCCAGGGACACTGGTAAATGTAGTCCCCAGCTAGGCCCAGCTAGAAGTTTGGTGACCAGATATTGGGGCCAACCAGCAGTCTGGGCACTCCTGGCTCCTGGGAAAGTACCAAGAGGCCCCGAAGTGGTGTCTCTCAGCTGTCAGGTGATTAGGTAGCTGGTTTGCCAGGAGGAAGCCAGAGTTTCAGACAAGCTGATGGTCAGGAGGGCAGTGTCGTGCCAGCTGGAGGGCATGCTGGTCCCAGCACCAGGGTGCAGGATGGCCCTGGGCCACACCATGTCCCTGCAGGGCTTCGGAAGCTGCAGTCATCCTGCCTCTGCCCACCCAGGGGTATTCCCTAGGAAGGGAATCGGTTTGCTGTCCAAACTCTCTTGGAGGGTGACCAAAAATCAGGCAGCTGGTGTCTGGAGAACTTTTTTCTCTAGAAGGCCAACAGGAGGGAAGGTATAAGGAAGATCTGACCTGGATTGAGGGGTGAATCAAGAGCATCTTAGGGACTCAACTAAGATTAGCTTTGCCTGTTGGCTCCAGTGATGGAAGGCCATGTGCCAGGGTGTAGTCAGTGACGTGTGGACCAGCAAGAAATGGGGGGTGAGAGACCCGGGCTCGGGGACTTGATCCACCAGCATGTGACATGGAGCCCACCCCAGGGCCCCTCAGGCTCTTTCCTCACTTGAAAATAGGGTGCTGTCTATCCCACCTGTATCACGAGGTTGTAAACAGTAAGATCTATGACGTGGCTTCAAGAGCTGCAGCCTATATGGGGCAGGGGAGGAGGGTGGGCGGTTAGGCCAGGGTCAAGGGTATTTTTCTAGGGAGAGGCCGCCCTGGAGGACCGGTGGAGTGGGAGTCATCCTAATGATCCGTTAGGAACCAGGAGCTCTGGACAAGCCCTTGAGGACACGACACCTTCACAGCAGTACCAGGTGGACTTTGTCTTGTGACCACGTGTCAGGTGAGTGCTGTGTGCAGTCAACTCATCTTCAGGGTCAGATGACCCAGGAAGTAGGTCCTGGAGCCAGGATTAACATTTACTGACATCTTTACATCTCTGAGGCCTTCTACTAAACTCTTCATAATCCTGCTTCCGTCTTGCAGCTACCCTGGAAGTGGGCGTGATCGCTCCCATCTAGGGGTTGGAAACCAAGCCTTGGAGAGGCTGGGGTGGCCCTGTAGCTTGGAAGCAGCAGAGCAGGCTTGCATGCACACCCCCTGGGTGGCCCGGATACGTCCCTGACCACCAGGCTACTGTCCCAGGGCGCAGAGCAGCCAAAGTCTACATCATGAGCCTCACTGTACATGGTGTCCTATCTCCTCCTTTATGGAACTTTCTGGTGGGGTAGGCAGTGAAAATCGCTGTGCCTGGCCCGTTCCTGGTAATCGACAGGTTCTAATCTGTCAGGACACACTTCACAACCCGAAGTGTGATGGCTGCATACGAACAGGTAAGTCTCGGAGGAACCCCTTGGGGCAACCCTTCTGGGTTAACTGATCATCAGAGAAGCAGAAGTGTTGCTGCCTTTGGGTCTGGTCCCAGCCTGTGAAAACAGGACTCTGCTAACACTCGTCACCCCTGCCTGCTGGTTGGCTGGAAAGGCCTTTGAGAATCAGCAAGGCCAACAGGCAAGAAGTTTAGCTTGAGCCGTGACTTCAGGGACCAAGGTCGCCATGCTGAACAGCTGCTTCCAGGGAGAAGAACGTCCCGATTTCCTACTCTGGGCTGAAACTCCGGGCTAGTCCTTGGTTGAGGACATTCACAGGGGTTGGGATCGCTATTCTGCTGGCTTCTCGGGCAGAGTGCACAGCCCTCCTCTGGCCCTCTGCCCTCAGTGGGATTGAGGGAATGAATACCTGTTAGCGCATTAATGGCATTCTTCCGGTAGATTCTAGAATGAAGACATCCTTTTGGCCAGAATCTAAGAACTTTTACAGAAAGCACTAGTGCCTTTACATTTAATAGAACACTGTGTCTCACAGACAAATCACTTTGGGGTCAAAAGGAGATGCACAAGAGTTAAATACTTGTTAGAATAATCAGATGAGCACCAGCTGGCTGTGTGTGAAGTACCCTATACAGACCCCATCCACCTGGCAGATGTGGGACCTGAGGGCACAGCAACAGGCGTTGGTCCACACATGGGAGAAGCGGAAAGAAGCAGGAAGGAGAGCACGGGGCAGCTGCCAAAGCCCTGGTCGGCATAGATTCTGGGGGCTCGGAGGACCACTTGCAGTATTGTTGCGGGACATGGGCACTAACCGCGGAAACTCCAGGATGGTAACTGACCTGGTTTGCTGGGGTCTTAACTTCACCTGCAGGCCAGCCCCCCAGGCTCCGGGCTCGGAGGCCAAGGACGGGAGAGGTAAGATACGATAGCTTAAGGACCCAATTGTGCCTGGCACAGAAGGCCTCACTAGACGTTAAATGTTTTTCCTAATATCACAAGCTTCCATAAATTCCTAAGATAATCTACACAAACTAAAATCTCCAACCAATGGGCCTTTTAACCTTCCAACTAGGGGGATTCTGAAGGGAAGATATAAACTAAGGCTCCCTGTATTTCCACTTCAAAAAAGATAAACAGGACATTCTGTTCAGGAAGCATTTTATTGTTGCTCCAAGTTTTAGGAGTTTTCACTGACAGATAATCAATACTTTCAGAAAACCTCCCGCATGGCCCTGCTCAGCTTCTGAATCTTGGTCCTTGCAGACATATCAGCATATTTCTCTCCAATACGGACAATCATTCCCCCCATGATTGACGGATCAACCTAGGAAAGAAAATAGGTTGGAAATGTGAAAAAGTGCTGGCATTTCATCGATCAAACAGAAAGATGAAAAGCTTTGAAAAGTCTGCATGTTGCACAAAGTAAGGTGTTATAATCACCATCTAGAGAAAAGCCGAAGTCAAATTGTGAACGGAGTCCATAATCATTTAAGTTGAAAATATAAAATTTCTATTATAAGCAATGTAGTATATCATCAGGTTTAATCTTTCACTTCCTCCAGCCATTCGACGCTGTCAAACGAGCTGGGGAGGCACATCAGACATAGAGACCCACCTTAACTTCCAATTTCAATACTTGGCCTTTGCTTAGGAAGCTCTTCAGGACCGTTTTTAGTTCAGTAAGAGTGGCTTCATCCAAAGGCTAGAAAAGGACAAAATCATCCTTTAAACTTAGATAAGGCATAGCAGACACTTTCCATAGTAAAAGAAAAGGAAGAAACATCCCTGGCACCCGTCACGACGATGACAGGCCTCATGAGTGCCTGTGTGGGGTCACTGGGGAGCCATCCTGGAGCTGCCCGGCAGCAGCCACTCACCCCTGCTGTTTGGGGAGCAAGCCAAGGCTCTGCCCCACAAGAACAACTCCGAGTGCACACTGGGCGGCTCACTTATGGCCGGAAGTGCCACTTGCCTCCGTGTCTCTGCTCCCCAGTACGAGCGGTACCACAGGCACGAGTAAGGGGAAACCTGAAGTCAGTGATGCCTGATGACACAGGCTGCTTCTCCGGGCAGCCCTGTGGGCATGGGACGGGCTATTTCCCCAGATGGAAAGCTGCAGTTTAACCCAGTCCTACAATCTTGAAGACTCAGGGCTGACAGGAGCTCTGGAGGCACAGCTCTGTACTCTACTCTGACTGAGCAAGCACTGGACTTCCAGCCTGTGTTCTCCCCTCGTGACCCAGTCTCATTCCTGGTGAGGGGAGAATGCATACGGCTGAAGGAGAGGCCTCCAACCTGTCACAAATCATAGCTCCCCAGCCCCACATTCAGGAGTCCAAAAGCTAGCAGAAAAGCTTTCCATCTTTGCAAAGATCTAACAGTGCTTCTTGGGGGCGCACGAGGGGTGCTGTGAAAGCGTATAAATGTTTTATTTTTTAAGATTTTATTTATTTGAGAGAGAACAGGCAAGGGGAGGAGCAAAACGAGAGGGACAAGCAGACTCCTGCTTAATGTGGAGCCTGACTGAGGCGGGGGCTCAATCCCATGACCCTGAGATCATGACCGGAGCTGAAATCAAGAGTTGGATGCTTAATCGATGGAAACACCCAGGCACCCCAAGTCTACCAGTGTTTGATCAAAACACTATTTGCTGAGCTTCTGAGGTTAGAGAACTCTGAAGTATGTGCACACTTTCCACGTAGACACCTACTAGGTGCCGGGCACTTCACAGCCACCATCTCCTTTAATCTAGACGACTGGGCAGCAGGCAGTTCTTATGTCCATTTTTCATACGAGAGAACTAATGTTCAGAGCAGTTAAGAAACCCACCTAAGGTCCCATTTGCTCCAATATTCACAAGCAGTGTATTTCTATAGTCTGTGCCCTTAGTCATTAATCAAATAATACATTTTTGTTTTGTTTTAAACAGTGGAAACTTATTTACCCAGGAGCTTCAACATCAAAAGCATTAGCAACGGTTGCTTCTAAAAAACTTTCACAAAAATTGGCACCATTTAAAAAAAAAACATGTCCTCATGATCTCTGAATGACGCGGAGCGGGGCCTGGCCTCTGGGATGGTGTGGCCACTGCCGGGTGAAGCCTTGCCCGGGCCCTCCCATCCAGAATGGCTGCGCTCCCACTGCGCTTGGAGGAACGCCTGAGCTCTGATGGTTCTCGGCTGCTTATGTGCTTCCTGGGACCAGCTACTGAGCTACAAACGTGCAAGTATGTTGTTATGTGTTAAAATGTCTCTTTGTAATTGTGGTCTCTTAGAATCAGAGTATCTTGTAAACGCCAGAAATACTAATCTGGACGAGGTCAGGTGCTGCATATACCAAGCACATCTACCATCCCCTGATAATTAAGCCCCACAGGCCGTTCTCCTGGACCGCCTCAACTGGAGTAGTAAGGAAACACGTAATTAGGACCTGAACATGCACTTCTGAAAGAGATGCCTTTGTTCAAATCCTGATTCCATGTTTTGTCACCTTGGGCAAGCAACTTAGTTTCCTCATCTACAAAATAAGGATAATTCTACCTCCCATGGAATCCTGATGTTAAATAAAATAATGAATTACAAAGTACCTGGCATACAGGTTTCAAAAAAGCAGTGTCCATCATTACAGCCCACTTCCGCAAAGCAACAAGATCAAGGGGCCTGTGTGCCCTGTCCTCCACCACCAAAGATTAGACACTTTGCCAGGAACCTACTTAATAAGATCTTTACAAAGTAACTCAAACCTGTAAAGGAACATAAACCACTACTCCCTAACACATCTTAACCCGGTCTGGCCCTTCTGATTTGTCACTGGTTAGGGGGACACCAAGAAGGTACCTCCCAGAGTCGAACTGTGTAAGAACTGAAGCAAACCTCCTAAGTGGCAAGCCACTGTTATCAATTTCTGGATTTCAGCCTGTTTTTTTCTTTTCATTACACAAAATGTGATGCATGGAGTATCAAAGTAAATATAGTGGCAACAAGTGGTCACTTACAGACGCGGTGGTCACTGTGCACGGCACTTCTCCACGGTGCACACTCATCATGGTGGAAAAGGCAGAAATGACTCCAGGGGTATTGTTCAAGCGACCGTTCTCAGCAAGCAAATCTGGGGAAGTGAAGGGGTCTCAGGACCATGAAACTCACTCAAAACAGGTTATCCATAAGGTATTATATTCACCTCTAAAGCAAATTTAGATTTGTGGCCTTAAAATACTATATTCAATATCCTTTAAAAATGTGAATAAACGGGACGCCTGGGTGGCTCAGCGGTTGAGTGCCTGCCTTCGGCCCAGGGCGTGATCCTGGAGCCCTGGGATCGAGTCCCACATCGGGCTCCTTGCATGGAGCCTGCTTCTCCCTTTGCCTGTGTCTCTGCCCCTCTCTCTCTCTCTCTCTCTGTGTCGCTCATGAACAAATAAATAAAATCTTAAAAAAAAAAGAAAAAAAAAAAGAATGTGAATACAAAGGAGATACAACTTGTTGTTGTTTAAAAAGTATATCCAGGGCAGCCTGGGTGGCTCAGTGGTTTGGCTCCTGCCTTCAGCCCAGGGCGTGATCCTGGAGACCTGGGATCGAGTTCCGCATTGGGCTCCCTGCATGGGGCCTGCCTCTCCCTCTGCCTGTGTCTCTGCCCCCTCTTTGTGTCTCATGAATAAATAAATAGAATCTTAAAAAAAAAAAAAAAAAGTATATCCAATGTTTAAAAGAACCAGCACTGACAGGCATTTATATCAGTAAGGCGGGTGTAGGGGGAGGTCTCAGAGATCTGCAACAGGCATCTTCATCACAGCCTGTGGTCTGATTCTCCTATTTCTGGTTAGATTCCAGTGTTTGGCTACAAATCCCCAAATTAACATATATCTATATTCAAAGATGGTTTGCTTTGGAGCCCGTATTCTGGCTGACCACAGGACTTCAAAGTCAAGCCAAATGCACCAAAGAATCCACCTGTCTTCAAGGACAGAGGTACAGCCCTGGCTGCAAACCATTTTCTGGGTATGAATCCCACCGGTCTTCTCCATAGGGTGAAGGTACTGACTGTAATTATCTTCTTACATCCTAACATCCTTCAGACAGTGCTCCTCAAACTTTAATGCACAAACAATTCACCTGGGGAGCTAGTTAAGATGAAGATTCCGACTTAGCAGGTTGGCTAAGTCCTGAGACGCTTCACTGCCAAAAGGCAGGTAATGCTGATGCTCCTGATCCTTGGACATTTCCAATAGCAAGATTTCCAGCAGCTTCAGTGGAAAAGGTCTAATACTTACTGATCAGGTTGGATGTGATAGGAGAGAACCTCTCTTTTGCTGTCATGTCATTTAGGCTTTTCACTTTCACGGAACGCTTTATGTAGGGATTCATAATGGAAGCAGCCATTTTAGGTTCCTTCAAGATTTGCTGAAAGTACCAAAAAATAATTTCGTAAACTCCTTAAAGCATAAATGATCCTAGCTGCCACAACATACTTCTTTCGCATGAATCACGTATTTCGTTAATTAGCACTCAAGCACTTATGAAGAGAAGTTTACAATCAAGTACTTTTCATTGCCTTTGAGAATACTTTCTACCTTTATCTCATATATTTCTTGAAAAAATTTAAAAACACTTTGTAAGGTTTCTTAAGTCTATTTTTGCTTTTCAAGAGATTATTAAAAAATTAAGCAGCCAAAATAGTCAATTAACTGCATATTGTTAACGTATTTAATATGGGTAATCCTCTAGATTTTCACAAACTACGAGAAGGCTAGTGATGCTAACACTCATGTGCAGACCTAAAAAGGTGCTCTGATGGCAAAGGAGGCCTCCTTGTCATGCCCTGGGAGGGGGCCTCTATGTCTCAGCCTGGTCCTGCCCCTGCCCTGTCTCTTACAGGGCCCCGTGAGAGACCTCTGGTGTTTCCAGAGAAGCCTCAGCCATTCTGGGATGGGAGGTGGCTACCAGGAGTGACAGCATGGGTCTCTATTTTGTTAATTCATAAATGTCTGTTTTCAGTGACCCAAGGTAACTTCTGGTACCCTGTTCCCCTCTGTATCAGGCCAGAGTTCAATGAACCAATGGCTGTTTCCATCCGGGCACCTTTCGTTCAATTAAATACCCCTGGCAGTCCCTTTTCTCAGGCTCCTGGCCAGAACTGTGAGTCTAATCCAGGCTACTTGTCACATACTAGCATCTAGGGCTAAAATTTCAATTTAAGTGACTCCATAAAAACAACACTTTCCCCTAAAAATTGCTGACTTACAAAAATTAAAAGCATTCTGGTGTTTGGGGAATCCAGTATTTCATGTTTCTAGTTTTTTTCTGCTCCATCATCCAGTGGGAAAGCTTTGTAGTGGCATCTGTGTAGCATTAACACTTTCCTCTCAGTTCTAAAAAACTGCTAATTTTTTATAGAGACTTCAGGTAATTGCTTCCTTTCTATCTCTCTGTATCTTAACCGATTTCCAGGTTTTAGTCAAACCCCATTCTAAGAACCACAACCCAGGTCACGCTCTCTACTGTGAACACTGCTGTTCACGTTTAAAATGGGCATAAATGACAAGAGCGGGCAGTAAGTATCAGCTCCAAAAGAGCTGTGTGTGAGCCTGCCTGCTCTGTGTGGATCATGCCAACTAAGACCGCAAGCATCATCTGCAGACATAAAGGAATACAGAGCTAATGTTATCCACTAGGACAAAAGTTCTGATAAAAAAGCTTACAATGAAAAATGAACAAGTATCATCCTATGTGACTAGCCTGTGAGGGTTTTCTCTTCTGAACAGTAAGATAAAAAAATCTTTAGAAATAAGTGGATTAAAAATACAAGAACTTCTGAAAGCATAATACCAAAAAAGAGCAAAACTTTCTTGGGAGAGGGTATAGACTCCACCTTCAATCTAGAACTCAAAGAGGAGAATTTCAGGATGCCTGGGTGGCTCAATGGTTGAGCGTCTGCCTTCGGCTCAGGGTGTGATCCTTAAGTCCTAGGATTAAGTCCCACATCAGGCTTCCTGCGTGGAGCCTGCTTCTCCCTCTGCCTGTATCTCTGCCTCTCTCTCTGTGTCTCTCATGAATAAATAAAATCTTTGGGAAAAAAAAAAGAGAGAGAGAATTTCTGCTGTAAACAAAATGGGCAGGAACCTGTTAACTAGAAAATGGAGTTAAAATTACAGCAGATTTTCCCCTTTAAGTTACATAGTAGACTTCGGTTAATTCAATTATTTTACTCTTTATGTTAAAAAAAATGTTAAAATGGACTCCCTTGTAAGCTTCATTATCTTTATCAGTTCTCTATTATCATTACAGAGCCCATATGACTTTCCTAATTTTGCTGCCCAGCATGCTGTGCTTGGTCATTTTCCTCTCACATCTTGGGAATAAAATAAAAATTGAAACTGAGGAAAGGCTTCAAAAGGAAAAGAAATTCCTAGTAAGGCACGTTATAATACATTCTAAAAACTATTTTGAAAATACCTGAAATACAAACACAGATTTTCAAAGGTGACTTCTATTTCTCCTCTAAGCCCCAAGTCTTGGTTCCTAATATTAATATCCTGGTATGTATCTGCCTGTACCTACCACACAATAGGTTCAAAATATTAATACCCACTACTATCACTATCAACATGATTTCGGGTTTTTTCTTTTTTTATAGTTCATTTTCTCTCAGGATATGTCTCATTAGGGCTACACGGCCAAATAACCAAAACAAAAAACATATGATCGAAATTTAGTAAGTAATGAACAAAAAACTACTTACTGCTACTCTCAACAATTCCTTTTCTACTTGTTCCAGTTTATTCTGTTTCGATGCAGCAGAATAAAGGGCAGTGGCATAGCGACCTTCGATACCATATATCTGAACAGGTGGCTTTAAAAAATGGATGGAGTAGAGAAGGAAGAGGAAAGGAAAATCAGTTAAGACAATATCATACTGCCAACAGAAGGATTTAACATTTATATTAAAAAATGACATCATTTATAGCACACAACCCTTTAAAGATGTCATCGAAGAGCTATTTTGAATGGCAATTCTCCAATAAACCAGAGCTGTTTCCATGGCCAGGTCACTCAATCTTTGAACTTCCAATTTTTCATCTTAAAAGTGCTGAGGACACAGGGTGTCCCTTTCAGCTCTAACTATAAGTCAATTACCTTAATTCTGAGATGAACTCATGCTTCCTTTGAACTCCATAACTAATCAGTTCCAAGTACTGGAGATTTTAAACACTGATAGAAGGACAGTTTTGTACGTTAGAGCCAAGAAAACAGGTATTAATGAAACATATACAAGTATATCTTTATACATTTCACAGTAACATTATAAATTACTCCTGGGGTGCCTGGGTGGTTCAGGCAGTTTAGCGTCTGCCCTTGGCTCAGGTCATGATGAGACCCACGTCATATGGCTCTCTGCTCAGTAGGGACTCTGCTTCTCCCCCTCCACCACCCACCCTCTGCTTGTGCATGCCCTCTGTTTCAAATAAAATCTTTAGAAAAATATTTATTTATTGATAAGAGACACAGAGAGAGAGGCAGAGGCACAAGCAGAGGGAGAAGGAGGTTCCCCAAAGAGAGCCCGATACGGGACTCGATCCCTGGACCCCAGGATCAAGCCCTGAGCCACAGGCAGATGCTCAATCGCTGAGGCACCCAGGCGTCCCATGAATGAAATCTTGAAAAAAAAAAAAAAAAAAAAAAAAATATTCCCTTACAGTGCCTTCTCATCAATGTTCAGTTTAATAGAGCTCTAACAACTTAAGTAAGTGCCTGGTCCTTGAATTATTTTTCACAAAAAACTACAGGCTTTTTCCTATATATGACTACAACATGCTTGGTGGTGCTATACGGTCATAGTGAGAAAGCTAAGGCCTGGAATGAGAAAGATTTAGTCCAGCTCTAAGACCAGGCTGAGTAACACTGGGCAAGTTTTCCAGAGTCGGCTTCCGCTTTTGTAAATGGGAAGGCCAGCTACTTTCCAGCACTGTAATGGGGTTTGAGAAGTTCTCAGAGGAATGCATGGATGGCTCAGTGGTTGAGCATCCACCTTTGGCTCAGGTCCTGGGATCGAGTCCTGTCCTGCATCAGGCTCCTTCTCCCTCTGCCTGTGTCTCTGCCTCTCTTTCTGTGTGTCTCATGAATAAATAAATACAATCTTTTAAAAAAAAAAAAAAAAAGGAAATTCTCATAAACGTTATGCATGGGCCTGCCGCACATCCCACATTCAACGTATTCCATTCCCTGCCCTCATGCACACATCACCTTTTGGAAACCACAGATCACGCAGAAAGGTTTAGGTGGCACTTATACAAACATCTATGCCCTACTGTATTGCCGTTGGACTCACACATGTTCATCTACTCCACAATTAATTAGAAAAGGGGACATACCCTCACGAGCTTGGAAAACGGCCTGACCACAGATGTGCTAAAGCACCGCACCTTTAAAACAGTAATAAAACATTTCAAACGATTAGTTTCCGAGTATCATCACACAGATTACCATGAGCTGCTATTTATCCCCTAGGGGTAAAGTCCCCCCCCCCCCCATTGAGATTCATCCCTAGTTGCCTGGGAAATAGGCTTTCCCACCAACTCCCCAGTTTTGCTAGAAACAGGCTGAGGCTAGCACACGTCAGTGTAAGAGAGAAAACACAAATATGGCTGAAATACAGTTTTCAAAAAAAACCCCCAAGATGACGATGATGATTTTCAAAAAAAACCCCAAGATGATGATGATTATTTGCATTTATATCACCACCCGTGTATTATTATTATTTGCATTTATATTTCCACCCGTGAGGAAGGATTTTAGTTTAAAAAAAAAAAAAAAAAGGGAGGCTTCCAGTCGTGATGTGCAAGAGATACACCTTCTTAGAAACCAAATGATATAGGAAAACGGAGACTGATCCTCTGAGCATTGCAGCCGTCTAACGTGAGCCCAAGCCCTAGTTCTCAGACACGGGATCTGGCCTCCCGAGGAACCGAGCTGGAGCTCGTTTAAATAGCATCTGCAAGGGCACAGGTCACCTTAACATAATATCTCAAATCTGCAGCGTTATTACACCAAAACTGGCTGCGGGGATCCAAATACTTCATCACGCATGAACACTCAGCCAAGCGGCGAGGCGTCGTGCCATGCACCGTGCTGCCTTGTAGCCTAAACAGCACGGCTTTCCCTTCCCACTCCATCTTCCGTGTGACTCTGCGGGCTCGAATCTCAGCTCTGTGCACCCCTTACTGGCTGGGCGGCCAAGGCCGAGTCACTTAAACGCTTCCGTCTCCTTCTCTTTGCACAAAGGTGAAAAATGGGCTTTGCAAATAATCCTGAAGCGTTACTGGTGGGCCCCTGAGAGGTTTAGGCACAACGACAGAGTTAAAGGACTGGGGGCGTGGGGCGTGTCCTTTCCTCGGCGTCCGGGGCAGGCCCCCCGCCCCCGCGTTGCTCCTCAAGCTCAGCGGCGTCCCGAGGCTGTGCTCCGGGCTCCCCAAGGTCAGGCGCGCGTCCCCCTGCGCCCCCCGCCCGCAGGGCGCCGGCAGGGCCGCTCGCCCCCACTCGCCGGGCCCCACGAACCCGACGGCGGCCACGCTGTCCCAGCTGCGGCCTCGCCCCGCGGCTCCTAGGGCTCTGGCACATTCCGCCCTAAGAGGGATCCTCTCGCTAGTTTTCAGGACCTCCGTCCTCTCTCACCTGCCGGGACAGCCCGGACACCGCTGGGGCGGCCATCTTCTCCGGGGGGCTGTAGGTCAAACCCGCGTCAGAGAGACTCAAGGGCGCACGCGTGCGTCAGCGTAGCCGCTCGGCCCTCTGGGAAATGTAGGCGCAGGTGGTCAGGCCGCATGCGCAGGGGTCGCCGTCAGGCTGGGAGTTGTGGTTCTTAGAAACAAGTGTTAAAAGAGTTGGACCCGCTGAGCTAGCGAGCTCGGACAGCGCCTTAAGTTGAAATCCTTGTTACCACGTAATCCTTACCTGTACGGTGGATTTGTTGTCCCTCGTTTTCAAATTTCCATCTAGACAAATAGATAAGTTAGATAAATATTTCCATTTTCAATTTCCATTTAGGGGCTGCCCCGGTGGCGCAGCGGTTTGGCGCCGCCTGCAGCCTGGGGTGTGATCCTGGAGACCTGGGATCGAGTCCCACATCGGGCTCCCAGCGTGGAGCCTGCTTCTCCCTCTGCCTGTGTCTCTGCCTCTCTCTCTCTCTCTCTCTCTTGTGTCTATGAATAAATAAATAAAATCTTAAAATAAATAAATTACCATTTATATAAATAGATAAATTAGATAAATATTTCCATTGTAAATTTCCATTTAGATAAGTAGATAAATTAGATAAATATTTTCATTAGATAAATAGATAAATAAGTTACATTTATTCCCCAATGCACTGCAGCTCCTTGGATATGGCCATAATAGTGGTTTGTGATTACTTGAGTTTTGGGGTTTATTTAATGGTTGATTTACATGGTAGTTTATTTAATGCAATTATTTGAATTTTAGGGTTTATTTAAACCACATATATAGTTTCATTTTTTATGTTGAGTCTCAGGACAGCTCTGAGACGTAGGTAGTCTGGTACTACCCCCCCACCCCCCACCCCCGCATATGTCCCATTTCACATTGATGACTAGCATCATTAGGATCTTTTATCCCTTCTTTCCTCCGCGTCCAAAGGATGTATCAAGCTCAGTTCTTCCCTCTGCATAAAAGGAAAGGAGCTGTAGGGCTCCAGCTGCAACTCTTCCTGCTCAGTGCCTGCCTGGGCGGTGACAGCTCCTACCTCCACCCCCTCCACCCCTCCACCCCCTCCACCCCCCCACCCCCATCTCACCACCAACTCGTTGGTCTGTAAGGGGATATGAGGTTCCCGGTGCCTGAATTCTTGATTCTGGGTAGAGCACAGTGGTTATCCGAGGTTATCTTGGGGTTGAGCAAGTGTGACATTGAAACTGAAAACCCAACACTAGCCTTGGCCAGTTTCTCTGCATTCACAAAAACAAGCGATTTTCAGCCTATTTCACCCTAAATGGAGCTTACTCTTATTTTCCTCTTCTGTACAGTAGAGAACTGGCGAGCAGAGCACGGGTGGGTCGGAGTTCCCTGGTTGAAATTAAGGGGTCCCGCGGTCAATTAAGTTTTTTTTTTCCTGTTCAGATCCGTTACAGGAACACAGATTAATATTCATTAGTTTACCCTTGTAAAGAGCAGTTTTCTCCCCATACATAATACTTGTAAGAATGCAGAAAAGTGCAGGGAATATAATTACTGTCTTTTTCATCACTCAGAGGCAGCTGTTGTCAATATTTGAGTGTCAGCATTTGAGCAGTTTTTTTCAGTATTATAATGGGTATTATAATAATACCTGCCTTATAGATTATTAGGAAAATAAAGATGTTATATGTATATGAAGTATTTAGAGCAATTGCCTGGCACAGTGGCACTCAGTGTTAGTTCCTTATTTTGCATTTGTTGTTGTTACATATATGGATTATAATTTATATACAATTTAGTTTCTTGCCTTTTTCCTTAATACAAGAGGAAAAAGAATTATATGTGATTTATGAATGTGTGCTTACAATATAATATAGGAATATTTCAAAGTTCTATAATTTTCATAAGCATATTAATGGCTGCAGAATAACCCATCAAGTGAATATTCTGTATCTTAATTATTCATCTGAACATAATTCAGATGGTTTCCAGGTGGGTTTTTTTTTCCCCATTTTAAACAATACTGCATCTCCTGAGCATCTTAAATACAAACTTTTTATTTTTCATACTTAGAATAACATCCAAGTAGATTTCCAGAAGCAACACAACTTAGTGAGAGGACATATACTTTAGAAGCTCTTGCTGCATGAAGTTAGGCTGCTTTTTAAAAGATTAAACCTATTTACACTTTCACTAGCAGAGCATATAAACCCATGTTTCACGTCACTATGCATACTATTTTCAGAGGCTATTTTCAAATTAGCTTAAAGGAAAGTATATCCATTATGCAATGAATATAAATTTATTGAGTACCTATTATGTGCAGGCAGCTCTTCTATGG
This sequence comes from Canis lupus familiaris, assembly GCF_011100685.1. Taxonomy (NCBI): domain Eukaryota; kingdom Metazoa; phylum Chordata; class Mammalia; order Carnivora; family Canidae; genus Canis; species Canis lupus. Next base: position 29,069,565 of record NC_049252.1, read on the forward strand.
CCTGAAGATACAGTAGGGTACAAGACAAAGTGCTTGCCTTCGTACACCTTACATTTTATGTGAAATCAAACCACAAAACCCATGATTTCTAATATGTGGATGTTAATAGATATAATGTGAATTGAAAGTTCTGGGGCCAAATACACTTGGAAATTTCTAGATTCTTTACTGTATTGATCATAATAAGTAACCTGTAAAGTTGCATAACACCATGGAGATATGCTCTACGGTCTTTGCATTTATCCCCGATGCATTCCAGCTCCTTGGATAAGGCAATAATGGTTTGTGATTACTTGAGTTTTGGAGTTTATTTAATGGTTAATTTATTTGATAGTTTACTTAATGCAATTATTTGAGTTTTAGGGTTTATTTAAACCACATATATAATTTCATTTTTATATTGAGTCTCAGGACAGTTCTGAGACATAGGTAGTCTGGTACTCCCCCCCACCCGCTTTGCAGGTGCGGAGACTTCTCAGGTCCTGTTTAGACAGCTCATTTAGGAAATGGCAGTTCTGGGGCTCTGGATGTATTTCTGAGCATGGGATTTTGATGTCAGTGTATACTGCTTACATCTTGGTGATTTGGACTATGATTTGTATAATGGGAGAAACACAGAAGAAGCCCTGAAGCCTGATGTCTTTGCATTTAAACCTCCCTTCCACCTGCTCTTGGATTGGTGGACATCTGCTGGACTCTCACCACAGGCAAAACACTGCAGTGCAGGCCAGGGTCCCAGAGGCAAACCCCCACGAACGAGCAGCTGGCAGCAGTTTCCCATCTGTATGACTGCCGTACTTTCTCCTACACAAGAACAGAGAAGTTGGAAAAAAAAAAATTTATTCCATAGAAGAAGAGAAAAGACTTAGCATATTGCTTTCTCTCTGTATAACCTTAAATTGTTTAAAAATTGTTAATTTAGGGGTAGCCTGGGTGGCTCAGCGGTTTAGCATCACCTTTAGCCCAGGGCCTGATCCCGGGGACCTGGGAACAAGTCCCATGTCAGGCTCCCTGCATGGAGCCTGCTTCTCCCTCTGCCTGTGTCCTGCTTCTCTCTCATGTGTCTCTCTGTGTCTCTCATGAATGAATAAATAAATAAAATCTTTTAAAAAATTGTTAATCTAGGTGTGGCCAGTAGAGTCAAAGGGACGTGCCACAGGCTGTCAGCGCGGGCCACAGTAGTAGCAAAACCCAAACGTCAAATCTCGACTTTTTAATTTTATTCTTTCAATTCCAAACAAATACTTTTCACAGTTTTATTTTCTCTACAAAGGCACCATGTGTTGGCATGGAAAACAGCAGCATGGTGTCATGAGACCCTCAACTGCATGTTTTAATAAATAAAGTGACTTTCTCCTTGACCCAGCAAGCAACTCAGAAATCTCAATGTTCACCATACTCACTTTAAAAAAAAATATTTTAAAAAATATTTAAAGTTTTTAAGTAAATTTTAGTTAACATATAGTGTAATATTAATTTCAGAGGTAGAATTTAGTGATTCATCACTTACATACAACACCCAGTGCTCATTATATCACATGTCCTCCTTAATGCCCTTCACCCAGTTACCCCATCCCCCCAATACCTCCCCTCCAGTGACCCTCAGTTTGTTTCCTCGAGTTAAGAGTCTCTTATGGTTTGCCTCCCCACCCCTTCTCTTTTTCCTTTCCCCTATGTTCATCTGTTTTGTTTCACTTCAAAACAGAGGAAAAAAAAGGAAACAAATGTCTTCTCATAAAAGAATGGTTTTAAAAGTGCAATATTATGCAGCCATTACAATGAAATTAAAAAAAATACTTAACAAGATAGAAAAATATTTGATGACACTGAGGAAAAAATTTACAAACTACATTTTGTATTTTTCTATAATGAACATGTGTCGCTACCATAATCAGGAAAAAAAAAAGAGATGCCATGATCCTGTCACTTACCTATGTGCCTCATTAAGAAGAGATACACCTGTCCTAGTTTCTGATAACATTCAGCCTCTGACATGAAGAGGAATGACTTGAAGTTGACACGTTCCATGAAGGACCAGCTTCCAAAGTTGGACCAAAGCACTTCCGAGATGTCTTTCCAAGTTTGGCTTCAGCCTTGACTCCACCAGCCTCAGGACATTTTTCTTTAGCTTTGCAGAATACATACTGAGGATGGTATCTTCAGAACAAGTGATGGTAATAAGATTTTCCCTACATGTTTTGTTACATTGAACGGACCTGGGAAATATTTGCATTATTCGTGTCTTTTTTTCTCTTGGGCTGAATTCTGCATCAATTTTCTCTTTCTTTTTGTTTTCTTCTCTGGTGAATTTATTTTGAGAATCATGCACGGATCCCTAATAGCAGTCCAGCGCCCTGTACTTGCTCAGGGCTGCAGGCTGGCAGCTCCACTTCAGAACTTCATACGTAGTCTACCTTTCTATTTAAACCTAAGAACAGGAAAATGACTTTGGCAGCTTTCTAACACAGGTCTATGGCATTTCCCCCATTGGCAAATTGAACTCCAATAAAAAAAATACAATTAAAAAAATAAAGGGGGGCTTTAGGGAGGCCCTGGTAATCAGCAGGAGGCCCCTGAGCTGGAATGGATCGGGCTTTGAACAGGAAAAGATGTTGAGGAAAACACAATGGGATTCCAGGTACTGTGACCATACAACTTTACCTGTTTATCTTTAGGGTTTGGGGCATCTGCTGCAGAGGGAAAGAGGAACGAGCAAATAAAACACAGTAAAAAAAGGCTTGGTGGCTTTTCTGGAGTCCTTGGAGAAAGCTGTGTTGGGGGTGGTCTGCAGCATTGACCATCAGGATCTGAAGGTGACAGAGGGAGGACCGGCTTTGGGGGAACTGGTACCCCATGCTGGGCACTGGCCTCTTCCTTCCCCTTCCTCTCAAGGCCTGTGGGTCACACCACCTTCAATCGGTCACCAACTCAGCATTCAAGGTCACTGCTCTGGCTTAACCTAGTCCAGGTTTCTGAAGAATCATCCCGACACTGGGGGGAGCCATCTCCTCACGTTGCAGACCCAGCCTCTGGCCTCAATCAATTTCTTTCTAGAGCTTTCCCTGTTCAAACCTCAGTGTGAGGAGCTCAGCAAGCAGGAATCAGGGTATTGTGAGACTGACCAACAAAACAGTCCCTGAGCGATGCTCTCATGCAGGCTGTGCGTGTTTCTGGGTCAGGCAGGTACAGTCTCCTGTTCCCACTGCCCAACATCAGGGCAGAAGCTCGCCCCTCCAATGTCCCTTCAGCTCCTCACCCGGCCCCCTGGGCCCTCGCACTTTCTGCAGCAACAATCAGCTCTCAGGACGTAATGGTAAACAAGAAAGCATTGAACACCATTTACTTAAAAAGAAGAAAAAAAGAGCATGTATATTTGGTGCAAATAAAAATGTGAGCACACTAAAGGCTTTGTAGAGTTTGGTGTGAAACAGGAAAGTATACGGTAAAAAAAAAAAAAAAAGGAAGGGGAGGAATTATACATTTTTTTCTTTGCACAAGTATTTGGCTGTAGTAAAAGTGAAAGTAAAAGTCAGGGCGAGGAATGCAGGCAGCCTGGAAGGGACTTGCTCCCAGAAAGTGGGGACCCTGGCACCGGTACGTAGGGTTCAGTAGGGTTCTGAACCACCCAGGGAAGAGACGTGATCTTCCTGGATCCCACAGTGGGATGAACTTCCCAAGATTGTTGATAAAACGTGGTGCCAGAGCAGTCATTTGTTGTTTTAACCAGTGAAGAAGCACCCAGAGAGGAATGGCTGCTTTGAGGTTCCTGGTTAAGTGAGGCTGGGGCTCTGTTTGGGGTCATGCAGTTTGGTGCCAAGAAAGCAGAGAAGAACACAGGGAGCCCGGTGGCCACAGCTGACCCCATGGGGCTGGGAACCACACAGTTGAGGTGATTTGAGTATAAAGGAAGCTTTTTCTACCTCCAGGTTTAAAGGTAGCCATGGTTTCTATAGCAAATGAATTAGTGTGACCCTGAGAATGGCACCTGTGACTCAGGAGTGGTAAGGAATCCTGAAGATTTTCATTTGCTGAGTACCTCCCTTGGGGGTGGGGGTGGGGGGCAGATGGGGCTGGTGACATATTTCTGTGGATTTTGATCCTAAGCATAGGATTGTGAGGCTGGATAAAAGCATTACCTATTTTGAGTTTTTTAGGAAATAAGGGAGTTAGGAGTGGGCTGGCCTTTGGAGACTGACATCAAGTCTGCAGGAAAACCGAGGAGTCCAGATCATCTATATTGTATGGCTTAAAATGGGATAGAGGACCATCTCCTAATTCATTCATTCATACGAGCATTAATTCATTTAGCAACCATCCACTGTGTGCTAGAGATCATGACAGATGCTGTAGGGAATGAGGGTAACCAAGACAGATCCTGCCTTCGAGGGTGTGTTGCCAATTCCCTTTGAATCGTTTTTAACTTTAAAAAATCACCTTTCCTTTGTTATACTCCAGAAGAACCTGGTATGAGCGTTTGTCTAAAAATCAAAAGCACTAAATTGCACATAATTTTATAAACTCTGGGCTTTCTTTAATCTTTGAGTCTTTCCAAGCCCCAAAGAGACAGCAAGCTCCTCCTGTCATATCTTGGCAACTAATTGAAGCAATGAAAGGGAAAGAAATGATAAAAATAAATCATTCCAGTTGGCGGAGCATTGCTGTGTGGTTCTCCAAACAGTTGTTCATCAGAAATGAAATTGGTACCATCTTGATGGTACTGGATCACATTGGTCCCCTTGTGATGATGACAATAATACCTGTTCTTTCCTCCTGTGAGGTGTGACAATGCTGTGCACCCTGGAATCGACCGAGTTTATATAATCCAGATCTACTGACATTCTTGAGGCATGGAAATTTTCCTCTTTTGTGTTTTAACTCCAGAAGTTTCTCGAGAACATTCTAGAAGTAGACTTGTGGGCAGTAGCCATCACTTCTGGCTCCTGATTCAAATCAACTGTGGAACTTAAAAAAATACAGATAAATACTAAAGACATGAATTAGAATCTACATGTATATTTCATTTTTAATTAATTGCTGAGCTTGAACGTTCAATGATTGGGTAGGGATGAAATAAATCATAGCATAGCTATGATGGAATACTATACTGCCATCTAAAGTTATGGTGAGGAAGAATTTCCTGAGTTGAGAAAATATTCATAATGCATTGTTAAGTTAAAAAAAGCAAGCTCAAAAGAGTATTAGGTGTACAACAGGATGATATTTTTGCTAAACCATCCTGTGTTTGTATGCATCCTACAGAAGATCAGAGGGAACAATGCAAATATGTTGAGGGTGGTAACCTCTGAGTGGTGATTTTTGTTTGTCTTTTCCTTTGCTTTCCTTGTTTTCTAAGTGTTAAGCATCAGTCATATATTACTTTTACACTGAGGAAAAACTCAATAAATGTTGATGGTTCCCTCTTCAAGAACAACATGATGAAAAGGAGCAAAGAAGTTAGATACACTGCTTCATCTGTCCATCCATGCATCCGTCCGATCCATCACCCACCCATCTATCCATCCATCCATCCATCCATCCATCCAACATCCATTCATCCATCATCCATCCATGTATCTATCCATCATCTATTCATCCATCATCCATCCATCCATGCATCCATTTATCCATCTATCCATCCATCCATCCATCCATCACCCATTCATCTATCATCAATCCATCCATGCATGCATGCATCCATCCATGCAGCCATTCATCACCCATCCATCATCTATTCATCCATCATCTATCTATCCATCCATGCATCCATCCATCATGCATTCATCTATCATCCATGCATCCATCTATCCATCCATCCATCATCCATCCATCCATGTATCTGTCCATCCATCCATCACCCATTCATCTATCATCCATCTATCATCCATCCATCCATCCATCCATCCATCCATCCATCCATACGTGCATACATACATTTACTTTTTCATGATTTTTATTTAACCTTAGATTTTTAAATTAATTTTATTTTGTCTTTTTTCCCTATTTATTAAGATGAAAATGCCTTAAGCATCTGCCGTGTGCCTGGCACTGATAATTTTAGGCACTTGGGCAAAGTCCAGTGCTGTGGTTCTCACTTACCCTCCAGCATGCCCAAGAAATAGAGAGGAGCTCATTCAAATGCAGAGTTCTTCCCTTGAGCCTTCTGGAGGAGTAATTCCAGATGGGGCCTGGGAATTTCCTATTTTGAACAAGGGCCCCAAATTGTTCTAAACAGATGATCCCATACCGGCCTTTGAGAACCTAGAAGGAGTGGGCACATTGGTTTAAATAGTTTAAAGCCTAAACTGATGAAAAAAATGTCAGAATGCAAAAATCTGGTGTGTTGGTTCCATTGTGGAATTTGACTTAACTGCCCCCAGGGTGTCCCTGGACCCATGCTCCTTAACCTCATTGTCTTATTGTAGAATGCAACAGGTTAAGTGGGTGACAATTAAAATATACCCAATATATACCCAGCCTCCTTGAAGGATGCAGCAAACACTTTCCTTCCTTAAGAACAGTCAGAGAGCAACAGCGGAAGAAGTAGTAGTAATCCAAATAGCAGCCATCACTTATTAAGGGGTGAGTGTGTGCCAGCCACTCCTCCAGGCACTGTAGACTCATCTACTCAAAATCCATGGGTTACCTATGCATAAGATCATCCCTGTTTTACAGAAGAAGAAACTGAGGTTTAGTGAGGTTAATTAACACATACAGGGTTACTTGGCCAGTCAGTTGGCTTGTCTCCAAGAGTCCGTGGGCTCAACTGCTGTATTGTTCAGCCCCCAACTCTATAAGTGGGCACGAAGCAACCTCCTGATGGGAAGCTGCCTGCAGGGCTCAAGAAGTATTGACCACCCAGGCAGCTTGTGCTAGGTGGCCCCGGCTGAATGCTTCCTGGAGTTAAATTATTATTTAACTTCAACCTTCTAAAACTGTGCCCTTCATGGTTCCAACTAGCACAAAGTTAAAAACACTTGATAAAATGCATAAAACACAGCCAGCAGCGTATTTCCAAATCACATTGTAAGCCAGGCAGCATTTGCCTGAGAAACACATCCTTGGGGGCAAAACAGTTAAGAGAACTTCCATTGAGTCAGAGAACAGGGGCATCTGTTGAGCCAGGACAAGTTGGGGATTCGGGAAGACCTGGGCCCTGCAGAAACAGCCTTGGGAGGGCTTTGACAAATACAGGGAAATTTTACTACAGGTTTTGTTTAGTACCCAAACCCAAGATTGGAAGAAGACTTTTTTTGTTACCCTACCCCCAGATATTTTTCACTCTTTTTGTTAATAGTGTGATGTGCTATTATTATGATTTCAATGTTTTGTTTTATTGAGATACAATTCACATACCATATATTTGCATACCCTTTTAAAACGTACATTTCAGGGGTCATTATAGTCACAAGGTTGTGCTGCTATTACCACTGTCTAATTCAAGAACATTGCATCAGGCCAACGAGAAATGTCATGTCCATTAGCAGTTACTCCCCATTCTCTCCTTCTCCCAGCCGTTGGCAAATTGTGATGATTTTTAATGGCTAAATCTTCTCCCTTCGATTCAATTACAAGAGACCATGGACCTCTTCGTTCTTCTTGGCACAAAATAGGTGCTGAGTAAATGTTTCTCCTTGGTGATGAAGCTCTCAAACTCTCTACTCTCTTTCTGATCCGTATGATAATTTCAAAATTATGTTAAAGGACCACAAGAAGAAAACACGCAGCTGAGTTTTATTTTTTTTCTGTCTCTTCTCTGCCTCCTCCTGCTGCCTCCCCACTTAGGAAGGCCTGAACTCAGAGGTCTAATGTCTAAGGGATAAATCTTTTATTGGCCTTATTTTTCATTTGGCTTGATTTAGGAAAAGGCAAGGTCATCTTGGCTCTTATATTGTAACACGAATATTGACAGGTCAGTGATATTTCATGTTTTCCCTGCTCATAAAAATACAGTGAGGAAATTAACAGCCTGGACTGTGGGAAAAGGAGAAGAAATGCTGAAACTCTAATATGCCTGAGTCTGAATTGGTTGTTTACAGAGTGAAAAGCAGGTCACACATAGGCTGAGACGCTACTTCCGTCATGCCTGGGAATCTACAAACTCAATTCTCTCTCATTGGCAGAACATGAAAGCTAAAGATTATCCCCTAATCCTGTGGCATTTTTTTAATCCATGGAATGGGCTTTGCTGCTCAAAAATTTTCACTTAAAGTCACACTCTCTTTGGAAATACAATTATTTTGTTTATCCCTGCGGTATCTATGGAAAAAGTCGTCGGAATGAATGTCTACAACAGTTACCATTGATGAAAATGGTTTTGTCGCTCTCCAGGAGTGACCACCCTCCCCCTGTCCCAAATTTCTGTTTCTTTTTAAATTCAAATAGTGGCAGTGCCTGTGACAGCTTTTCCTTTGAAAAACAAGACTATAACATTTAGCGCACTGCTGAAAAGTGGAGAAAAGCTAGATGTCCATCAATGGACGAACAGATAAAATATGGTATATCCATACAATGGAATATTATTCAGCCATAAAAAAGAAGTGCTGACATGCTACCTCGTGGATAGACATTGACGACAGTAGGAAAGAAGTGCAAGAAGCCAGACACAAAAGGCCACAGATTGTATGATTCCATTTATATGAACTGTCTGCAAAAAGGCAAATCAACAGACAGAATGTAGAGTGGTGATTGCCAAGGGCTGGGGGAGGGGGGTGGTGAAGTGACTGCTAATAGGCACAGGATTTCTTTTTTGAGGTGATAAAAAAGGTTCTGGACTTAGTGCTAGTGTTTGTACTACTTTGTGAATATGTTAAAAATGGCTAAATTGTATTTTTAAAAGGGTGAATTTTATGGTATGTTAGTTATGCCTCTTTAAAGAATGTGAAAAGAAAATATTTGGGGCAAAGCCACCCAACGGGTTAAAAATAAGAGTAAGAGGAGAAAATCTGACTGTATTTTGTTGATGTGTAAGGTGATTTGGCAGCTCTGTCCAAGAGGCACCTGCTAGAATAAAACCACGCCTGTCCTCGCCACTGCAATGTGGGTTTTAGGCTTCATCATTCTTGCCTGGATCATGCAACTAAGAATTTTGACAGCTAGGGAAGGACCTTAGAGATTCTAGTCCATTCTCCCACTTGTCAGATGAGGAATCTAGTCGTAGGCAGCAGAAATGACAGTCGCCTTATTAGTGGCTGAACTGAACCTAAAACCTCGCATTCTTTCCACTTGATATATATTACAGCTGCTTTCCTCCATCTCCTCAGCCTCTTGCAGCTCAAATACAATTGTACATTCTATAGACCTTAATCTCCTGGAAACACAGATCTTAGGTCACCTCCCCGATTTAAAAAAAAAACAACCCTTCAATGGCTCCCCATTGCCCTCTGTCTCCTGTCTGCCAGTGGGTTCCCACGGCTCCCTAAATGGACTGTCTTTGCTGGTCCAACACACAGTGTGCTTTTCAACATCACACCTTTTTTCAATATCACATTTTGTTACTGAACTTTGTGTATTTTTATGTCTTCACTCCTCAGCTAAATCCCATATTTCTTGAAGATTGGGATCATGTTTTGTGCATCTTTGACCTCGGAGAATGGGGCACAATGCAGTTCCTTGAACTGGGTAGGGTTCAGGAAATACTTGCAGATTAGTTGGTTCCACTCAAGACTACAGCGAGTCTTTGCCTGGGTAAATCCAAGGAATATCTCAGAGGTCTGGCGACAGGCGGCTGTTTTGTGCCACATCTTGTTGTTGGAGGACAAAAACTGCGTTTAATTTTTGGAAATAATCTGGACAAAAAGATTCTAAAAACCTCTCATGAGATTTGATTTAGTTTCAAAAAGGCAAAACACATGGGCTTAAAAAGAAAAAAAAGAACCCAACATTACTTTTGAAATAACCTTTTATTTGTTACAGAAGTGATTCGTGTTCCTTGTAGAGGATTTAAGAACATTCTGAGAAAGTTCCAGGAATATAAAGAAGAAGATAAAAAGCGCCCATAATCTTAGCCCCTGGGGAATATCTATGGCTAATCTTTGATTGGTATAGCCATTTTTCTGTGTACGTCACAGATACACTGTTTACAAAAGTGAGATCCCATTCCACATGCTGTTTTGTACCTGCTTCTAAGTTAAATGAAAAACGAAAACTTACTAGTACTGCGATGAAGTGGGAAGAATTTTGTTGCTGTCAACTCAAATGATTCATTCTGATGACATGGAGAAAGAGCAACTCAGTATTTATTTTGCTTCTTTGCTTTTCTTGGTGCAGGAAAGGGTAAAACAGAGGAGGGACAGTTCTGAGAACTGAGAAGTAAGTGCCTTTCTAACTACCTTCTCATGGTGGGGCGTTGGAGCCACTTCCCCTCTTTGGATCTCTGTCTCCCACCAGTTGCACGAAGGAATTGTGTTCATTAAGGTCTTTTTCTAGCTCTTGACTTTTGTGAGCTTGAAGTCTCTCCCGGTCCCTTCCTTGGCCTTGGGTACTGCAGAGCCCGCTATGTGCTTAGAAGACAGGGAATGTGAGTGCTTTTCCCCTGGTTTATGCCAGTGCAGTGCCTGGCAAAGAATTGTCACTCAATAAATATTTATTGATGAATGAATGAATGAGACTGCCATGAATGATGTCCTTTGTCGTGAACATCATTAGACCACATGGTCTGCTTTTGGAAACACCAAATAGGAATTCTATATTTAGGTTCTCAGAATTGGGATAATAAGTAACACCACACATTGATTGATGAATGGGGAGTAATTTCTTGTTCTTACAATCTCCCACTTGGCTCTCTCTGTGGCCCCAGAAAGAAGATATCACCAGTTCCATTCCTCAGGCAAATGGATGACCAAGTTCCACTATTGGTCTCCTGATCTCTGGTCCCAGGTCCCTTCTGCCACACTGCACTGTCTTTCGGGCACCCTGTTTTTTTCTCTGGTTGGAAAAGTTCCTGTACAAACATTTGGGCAAACTCAAGGCAGAAGTTCTCAAACTTTAGTGTTCCTAAGAATTGCCGAGGGTTTAGCAATCCACACTGAAATAATCATTTTGGGGTGATTTCGATGCAGGTAGTCTGAAGAGTGCACTTCGAGGCACATTAGCTTAAAATATTTCAGATTCAGGGCCACCTGGGTGGCTCAGTTGGTTGAGTGCCTGCCTTCGTTTGGCTCAGGTTTTGACCTCAGGGTCCTGGAATGGGGCCCCATGTTGGGCTCCTGCCTCCCGATTTGTGCCCTCTCTTCCTTTCTCAAAAGAATACATAAAATCTTAAAAAAAAAATATTTCGGATTCAGTTTATTATCAAGCAGAGGAGGCGGCCATGATAAGGCCATTAGGATCTTCATCAAGCATCAGCTTGCCCCAGCTTTGGTTTCCAAGGAGACTGGGAATAACAATACAATAGTTCCTGTTCCTTATGGGTTTCCTGTGACAGGAGCTTTACGAAGTGCTTTACATACATTATCTTCTTTAATTCTCTTAAGAGCACTGCGGGGTATGTCTTGTTATTGCCTCCATTGTACAAGGAAACTGAGGCTCAGACAAATACAGCTGGCTTATCGATAATCAGGTGAAATAGACAATGGGATTAACTACTCAAGGCCTAGTGCTGCCAGGTTAGGGAAACCTAACTCTTAATTATTTTTATAACAGCTGGGGGAAGCTGGTGAGTGTCATTGGCTGATAGGGAGAGTAATTCATGTTTTGGCTTACACATTCACGTCCTTTCCCTTACGTGGATTGCTCTTGGCAGTTGTGAAACTGGAAAACACAACAAAACAGTGAAATGGGTGATATTCACATCACGGCTCCTTCTTCCCCTGGATAGGCCCAGTCCTAGAACCAGCCCCTGCCATATTCTGGACCTAATGTTACTTTTACCTCAAAATTGTACTGTTCTCTTAGGGCTATTTTGGATGCTACCTGCTGACCAAATTTTTGATGATATTAAGGAATTATTGTTTCTTCTTTTTTTTGGGGGGGGGGGGTATGAGACTGACACTGTGGTAATGTTAAGAGTACTTATATTTTAGAACTTTGTACTGAAATGTGCACACATTAAATATGAAGAGGTTTGGGATTTGCTTCAAAATAATCCAGTTTGGGGAGCTGGATAGGTGAAACAAGATTGGTTTTGGGATGGTAATTGTTGAAGCTGGCTACAAACACATAAAGGTTCATTATAGACTGCCTCTGGTTTTGTATGTTTAAACATTTTCCTAATACAGAGTAAAAAGTAATTACCTGTCTCACATCCCTTTCACTCTGCAAATGGACTTAATAAGTTTAGCTGAACAACTCAAGGTAAATAATGGATTAATATGCGGTTGCCGCAAGAGAACATTTGCATTTTTAACAAGGATCAGTGATGTCTTAATCCAAAGACGCAAATGTTTTGGAAATTTCAAACATTACCCCAGCCTGTGAGAGGAAGTATCAGCTCACACTTTCTCCTTTCCCAGTTTACCTGTGTGTAGAATGGGTCCTGATCTCTGACTTTGGGGACACTTTTGGTAATCCCTACCTTTTCTTTTCTTTTTTTTTTTAACTTTTTTTTTTTAATTTTTATTTATTTATGATAGTCACAGAGAGAGAGAGAGAGAGAGGCAGAGACACAAGCAGAGGGAGAAGCAGGCTCCATGCACTGGGAGCCTGATGTGGGATTCGATCCTGGGTCTCCAGGATCGCGCCCTGGGCCAAAGGCAGGCGCCAAACCTCTGCGCCACCCAGGGATCCCCCTTTTCTTTTCTAATAATGATTTATAATGACTTGATATTGCATAACATTCAAAAAGTCTCCTAGAGGTGGTAGAAAGGGAGGTGGGTGGGGGGGTGGGGGCGACTGGGTGACAGGCACTGAGGGGGGCACTTGATGGGATGAGCACTGGGTGTTATTCTATATGTTGGCAAATTGAACACCAATAAGAAATATATTTATAAAAATAATAATAATAATAATAAAAAGTCTCCTAGACCCTTGTTACTTTTCTGTGAGCAGACGGTGCATATTGTTAAGCATGTGAACGAACAGGGGCTCCAGGGGGTTAACTGGATGTAGTTATTGGACTGGTTAATTAATTCTTTCATTTACCCTTCTCTCCTACAGACAAATAGTGTATATTGAGCATCTACTATATATCAGATGTGGTGCCAAGTGGACGTGATACAGAGGTGCGTTCAAGGCTGCCTGACCTTGAGGCGCTCACAGTTTAGGAGAGAAAACAGTGTGCTAAGTGATTAAGTCTAAGAGGTTGAGGACTTCACGGAGAGACTTTGGCTGGGCCGTGCAAAATAAGCAGAAGTTCATCACACACCCAATTAACGTCAGAATCAGGGAATTCACCAATTAACCCAAACCCAGGGATCTTGCCATCTGCCCGGTCCAACACAATCTCTGTGTTGGTATGGGGCTTCTCTTTTTGCATCTGAAATCTCGATTTTCCTTGTTGCTTGTAACTCCTGCAGGATTTTCCTTAGAGCCTTACAATAACGGTCCTGTGAGCTACACCGCACCAGATGAGGCAGACCCTCTTTCTTCTGGGGGGATGCAGGGAGCAGCAGGTTGCTGGAAAGGAATGGGTGGAAGGCAGCATGATGACTGGGACATCATCCCTCCTAGGATATAGCCCAGGGGCGTTCCCATTCCTCCGCGACACAGATGACTGCATCCTCAGACTCCGGTGGCTTTCCAGGCGACTGACAGTGTGGAGAACCTCACTCATGTTTACCTGTTCAGGCAGCCATTACTCACCTCTTCCCACACACCCCCACGCTTGCACACAAAGCCACAGAGTGACAAAAAAAAATTTTTTTTTTTTTAAACCTTCCCCCAACCCCATTCTAAAATGTCAAGTGTTTCAGTTTTGAGAAAAAAAAAAAAAAAGAAAGAAAGCTGAAGAAAGCATGACTCATGATGGGGCTGACAAACAACTATCTGGAGGTATGCTGGTGAGTCATGCTGTGGAGATCTGCCTTTATGTTGTGGAAAGGGCCGGGGATTGAAGGAGCATCATGGGACCAGCCAGTAAAATTCCACTACTCTCGGAAGCCCATTTGGAGGTAATTTAAAAACCCTGGGCTTTTTCCAGCCTCAACCTGGCGTGTGGCTCCCGGTACCCTCAGGTATGTTGATCTATACAGGAAATCAGGAGGAATGATGATTAATAACTGGAACAAAACCATTATTATCTTTCCATGCCCAATGCCATGCCGAACCAGCCCTGCTTGCTTCTGCGAGCCAGCGAGACTGCTGGATTTTCTTGAAGGGTATTGGGTTGCTAGGCAACAGTGCTGGCAGCATCCATCATGCCCAGCAATGTCAGCACCCGAGTGTGGCCTGCAGAGTAGGCTTACGCCCCTCCCCCAGCCTCCCCTTGGACCCCCACCCCCACCCCCACTCCCCATGAAAACGTTAATTTGCATCTTGGGGACAGGAGCCGTGCCAGGTGATTCTGTGTATAAAACACCACAGTGCAGCACATGAAGCACAAATATTGTTTTTGGTTGCAAAACAGGACATGTGACGTAGTTGAAAATACAGACTCATTTGTGTACACACCTCATATAAGGAGCGTAGGCATAATTTAAAAGTCTGCGTGTCAAATATCCTGGTGTGTTCTGCCTTTAAATCATTTTCCCTCTCTACCCATACAGCATCTTATTTATACCCTGTTCTGTCCATATCTATCTCCCTCCCTTTGTTCTGTGGTTTCCCGGGTGATAGAGTTATTGTTTGTGTGTAGGGCTTTGTGGACAAAAGGGAGCCTCTTTCTAGATGGGAGATGGCCCTGTGCTTTATGGTTGGGGGCCGCTGTTTGCAAGGCCTGTCACTAGGGCAGTTTTGCTCCATAAGTGCCATTTCCTGGGCAGGGTCTCCACCTGGGCACATCTATCTGTGTCTTTTACTTTCTTTCGAGGGGACAGCAGGCCGAGTCAACTGGTAAAGTGCCCGAGGTAGCATCATGGACAAGAAAGAGTATCTGCTTTGGGGTGAGACAGACCTCGATTGAAATCCTTTCTCCTCCCCAGCCAGCTCTGGCATCTTGGCAAGTTACTTTGCCCATTTTTGAAAAGGATGTTCAGGGAAACCACCTCACTGGGTTGTTGGGGGAGGGCCGAGTGTGATAATGCATCAATACGCCTGGCCCACAGTGTTTATTAAATGGCAGATATTACAAGGATTGAGTGAATCACGGATGATTCCCAGTTGGAAGGGCGTTGAAGACATCATGTGGTTCAGTAAGAAATTCTAATTCCCCCGTGTCTCCCAGTGGATAAGCAGGGCAGTCTGCAGCTGCATTGCCAAAGGTTACACCGAGTTGACTCTTGAAGATAGGGTTGGATTTTAGTTCTCAGACTCCTGGCCCCAGTGGTCTTTCTTCTGGACCCATTATGATACCTATTGCCTTCCTTAAAGTTATCTTGGGGCCTTATGGTGGACCGATGTCCCTCCTTATAGCTTGTTTAAGGCTTACTGGCAGGAACTTTGACTAACTATAGGATTTTGGTGATGATCAAAACCTGGAATTTGACTGGAGCCCTGGGGAAGATGAAAGAAGTGTCCCAGGAGCACAGGAGGATGACTTAACTGGGTTTTCCTCTGATAACTCTACATGCTTTACGCTGCCTCTGCTCTAAAGCCATGAAGCAAGAGCTGTATCTCCTCACTTATTACCCAAAATGCCACTTTTACATTTAAAGTACTCTCCTTCTCCCCACAAATCCATACCAGTCTCTCTTAGAGAAACCACCTCCCCTGAAGGAAAGCTGAGGTCTTCCTGGTCTGGTATTCACAGCCAAGCAGTCAGCCCTCAGCCTGAGCCCAAGGAAGCCATGTTGGTTCAGTTGGTCATGCCAGTCCTTTTTAGGAGTCTGGAAAGAGGAAAAGGGATAGGTCTAGATTGACTCCAGGTCAAAGTTGGGGGGGAGAAGACCAATGAGCAAAGTGAATTCAAAGGAGACAGACAGGCCAGTGTACTTGGGAGATCCTGGCTCCAAGGTGGATGCATCTGCAGCCAAGAAAGGGGGAAGTGAGCGAGGAAAGGCTCTAGGGAGATCTTACCAGGGAGGCTCTCTGTGAGTCACTCTCAGACTCCTCTCCCCCACCTGAATGGTCCATGGGGCACCAAATCATGAGGAGTGCACCCGACATGGTGTGCACTAGAGGTTACTCAATGTCCAGGATCAGTGACAAAATACTCACATCTAGAAAACCGGGTCAAGGACATGAGCCAGACCTACTGGGTTTCAGTCCTGGCTTTACCCTCCAGCTGCATCACTTCAAGCAAGTCATATGCCCTTGGAGCCTCAGTTTCTTCATCAGAAAAATGTGTATAATAGTATATGCTTTACAAGGATCCCTGGGTGGCTCAGCGGTTTAAGCCTGCCTTCGGCCCAGGGCGTGATCCTGGAGTCCCAAGATCAAGTCCCACGTCAGGCTCCCCGCATGGAGCCTGCCTCTCCCTCTGCCTGTGTCTCTGCTTCTCTCTCTCTGTGTCTCTCATGAATGAATAAATAAAATCTTTTTAAAAAAAGAAAGAGTATATGCTTTAGAGTTGTTTTGAAAATAAATTAGATAATCTACATAAAGCATCATGTACAATGCCTGACACATGGAAGAGTCCAGAACAATGAACTCTTTCTGTTGTTATGGCCTGAGCATCTCTCAGAAAGAGATACCATTCATTCATACTTATTCTTTAGCCACAGTTGAGAAGCTTCAATTCTACCCCAAAACATGAAAGCCTTTTCACTCAAGCACAGAGAAGTGGTCTGCAGAAAACTTACTCGCGTGGCCTTGGGGGCTAATCCAGCTTCCTGGAAAAATCTACTATTTTCCCAAGTTGCCAACAACAATTTCCTTCTTTTGGGTGGCCCCAAGCACAGCACTGGACTCTCATGGGCTATTTGAAAATTAAGACACAAAACGTACAAGCTACACTCCATGATTATGCTGGTCCTTCCATCGGAGAGATGTAACTTTGAAGGAGAGCCCACAAGAGATCCTGGGTGGGTGGGACTTTCCCAGACTCCACCTCTCTGCAAGTAAAATAATGAGGAAACACACAATAAAAGGATGCTGATTAAAAGAAAACTAGTATGGCTATTAAAATATCAGACAAATAGTTTTTAATTATAAAAGCACTATTAGGGAGAAGCATAGTCACTACATATGGTAAAAGCAATAGTTCATTTTTTAAAAAAACAATTAATTAACATATAGTGTATTTATTAGTTTCAGAGGTAGAGTTTAGTGACTCATCAGTTGCATATAACACCCGGTGCTCATTACATCAAGTGCCCTCCTTAATGCCCACCACCCAATTACCTAATCCCCCACCCACCTCCCCTCCAGCCACCCTCAGTTTGTTTCCTAGAGTTAAGTCTCTTACGATTTGTCTTCCTTTCAGACTTCACCTTATTTTTCCCTCCCTTCCCCTATGATGTTCTGTTCTGTTTCTTAAGTTCCATATATGAATGAAATCATATGATAATTGTCTCTCTGACTGGTTTATTTCTCTTAGCATAATACCTTCTGGTTCCATCCACGTTGTTGCAAATGATAATATTTCATTTTTTATGGCTGAGTAACGTATATATGTTTATGTTTATATATATATTTCTCCACATCTTCCTTATCCATTCCTTTGTTGATGGACATCTGGGCTCTTTCCATAGTTTGGCTATTGTGGACATTGCTACTATAAACATGGGGGGCATGTGCCCCTTTGAATCACTATCTTTGTATCCTTTGGGTAAATACCTAGTAGTGCAATTGCTGGATCATAGGGTAGCTCTATTTTTAACTTTCTGAGGAAACTCCACACAGTTTTCCAGAGTGGCTGTACCAGTTTAAAGCAACAGTTCATTAACATACATCCACCTGGATTGTACCTAACAAGATCACCTTAAAAAATATGCCCAAAACTTATGTAATTACAGGAAAATATTGAGAAATATTTCTCAGATCTAAAAGCATCTGAAGTGCTTTAAAAAAATAACTTAAACAAAAGAAAAGATCAGCTCCTGGTCCTGGTTCAGATGGACTTTACCGTCTAAGTCTACCTCTTCTCTTAATACATCTGAAACTCCGGACAAAGGAGCAGTATCTGAGGACTCTGAAAAGTAATAGCAGGTAGATTGAGGAGGGGAGTCAAACTTGAAGAATGATCCATTGGATGGTGAGTTTCTCATCCCCCTCCTGCCTTTTATGTGCTAACTTTGGTCTGAAGGAAGCCTAGCTGTGGACCAAAACTCTGACAGAACTATATCTTCTAGCCAGAAGACTGAGAAAATGGGCCACAGGAATGAGCATGTAGGACAAATTCTGGAGAAGAGAGAGCTGGAGAAGGAGAAACTCCAATTCTGTGTGTAAACCATCACCAACCCTGGGCTTGGCCAGAGTTGTGTATGTCCAGGACAGACCTAAATGTGGTACTACAAAGGCTTTGGTAACTGACTTGATCCTGGAAACCCACAAACAGAAGACAAGACCACATTTATGATCTGAACTCAACTGGGTTGATTGCCTGTTAAACCAAAACAAACCAAACCAAAACAAAACAAAAATCAACACTTTGCAGAGAACTTTAAAAAAGAAAAACAGGATTTAGATGCTTACAGCATAATATTCAAAGAAGACAGGATACAAAGCACCTTACTTGACACATGGAGAACTGGTAAATGTGACTATTTCTCAAGGGAAAAGACAATCAATGTAAATCCTGAGATGGCCTAGATGTTGGAATTATCAAATACTTTAAGGTGACTAATAGAATCATGCCCATAAGATAAAGGTAAACACCCTCAAATGGAAAGATAGAATTGGTCAGTAGAGAAATACAAACTACAAAAATAAGAATGCAATGGAAACCTTAGAAAGGGAAATGATAACATCTGAAATGAAAAAGCTCATTGAATGAGTTTACCAGCAGAGTGGGGTCAGCAAGCTTGAAGACAGATCAATAAAAACAACCTAATCTGAAGGAGAGAAAAGAAATTGAAAAAAAAATTAGCAGTGTTTTCAGGGGACTATGGGACAAAACCAAAACATCTAATATCCTGTTGTTAGAGCACCAGATGGAGAGAGGAAAGAAATTAGAACAGAAACAAGGTATTTTAAGAATTAATTACTGAAAAATCTCAAATTTGGTGAAAAAAAAATTATAGATTCAAGAAGCTCTGCAAATCTTAAACAGGATAAACTAGGAGGGAAACACACCTAGACACAGCCAATCAAACCGTTAGAAAACAAATATAGTGAAAAAAATCTTGAAAGCCACCAGAGGTAAGTAAAACATTATATATAAGGGAACAATGACTCACATGACTGAGGATTTCTCACCAGGAACCACGGAGGCCAGAAGATAGAATAACATCTTCAAAGTGCTTAAAGAAAGAACTGTTAAAACAGAATTCTATATCTAGAGAAAATATTCTTTAGGAATGATGGTAAAATGCAAGCATTCTCAGATTAAGAAAAAGTAAGAGAATTCTTTACCATCAGACCTGCTCTAAAATAAAAGCTATAGGGGGTCCTCCTATGGGCTTGAGATAAGTGATACCGGAGGGAAACTTGGAACTTCAGGAGCCAAAGAAGAGTGACAGAAATGGTAAATATCTGGGGAAGTATAATAGACTGTTTTTCTCCTTCTTAGTTCTTTAAATATGTTATAAAGCAAAAGTTATAACATTACTGGAGTTCTTAATATATTTAGAAATAATATCTATAACAATTATAATAGAGGGGAGAGAAACAAGATGTATGCAATTGTAAGGCTTCTACATTTTCCTATAAAATAGTAACTTGAGGTAGACTTTGAAAGTTTAGGAGTGTATATTGTAGTCTCTAGAAGAGCCACTAAAAAAAATTAATGTGAAGATGGGTGCCTGGGTGGCTGAGTCAGTTAAGTGTCTGCCTTCAGCTCAGGTCATGATCACAGGGTCCTGGGTCAAGCCCTGTGTCAGGCTCCCTGCTCAGTGGGGAATCCGCTTTTCTCTTTTCCTCTGTCCCTCCTCCTCTGTCCTTTCTCTGCTCCTGTACTCTCTCTCTCTTTCTCTCTCTCAAATAAATAAATAAAATTTTAAAAAATTAATATGAAGAGATATAGCTAAAAAAAAGCCAACAGAGAAATTAAAGTGGAATACCAAAAGATTCAAGTAATCTAAAAGAAGACAGGAAAGAAGAAACAGAACCAAAAACAGAGGAGACAAATGAAAAACAAATACTACAATGATAGCCCTGAATCCAACCATACTGATAACTACAATTAATGTAAATGATCTAAACATACCAATTAAAAAAACAGAGATGGCCAGATTGGATAAAAATAAGACCCAAGTATAAGCTGTCTACAAAAAACCCAGTTTAAATATAATGACATAGGTTCAAAAAAGGAAAAAGATATAAAGCAAATATGATAAAATGATTGAATCAAATGGTAGATACCTGTGACTTAATTATATTCTTTTGCTTTTATACCCTATATGCTTGATATATCTATAGCATAAGAGGAAGTTGGAAAAATACATTATCTCTGTGACTTCCCTTTTGCCTCAGATAAGTTCATGAAAGATCTTAAGATGTTTGGCCCCTATCTCACTGTCCCATCTTATTTCCTTCTAGCTCCCAATATAACTAGACCAGTGTAGGGCCTGAGAGCCTAGGATCTGGTATCAGGCAGCCAAACCTCAATTTCTACTTCCTACCTGCTGAGCATGGACAAAGAAATTAACTCATTTAAACCTCAGAAGGCTTCTACTGTAAAGTGGATAAAACATCACCTAACTGTAGGAATTTATTCGTGGGAGACACAGAGAGAGAAGCAGGCTCCCTGTGGGGAGCCCGATGTGGGAATGAAATGATATAGAATAGACTTGAGTAGAATGGGATGGAATGTTATGGAACTGAATGGAACAGAATAGAATTTTTAAAAAGTGAATTGGGTGTAGTTAATGTAAGTATTGTTTCAGTGTATGGGTATACAATGTCGTTCTTCCTGTGGGTTTTGGCCTAAAGAGGCTTGAGAAACACTAGTTTCCCATGATTCCTTTGGCCTGGGAGAGTGAACTCTCTGTCCTTCTCCAAGAGATTATCAAGACCCTACTTAACACCCACTTTTTTGGAGAAGTTTTCATGTGAGCCTCATTGTTATGGGCTGCCAGTCCTGACTAAGATCAAACCTGTCTTCACTGTGGGGCAGCTTCAGAAATGCAGTGGAATAGTTCTGGGTAATGGAGTAAACCTCAGGCCTTGTGTTCCAGATCTCCTAGCTAGGTTTCTACCTTATTTCTGTGATCCGGCCCCCATCTTGTGCTTTGACTCCAGTAACAGGCAGTATAGACACTCAGGGTTTAGCATGGATGGGTAGGAGTCTCTCAGGGCACTAGCGTAGCCATCAAAGAATTAAAGCTTAGTTAGTTCCTTCCTGCTCACTCCCATATTGGCCATGTCAAGGGTGATCCTTGCCTTGCTTCCCTAGAACAAGCCTCAGCACATCCATCCATTCCTTTGTTTTAACCATTCAGTACACATACCAGTTATATTCATTATTTGCAAACATGGAATTAGTGAATATTGGATCATGGCCCCAGGAGAAAAACGGGGTTAGATTTCTGAGAGCCTCTGGTTACAACATGTTTGTCAACCCAATAGGTAACTTTGTGTTATGTGTGTTTCTGTTTAAAGAGACTTTATTTAATATATATTGTTGATTCATCAACATTGACCTCACAGCCAACAGAGTAACACTTGCCTGAAGGAAGCTCCTCTAACCACGTACTTTCTCCATAAGGCACATCCCAGTCTTCTCACACTTAGGGACACAAGACAGCACCTTAGCACTGTGCTTGGGGCCATCTTAAACAGTGAAATCATCAACAAAAATCTCAAAATGTGGAAAATGTGGACTGAATAGACCGGGAAAAGGACACTTTATGGCATGAGAGCTGAAACAAGGAAATGTCCTCTCGTTTGGCCTCACCTGGGAACGTGTGCATAGGAGATACAAAATTTTCACTGCTTAGAGCACGTGGACATCCCTGAATGACCATAAAGGCATTTGTGAGTACTGATTTGGGGGTTACAAATACAATTTAGCAAGTAGGAGAGTTTACAGATATGGAATCCATAGAAAATGACAATCAACTACTTATCATGCATCAGTTTGCCAAGCACCAGGGTAGGGTGGTTCAGCACACAGCAACAACGGGCATGGCCCTTGTCCCATGGAGCCTACAGACCAGCATGGGAGACAAAACAAGTCAACAACAAGCAAGTACAGCTATCATTTCAAGTTGCGAAAAGTGCCATAAAGGAGATAGATGGTGGGGTGCAGGAATGAGAGTGAAAGAAACGCAGGTGATGGGGACCTCTCTGAAACCAGAAGTGTGAGAAGGAGCCAGCCATGTGACGAGAACAGTATGGAGAATGTTCCAGGCTGTGGGAAACCTACATGCAAAGGCCCTGAGACAGGAAAAAGCTGGGAGTCTCGTTTCAAGCATTTAGTCTACCAGCAAGTCCTTTCAGCTCTACCTTCCTAATATATCCAGACTTGAACCCTTTCCCCACCTTCCCTGTAACCCCTGCTTTGAGGACCAAAAGGATGCCAGTGTGGCCATGGCACAGAAGACCAGGGGAAAGTGGTCTGAAATGCTGGCAGGAGCTCGAGCATGAAGGGCTTTGTAGGTTCTGGAAAAGAAGTAGGGCCCTACAAGCTCTGCCCCTTGAGCTCCACAATTCCTGTCCCTTGTCCTGGGCCAAGGGTAGAATCTTCTCTGTGTCTTACCTATCCAAGTGGCCTGAAGCTCCTGGAGGATCCTTTCTCCTTATGTGCCACATCACCTCTGAAGACGCCCAAGCTGATATCTCCCACCTGGACCCACTCCTTTACCCCAAAATTCGTATTTCCAACTGTCCACTCAGTTACTTCAACTGGAACAACTAACAGGCATCTCAGATGTAACTTGTCCAAGAATGAGCTCCTCACTTCTCCTCTCCCCCACCCCCCAACTGCTCCTTCCCACAGTCTCGCCTCTCCGTTGATGACAATTTTATTCTCATTACTCAAGCCAAAAAGTTTGGAGTCATCCCTGATTCCTCTCTCACACCCCAGATTGAGTCTGTCAGCAAGTCCTTTGGGCTCTGCTTTTCAAATACATCTGGAATCTGACCATTTCTCACCATCTGCCCATCCCACCTACTTCAAGCCACCACCATTGGTCACTCAGATAACAGCAATAGTCTCAGACAGAGTCCTTCTGGTGCTTTGCCTCAGATGTCACCTCGTGCTGCCCTGCCCCCTCATAGCACTCCTTTAGGATCATCCTAATTAACATAGCAAAGAACCCCGTCCTGACCCCTTGACCACCTTCCTCAGCCATTTTTTTCCCATAGCCCTGATGATTCTCTATTGCATATAGCACTTTCTTATTTATTTTGCTTATTGTCTATCTCTTCTTACTAGAATGTAAACTCCCATGAGGGTAAGAGTGTTTGTTTCTTTTTGTCACCCTTGTGTTCCCAGCTCCTGGGCCAGCTGCAGAGGCAGCCTGGGAAAGTCATATTGGGCATCATGTTCAGAGGGCCCTGCACTTGGTTTAATGCTTTGCTCTTGTTATCTTGAAATCCTTATTAACTTTTGAAGAAGCCTCTTTCCTGTTTTCATCTTACACAAGATCCCCCCACCCCCAATTATGGAGCCGGCGGTCCTGAATGCCAGGCACATAGTAGGCACTCAGTTAATAGCTGAGGGAACGTTGAATGCAGTAGCTCACAAAGCAGATGGTAACGTAAATGGTTGCTGATGGACCGATTGGAGTGAGAGTTGACCCATTCACCCCATGTGTCCTTCCATCATTCCATGAAAATTATCCGAAGAGACTGGAGTTAAGATTTTTGCACACTGGTAGTGAGCCTCACGCATCATGCTCACCCTCCACAGACTTGAGGTATTTTGAGAATCACAATAGCATGTGATGTTGAGTACAACAGTCACCTTTTACAGAAGAGGAAACCAAAATGTGAAGACATTGCCTGAGGCCACGTGGCCAGGGAAAGGCATAGTGAGCTCCATGCTCTACCGTTGGCCAGGCTGCCTGGTAGGGCAGCTTCTCTGTCCTCAGGCTCTCCTTACCATTGCTCCCCAGTCATGGGCTACCCCTCCCAGACTCAGCTTTTTTTTTTTTTTTTTAAAGATTTTATTTATTTATTCATGATAGTCACACAGAGAGAGACAGAGAGGCAGAGACACAGGCAGAGGGAGAAGCAGGCTCCATGCAGGGAGCCTGATGTGGGATTCGATCCCGGGTCTCCAGGATCGCGCCCCGGACCAAAGGCAGGCGCCAAACTGCTGTGCCACCCAGGGATCCCCCAGACTCAGCTTTTGCTAACTTCACCTGTTCACCTTCTCGAATCGGAAAGAAACTGCTCTCAGACATGTATTTCTCATCGTGGGTTATCTCTTGTGTCACCTCTACCAGGTGGAGCTGCGTGTTTCAGGCCTCACTGAGGAACGAGAGGCAGTGCCCCTCAGAGAAGGACTTTCAGATCCTGGAAAGTAAGAGTTGAGGCCCTGGGATGAGGCCAACCTGAAGTCATTCCAGGTCGGGGCCCTCCAAATCTGTGCACACCACAAGCCAGGCCCTGGGTATAGAAATGGAAAAAAAAAAAAAAAATCCCACCTCTGGTCACAGATTCTAGAGAGCTATGAAGTGCTGAGGAAATCCATTTGGAGTAACACCTGTTATATGAAGGAGGAGGAAGAGGAAAGAGTCCATCATAACATAGGTGATCAGCCATGGATGCTGTAGTAACGTGTGTGGTGACAGGTGTAACCACATTTATCATGGTGCCCATTGCATAGTGTATATAGTTGTCGAATCACTATGTTGTACACCTGAAACGAATATAATATATAGGTCAACTATGTCTCATTGGAAAAAAAAATAGAATTGTTAATCACAGGATGAGTTTTGTTAGACAAAAATGGCAAGTTTCAGCTGGAGACACAAGTTTAAAACTCTTAAGTATACACGGCTGACATCTCAGGGGGCTGGGGCTGGCGGATTAAGTTGGAAGTTACTGTTCGCATCCTCTGGAACTTAGAAGCTAAAGACGGGGGCCAGACCTTGGTTAAGAAATATATGAAGAGCTGATTCTATAGGAGCCAGATAAAAAGATGGCAGTTCCAAATATTTGACCTTGGCATTCATCTTTGTGGTTTCATTTAAAAATGGCATGGCGTGGGGGCACCTGGGTGGCTCAGTGGTTGAGCATCTGCTTTTGGCCTCAGGTCATGATCCTGGGGTCCTGGGATCGAGTTCTGCATCAGGCTCCCTGTAGAGAGACTCCTTCTCCCTCTGCCTGTGTCTCTGCCTCTCTCTGTGTGTCTCTCATGAATAAATAAATAAAATATTAAAAAAATATATGGCATGGTGTTTGTGTGTGCGCCTGAAATTTTCAGAATTGATAAAGCTCTACATATTAAAATTAGAAATAAGAGAAATATATAGAACATAAGAATATAATATATAATATGAAAAATACATATCCAATGGATATTTTATATATAGGGTAAAAATAAATATAAGTAATAATAAATATATAATGTACCAAAATAGCATA
Source organism: Canis lupus familiaris (assembly GCF_011100685.1). Lineage (NCBI taxonomy): Eukaryota > Metazoa > Chordata > Mammalia > Carnivora > Canidae > Canis > Canis lupus. Next base: position 29,095,173 of record NC_049252.1, read on the forward strand.
TAAAGTAATAAAAAATTAAATAATCAAATAAATAGATATTTGAATTCTATTGTGAGCTTGCTTTTTGCACTCAGCCATACCTTCCCTATTGTATTAGAACGCTTGTTTTGGCAAGTGAAAGAAACTGAACTCAGCTCAACTTAGGATACAGGGGGATTATATTTTTTTTCTTTTTTGCTTCTCTCATTAGAAAAGTCAGGGAGTGGGTTCAGCAATGAACGAGCCGGGACTCTCTCCACCTCTCCTCTGTTACCACAGGTTGGCTCTCCCAGGCATCATTCATTCCAATTCTGGCTGCAGACTCGTTGTCCTCTTGCCAGAGGAACCCGCTGCCTCAGCCCCAGGCCTCCATGGCTTGATGCCCAGACTGGCAGAGGGAGCTTCTCTTTCTCCTAGCAGCATCGTGTCAGATCCATGGGTGAGCTGGGTGGCCCTGCCTGGTCACATGCCCCTCAGCCTTCCAGGTTGGCAGGAATGATGAGGTACTGTGATTGGCCAGGCCTGTGTCATTGTCACCTCCTCCTCAGAGGGCAAGACATCACGTGACTCAGCCCCCTACAACCACATCTGCTTGGGGTAGCAGCAGCTCCTCAAAGGAACAGGGAAGGCACACAACAATTGCCCATGATTCTGGCTTTTTTCCTTGTGCTAACAAGAGACATTTTCTCTCTGAGACTGATACAAAGCACCGTTTTATGAAGAATGTTTCATAAAGCCATTTTTCTGAGCTGTTTCCATATTCTGGGCATTTTGTGCTCCAGTCAGAAGACTTGAGAGAAGAAAAATTTCCCAATCTGAGGATCAACTTATTTCTTGTTCTGGGAGCATTTGATAAATACACGGGCTCTAACATCAAACTACGGAGATTCCACACAGTAAGGGAAGCCGTCAACAAAATGAGAGGACAGCCAACTGAAGGGAGAACTTACGTCCAAATCATGTATCTGATAAGGGGGTAACATCCAAAATACATAAAGAACTCCTAGAACTCCATCGCAAAAAACGATCTGATTAAAAACTGTCCAGAGTTTATGTGCTGCGAAGCAGGTGTTGTTAGCTAAAACTACAGCGGCAAGCATTTTACAATATAGTAAGTGTATCAGATAATACATCGTACACCTTAAACTTAAAAAACCTTAGTTGTCAAATGTATCTGAATAAAGCAGGTGAGTGGAGGAGGGGAGCAGAGAGAGAAAGAAATTTTTAAAAAAACGGCCAGAGGATCTCAAGAAACATTTTTCCATAGAAGACGTACAGATGGCCAGTAGGTACATGAAAGGTGCTAACCATCACTCATCATCTGGGAAATGCAAATCAAAACCACAGAGAGATATCACATCACACCTGTCATAATGGCTATTTATCAAAAAGACAAGAAATAACAAGACTTGGGGGAGGATGTGGGGAAAAGGGAACACTTGTGCACTGTGGGTGGGAATGTAAATTGGTGCAGCCTCTATGGAAAGCAGTATGGTGGTTCTTCAGAAAATTACAAACTGAGCTACCAGATGATCCAACAATTCTACTTCTGGGTACTTATCTGAACAAAAGGAAAGCTAATTCAGAAAGATGCATGTACCCCCATGTCCATGGCAGCATTATTTACAATCACCAAGATACGGAAATAACTCGAGTATCTACTGACACAGATGAATGGGTAAAGAAACACAGCATAGATGTACAATGGAATGTTACTCAGCCATAAAAAAGAAGTCTTGCCTTTTGTGACAATATAGATGGGACCTTGAGGATATTACCTTAAATAAAACAAGTCAGACAGAGAAAAACAGATATTGTAAGATCTCACTTATTTGTGGGATCTAAAGAGCAAAGCAAACAAACAAAACACCAGGCTCACAGATACAGAGAACAGGCTGGTGGTTGTCAGAAGCAAGGAATAGGGGGAGGACGAAATGGGTGAAGGTGGTCAAAGGATACAAACTTCCAGTTGTAAAATAAGTAAGTCATGGGGGGGTAATAAACTGCATGGTGACTACAGTTCACAGTACTATAATGCACATTTGAAAGTTGCTAAGAGAGTGGATCTTAAAAGTTCTCATCACAAAAAAAAAAAAAGAATTTATGACTATTTATGCTGATTGATGTTAACTAGAGTTACTATGGTGATCATTTCGTAATATATACAAATACTGAATCATAATGTTTTACACCTGAAACTATAATGTTATAGGTCATTATGTTGTACGCATGAAACTTTAATGTTATATATCAACCATACCTCAATTAAAAACAAAACAAAACAAAACAAAAACTGGGGCACCTGGGTGGCTCAGGGGTTGAGCATCTGCCTTTGGCTCAGGTCACGTGATCCCAGAGTCCTGGGATCAAGTCCCACATCGGGCTCCCTGCATGGAGCCTGCTTCTCCCTCTCCCTATATTTCTGCCTCTCTCTCTGGGTCTCTTATGAATAAATAAATAAATAAATAAATAAATAAATAAACAAATAAATAATAAAAGCTTTAAAAAATAAATAAGTAAAACAAAACCCAACCAACCAAAGTAACCTGTGGGCTCTGGAGCCAGACAAACCTAGGTTTAAATCCTGCCTCTGCTGCAGAATGTAGGAACTTGGGAACATTAGTTAGAGTCTGTTGGCCTCACTTTTCTCATCTGTAAAATGGGGATAAAATATACCCCTTAGTTTTAGGGTAAGAATCAGATAACATGTATTATGAGATAGCCAGGATTTCAGCAGATGTTCTTTTATGTACCTTCTCCTTCAAGTACCAACTCCTTTTATGTACCAACTCCTTCAAGTACCATAATTCTTTACCCCTTGAGAAGCCCTGGAAGAGCAAAATGTGATAGCCCACAGGGACACTCTATGCATACTCTTATTTTTAAAAAAATATTTAATTTATTTATTCAGGAGAGACACAGAGAGTGAGGCAGAGACATAGGCAGAGGGAGAAGCAGGCTCCCCTAGAGGAGCCTGATGTGGGACTCAAATACCAGGACCCCAGGACCACTACCCAAGCCAAAGCCAGGTCCTCAACCACTGAGCCACCCAGGTGCCCCTATGGATACTCTCTTTTGCCACATTCATTGTACTGAAATAATCCAGTAAAGTCTTTTCCTTTTCCACTGAAGGGTAGTTTCCTTGGAACCTAGATTGTATTATCCATTTTTATGTCCTCAGTGTCAAACTCCATGCCTGGAACACAATAGGAATTCAGTCAATGTGGAGGAGCTAAACCATCAGCCAAAGCTTTTGAGTGTGACTGCTCAATGGTGCCCTTACAAAAGCAAGAGGGGTGTGAGTTACATGCAGGCAGACTTGCTGAACCTGGGATACATGTTTATCTGGACCCCAGATGGACATGACATCTCACTTGTTAGAGGTAGCAGAGGGAAGAGGTGGAGGTCCACTGCCTGGGCGTGAATCCTTACTCCGTTATCCCCCCACCTGTGAAAACTTGGGACAATCTCCTTGATATATCTGTGCCTCAGTATCCTTGTGTTCAAAATGGGGACATCGGTGATGCCAACCACACAGGGCTGTAAAGAGAATTAAATGAAATAATGCAAAAAAAATCATCCCACAAAACCCCCAAACACAACTCATTACATGGTCTGTATCCCATATTACAGATGCTAGAATAAAAGCCACTGCAGGGCAGCCCCAGTGGCGCAGCGGTTTAGCGCCGCCTGCAGCCCGGGGTGTGGTCCTGGAGACCCGGGATCGAGTCCCACATCAGGCTCCCTGCATGGTGCCTGCTTCTCCCTCTGCCTGTGTCTCTGCCTCTCTCTCTCTAGCTGTGTCTCTATGAATAAATAAATAAAATCTTTAAAAAAAAAAAAAAAAAAAAGCCACTGCATGGGAAGGGGTCTGATCTGAGACCACACGGCTTGCAGGGCGGTCACTGTATTTGCAGGAGTACAGGTTAGCTGCTGCAACAAAAACGTTCCCAAGTTCCAAGGCGGAAGATTCATCAAAATAGAAGTTGACCTCTGCATGTAACCGTGCAGAGGTCAGCAGTTCAGGATGGTTGGGTCAGCTCTGTGTCCTCAGGAAGAACTTTCCATCTCTGTATCTGAGGAGAATGTGCTGGGAAGGGAGGGAAGTATACTTCCAATTTTTTGAGGGCAAGATCAAGGTATGACACCCCCCCCCCATCACTTCTGCTAAGGTTGCCTAGTCACATGACCACTTCTGCTGCAAAGAGGGCTGGGAAATGTAGTCTTGAGCAAGGCAGTCATGTTGGTGGCTGAAATGTTTAGACTATAGCCAAGTAGAAGGACAGAAAGGTAGAAGGACCTTGTTACACCATAGCTGGGAAGAAGGATAGAAGAACAACCAGGAGCCTGCCATAGCCACTCAGGACCTCATAAAAAATACAAGAGTGATGGTTACCTCTTGAGAGGGCTCTTCGCTGGGTTCCCGTAGCAGCAATGCTTTGTACAAAGCCAGCTCCCCATGAACCAGGGGGGAGTTTAGGAAATGATTCAGGCTCCCTGGCTGACTCAGACACTGATCATCCTGGAGAGAAAAGTAGCCATACACCCATTTGGGGCTTGGAGTTTAGTTTATAATAATAATAATGACTTTGGCACAGAAAACTTCCTGAGGGTTAATGAATGACTGGCTGGATTAATAGCCCAAATCGCTGCCTGCAGTCTATCAACTCCTTCCAGCTTCATATTAATCTACAGGAAATTCTTTGTACACCCAGCTATTACGGCTTCAATCTCACAAAATAAAAATGAATGGAGGCTTCACTGGAACTTGGAAAAAAAACTTGGTCACCATTGTGTGTGGCCACCATGCTATTATTATTTTTTTTTTTTTCAGGCACATTTCCTGCATTTTCTTTGGTTCCCTTTCTGGCTTCGGTTTGCTGCAGTGGCAGCAACTGTACCAGCAGCTGGCCCTTTAGATTAGCTTTAATCCCCTTGCTATTTATAGCACATGCTGTAAAGCTGGTGACACGTGTGATGTCTTCCCAGCTAGACTGGGAGCTCCATGAGGTCAGAGACAACCAGTAGACTCTGGCTCTGCAGACCCTGGCCACAGTGCTGCTCTGCAGCCATTTGTTGCATTTAACCAAAAGGAACAGCGGCTGAATTTTGAACAAGTTACTATTGGTCCAGTGGATTCCTGAGAGCAAACCTGGGAATCTCTGCATTTAGCTGGGTTTAAGGTAGTGTGTACTTATAGCTCATCAAAATTTGATCTGTGTTTCCCCAAAGAACAACTTGAAATAGAAAGGCAAGGATGTAGGAGTAGTTGTAGAAGACGATGTCTATGTCATCAAACTGTCACTTGTGAAAGGAAACCACGGGATGCTAAAGTAACTGGTGACTTCTCTTGCCTATAGGGACTCCCACTGCTTCTCTGGGCTGAGAGCTCTCTGCCAGGAGATGTCAGTGATGAAATAAGCATGTTTCCCTCGGCAAAGTCCCCTGGTTCAGGGAATTCGAGTTCATGGATAGCTCCAGATTTCCTCTGCCATGCTATTTCAACTCCTACCTTCTTGTCTGTTGGGCATGTGGTCAGCATCTGAGAAGGCCTGCCAAGTGAAAAGGGCAAGCCCTGAGCAAAGATTTTACAAGAACATCTTGTCATTGAGGCTCGGTGAGCTGAGCCATGCAGCAACATCAACAGGGCCCTGTCTCGGTGGAGGATGGTCACCTGTGCCATAAATAATCTTTTACTCTGATTTCTCACTCATACCCCGGGGTGAGCTTCAGACAGTCCTGCTCCCCTACCCCCTAATTACACCAAACTAGGTGAGTCCCAGCTCCAGCGAAGCCCTGGCATCCGTGGAGGTGTTGGTGGCTTTTTAAACCAGGGGGGGAAGATTGAGTTAAAGAAACAGGAAGCCTGATACAGCGATGGAGGTTAGGTAGGAATAGAATTAAGGGCTTAGAAAATGCTTGTTTCCTTCTGTTGTTGTTATGAGAGCTGATAAGGGGATTTCAGAGTTTCAGTGGGGGAGCCTTGGAAAAGAATGAGGGAGTTTAATCAATTAGAGGGACCTTCCCAACTTACATTCCCCAGTGTTTGTGGCATGGGAACTTTGCCTGAGGTAAGGGTGCCAAAAACAGAAAGGAAAGCTCCCCAACATGAAGCTTTGACGTGCTGTCATCTTCTGGCTACGGGTCTTTGCTTTTCTTTTTTCTCTTTTCAACCCAGGATATGAAATGGGCTGTGACCCTTTTGATAACATAATGGCATCATGTCCAAGCAGGACACAGCTAACCAGAAATGTGCTTATATGTCAAAGTATAGCTTCTTAGAGCTAGCTAAGGTCAAAACATCTCTATTAAAGGGCATAGGGTCTAGTGAAGTTTTCCTAAGTAAAAAAATATTGCATAGTAACAGACTTCCATGATAAATTGTGTTCTCAGAAGATAAAGCGACAGATACTCGTAGCTCTTCTACCAAGAGCTTTTAGAAAGTAAGAAAAGCATCCCTCACCCTTTCAAGTAATAATGACCCATCAGATTTTGTAACCAGTAGCACTTGAGCCATCCTTTAACTTCTCTGAGCATCAGATTCTTCATTAAGTTCAATGAAATACCTTCCTAGTCTACCTTTCTAGGGTTTTCAGAGGAGTTAAAAAAATGAAAGGGAAAATTCAACACCTGCCAGGCAAACAGGTCTCAAGCACAGGCTCTAGCACCAGGGGAGCAACATCTCTCACTGATGTGCTGTCCTTCAGATCTCCTTTAGAAAAGGCATCCACTGAACTTCAAGACTAGAGCCCTGGATCGTAAAGCCCCGGATTCTATCTACTCCATTCATATTCTGTTATTTAGCTCCCAAGGGCTCCCAAGAGATGTTTTTTTTTTGTTTGTTTTTTTTTTTTTTTTTTACACCTTTATGTAAGTCCACTGCACTAGGGAAGCAGGTGGGCACAAGCAGATCAGCACTTTATACGGCGGTGTGAAGACTGAGACGTGACCAGAGGAAACAAAGCACAAAACTGAATTTCATGACACCCTTAAGAATGACTTGTCTTAGTCCAGGGGCGCCTGGGTGGCTCAGTTGGTTAAATGTCTAACTCAGCTCAGGTCACGATCCCAGTCTCCTGGCATAGAGCCCTATGTCAGGCTCCCTGCTCATCCAGGAGTCTGCTTGTCCCTCTGTCTTTCCCCCACTCATTCTCTCTCTCTCTCTCTCTTAAATAAATAAATAATCTTTTTTTTTTTTTTAAATGACCTGTCTTACCCCAATTTTTACTTGGTGCTTCTCAATTTTCCAATGGATATTTTGAGGAACCAATAGAATTCAATGATAATTCTCTTTCTCACACTTGCCCCTCCTCCTACTAATTTTCAGTGGGGAATGATTTTGTCCTGATCTGTGGCGTCTCAGAAGCAGCGTGGTGTAACAGAAACAATGTGAGGCTGCGAACAGGCCGGAGTGTGAATTCCAGCTCCACTCACCTGCTGAGTGGCTTGAAACAAGGCAGAGAAAACATCTCTGTTTGCTCATTTTATTAGTTTCCTGTTGCCACTGGAATATATTACCACAAACCCGCCTTAAAACAATACACATTTATTCTCTTATAATTCTAGAGGTCAGAGGTCCAAAATCAACTTCACTGCGTTGAAGTCACGTGTCAGCAAGGCCACGATCCTCTCCGGGGGCTGTAGGGTGAGTCCTTTTCTCTGGCTTTTCCAGCCTCAAATGCTGCATTCCTTCTATTTCTTGGGTTTTGGGCCCTTCCTCTGCCTTCGTGCCAACAGCATAAGCATCTTGCTTCAGTGGTCACATTGCCTTCCTTCCCTCTGCCTCCTTCTTGTAAGAACATTTGTGATTGCATTTAGAGCCCATCCGGATACTGCAGATTAAAGATTCATTTTAAGATCTTTAATCACATCTGCAAAGTCTGTTTTGCCATATAAAGTAACATTCACATATTCCAGGGATGAGGGAATGGACATCTTTGGGGGCCATTATTCAGCCTGCCGTATCCATCTGTTAAGATGGTAATCCTTATTCTAAAGGACACTAAAGGTGAAACAGGTAACATTCATGAAAGTGCACAGAGTGGAAGTCAATAAATGTCACTGAGTCTGGAAGAGGGAGGAGTTGACCTCCTATTGGCAGGTTTCTACCCCGGATGGAGTCAATGAAGAACGACAGAAGCTGGACTGACGTGAACTGGGGCATGCTCGGGAGCTGAGGGGGCTGTAGGTGCCAGTGGGCCTGGACATAGGATGACTCCAGGAGCAGGCTCAGAGGAAGGCAGAAGGCAGAAGGTGCTTCTAGAAAGGGATCCAGATGCTCATAACCAGGGAAGACAGGGCTTTATGATCTCCCTTGGAGCATGATATGGATTTGTGTCTCCCAAGTGGGAAGCTTATTATTTTTACTGCTTAGAGACCAGATAGTGCCTGGTTACCCCATAATGCCAGGAGCTGGCAAGCCAAACTCCCCCATCAAGTGTCTTAATGCGTTTGGGGCCCAAGCCACAGCCACAGCTGCAAACATCATCCTTCCTTTGCTGGAGCTGGATGATCAGCAGTCAGTTGTGACATTACACAGGAAGAGAAGACACAGAAACATCTTCTGTTTTCACGAAGGCACTATGGTTACCTGCCCCGTGGGCTATTAATCTTTACTTCATCCCTTTTCCCCATAAAGTTGTATTATCCTGGAAAATGAGATGACTTCTCAGCAACCCTGGGACAGGCGGTTGGGGCCAGGGTGTGCAGCCTGGAAGCACCACCATTCCTCTGGCCTCTGGGGGACAGCTACCTGTGCGCAGAGGTGAAGGTGTGCTCAGGGCAGGAGAAGTCAGGAGGGGGGCATGGCCCAGAGAAGGGCTCTCCCAAGGAATGCTGCAGGTCCTCAGAGTCCACCCAGGAGATAAGGAATGGCCATTGGGCTTCTGCTCGCATGCACCTGTGAACTCATACCGCAGGAGCATGATGCATTCATTCTTTGTAGAATTGCTTGAGCCCAGCAAATATTCTTTTGGTCGCTGTAAGAGAGTAAGAGGAGGCAATGGTCACACTCTACCTCTGCTTGCCTTTCCAGGTGCTTTCTGAGACTTCTCTCCTCTGACTCATCCAGTAACTCGGGGTTGGGGAGATTGGGCAGGAGCTGAGATGCAGCATGAGACCTACAGGAACGGGGCCAGAGAGCTTGAGTGGCTTCTCAGTCACACAGCACACAGATGGCCAGCCTGCATCCAGGGCTCCATTCGCAACACCAAGAACCAGGAACTTGCCAGCGTCTGACCCTCTTTTATGGCTTTATTCATTCTGAGGACCATCTTTTTCTGTTCCTCAGAGCCATCTTGTTGAGGTCTTTAGTGATCAGCCACCCCAGTTTGCTCAGGACTCAGGGGTCTCGTGGACTGAGGATTTCCAGTTCTAAAACTGGAAATGTCCTGGGCAAATTAGGACGAGTTGGTTGCCCTGTGTAAGGCCTCCTACTGGCACACAGTCACCTGGCCAGAGGGGATTTGGGAGGTAGGGTGGGGAGCATGGCTGTGTCTGGGCTTCTCCAGTGGCTGCACAGCCCTGTGTCCTGTCAAGGTCCATTTGGGAAAATAGAAGGCCCTCTACGTACTTAAAACAGATGGACTATAATGCAAGGAATTGGCAGGGAAACTGAGGAGCCAAATAGGGATCTTCCAACAGCTCAGAGATTAGCAACAACAGACACTAAGACAGGGGCACAGGGAGGAAGCAGAGCTGCTGGACCCAGGGGGTGAGGTCACCCCCTCAACTCCCTCACCCAGCAGGTGAGTTCGCCATCAGAAACTGGATCCACTGTGGGCCTGACCTGTGGAAGCCAGAGTCATGAAAGTGACGTGGCTATTGGTGGAGATGCTGATGCTGGGCAGAAAGAAGGAAATGCATTGACTTGACCCTACCTCTTGCCATCTGGTCTCCTACCGGAACTTTCTCCTCTTGTTTTGGAAGGCCCAGGGGGTGTGGACTATGAGCTAAGGACTGGCTCGTTAGGTAGGCAGGAAAGCTTTAGAATGCCTGGGCTTCCTGTCCTGGAGAGAGACAGGACTTCTTCACATGTTGGCTTCATTGCTGACACATGGATTTAGAATCAATCCCCCGTGACAATCAGCACTTGGATCAAAGAAGCTCAGAATCATCACACATGGAGCTGAAAGGCATCTCCAAGATCATCCATTCAGAGGGGTCAGAGAAGCCTGGGCAGCTGATGGAGGGATGGCGGGCTGCTGGTGTCAGGACCAGAATGGGTCCTTCTGCCCTCAGGCCCATGGGGGGCAGAAGGTGCTGATGGAGTGAGCCGGACCCAGGCCTCCACTGGCAACAGTGGGGGCATCGGCGGGAGACCCCTGGCCTTAGGAGGCTAATGGCCATCCCTGCAATTGTTCATTGCAAGAGAAGGAAACCTTTTTCAGGGAAACAAATACGGCCGGATGCTCTGATTCGTCCTTTATCCAGAACGACGACAGGAGGGAAACACCGAAAAATTGAGCGCTTTGATTTCCTGGGGTGATGAGACTGAGAATTCATTTATTTATTTGTTTATTTTTAAAAGAAGTCTTTATTTAACTATCTATTTATTTTTAAAAGATTTTATTTACTTATTCATGAGAGACACAGAGAGGCAGAGACACAGACAGAGGGAGAAGCAGGCTCCCTGCAGGGAACCCCATGCAGGACTGGATCCCAGGACCCCGGGATCATGCCCTGAGCCAAAGGCAGATGCTCAACTACTGAGCCATCCAGGTGCTCCAAAGTTTTTTTTTTTTAAGATTTTATTTATTTATTTGACAGAGAGAGAAAGAGGGAGAGAGCACAAGCAGGGGGTGCAACAGGCAGAAGGAGAAGGAGAAGCAGACTCCCTGCTGAGCAAGGAATATGATTTGGGTCTCCATCCCAGGACCCTGGGACCATGACCTGAGCCAAAGGCAGATACTTAACTCACTGAGGGACTGAGAATTTAAATTTAAACAGAAAAATTATTCTTCCGGGGACACCTGGGAGGTTGAGCATCTGTCTTCAGGTCAGGGTGTGATCCCAGGGTCCTGGGATCAAGTCCCACATTGGGGTGCCCGCAGGGAGCCTGCTTCTCCCTCTGCCTGTGTCTCTGTCTCTCTCTCATTTATTCATGTCTCTCATGAATAAATAAATAAAATCTTAAAAAAATTCTTCCGTTTTGTTCTCCAGTAACACTATGCTGCTTTAACAAACTGTAGACAGAATATAATGTACCTAATGTGTGTGTTCCTTACCATTCAGTCATCCCATAAAAGTTTATTAGATGCTTAATATTGAGCGAGAGGGCATGGCTGGCGTTCTCTCCAGTATTACCATCTGTGCGCCAGGAACTGGAGTGGGCATGGGAACTGGAGTCTCCCCCTGCCTTCGTCCTCTACACACCCCTTCCTTGATTCTCAAGCTCCACCACCACGGGAGGGACACCAATGTGCCGTGGCGCCCTGGTGATGCTATCTCTTCACTTTTGCCTGCACCTGCTCTTGCAGGAACCCCAACCCCTTGGCAAGGCTCACCTCCAGTTGTTTATCTACACATTTGCAACAAGCATAACTCATTTCATTCTTCCTTAGCTGAATGTAGCTCATATTGGAGCCCTCGACTTACCATGTCATTTTAGGGTTCCTGCATTTTCCCTGGGATTATATATGTTTCGGGGGCTTTGGTGGGGCAGAAGCAGTCACAGGATCCTACTCACCTACATGTGGACAAGAAACACAGGGCAATGGACTGCACGGAGCTTCCAGCAGGGGAGACCCCCCCCCCCCCCGGCAACCCATGTGGACCAACAACCATGGACATCTCCATGGGCATCAGCAAGAATCTGATGGATCTTGGCACAGAATCTGATGGATCTTGGTCCCTGATGGGACTGAGGACCCATCACCTGGTAGGTTTCCCTGCTCTGGGGTCTGGATTCTCCTTCTTGGGTGCTATCTGGGCAAAGAGGCACAGGAATTCCCTGCTATCAGATTCTAAATGGAGGTTTGTCCTGGGGTGGGGGAGTAGGGCCCTTCTCATTGGGCCCACCAACATCTAAGACTCTTTGCTTCCCTTTTCTCTTCTCATTTGTGGGATTAGATGGGCACACTTGTTCATTGGGTGTTCTTTTAAATCTATCATCTAGAGATTGGCCCTTTCCATGTCTCTTGGAAACTGAAAACCAGAAGACCAGAAGACTTTTCCTTTCTTTCTTTCTTTCTTTCTTTCTTTCTTTCTTTCTTTCTTTCTTTCTTTCTTTCTTTCTTTCTTTCTTTCTTTTTCTTTCTTTCTTCTTTCTTTTCTTCTTTCTTTTCTTTCTTTCTTTCTTTCTTTCTTCTTTCTTTCTTCTTTCTTTCTTTCTTTCTTTCTTTCTTTCTTTCTTTCTTTCTTTCTTTCTTTCTTTCTTTTAGATTTACTTATTTATTTGAGAGAGAGAGAGAAAGAGTGAGGGTGAGTGGGGAGAGGGAAGAGGGGAAAAAGGAGAGGGAGAGGGGAAGGAGACTCCCTGATGAGCATGGAGCCCCACTTGGGGCTGGATCCCACCACCCCGAGATCACAACTGAAGCCAAAATGGAGAGCCGATCACTTAACCAACTGAGCCACCTAAGCACCCAAACCCATAAGATTTTCTTTTATTGCATTCCTTCCCTGGGAAATGGGCCCTGAATGCTACCTCTAAAGTTTGAAGAGAAGAAGAGATTGCCAAAGGTATAAGGAAATTGTGAGTAAGCCATTGTTTCCCATTTCAGTAATATTGTCCTGCCATCTGATATATCCATATATCTGTAGATACATGGATAATCAAAATTCTAGAGGGCCTAAATATTTAATTATAAGTGAGGATCTCTTTTGATAGATTACGGAGGATTTTTTATTTTCTTCTTTTTAATTAACTATATTTTAAAACTCTACACCTGTTTGTTAGATGATCTCATCCATAACAGTGCCTTTAAACACCATCTCTAATGTGCCAGTAATCTCCATATTTATGTCTACAGCCTAAGCCTCATTTCTGGGCTCTAGTTGTGGGTGTAGCATCTACACTTGGAGGTCTCCTAGGTGTCACTGATTTAAAAGCCTAAAATGGAAATCTTGAATCTGTGTTCTCCCACTCTTGTCCAAAAAATTTAAAAAGAACTCTTTTCTTTGTATTTTTCATCCCAGTAAAAGTCACTTCAAATCTCTCAAGTCGGATTTTTTGAGTAATCCTTGACTCCCACCCTCTCCCCACGACTTTCTATCCATTTGTAGTTGATCTATGTTTCGCTCCAAAATACACGTGGCTGTTGCACTCCACGTGCCCTCCTGCCACCCTGCTGCATGCCCAAGTCATCTCCCACTTGCATGAACTTACAGACTTTTCTCCTCCTCTTGGGCAAAGTTTTCCTCATTGATTACTGGGAGATTAGGTAATTATTAACAAAGTTGAATAAAGAGATCCCCAAGGTTTCCCACTCTGGGGCACACTGGATGGTGTCATGAGAACATCACCTTTGTTGCAGACCAGTGCCTTCAATATCAAATGTCCTTGTGACTTTTCTTTTTTGGTTCATATCTGGGAACCCAGTTTGCTCACTGGATATGGTTCGCCTGTTCTGATCAGCCGCTGTGTGGACCTCGCTGGCTCAGCTCCTGCCGCTCTGGAGGATGGCTGATGGCATGATCTCTTTGAGGTCTGCCCAGGGCTCCTACAAGTCAATTGCTCATGTGCGAGGGAGCCAGAGCTTATGTGGCTCCAAATACACTTTTTTTAAAAAAAATATTTTATTTATTTATTCATGAGACACACAGAGAGAGAAGAGGAGACACAAGCAGAGGGAGAAGAAGGCTCCCTGTGGGGAACCCAATGCGGGACTCAATCCTAGGACCCTGGGATAACAACGTGAGCCGAAGGCAGATGCTCAACCACGGAGCCACCCAGATGTCCCTCCAAATACACTCCTGATGTGATGAAAATCCACTTACTTTTTCACATGAAGATATTCATCCTTTTTCACTTCTCATTCCTTGTTGCATTTCTTCCATCTGGGGTTATTTTTCTTTTGCTTTTTGATACTGATCTACTGGTGGTGAATGCTCTTGCTTTGTGTTTGCTTGTTTTCATAGCCCCAAAATATCTGTATTTTGCTGTAATTTTGGAATGATATTTTCCATTGGTAGAGGATCTAGGTTTTTCTTTTGGTCAGTTGATCATTACACAATCACCTGGCTTCCATTGTGGCTTTGGAGAAGCAAGTTGATTCTATCTACAGCTTCTTTAAAGGCAATCTTTTTTTTTAAAAAAATTTAATTTTATTTAAATTCAATTAAGTAATATAACATATTATTAGTTTTGGAGGTAGAGTTCAGTGATTCATCAGTTGCATATAACACCCAGTGCTCATCCATCAAGTGCCCTCCTTAAAGCCCATCACCCAGTTACCCCATCTCCCCACCCACCTACCTTCCAGCCACCCTCAGTTTGTTTCCTGGAGTTAAGAGTTTCTTACAATTTGTTTTCCTTTCTGATTTCATCTTATTTTAATTTTCCCTCCTTTCCCCTATGATCCTCTGCTTTGTTTCTTAAATTCCACATATGAGTTAAATCATATGTCTTTCTCTGATTGAATTATTTTGCTCAGCACAATATCCTCTAGTTGTATCCACGTCCTTACAAATGGTAATATTTTGTTTTTGATGGTCTAATAATATTCCACTCTATCATCTATCTATTATCTATCTATCTATCTATCTATCTATCTATCTATCTATCATCTATCATCTATCATCTGTCATCTTTTGTTTATCCATCCCTCTGTCAATGGACATCTGGGCTTTTTCCATAGTTTGTTTATCATGGACATTGCTGCTATAAACATTGGGGTACAGGTGCCCCTTTGGATCATTAAGGCAATCTCTTTCTTTCTGACTCTTCCTCCCTCCATTTTTTCTTCCTTCCTTCTTTCCTTCCTTCCTTCCTTCCTTCTTTCTCTTTTCTGAAAATAAGGATTTCTTTTTCATTATTCTGCTTGGTTGGGATTCACTGGTCTTCTTGATTCTGTGGATTTTTGAGTGTCTTTCATCAGTTCTGGATAACTATCCATCATTTTCTATATTCAAATATTTTTTTCTGTGACTTTCTGCCTGTTTACTCCTTCTGATATTTCTATTAAATGTATATTAGGTTTACTCATTATATACTCTATTATCCTTTCTTCTGTCTTTTTTTAAAAAATTTTTTTTCTCTTTTTTCTTTTTTTCTTTTGTCTTTTTAATCTTTTTGTCTCCCCATACTATAATCTTGAATGTTTCTTCTGCTTTAGTTTTAGCATACAAATTCTCTCTTTAGCTATGTCTAATGTGTGGTTAAACTACCCACTGGGTCCTTAGTTTTAACTAACATATTTTCACATCTAGTTCCTCTTCGATATATATATCAGTTGTGACCCTTTTAATAGTTTCCAGTTCCTTGCAAAAAGTTTCAAGCTTTTTGATTATTTCTTTAAATATAGTAGCCAGAATTGTTTGTCTGTATCTAGTAATTTAAATATCTAAAATCTTTGTGGTTATTTCTTTTGTCTCTTGGCTCCACTCACGGTATCGTATTTTCTCAAATGTCCGATTGTCTCTAAATATGGCCAACTCCAGTTATTTCTGGGCATGCCCAAAGAAACACCCAACATGGGTTCATGACTATAACCTTTCCACAGTTATCCACCATGGTCTTCCTCTCCTGTCCTGGTAGCCCTTAGTTACATTCAGAAAAAAACCCTGCTATCCCCAGAGCTATGTGAAATCATGTCATTTTTGCCTTCAATGAAAGTTGTCTCCTGCAGGTCATTGTCACTTCCTCAGACAACCAAGGCTGCTCCTGTTTGTTGTGTCAACGTGCTAAGGAGTTCTCAGAGGGCCAGAATGAGACTGCATTCTGGTTCTCAGAAAACTGAGGTCACACAGCCACCTGTGCAAGAGTGACAGGTGGAGGTAGAGGTGGTGGTGGTGATGGGGCCCTAAGCTGCTTGGACCAATATTTTATATTTTGGATGAAAACAATTCCTTTTATTTTCACTTGTATTCCTGTGACTTTATCCCATAGGGACAAATTCTAGTCACAAGGATCAGAGTAGACTGTAAATATAATGGCCCCTCCTCTTTGATGATACAAATTATTTATTTTTTTTTAGAGGGTGGCCAAGCTTTCCCTTCCTAACTTTCCTTTCCTTTCAGATGCTCACCTGAGCTGGTTGGTCCATGCAAATTAGCTTCCGGGGGCTCACTTGATACGCTGCCAGATATATTCAGATGTGCAGGACAGGGGAGGAAGTATAGGGGTGGGAGTGGGAGGATTTGAGTTGGGGAGAGTCACAGCTTGCTTTATAAATCACCAGGAACCTGCTACACACACACACACACACACACACGCACGCACATGCTCGAATTCACTCACACTCACACACACACTCATCTATTTTTGGTCTACGTGCCTTTGGGCTCTTTTTTCAGGAAAGCACATGAACTCTTTCGAGTCCTCAGGTTTCGCTTGGTAACTTTCCTATAGCTGCATACTCAAAGTCCCTGCTGCCTTCCTCCTAGCCTCTGAACACATGGTGCCCCAGGCCTGCCTGCTTTGCTTCCTGTTTCACCTCAGTGGATTGTGAGTCAGCTGTGAGCTTGTGGGAAAGGGCTCAGAGACACCCAGGGCACCCCTTCCCAACCCCAGGCACTTTATGCCCCAATCCCAGAAAGTGCTCCCAGAAGAGTTCCATCCTCTGCATCCTTTCCTTGAGACCCCTGCTCGGCCTCCCTAAAGATGGAGGTTATTCCTTTTTCATTGACAAGATGGGACTCCATCATTCTAATATCATCTGAAAGCCTGAGGGATTATGTCTTACACCCTTATGAAAAACACAGCAGCTTGTCATGATGAGTGATATTACCGTGAATAATGCAGTTTTGAGTTGAAACTCCTTATTCCAAGAATCAGTAAATTTCCCCAGTCTTCTATATTTCCTCCCCACCCCTCCCCTGTTAAATTTAGGTTTAACAAGTCATGAATCATTGTGGTTTTACTCCTGGGTAGAATTGGCTTTTTTTCCTTTTTTTTTTTCTGTTATTGCATTGCCAACTGATGAAAGAAATAAAAAGGAATTTGATTAATAAGCAGTTTGACATGAACTTAAAATCTCAAATATCTCGAAGACAGGATGAACTACAACTATTCAAAGTTGCTTGAATGTTCAAGTATGAAGGGACCTGTGGGACATTAGTCTGATCCTTTCATAGGGCCAGAAAGAAAACAGATCTAGAGAGGGAGAGGGAAAGTCGTTTGCCCAAGACCACACAGCAGGTAAACGATGGCCATGGTGCTAGAGTCTAGGTATCCTGACCTAAGACCAGCAGCCTCACTGTGGTTGTAGAATATGGAAAAACAGCTTGTGTTTGAGTTTCTGTATCATGGCAGGACAAAGATCTTTATTCTACAAACATCTAGTATTACTGTGTGTATGTTATGACATATTTCATAATTATTTCCTCTAAGAGCCCACAGTATTTTACATACAGGATTCCATTATTTGCCATTTCAATCTTTGAGGCATCTGAAGGGCTCCTATTGTCCAGGGAGGAAATTGGATGTATCGAGCAGTAAGTGGGTGGTTCTAGGTTCCTGGGGACCCTGCCCCCGTCTTGTGATGCATTGTAGGGCTCACATTCATTCTTTCAAGTCATTTCACAGATACTGTATTTGTTGAGCACCTACTACATGCCAAGAGCTGAATATAGGGTCATAAGCAAAACAGAAAAAGGCTGCCACCCTCGCAAAGGGGAGAGAAATAATAAACAAACAAACAATTGCACTTGTAACATAATGCCAAGTATGGGAAGAGCCACTAAAGAAAAATCAAATGCAGGAGGCCGCTGTTGTAGCGGTCCCACCAGGCTGAGGCCTGCAGCAATAGGTGGATAAGTCTTAAGCACGTCGGAGGGAGAACATTCCAGGTGGAGGGAAGAGTGTTGGCTGGAAAGGCCAGAAGGACTGGAGCTTAGGGAGGGTGGGGGGCAATAGGGAATGAGGTCATAGGTGGGGTTGGGGCAGATCAAGTTAGTGTGTAGAAAACACGGAAGGAGCTGGACTCGAAACATAACATAAAACTTACCATTGTAACCATTTCTAAGTGTCCAATTCAATAGTGTCAAGTATATTCACACTCTTGTGCAACCAATATCTAGAACTCCTTTTGTTTTACAAAACTAAACTCTGTCCCCATCAAACAGCAACTCCCACCCTCACTCCCCCAGCCCCTGGGAACCAGGATTCTGCTTCCTGCCTCTATGGGTCTGACTCTTCTAGAATCATGTGCCTCCTATACATGGAATCATATTGTATTTGTCCTTTGGTGTCTGGCTCTTTTTAACTTAGCATAATGTCCTCAAGACCCACCCATGTATACCATGTGTCTGAATTTCCTCCCTTTTCAAGGCTGAATACTATTTCACTGTATCCGTATGCTACTTTTTGTTTATCTATTCATCCGTTGATGGACACTGGGTTGTTGCTTTCATCTCTTGGCTATTTTTTTTTTCTCTTGGCTATTTTGAATAATGTTGCTATGAATATGCGCACACAAATATCTCTTTGAGAGCCTGCTTTTAATCTTCTAGGTATGTACTCAGAAGATTGAATTACTGGGTCATCGGGTAATTATTCTTTACAAGAATTTTTTTGAAAAACCACCATACCGTTTTCCATAGTTGCTGCAACATTCTACATTCTCAACAGCAACAAACCAGGGTTCCGATTACTTGTCATTCGTTCCAACACTTGTCACTCTCTGATTTTTTGGTAGTAGCCATCCTAGTGGGTGTGAAGCAGGCTTCTCATGTGGCTTTGATTTGCAGGTGTTGGATTTTCTTCTAAGAACAATAGGGACATTCAGAGGATTGGAGGTAGGATTGGGGGTGGGAGCAGAATGTGTTCAGACTCAAAAGGATCCCATTGGTTGCCTTGTGGAGAATAGATGGTGAGAGACCCTGAGACAATAGATTGGGAGGGGCTGGTAGCTTGGATTAGGATGAGAGCAGAGAAGGTAGGGAGTTGTCAGGTGTGCACTTTGAGGGTAGAGTTGACAAGTTTTGAAAATGGATTGGATGTAAAGTTTGAGAAAAAGAAAGGAGACAAGGATGACTAGAGACTTTGGCCCTAATAAGAAATGGTGACTCCATTAGCTGAGATGGGGACTAGTAGGATGGGATAGGTTTCCAGTAGAGAGGGAAATCAAAACTTGAATTCAGAGTATGTTACATTTGTAAAGCCACACATTAGAGTTTCAAGTGGACATAGATTGAGGTATCTGAAACTCAGAAAGAGAGAAGTCTGGGGTAGAAATGGAGATTTGTGGGTCATTGTATATACTTGGCATGTTTAGTCATGGGGACCCAATGAGATTGCCTAGGGCAGGTGTCAGCAAACTATGGCCCACGGGCCAAATCTAGCCTTCTGCCTACTTTTGTGTGTATTTTTATATTTTTGGCCGCATAAGGATAGTTTTTTTACATGTTTGAATGTTGGAAAAATTTTTTAAAAGAATAATATCTTGTGCCAATGAGAATTATATGAAATTCAAATTTCATCATCCACAAATAAAGTTTTATAAGAACCCAGCTACCCTCATTCTTTCACATCTTGTCCATGGCCAATTCCATGTTCTCAGCAGTGAGGAAGGGAGGGAGGCAAGAAAGAGAAGAGGTGCCAGGATGGAGACCTGGGCGGGGCCTGTCAAGAGTGCCAAGATGGTGCCTACCCCATGTGTAACCAGGCCCAGGGGCCCAGCAGGCCAGGACAGCTTTGCCCCCCGTCCCCAGGCTGATTTAGCATCTTGTGGATGGTGAAGTCAGAGTGACCCATAGTGGGCACATCCATTAGATGGAGCCATGTAAAACGGCTGATTTTCAATCATGGGTTCCTTACCATCTTCATATCCTAGGATTGTGTTTTTTTTTTTAAATAAATTTTTAAATTTATTTTATGATAGTCTCACAGAGAGAGAGAGAGGCAGAGACACAGGCAGAGGGAGAAGCAGGCTCCATGCACCGGGAGCCCGACGTGGGATTCGATCCCGGGTCTCCAGGATCGTGCCCTGGGCCAAAGGCAGGCGCCAAACCGCTGCGCCACCCAGGGATCCCTCCTAGGATTGTCATAACAAATTATCACCAACTGGGTAGGAAACAATGGATATTTATTCTCTCGTTGTTCTAGAGGATATAAGTCTGAAGTCAACAGGGCTATGCTCCTGACAAAAGCTCTAGGAAAGGATCCTTTTTTGCCTCTTCCCAGCTTCTGATGGCTGAATGCGATCCCTGGTGTTTAGCTCATGAACTGTATCACCAGCACCTGCCTCTCTCCTCCGTCTAAATTTCCTTCTAAGGACATCAGTCATTGGAAAGGGCCCACTCTAATCCAGTACAACCCCACTTTAACTTGACGGCATTGGCAAAGACCCTATTTCCAAATAATCCGTTGCATTCACAGCTTCCAGGGGTTAGGATTGTAGCATATTTTTAGGGGAGAGAAAATTCTATCCATACACAGTGAGACATAGATATTACATGGTTCAACCTAAGAGTGCTTGGATTCTTGAGATTTTTTTGAAAGGACACAATCAAGTTACTAATCTTGGGGAAAGAAAAGAAATAAAATCCCCAGTATTGGTTTTAAGATCCTGAACTGTACTTCATTTCCTACCACTCCCCCACTGCTTTAGGTTGTGCCAACTTCCTCACCATGGGCAGATTGGGAGAAAGAGTAACACCAGTGTCTCTGATGTCACCACTGAGCCCAGGCAACCTGCTGGGGAATATTGTATATTTAGGGCAGAGATTCTTTGCCGGGATTTCGAGACATAGGGATCAAGATGCCACATCAAGAGGCTATGAGACTTTGACAAGTCAGTACCCTTCATCCCCATGAATCTTGGTTTCTTCTTCTATAGGAGGGAAAGAGCCATGGCCTCATCTCCTACAGTGTACATCTCCTACAAGGGATGAGGGAAAATTGGAGGATCTGTACCTCGCAAGCTAAAGGATTTCACTGGATTGCAATTTAGATAAGGCTCACGAGGCCTGTCCTGCTTTGGCACCATTCTCTTCAGAGTGGAGCCTGAAAACGTGATGTTGTTTCCAGATGAGGCAAGTTTGACATCACAGAATGACTCACAGCTTGAAACTTAACATTTAATCCGTTGTGGATCAAAATTTTGTGAATTTTGAAAATCGCTGGATAACGTTTTTTGTCTCCTTTTTTCCCCCAATTGTAGTGAAATACACACAACATGGACTTTATAATTTTAACCATTTCAAAGTGTATAATTCAGTGGCATTAGGTACACTCTATTTCCAGAAATTTCCATCACCCCCAACAGAAGCACTATACCCATCAAGTGGCAGCTCACCTTTTCTCACACCTACAGCCTCAGGCGACCACAAATCTGTCTTCTGTCTCTATGGATTTACCTGTTCTGGATTTACCTTACTTACATATAAGTGAAATCATACAACATGTGGCTTTTTGTGTTTGGCATCTTTCACTTAGCATAATGTTTGCAAGGTTCATTCACGTCATAGCGCATATCAGCACTTCATTCCTTTAAATGGCCAAGCAATATCTCTTGTGTGGATATGCCACATTTTGTTTATTCACTTTTTGATGGACTTATGGGTTATTTCCCACTTTTGGCTATTGTGAATAGTGCTACTCTGAACAATCTTGTATGAATTTTTGTTGGAACATCTATTTTCAATTCTTTGGGGTGCATACCTCAGAGTGGAATTGCTGGGTCATATGGTAATTCTACGTTTAATTCGCTGATGAACTGCCAAACTCTTTTTCACAGAAGCTGCACCATTTTGCAGCCCTATCAGCAATGTATGGGACTTCCACTTTGTCCTGGAGAGTGTTTTCACATTTGGTTTATTATTACAATAACCCCTCCTGGGTCAGGTTCAGGATGGCCTGGATACTTGCTGTCTGTCTTTTTTGCTGTGGCCAGAGATCCTGGGAGCAGGCGGTGGGCCACCCACTCTGATGCCCTCACTGATTTTCTCTGGACGGTCACTCATGGCCACTTATTCTGGAAGGTCTTCCAGGACCATATGGTTGACCCTGGCAGTGAAGACACTGTGTACAGATGGCCAGAACCTCTGGGGCAGTCAGTCATGGGGGCAGAAGGCAGCCACAGTCAGGGTGGTGACAGTCCCCATGGTTCCTGGACTTGATCTGAGTCAAGTGCCCTTTTTCAATGCCTCTTGCTTGGCCCCGCTGGTTGAGGAGTCAAGTTGGGGCTCTGTTTGGTCCTACCCACAGCTTCTGGTCACTCTGTACTCTGCTGTGATGGGCCTGCTGGTCCCTCTGAGTTTTCTCTTGGCCTAGACACCTTCCCCTACCTCCCTCTTACTCTCCCTGTGCATAGTGGGATGGCTCTTATAGCTCCTTGGTTTTTAAAGAACATTCCACTGCCCCTTAGAGGAGAGTAAGAGGTACCCCAGCTTATAGTCAGATAATCGGCCATGAATTCATAACTTACATGTAATCCACAGTAGCTTATTTGTATGCAGCCAACTGGATTGGGTTATCTAAGTAAATCTATCATTTGTCCTCAGTGTTCTAGAATTATGGAAAGAATGTGAGGTCAAAGGATCCCTCAGTCTGGTGGTTGACCTTGGGCCCTCATCTGCATTTGCTCTGCTCTTACTTGGGGATAAAATCCTCAGTAGAACTGCACTTCTAGATCATCATGAGGGAGTCAACGAGAGTATGTACTTGGGTGTCCTATTTAACGTGGCAACATTTTTATCCTTGGGGAAGAATGGAGCATCCTTACCACAGCTGCCTTGGATGACCAAACAACCCACTGTCCTTTGCGGTGAGGATGTCCTTTCGAAGAACACCATCCATTCTGGAAGTGGAGGCCTGGCCCACAGCACTTTGGGGGTCAGGTGCCTGTCTCGGGAAGAGGCTGAGGAGACAGTGGTGCATGACAAGAATCATCTCAAGACTGGAGAATGTGGCACGAGAGGGTTTCTGGTGCCTGGATGCTTTCCATTTTTGGTTTTTAGTTCTTCACAAACTATTACAGGAAACGATGTTTTTGAAAACAAAGTTGTCCCTGGCCCAGTGGCACCAGGTCATTCCATGCAAATAGTCCCCGCAGGCTGAGAGAAGGCCCAAAATATGCAGGTGCATGAGCGATACTACTCAGCACGTGAGGCCGCATAATTTTCGTGGGCCCTTGCCTGGAAGTTCTGGTGAGAGCCTGGCTGTCCGTTTCGGAAGCAGCCTCTAGGCCTGGCTTTTGGCCTTTTCATCACCTGCGGGGTTTGTGCTGAGCTCAAGATTCCAGAGGCAAAGGACACATTGCTAGTGCCACTCAGATCCCCAAAATGTGTACCCTTCATTTTCTTTTTTTTTCATAATTTATTTTTTATTGGTGTTCATGTACTCTTCATTTTCATGTAAATTCTATTTCTATCTCTTGAAGCTGTGCCGTGGGCTCAGCAGGGATGCCACACACTATCTTACATTTAAAGATGTTCATCTGGGGAAGGGAAGAGGCATAGTAGTGGAAGGGTCAGCATAATGTTCTGTTTCTCCTTTCCGTGTGTGTGGTCTTGTCTTGCCAATTTTTCCCCCCCAGCCAATGAAGAAGATAGATGTCTGTTTTTTTGCTGCATAGCCCAGAACTGAAGTGCTTGCTAAGAAAATGTCAGCTCACCTCAACCTCAAGGTTGACATTTGGCATTGGAGTTTAGGGGCAGGAGGGAGAGGCAAAGGAAATGGAGAGGAACCAAGGAAGGATTCATATTTCTTTCCTATTCTCTCCTTAGTTCTCTGCTCTAGGCCAGTGGGAAAGAAGGAGTCTGCTTGGCTCTGGCGGGAAGGCAGGTAGGGTGGAGAGAGGGTCTGAGGGAAGTCTTTTGTCTCTGAGCTTGCCCTGGCTACAAGGTCCCCTCCCCTGCTCCCGCTCCTGCCCCGACACACACAGCACCCCCCCCACCCCATATCACACATCACACCACATTGTACCACATATGCCATCATGTACACAAACACATCCCACATACACACCACACCACATATACCCCACACATCACACAACACCACATACCCCACACCAAACCACACACATCACAGCATATACGCACACACCACACATCTATACCACACACACCATATACCACACACATACCATGTACACTCCACACAACACAGACCATATACCACACACCACATGCTGTCCACCACACCACACACTACACATGCCCCCCACACCACACCACACCACACCACACACCACCTACCATACACACAAACCACATAACACACACCCACTACCCACCACATACTATATACTATGCACATCACATACACCCCACATATCACATACCACACCACACACATACTACACACACGCACACACACACACACACCCCCACATATGCTGTGGGGTTGTGTAGGGAGTTCTTCAGGAGAGCTCACACTCCTGGAAGAACAGCCTGGACATGTGTATCCCAGGCTTCCCCTCACCCAGTTGCCAGTTACACATCTGGCAAATAGGGTGAATCCTGGAGCAGGATTTCCAAGCCTCGTCAGTTTGCTGGGGCTGTGTAACAAAGTACCACAAAGTGAGTTGCTAAAACAACAGAAGGTGATTATCTCACTGCTCTGGAGGCCAGATATCTGAGCTCAGGGTGTCAGCAGGTGGGTTCTTTCTGAGGCTAGGAGGGAGAGGCAGCTCCAGGCCTCCCTCCTGGTTTCTGGTGGCTTGCTGACATTCTTTGGAGTCCCTTGCCTTGTAGACACATAACCCCCAGTCCCTGCCCTCACCGTCACATGCCTTTTTCCAGTGTGCATGTTTGTGTCCAAACTTCCCCTTTTTATAAGCATATCAGTCCTACTGGATAAGGGCCAGCCCTACTCTGGGATGACTTCATCTTGACCAACTATTTCTGCAATGACCCTATTCCCAAACAAGGTCATATTCTGAGGTCCTGGGGGTTAGAACTCCAGTACATGAATTGAGCGGGGGTGGGTGGGGGGGCACCATTCAGCCTGTAACACCAGGTATACAAGTGCTCACCTGCTGAGTAGGGCTCACTGCTCTCTGGGGCTTTGGACTTAAGAGTCAAGACTTAGGGCTTTTGGACTGCATGCCTTGGGGAACAAACAAGATGCCCAGGATTTTGAGCAGGTTAGGTGCTCATTATTATGAAGAATGCAAAGATAAGCAAAAACCTGTGTGTCCCTGGGCCTTCAAGAAACATATAGCCTGGTCATAACAAAACTTGACAATCGCCCAAGGCATTGTAGCTGGCAGAGCATTTTTATGCTTATTATCCACTTGAGCCTCACAACTAACAACCTAGAGAGGCAGGTCTGGCAAGAGTTCTTATCTCCGCGTCCAAGAAGAAGTAACTTGTGCAAAAATCGTGCTATTAGTTGGAATCAGAAGTTGGGTCCTCAGACTCTGTGCTTGGCTTTCTCAGGAGATGGAACCAAGTATATGGGGGTAAAGATGCTCGTGAAGGTTCATCTTTGGGGGATCCAGAGAAACTTCATGAAGGGTGTGACATCCGGGGAAGGCCTTGGCTAAAATTTGAGGGAGAAGGGAGCTCTCTAATTGCAGGTGCAAAGGGCTGTCAACTAAAGTGTCCTTGAGCCCAGGGTGCTCCAAAGCTGCACAGTCCTTGGGTGACATGGTTTTCTCACCAGATCTGTGTCTGAATGTCTGTGCTGTGCATCAGATTGGCCAATATGATAGCCCTGGGAGGTGGGGCCTCAGGTTGGTAAGATGGAGCCCTCAAGAATGGTATTAATGCTCTTAAACAGGAGACCCTTTGCCCCTTCCACTGAGAAGTCTGTGACCCACCAAAGAGACCTTGCCTGACCATGCTGGAACCCTGTTCTTGGACTTCCAACCTCATAACCACGAGAAAAAAATGTCTGTTGTTTCTGAGCCACCGAGGCTGGTATTTTGTTACAGGCACCCCAATGGCTTAGGATACCCATCATCACCTGTGTCTTACTCGTTTTCTCCAGCTTCCTACCATCTACTAAAAAATAGAACCTCTTGCAGGTTTCTCTCCACTGGGGTTCAAATCCAGCCCTTGAGACCAAGAGAACAAATCCTCCTGTAAACTCTCCTCCCTCAACAAAATTCTCCCCACGCCTTGGGGTGTATCAGTTAATGCAGATACATGCAACAGAAGACACCAAGCTGGACCCAATCCACTTTGGGTTCTATTAGGACACTCTCGCTTCCCCTGTGGCTCAACCCCCCTCTGACCTGGCATATCTGAGCCAGATTCCCAAATGTTATCCCTCCAACCCTTGGAGGAAAATGACCTGCAGGCACAGCTGCAGGTCAGGGTGGCTCTGTCTGGCCTTGAGGATCTTCCCACAGCCGAGCCAGCTAGGCTTTTCTCTGTACAGCCCACGCCCCCAGCGCTCTGCTGTCCACCGCCCTAGGCTAAGTAGGACAGGCAGGACCTTGGCAAAGTCCACAAGATGCAGCTTGTGGGAGGAGAGGGGAGGCTGCAGACATTTGGGGAGCTTGATGCTGCTCCCACTTGCTTTCCCACGCCTGATCTCATCTGCTTCTGAGAAGAGCTTCCTCATAAGGACTGGGCAGCTCCCATTATTGCCATTGCAGAACCATGGAAAGGAGGCCTCGTGACTTGCCCAAGGCCCCACAGTCGGCAAGCTTGAGTGAGATTGGAGGCAGCTCTCCTGCATTCAAGCTTGGCTTTCACTGCCCAGCCTGATGAGGCCTCTGGACAGAGGTAACTTCTTGTAAGATTATGCATTTGATGTCCTTCCAGAAAAACCCACCATGGAGGCCTCTTGATTTGCCAAAATTTAGGGAGAGGGTTGGCCCTGCTAGGAGCATCAGAGTTCCCAGGAGGGTGGGGATTTGCAATTCTCCCATGAGTGATTTTCCTGGGGAAAAAGGTGGTGTCTGCTGTTCAACCTCAGATGAGAGGATTGTGCCTTGTATTTGAATCTAAGAAGAATGACAAGGATCCTGGAAATAGGTAACAGATTCCACTGATGTTTAGTTATGGGGACATATACCAACTTCCCTCTAGATCTTTCCTTAAACATGTTTATTGTTTCTCTTGTGTAAAGCAAAGCCCCTTTGTCATCACTTCTTTCCACGTAAGCATGAGCTCAGGTGGCAGGCAAACGCTTGAGGTAGCGGAGGGGCCATCCTGCTGACAGGTGACTGTGTCTGCCACATGGCCTCTGCAGGGGAGCAAGATGGAACCTGGTGCCAAGCAGCCGCTGACCTTACAACGGCCTTGGGCTGAGATCATGGGGTCTAAGCCCACAGACCCCAAGTGACCTGTGAGGAAGCAAGGACACACAGACAGGATGGCCAGCCAGGCAGGCTGAGAAGTGGTGTTCTCTCTGACACCTCCTTGTGGCAGCAGCCAGCTTGGACTTTAGAGCATCCCCTGACCAGACATCAGGTCCTAGCCACCGGGTGCCAGAAACTGGGGAACTGAGGGACATTGTGAGGGGCTGACCCAGGTGTTGTCCATACACTGATATGCCTCCCACTTCCTCAAGTGAAGTTTCAAATACATGTGAGAGTTGTGATGAATGAAATCCAATTGCAATGTTTTATTAATAAATCTCCATTCAATAGATCCTCACCTAACACATGCTAACATTTACCATATATGGAAATATAAAGAGGACAAATGAAATGATTTGACAAGGTGGCCAGCTGAATTGTGTTCCCTCTCCAATCATATGTTGAAGCCCAGTAGCTAATGCCCAGTAGCTCTGAATGTGACTGGATTTAGAGACGGGGCCCTTAAAGTGGTGATTATGTTAAAAAATAGAGCTATAGTAGGGGGCCTTAATTCAATTTGACTGGTGTCCTTATAAGAAGAGGCAATTTGAACGCAGAGAGGCACAGAGGAGAGAATATGAGGAAGTGGTCAGAAGATGGCCATCCCCAAGCCAAGGAGAGAGGTCTCAGGAGAAACCAACCATGTCGACACCTTGATCTTGGACTTGTAGCCTTCACAACTGTGAGAACATAAATGTCCATGGTTTAAGCCCCCAAGTCTGTAGTATTTTGTTATGGCCACCCGAGAAGACTTATAGATACTCAAAGGGGTTGTCCTATTTGGAAAGGTCGTCGAGCACTGTTTCTATTTCCGGCCACGAGTGGAGTTCAGGAGTCCCGTGGTGGAGGCTGGGAGCGGCTCACTGGTTGCCCAGCTTCCCTCTACCCCTCTACCCCTGTGTGATACCCTTGGGCATTGACACTCAGTGTGGAGATGCTTGCCCTTAGCTGGTGTATCCAGCAGGCCTCTGTGGCAAGCCAAACTCACCGAAACTCAACAGAAAGCTTTAGACAGGGCAGAAGGGAACAAAGGCTGTAGCCAGGACCCCAGCTGACCACCACTTACCCAGTCTGGACACTGGCTCTGCTGGCTCCGCCCTCAGTGTAGAGGCCTCCAATGGCTGCTGGATGGCTTCTTGTGGGGCCTACTTCTCACCATTGCCGCTCCTGAGTCAGACTCTGGGTGGGTTGAACCCAGGCCACATGCTTGAGCCCCAACAGCAAGACTGGCTGGGAAAGGGAGTAGTTAGCATTTTCAGCTTCTGAACTAGAATATTCTAGACTACCTCCCATGAGATCTGTCTATAAGATGGAGCATTGCCCAAGTGCAGAGATGCTGGGCAGCCAAAATAATCACAACATTGGGAAGTGTGCATGTGCACGAACACCTACAGACAGGGGCTGAAAAGACCTGAGAGGAGAAGAGTAGCTAAGAGATTAAACCTAGGCATTGCACAGATGGGTCTGAGTATCAGCAACTTTGTTAGCTTTCAATCCTAGCAATATACAGTTTTCTCATCTGTAAAATGGGATAATAACACCTACCTCATTAAATGATAGTCATTATTATTAGTGGTAGTATTGATGTTATTATCAGAAATATCACGATAGTCATGTTATGATGAATCTGTCTTGGACTCCAAGCTGAACTACAAGGCCTGAGAAGATTGACCTTCTAGTTGTTTTTGTTGTTGTTTTTTTAAAATTTTTTTAATTTTTGTATTTTTTAAAGATTTTATTTATTTATTCATGAGAGACACGGAGAAAGAGAGAGAGGCAGAGAAACAGGCAGAGGGAGAAGCAGGCTTCATGCAGGGAGGGAGCCTGATGCAGGACTCGATCCCGGGACTCTAGGATCACACCCTGGGCTGAAGGCAGGCACCAAACCACTGAGCCACCCAGGGATCCCCCTTGTTGTTGTTTTTTTTTTTTTTTTTTAAGATTTTATTTATTTAAGAGAGAGAGTGTGTGTGTTTGGGGGTCGAGGGGAGCAGAGGGAGAGGGACTTGATCTCAGGACTCTGAGATCAGGATCTGAGCTAAAGGCAGACACTTAACTGACTGAGCCCCCCAGGTGCTCCGACCTTCCAGTCCTCTACCTATCTCCCTACATGCAGATGATCAATGGTCTTTTCACCTGTATCCTGACAGATCCTTCAAAACGTAGGTGCCTTAAAAAGGTATAACCCAAGCCTTAAAAAGGATTAACTTGGCCCTCTAGGGCTTGTAGGCTGTCCCCAAAGTCCTTTATGGCTCTAACCTTGAGAAAAAAGAAATAAAAGGGGGAGGAAACTAAGAGCTAAGGGAAAATAAAACAATTGAGTTTCCCACTGGAATTTGCAAGGAGATGGGGTTTGGGAGTGGGAGGGCCGGAGGGGTGGTTCAGTGGCTGGTTTTATCAGCAAACAGGCCAGTTATGTGGGGTCATTGGAGTTTGTGGACATGAAATCATGACAGGGTGGGCACTGAGACAGACTGAACCAATGTGTGCGGAGGGGCAACGTGTGCTCAGCCAACACAGACAGCACCCTTCCAAGTGGATTTTTTAAACCACAATGCCTCTATACCTTTTATAAAAAGATATTGCTGCCGATAATGATCCTGGGGCCATGTAACCATCAAAGAAAGATTGGATCCCGTTCAATAGATTTTTACTGTGAAGTACATTTCATTGTGTTCTAATTCTTGGAAACTTACGGATGGATGAGTGATGTAAACAGCAATTCTCCATCAACCACAATGTTTAACAGAGCCAAATACCCTGTTCTTCCACCTACTCAAATAGTTACCTGATTAATAATAATAACTAATAGTTACCCATAAAATCTGTGGAGCAGACTCCATTTTTTTAGACTTAGGGGAAAAATAAGCACATGGTTAATTTCTGGCCTGTATCACATTCAGAAGAATTGACCTAAGCTCTAAACCAGTATATATTTGCACCAAAATTCCTGATCAGGATAAGATGATTAGTGAATGGGGATTTATAGAAAGTGGCTTTCATTCTGGTACCCACCTTGGTCTTCTTGAGTGATAGTCCAATGAATTATCAGAGTGTTATCTACTGCTGGACAGGAAGCTCCTGAAATGACTGTTTTATCCAGACATGAGTTTTCGTGCCCTCTTATTTCTTCTGTTATGTTGGACTTGTCATGCTATGGGGCTGTGGAGGCAGGAGGAGAAAACAGTCCTCTGGGGACTGGAGAGAGCTGGGCAGAGGTGGTGGATTTAGAGCAATAAGCTCAAAGGATTGATCTATAGAGTCAACAGATATCCACTGAGCATCTACAACACGTTAGGCACTGTCCTGGGCCCTGAACACGTGACAGGGAACAGGATGGACACCACCCCTGCCCTCATGGTAGGTATGTGGTTTTCAGGTTCCTCTAGGCCACAAGAAGGAAAGTTGAGGAAGATGGTGGAGAGACTGGGCTATGTGAGCGAGCTTTTCTTATTTGGACCTTTATTCAGTTCACCCAGCATATATCGACCACCCACCATGGGCAGGTTTTGTGCAAGACACTGGGGACGCAGACACAACCAACTGCCATCTCTGGCACTTGAGGAGTTTGAAGGAGGTGGGGAGATTCTAGGACAATACATCTGAGCTCTGGCAGAGGCAGGCTTGGAGGAAGAAGATACAAACCCTGCTGGAAAAAGAACGCTTCCTGGAAAGGGTAGAGGGTGTAGGTCTCCATCTTAAAGGATGAATGAGAGCATGCCAGATGGCACGGCGAGGACGGGAGGATTCCAGGAAGAGGGAAAGGAAGCCATGAAATGGGGGAGGAGACACAGGTAGAAGACTCTTAAATGGGGCAGCGGGGGGCAGGGTGCTGATGGTAGAGAGTCTCAATGGGAAATCTGTTTTTTTTTTTTTAAGATTTGTTTATTTATTTATTTATTTATTTATTTATTTATTTATTTATGATAGACAGAGAGAGAGAGAGAGAGAGGCAGAGACACAGGAGGAGGGAAAAGCAGGCTCCATGCTGAAAGCCTGACATGGGACTCGATCCCAGGACTCCAGGATCGTGCCCTGGGCCAAAGGCAGGCGCTAAACTGCTGAGCCACCCAGTGGTCCCCTGGGAAATCTGGTTTTAATCTAAATTTGAGGCATGATAGGGACCACAGCCAGGTTCAAGGAGTAACTCAATGAAGATTACATATGAGGTCGACGACTCCTGTGTGCGTGTTTGGGATTACGTCCTTAAACCACAAATGCCTGTAAGCAAATTAATTAAGGCCCTTTAGAGGCAGGATCATAATTTGTTGGGTTTTTGAAGACTTGGAGGTTGGAGAACAATAGTGTAATAAAAATATTGACTGGGTTTAGGTTTGCCAAGAGATTCAAGAGTCTGCACCTCACCAATAAAAGTGAAAGGAAAATATCATTTTTGAAGAAAATTAACACTAAGGTAGGGATGGCTATAATTAATCAGAAATCCTTTGTCCCCGGACCGTTCTGGTTGACAGTAAGAGATTAAATATTGCCCTAATTGGGAAGGAAATTATCAATAGCCGCTACTTATTTGTAGTGATTTATTGCGAGTCCCTGGGGAGGAGGAAGCCGCAGAGAGGTGCA
This sequence comes from Canis lupus familiaris, assembly GCF_011100685.1. Taxonomy (NCBI): domain Eukaryota; kingdom Metazoa; phylum Chordata; class Mammalia; order Carnivora; family Canidae; genus Canis; species Canis lupus. The sequence continues at coordinate 29,127,092 of NC_049252.1, forward strand.
GGTGCAGATGGCTTTGAGGGCCATCAGCAATACCTCTCCTTTGCCCTTTCTCTTCTCCCATTACCTTTTCTGGACTGAAAAGCTGGACTCCACACCCAGGTGGACTGAGGGAGGAGCAGGGAGCCATGGGAGATGGGGGAAGAGGACAGGACCAGCGGTTCGAATTCTTTATGTGAATTCTGTAGGTGTTGGTATAGTTTTACTTTTGTACACCTTGTGATTGAGTGAACCGGAAGCTCCAAAGGTCTGTTGGACATTGCCTCAGAGCCCTGGTTCCCAGCCTTGGCAGGTATCAGAATCCCTCAAATGAAAGGTTGAAAACTGCACATTCCTGGCCCCACCCCATTGCTTTCCTGGGTATTCAGTGGAGTGGAAATACAAAATCTGTATTTTGTGAAGTTTCACAGGCGATTCGGAGGCCTTACCTAGGTTGAGGTGCTGACATGGGGGCCTTGGTGTTCTCTGGGGTACTATTTTAAATTGTCAATAGTCCTGGGAAGATAGACTTGCTCTGGACTTTTCATGGCTCTGAGTAAACTTCTCTCCCTAAGCTGCCTTTCCAGATATCCAGATAAGGATTGGTGTGCCTTCATGGTGTGGAGTATGGGAGTCCACAGGGAGACTCCGAGAGATTGTTCTGGAAGGGGTTTGGAGCCTGGTTGCGTTGGGTACCTTGTGGCAAGGAAGAAGGGGACAAGAGATGATCCACGTGGTAAGAGAGGCGTCCAGAAGAGATAAGAGGAGGTACGGAGGCCTTCAGCTGCTGTGACTTTGCTGTGCAGGCCCATGCCCTTGGACCTCAGAGTCCGCTTATCTCCAGCCTCTCCCCTTCCCTGTGGTGGGTGGGGCAGACCAGCCGGGGGAGGAAATACCTGGAAAGGACTTATGGCCCAACCCTGAGGACAGGTACTTTTCCACTCCCTGTGTCCTGTGCTTCTAGAATTCCTGCCATGGACTCCTGCATGATCTTGTGGACTGCTGGGGCGTTCAGGCTCGGCCTGTCTCCCAGACGGGAGGCTCTTTGACTCGCTGGAGGTCACCACAGAAGGGTTTACTCCTCTGCCTTTGACCGTCTTCATTTCTCCTCAGTGTAGTGTCTTCTTCTCTTCAACAATGTTTGACGGTGGGATTTGTTTTCCACTGTGGCCTACGCCTGCCACCCGCCTCCCAGTCGTCCCGTCACCTTCAGACACTAGTTATTTTTACAGGGGAGTACTCCTCCCCTTAACCCAGTCCTAAAACAAGTACAGTTCTGGCACAAGGAGCCTGCCTCCTCTTAGGTAACGGCTGCTCTCCTCTGCCAGCTGCTGTCACTTCCTTCATGTGAGTGGACATGTGTTTCCTCTCCTGGTTCCTCTTTATTTCTCTACCCTTCCCCCTCTGTGGGACTGAGCTCAGCCAGGGCTCCTCACACCAGGCGCTTCCTACCTGATGGGTGCCCCAGAACTGACCAGCAGAAAATTCTGACCATAATATTCGGGTCTCCCTTCAAACTCTCCACCAGTATCTGGAGGCTTTGCCGCCAAGACAAAGGTCGGTTCCCCACCCGTCCGCCTTACCAATGTCTTCTTTTCCCGGGGTCAGTCTGGTGTGCATTGCTTGAGTTTTTGTTCAATGCCAGACGTGGTCGGTGCTGGGGGTCACGAGGGAGTCAAAACCCAAAGGTGCTCGCCCACTTCAAGAAGAGAGTTAAACAAGGAAGAATTATGTTTCTTACTCATGGAGTAACCTGAGAATAAGTGGTCTAGCAACCCTAGTGTCAGGGACTGAACCCCAGATGTAGCCCACCCGAAGCCCGAGGTGTGGCCCCACCTCAACACCATCTCCTCAGTTGGAACCCCTGGAGGTTGTCCCAGCCTTAGCTGAAAGCTCTCTTAGTTCCTCCTGACCTGGGTCCTACGTATTTTGTGGCTGCTCCTTCTCTAGACTGTAATGTCCTTGAAGGAGGCCACCACAACCCTCTGCTTTCCCTCTAGCCCCTTCCCCCATCCATCCCCAGGGGCAGTTGTTGCGAACCTTGAAAAGGCTAAGTGAGCTCACATGACTCCCCTGCTCTGTGCCCTCCGATGGTTTTGCCTGATGCTTAGAGTCCATACTTGTAGGGTCCCTAAAGACTCCTAATGTCATTCCTCACCACTTTCCCCTTGCTCACCATGCTCCGCCATGTTGGCCTCTCTCAAGCTCACTCCTGCTTGGCTGTCCCTTCTGCTTGACACGTTCTTCCCTGGATCTCCATGTGGGCCAGCAGCTTCTTGTTATCTATTCCACAGCCCCAGTATAATCTCTTCTGAAAAGCCTCCTCGGATTGCCTTTCTGAGTGGACCTCTCCATTCCTGCATGATTCTGTGCCCTGTCACCCTGTTTTAATGTCTTCACGGCATTTGGGATTATTAGAATGATCTGTTTGCCTTGTCTTCCTGCTTATCTTCTATCCCTTCATGACCCACCCCTACCTCCCAACCACTAGATTTTCAACTCTGCAGGAGGCTCTGAGGTTGCCTCACTTTAGTATCTCCAGCACTTAGAAGTCAGGCCCATGCGGACGGGAGGCATTCGGTTATTAACCAGGTGAATCTTGAGCACTTCACAGCACTTGGCTTGGCTTGCTCATCAAAACGAAAACAAAGCTCAACAAAGCTTTTAAAAAATTATTATTTCAACCAAAATGTGAATACAATTTTGGGCGTTCTCCAGAAAGACTAATTCACGGAGAAGCATTGCAAAAACAGGACACATTTGACAGAAATAGCAGAAGACTCCGGTGGACCCCAGTTTGCATTTGTGGGGGCACATTTCGGGTCCTGAGCTATGGAAGGTTTGCCAGGCTGATTTAAAGAGTGCATAAAAAGTTCAGAATAAGCTTTTGTTCGTACCCCCTGCACTAAATTCCTCTTTGGTGCCCAGTGGCAAGCTGGCAAGAAGAAGGCGATGAGGGCATGGGGCAGGAGGCATCGGTCCTGGATTTCTGCCTTGCTGCAGCCTCCTAACACCTCTGAGAAGATAGCAGCTCTCAGCACCTGGCCCAGGCTCTCCACGAAATCCTGGCCCAGTAACAGGATGGGGGATGCCAGGCTGCCACACAGGGAGGCAAGAGAGCTTCAGTGAAGGAGGCTGGTGCTGACGGGAGGGTGGGTAAAAGCATGCCAGGGGCCAGCTGGAGACTGAGCCCGGGGCAGCCAGGAACAGGCCTGTGTCTCCATCAAGATTTCAAGTCATTCAAGTCATCCTCTGACATCACTTGTCAGGGATTGTACCTCTCGCTCTCTCAGGTCTGTGTGATTCACCGCAATCCAGCTGGCAAGGTAGAGGTGCAATGAGGTGTTTCCCTGGTACTGCAGCTTCACCAGGCTCCCAGGGTGGTCCCTGGGCTCCCCTGGGTGGTCTTGGGTGGGTTAGAGGTTAGCATCCAAATCACAAGTCAGACTGAATCTACTTTCAAGGTGCATTTTCCGCCAAAGGTGTACATTTCCATTAAAAGGTCCTCAGTGAGCTTTGAAACAGAGCCATGATAAAGGTTATTTGCCCAGACAAAAACTCCTAAGCTCTATTTTGTGTGCTGGGGAGTGAGAGGGCCTCAAAGGCTGGACAAAGGCAACTCAGCATGTAGGTGGTTTTTGTGGTTTTGGCTTCTCCGAAAGTTTCAGAGACGGAGAGGTTTGGCAATGACTATGAGGGCATGTGGTGTGGATCAGTCTTTTGGTTCAGTTGAATTTAATCCACCAAGTGGGAGCCATGTGCCTGCTCAGTGCCAAGCACTGTGCTGGGTGTTGGTGATGCAGCAGTGGGCCTTGCAAGGGCTTTGTTGGGGGATGCAAACAAGAGCTACTTTGGCAGCAATGTGATGATAGAGGGAGGCAGCTGCCTCTTTCCCGGCTAGACACCAGACACTTAGAGTCCCAAGAGCCAGTTCAAGTTCCCAACCCATCAACCTCAGATTGACTTTGGGCCAATTTTGTAATATTTTAAAACCTTTATCTTCTCAGCTATAATATTAGAAAATGACATCTGCCCTGTTCACATGACGGGTTGTTAGGAAAGTCTGATGAGATAATTTATCCGAAAGTCTTTTTGAGCTCCTAAGGAGACCCTTGAATTGTTATTGGGACCACCAAGAACTTGGTTTGGGAAGTTTTCCATGATAACCCCTCGCTGTTCACTGTTACACTGTTAACACTACTTTTCATCAATGGCTTGTGAAAAATCTAAAAACATCTGTAGATATGCACTATCCAAAAAGGAACCACTAGCCACAAGCGGCCTTTGAGCACTTGAAATAAGGCTAGTCTGAATGGAGACACACACTAGAATGCGAACTGAGTAAAAAAGAGGAAACAATGTAAAATACTGCACATTTTTTTATATCGGTTACATGTACAAACAATAGTACTTTGGATATATTGGATTAAAGAGGATATGTTATTAGAATTAATTTATATACTTTTTTGGTGCAGCTACTAGAAACTTTTAAATTGCATACGTGGCTCACATTATATTTTTATAGGAAGTGCAGCTATAGAGTCTCCCTTTGGAAACACCGTTCTTCACACAAGTATGCACACACATTCATATAATTTCAGAGGTATTAGAGATCCCTTAAAGTCCTATCTACGACTATTTTATTTTTTTCTATGACTATTTTAAAAATTGGTTTTTGTTTACATTACCTCTGTATTTTGAATGTAAAAGATGGTAAAAGAGGTATAAAGATGATTCCCGGGAAATTAGGTCATTTCAGTGAGAACCATGACTATATTCTTCTACACAGGAAGTGGTTTCATCATCAATGCCATCAAAGAGACTGCATGGAAGGTCAGCTCCGGACTGTGTGCAGGGCTCTTAGATCGAGATAGTCAGATCTCTGCCGATAGGCAGCTGAAGCGTCACTACAAATGTGGCTAGGAGGAGGACACCCTAAAGTTTCACTAATGAAGAGATCTTCCAAGTACCAAGCCAACAACCACACCTCCTTCCCATCCTCGACTCTATCCCCTCCCATGGAAGTACGACAAAATGAAAAGGAAGAGCCATCCTTTAGACCCCTTTTACGATGTCTCCCTCACTGGGCTCACCTCCATATTCTTTGAGGGATTCTCTATGCCTATTTTATCAGTTGAGAAAAGGAGGCTCAGAATAGCTCAGAAACTTGCCAGCAGTCACGTGGGTAGAAGCAAACTGAGAAACAAATGCTTCCCAGGGTTGGTCTGTGTCTGCACACAGCTGCGGCCAGAGGAAGGAAGATTGGGGTGTGTGTGTGTGTGGGGGGGGGGGGGGTAGTCAACGCCTAGGTCTTTTCACATTTCCGGAGAGGCAGATACTGGCCACACCCTACTCCCTTACCTGTACCTTGATGACAAGGAAACTGAAGTTTGAGATTCAGTCACCCACTGGTTGTTGGGGGTTCCCCGTGGTTCTTGGGGAGCTATCCTTTCATGGCTTCTTTTCAGAGGAAAACTGCTCGGTGCCTAAGAGCAAAAGCAAAACCCCCAACAAGCAAATGACCACTCTGTAGGTCATATACATTTAGCTACAGTTCCCTGCTTGCAAAGAGCCAGTGAAAGGAACCATTTCTATCCACAGAAGATGGGCTTGCAATGTGGTCTACCTTTCACCTTGACGCTCCCAAGGGCTTCTGAGTTGACTGTGACCTAATGAAACACTGGCGTTGGTCAATCCCTCAAGAAGTCTGCTAGCTGGTCTGGTCGCCAAGCAGAAGCAAATCACTGCCCAAGTTCTACGTGTGGGACGACCAGTGGCAATATGAAGGGCAAACAAACAAGAAAGTCTTTCTTTCTGAGAATGTTTCCACTGCAGTTAGGTTAGAAAATGATCCAGGGAAGATACAAACTAGCCCTTTCATTTAGCAAAATAAAATGCCTATCCACTTGGTAATCTGTGTGGTGGAAGTCCCAGCCAGAATCTTGTTTTTAAAGGTTTTGTTTAATTTGCCACCCCCACACCTCTCCTCCCACTGCCTAGCTCCAGGCTGGACAAGAAGAAAGGGGACAGTGGGACTGGCAGACGCAGCCACGTGGCATGTTCTTGTAGAATAGCTTCCTGGCATTTATACTAAGTAACCAGGGGAAAAAGGTGAAGCATTGCTGATGGGAGGCATCTGCATTTCCTGGGGTTTTGTTCCCATTTTAATGGATATGGATAATGCATGGAATGTCTCAACTTTCAGAGCTGTGTTTCTTCATTAAACACTGCCACTCTTCATGGGGAAGGAACTAGATATTCCTGGCACGTGATTTGGCAGGTCTCAATCACAAATGCTCCAATATTGGCTTTCAGAAACCCATTCCAGATTTGGCCCAGATGTCAAACCTTCTCCAGGCACTGGCTGGAAGAGACCCCCGGGCCTGCGCAGAGTGCCAGCCACTCTCTAAAGAATACTTGCTGGATCTCCCCAGGGATTCTGGAGAGGAAGGCAAAGGATTTGTTCTTTGAATGACCTCTCCCTCCTCGGGAAAGGGCACAAGGAAGGAAAGTGCATGAAGTGCTTGAGGTATTCCCACAAGAGGATCACACAAGCAAAGGCATCGAGGAACCAACCACCAGACACGGACCAAGTAAGGAACATTTTGTCCCAGCCCTTCTGTACCTTCCCTCTATCAGCTAATCCCACTACAGTGCTCCTGTGGTGGCTCCTGTCAAGTTAAAAGTGAGATATTCCAAACATATGATGTTCAAGGGTTGGGGCTGTGTCTTCTCCTGAGCAGTGTGCCTTCCAGCATTTCTCAAAACACGATCTGGAGACCCTTCTGCACCAGAAATCAAGGGGACCCATTTCAACTGTAGATTTCTGGTCTCCTAATCATCTACCCAGTATGTGTGAACTACAGTCAAGAATCTGCTTTGTATCAACGTGCCAGGCAATCCTGCTATCTCCCAGAGTTGTGAGCCATTGGGTGTAAAAAATCCTTCATATATTTTTAATCCATCACAGCACATTGGGACAGTGGAGAATAAGAGTGGTTTCCTTTTGCTAATGGCCTTAGAAACTTGTTTAACTGTGTGTCTATTTATTGCAGGGGGAGTTCGAACTGCCAAAGACAGAGACTACTTTAAGCCTTTGCTTTTGCTTTTGCTGATTGATACATGTGTCTTGTCCTTTCGCAGTTATGGTTATCATCTGCCCACGAACAGTATTTCTAAGAAGTTGCTTCTCTGTGTCTTCTGGGAAGAATTTGTCCTTCAATACATGTGATTGCAGCATGTTGATAAAGGCAAAAGAACAACAATAAAACTCATTTTGTGGCACTTCTCATTTTTCTGAGGCAAACAGTTTTTAAGTGGCAAAAAAAAAGCAGTTTAGTGAAGCTGTTCATGATCTTCCATGAATATGTATGTCTTGTATATTCATAAACTGATTCCTGTGTACTTGATCACTCAAAAGTTACCCGGTCCTCAAAGAAAATGCTTTCTGAAATTTACACTATGCATAAATCTAGAATGTTTGTTGCTGAAAGGACACTGATGTTAGATCAATTAAGCAAGGAGTCCAATTAAGCGCAGATCATTTTTGAATAAATATGGGTAGATCCAAATCGCTTTGTTTCAGGACCAAGTGAATTTTTAAAAAGATTTATTTATTAATTCTAAAATAAATAGAGAGAGAGAGAGAGAGAGAGAGAAAGAGTATGAGCAGAAAGGGCAAAGGGAGAGAGAAAGGGAGAATTTCAAGCAGACTCTGTGCTGAGTGTGGAGCCTGACTCGGGGCTCAATCTCACAACCCTGAGATCACAACCTGAGCTGAAACCAAGTGTCGATGCTCAAACGACTGTGCCCCCTACGTGCCCCTCCCCGCAAAGTGAACTTTTTAGTTTTAAACTATCTGGTTAACTTAGGTAAAATCTATTACATTGAACAGCAGTGAAAACAAATGAAAGCCAACCTGCCCCAAGGTAATAAATAGGCCTTCAACTAAATAGTCCTTAATCATTATAAAACATCCCTCTCTAAACACCCCAAGCCACCGCATCTAGGGACCTCATGAAGTCAATTAGACCAGAGGAAGATGCCAATATTAATCTACAGCCACAACATCTTTCTTCTTTAGCCAACAAGGAAGTGCTCTTTGTAGTTCATCTAGTTAACCTAGAAATACCAGGATGCACTCTTGAGACCTCACGGGGAGCAAAGATCATTGCTTCCTTCACTGTGTGAGCATGGAGAGTACTGAAAGTGTGTAGCCAAAAACTTTGTTAGTTTTAGAGGAGATTCCTATAATGTGATGATGATGTGGTGGTGTTGGGCCAGGAGGTCATAGGAAGTTGAATCAAACTTCTCTAGATCATCTTCATAGGTCCTCTACAACTTCCCTACTTGATGATAGTGATAGGAATCCACCTGTTCAGCAAATTGCTCCTAATAAACATTAACTCTTACAAGATAAGGAAGAAAGATGCAAAGTGTTTTCAAAGTATACGTGTGTGCGTGTGCATGTGTGTGTGTCTGTGTTTGTGTGTGTGTGTCTCCTTTTCTTGATCGGGATGAGAATGAAAAAAAATCTAGTCTTAAGACATTGCAGAGTTTAATCAGGAAATCAATATCCACCCTAAGTATTTTAAATAGAAAGTATTTAACAGAGGAAATTCGTTATGTAGGTGATGAGATCTCTGAGAAGCCAAATAGAGGGCAGTGGGGGAGTCCAGAAGTCGGCAACAGCAAGAGGCCACTAGTCCCCTAAACTGGGGAGTTAGAAGAAGAAGGAATGTTGCTGGAGTGAGGAGCTGGATCACTCAGCAATTCTGGTGGTCCTGTGGGTCCTGTGGGTCCTGGATCCATCCAGGATACCACATAGTGGGAGCTGGAGCCATGCAGGAGATGCAGCCCCTGCTGAGATGCCCTGTGAGGCAGAGAGAGGAGGGGAGAGATACCCTGGATTTTCCCTTCTTCCCATTCTTCAGTCTCCTGCCAATACTGTCCCTTAGCTAATGTCACCTGGAAGACTGGAAAACACAATCTGCAGGGATCAGTTTCCCTGTGATCAGTGTAGGGCAAGGAGGAAGGATGGAATTGACTCACATATCACCCCCCTTAGGAATATGGAAGGACTGACCCCTTGCTGTCAAATATGGAACTCATGGAACTATGGAAACTCTGGCCCATTGCCTTGGCCACCTACCGTAGGGCATCTTTTCAAATGAACCATGTAGTTGCTTGAGTGTGATAAGCCATGATCCTCAAAACACAGATAAGGCAAGTGCACACCTTGATCAGAAACCATTATGCTTGGCCATCAACTTACTGTGGCTGTTCGGGACAGTGTTGTGGTTCTGCTAGAGGTTAGAAATGGAACTAAGAGCCCTTTGAGAGCCCCTGCTAAGGAGACCACACCTTTCAGACGTCCTTCTCTGGAATGGTCTTGTGAAACTGGGATGGAAACTCCTTATTAAGCTATCCTGGCTCTCTCCAAGGAAAAATATATGCTTTTGGGTAGTTTTGCTAACCTATACCATGCAGCTAATAGATTGACCCAATGTGACCAAGAAAACATAGTAATAGTTATTAGAATAATAATCCATGAATCAAATGCATCCTTAATGTGAAGACCATTCATGTTGAGAACTATAAATAGCTTTGCTTTGCTTTTCATTTTCTATACGGCTCCCCTTATCCATTTAAGTAGATAATCAATCTGGAATGTCACCTACTTAAGAGAAAGATATATCCTTTTAAAAACATAAACTTTAACATTTTTAATAGTTTTAGATTTACAGAAAATTTGCAAACATAGTACAGAGAGTTCCCATATACCCCACTCCCACCACACCCACTTTTCTCTATTATTAACATCTTTTATTAATATGATGCAATTGTTTCAATGAATAAACCAGTACTGATACATTCTTACTAATTAAAGTCTATACTTTATTAACATTTCCTGTTTTTTTTCCCCCTAATGCCCTTTTTCTGTTCCAGGATTCCATCCAGAATACCACATTTAGTCATTGTGTCTCCCTAGGCTCTTCTTGACTGTGACAGTTTTCAGACTTCCTTGGTTTTTGAGGACTTTGACAGTTTTGAGAAATATTGCTCAGTAATTTTGTAGCATGTCTCTCAATAAGGATTTGCCTGATTTTTTTTCTCATGATTAGACGGGTGTTATGAGTTTTGGGGAGGAAGACACAAAAGTATAGTGTCATGTTTATTAAGCCTTTCCCAGAGCACATACTATCAACTTGACTTATCATTGTGGGTATTGACTTTAATCACCTTGTTGAGAGAGAGTTTGTTGGATTTCACCATAACGTTATTATTTTCCCTCTCTTTCCATATCGTCCTCTTTGGAAGGAAGTCACAATGTGGAGCCCAAACTTAAGGGATAGCAAGTTATGCCCTACCACCTTGAGGGTTGGAATATCTATACAAATTATCTGAGATTTTCCTGTGTTGGAGATTTGTTTATTCTTTTTACTTATTTATTCAATCAGTTATTAATATCACAATGGATTTATAGATGTTGATTCTATTCTTTGGATTATAGTCCAATACTACTTTATTTTGTTGTTTAAATTGTCCAGCTTTCATCAATGGAGACTCTTTCAGTGGGTTCCTGTGTTCCTTTGACAACCCCTCATCGCTGTGAGCTTGTTTTTCTTCTTTTCTGGAGGAGCACTCTCTTAGTTTCTGGCACAATCCTATGTCCCAGGCTCATCTTGTATATGTCCTGCTCCAGTCCTAGATTCAACCATTTTTCCAAAGATCGCTGGATCCTTATATTGGAGAACAGTTTAAGAAACCAAGATCTATGTGCTGGATGTACTTAGTTTGGCTGCTTATTTTAGTCCATCCACCCTTCTCCTAAACATAAACTTTTCACAGCTCCAACTTCGGACGAGACTCCAGGCAGACAAGACAAATGAAATACAAAAAATGCTACTAATCTATGGTCCAAGAGAAGTGCTTCCCATGGAATATGAATAGAGCTCCATAGTAATTGGAAGGTGGAAGGAGACTTCCAACTGGAGATATGTCTCACAGAAGTTTTTGTTCTTTTTTTTTTTTTAAGATTTTATTTATTCATTCATGAGAGAGATAGAGATAGAGAGAAGCAGAGACATAGACAGAGCGAGAAGCTGGCTCTTCACAGGGAGGCCAATGAGGGACTTGATTCCCAGACCCAGGATCACACCTTGAGCCAAAGGCAGATGCTCAATCGCTGAGCCACCCGTGTCCCGAAGTCTTTGTTCTTGACTCTAAACTTTACCTCCTGTCTTCTAGGTTTATATCTTAGTTGCTCTGCTCATTTCTACTCTTCTATATGAGAATCTGTAATATTAGTCTGACCTGAGTTTGAATTCTGGCTCTGCCACTTACTAGCTATATGACCTGGAATGAATGGTTTACTTGCACTGAACCTCAATTTCTCCATCTGTAAACTGGGGATAATGATGCTAACAGGGAGGAGCCTTTGGAAAGACTACAGAGAAGACCTATAGCTTGCCTGGCAAATCATCTGGCATGGTCAGGCACTGCAAATGCTGGCAAGCAGAGTAGTAATGACTGCTAGTGTCTCTCTTGGGGCAACATTGTCCTGGAATGGTAGCTGGTTCCCAGGACAGAAATGCAGAAGAGGCTATAGTTAATAAAATTATAAGGGTAAAAACCAAGACATAGCGGTGGAATAACCTGACTTCTGGGGTAACAGATCCCCATCTGTCCCAGATGACATTGCCTTTGAGAAGTAAACCATAAATACTCAGGGTCTTGGGGTCATTTGGTATTTTGTGGTTCAGCACAAGTTCTAGCATGAGGAGGTAGGACATCTGCTGCAAAATGAGTCGTGCTCATCAAAATGCATTAGCACAGCCTCCAACAACATCTGCTTCATGTTCCAGAAGGGATCCTCATGCGAGGCTTCCCCACCTCAGAGCTGCTCCCCTACTCAGGGGCAATATACCTAACAAATGGTTTTCTGTTCTATTTTGTTACAGTATTTAAACTAAACCTCTAAAGAGAGACTTGAGATCTTTTAAGAGCAGACAAAACATAGATGTCATGGACTTGTCCTTGGCTTAAGTGTATCTCAGAAGCCCTAAAACAGAACCTGATATGGAGGCTGTGGTTGTCCCATTTGGTGTTTTTTTGTTTTTTGTTTTTTTTTTTATACCTGAGGGAGTGTATTATAGTTCCATTTGATGTTTTCCTTTTACCTAAGGAGAAATGATTCTCAAGGTGTGGTCCCTGGACCAACAGCAGCAGCAGCATCTGGGAACTTGTTAGAAGAACAAATTCTTGGGTCCCATCCCAGATCTATTGAATCAAAAATTTGGGAGGTGAGCCCTGCCTCTTCCCCTGCCCACTACAATCTATGTTTTAACAAGCCCTCCGAGTGATTCAGATGCCAATTAAAGTTTAAGAGCCATTGATCAAAAAGATGCGGTACTTTCCACTTTCAACCTAAAGGTATTTCGAACTCTAAGCAATGTAAGAGATTGAGTGTCTCTGTGTGTGACATTAATTAGGTACGGATTAAATATTTATTGGATGGATGAGTTAAAAAATACTGACACTGACAGCATCAAATGGCGACCAGGATGTGGAGTGATAGAAACTCTCATTCATTGTTGGTTGCAATGCAAAATGGTACAACAACTTTGGAAGTCGGTTTGACAGTTTCTTATAAAACTAAACATACTCTTACCACCTAACCCAGCAATTGCACTCCTTGATGTTTCCCCAAAGGAGCTGAAAACTTATGTCCATACAATAACCTGCACAGGGGCATTTGCAGCAGCTTTACTTATAATTGCCAAGAAGTAGAAGCAACCAAGATAACCTTCAGTAGGTGAACGGAGAAGTAAACTATGGTGCATCCAGACAGTAGAATATTATTCAGTGATGAAAAGAAATTAGCTATCAAGTTATGAAAAGATCTAGAAAAAACTTAAATGCATATTATTAAGGGAAGAAGTCAATCTGAGAAGGCTACATGCTGTATGACTCCAACTCTATGACGTTCTGGAAAAGGTAAAGCTAGAGACAGTGCAAAGATCAGTGGTTGTCAGGAATTCAGGGGAGGGAGGAGTTAGGTGGAGCACAGTATTTTTAGGGCAGTGAAACTACTCTGTGATGATACTATACTGGTGGCTATATGTCATTATGCATTTGTTCAAGCCCACAGAATATACTACACAGAGATGAATCCTAAGGTAAACTATGGACTCCAGGTAATAATAATAATGTATTAATCCTGGGTCATCAATCCTAACAAAGGTACCACCCTAATGCAAGACGCTACCTCTAAGCCTTACTAATCCACACACGGGGCTACATATATAACCCAGATACATATGTAGACTGATTTAAAGGCATCTTGTTTCTTTAGAAGCATAAGCTCTTCTGTTTCTTCCTGAAAGAAGAGGGGTCTTCTTTCCAAAAAGAAAGAGGAAGGATGGGGATCCCTGGGTGGCTCAGGTGTTTAGTGCCTGCCTTTGGCCCAGGGCGCAATCCTGGAGTCCTGGGATTGAGTCCCGCGTCAGGCTCCTGGCATGGAGCCTGCTTCTCCCTCCTCCTGTGTCTCTGCCCCTGCCAATGTCTAAAATAAATAAATAAATAAATAAATAAATAAATAAATAAATAAATATTAAAAAAATAAAAGAAAGAGGAAGGAGAGAGGTCTTTCTAGCTCCTACATGCAGAGGTGCTATGAGCTCTGGATAGAATTTGGCCTCTCTCCCTTGTGACATTCCAGGTCTTTGGGGAATGGCTTGGGAAATTGGTGGATGAATTTTGATAGTTGGGTTGTTCTGGCAGATGAAAGCCTGGGATACATGCTCCTTGTGGGGTCAATTAGTTGTTCTGAAGAAGTTTGGTGTTTTCCTTAAGATGATGAGTCGAAGCTTCTCTGTGACATAACCACACATCACACTCGCAGAAACATCCCAGTAATATTAACTATGTGGCTCTTCTAATCTTTTTTTTTTCTGTTTAACAAATATTTATTGAATGTGAGAAGTGTGCATGTCTAGATCTGATCTCCAACTCTTATGCTAGTCGAGATATTTATCTTTGATTCTTCCGGTTTTCTAAGGAATGGATGGCTCAGTGAGACTTGACCGTACGTGCTGTGTTCCAAAGATCTACTCAGACCAGCACAGGCGCATGGGGGACCTGACGGAGGAGCACGTGCACCAGGCAGTGGTGTCTCCCAGACACACGTATTCACACCACAAAGGAAATGGCCCTTCCACGAGTGTATAGCACCGCTCCTTCCCATCTAACAGAGCTTGCTGAAACTTACGGCTGGACTGATGATCCCTTTTATACGTACTCTACGTAGAGCTGGTTAATGATGACCATGAGCCGGTGCAGGACTCAAAGCTTTCAAAGCTTTACCTCTTTTCTCAGCACTCCTGATTTTATTTTATTTTTTATTTTTATTTATTTATTTATTTTTTTGCACTCCTGATTTTATAAACAACGAAGCCCATCAACCCCATTCCTATCTAAATCTCCTCATAAACTTGGATATTGTGGGGCTTTATAGAGATCCAAACATTTTAAATAAGACTTTGAAGCATCTCAGCGCAAGACCACCGGCTCAGGCCGCCCTGACCTGGATGGCCAATGACTCGGAAAGCTGGCTCTTCTAATCTGGAAGAATGCATTTTGCAATATTGGCAAAGAGACCTGCCAGAGAAACGGTGGAAGGTGCGGCATCATTTTTCTTTTTCTTAGGATTGCAATGCATCCAGCTAAAATTCTATATTTTTAGCTACAGGTGGCCCTACAGTAGTTCTGGCTAATGAGATGAAAGTGGATGTGGTGGGGTGGGGCTTCCAGGAACGCTCTTTAAAAGAAGACAGAAAAAAAAAAAAAAAAAAAAGACGGAGGGAGGGGAATAAATTGGCATGTACCTTTGTCCTCTGTCCTTATCTTTTTTTTTCTGCTTGGAATGCTGATGCAATGCTGGAGGTGACACTGCCATCTTGTAGCCATGAGGTGACAATGAACTAAGGCTAGGCAGACAGAAAGCTAGACGTAACAGCAAGTTCTAGATGGTGTTGTGCATTTGTCCTACAAGTCCTGACCTGCTTGCTGCTGGACTTTCTTACGCTAGAAAAAAAGACCCACTTAATTTGTTTAAGTTGATATTTTGGGAGTTTCTGTTACTTGCAGGCAAATGCAACATCTAACGGAATCAGAAGTATCTTCGATCTATCCCAGTGGTAGAGGTTTGACAGATCCAGTGATATTTTCTGCTACGTGACTCTGAGTATACTGCCTTACATACTCTACACACAACAATAATTCCTACCACTCTATTGTTTTAAGGATTACTTGAAATAATACATTTTTAGCACAGTGCCCTGTATGTACTAAGAACCTAGTGGACAGTAGTACAGAACTGGAGTCGTCTCCCACTACAGATAGAAGGCACGTAGTCAGGTGCGAGAACTTTAAAAAATAGAGTAGAGGGACGCCTGGGTGGCTCAGTGGTTTAGTGCCTGCCTTCAGCCCAGGGCATGATCCTGGAGTCCTGGGATCGAGTCCCATGTCGGGCTCCCTGCATGGAGCCTGCTTCTCCCTCTGCCTGTGTCTCTGCCTCTCTCTCTCTGTGTCTCTCAAGAATAAATACATAAAATCTTCTTAAAAAATAAAATAAAAAATAGAGTAGAATCTGGCAGCATTGTGTCTTGGACACTTTGAACATTATATAACTTCTGGACTTCACTGTCATGTCAAATTCAAGGTCACCTGATGCCAAGTGGATTTGCCCAGGCCTAACCACAAACCATTATTGGGTCCCTCAGCCCCTTTCTATGGGATGATGCTCGCAGATCACTCTTGGGAAACCACCCCCACCCCACATACAGCCCCTTACAGAGCCAGACTGTTATAGGGAGAGAATAGGCTATATGATTCGTGCCCCTGAGGCCATGTTCTTGGACTCAGCCGATTGCACCACAAGTTGACAAACAACCTGGAGGGACTCATTCTGCAGGCTGCCCAGAGGCCTAGCAAGGATCCTAGTGGGAAAGCTCTTCCCATGAGGTGCAGGTAGGAAAAACCAGCCTGCTGGCTAGTCACCCCCATAAGGAACCTCGGGCTGCCTGGCAAGCTGATTCCGGGTGCCAGATCCATGTACTCTCCTACCCCTTGAGATGACCATTTTGCATGTTCTTATCTCTCCTTAGAATTTCCCTTCTCGTTCTCATCTGAGGATAGTACTTCTGATCTGAGTGGGGAGGAGGGAACCATTTCATTCTCCCAGAACTGAATCTGCACCCTTTTTTCTGCCTTCCTTCCCGTTACCAGGGGTGGACTGCACCTGCTCCTTGCAGCAGCCCGCCCTCACCTGGGCACTGGGGACCCCGTCCCCTGGTCACCCTGCAACATGTCCCTAGAGCACCACTTTTCCTGCTGTCCTGCGTCATAACATCCAACTGTCCCTCTCTTCTGGATAGTTCTCTGTGCAAACATGTTTTGATCGTCTCATTTTAAAACAGCAGCAGCAACAATCCCCTTTCTTTGGCCTGAGTCTTGAGTCCCCTCCACTTCCCACTTGGCTTCTGTGCCTCTCCTCCTGCTCTGTCCTCACTGTTCCCATCCCCCCACCTCTTGTTCACCTTGAATTCACTCCAGTCGGATTTCTGTCCCCACCATTCCACTGAAACTGCTCTCATCACCTGATGACCTCTTTGTTGCCAAATCCAACTGCCAATTCTCAGTCCTCAGCTTATCCAAACTGCTGGTAGCATCTCACATATATGATGACTCTCTTTTTGGAGAACGGTCTTCACTTGGTCTCTTTTCTATGGGAAATAGTAACAAATGCTTTTATAATATGATGTGGGCTCAGTTTTGGCAAGGGCTTTTTTCATTGACAGCTATATCCCCAGTATGCAGGACCGTGCCTGCCGCGTACAAGGCTCACAGTATATATTTGTTGTATGGATGAATTTAGATCAGGGTCAGCAAAGCAACAGCTCACAGGACGATTCCAGCCCACTGCCTGTTTTTGTAAATAAAGTTTTATTGGAACACAGCCATACTCGTTCATTTACGAATCGTCTAAGGCAGCTTTCACACTATGTCAGCAGAGTTGGGTAGTTGTGACAGAGACCATATGGCTGGCAAAGCCAAAAGTATTTACTGTCTGGCCCTTTACAGAGAAAGCTTTCTGTTGCCTGATTTAGATGATTATTTTGACTTCCACTATGTGCTGTGTATGTAAGACCATGACCACAGACGATCAAAGAGAAAATCCACATGGAGAGAAGATAGCAACCTTTCTCACCCATGAACACTATCAGAATTTGTCTGTGGCCAGAGCCAAGAAAGATTCCCCATAGTAAATAATGAAGTGGTGGTGGAGGAGAGGGGAGGAGATGAATGGCAAAGAAAAAAGAAAATTGACCATTATTTACAAGAAACACATTCCCTGAGCAATTATTTTATACCCTGCACTTTGCATATTTTATGTCACTCACTCACATGATCCCAAGAGGCTGGTGCTTCTGTCTCCATTTTACAGATGAGGACACTGAAGCACATACAAGTTCAGTGTTTTCTCTAAAAGTCACACAGAACCATCAGAAGGAGGGTATTGATGCCAGTAGCTGGGATGGACCCTGACCCAGGTAGCACCAATGATAGCTGCAAACACACACTTAAGACATGCTGGCGCTGTTCTCAGCCCAGCCCGTCACCTGGGGAAACTGAGGCATGGGAAGACTGAGTGACTAACCCAAGCTACACGGCCCTAGTGAAGGGGTGGGCTGGGACTTGACTTGGTGGTCTGGATCTTGTCTCTGACCCTCACCGCTTTATCATAATGCATAGCGGGCCCTCAATGAATATGTAGTGAGCTAATGGATGTGCCCTGATCTCCTGAATCCCAGCCTAGTGCCTTTGCCACTGTTGCACAGATGCCGCCCCCTTTGAGGGCAGTGCAGTGTTTTGCTTAAGGTAGAGCTGGTGTGGAGAGAGAACCATGGCCATCTACCTCATTTCCACAGATATTTCTGGAATGTTTCAAGATTTACTCATTCTCTGTCTACATTTTTATCTCTCTTGGGACATTGCCCATTCCCTTGGGGGAAACTATGTTAATCGCTGATGATAACATCTGTCTTCAGACTTGTGAATCATTTGCAGAAATGCTTGTCAGGAGAGCACGGACAGAGCCTTCCAGTTTCAAGGAATTTTTGTACAAAAGTCATTCAGGTAGATCACTCACTCAAACTTGCCTACGAGTTTGAATTATGCAGCAAAACATATTCCCTAGCTGACTGCTGTGCAAAGTATGGCTCTCCAATGGGAGGTGAAGGGTTTTCCCCAGGTGAAAGTAACTTACCCTGGAAAATGGGAATGGATGTATTTCTTTCAAAATCAGATGAAATCATTATACATTTTATGCACGTTTAGTCATCCCTCAAGACTAGGAGGGACATTCTTTGCCCATGAAGGCATGTTTTCAATTTTCTGGTTGTAGGGAAAGAAAAAGGTGGCATCTTATTCTATCTTAGTCATTTCAGGCTCCCATAACCAAGTACCACAGTTTGGGTGGCTTAAACAATTGTATCTCAGTTCTGGAGGCTGGGGATTCTGAGACTAAGGTGCTGGCCAGTTCTGTTTCTTTTTTAAGATTATATTCACTTATTCATGAAAGATACAGAGAGAGAGAGGCAGAGACATAGGCAGAGGGAGAAGAAGGCTCCCCACAAGGAGCCCAATGTGGGACTTGATCCCAGACCCCAGGATTAAGACCTGAGCTGAAGGCGGATGCTCAACCGCTGAGCCACCCAGGCGTCCCTGGCCAGTTTCGTTTCTGATGAGAACTGTCTTCCTGACTTGGGGGTGGCTGCCTTCTTGCTATATCTTCATATGACCTCTCAAGTTCCTCGGTGCATGCCCTTGGAGAAAGAGATCGCTCTCCTCCCCTTCTTCTTAGAAGGCTACTGATCCTTATTAGATTAAGACCCCATCCTTATGACTTCATAAGGGGTGTTATGACTTCATTGGCTTTGCCTCCTAAAAACCCTATCTCCGAATATACTCACACTGGAGGGGTAGAGATTCCACACATGAATTTGGGTGTGCACAGGAGCGAGTCTAAGGTACTCTCTCCCACTCCCCGAGCACCATGCCATGTGATCTGACTACTTGAAAGTTTGCGAGTTGCTTTTGTGAGTACTGTTCACTCTGGTTTTTAGCCCAGGTAAAAACCTGGGCTTCCACATGGGGATACCATGAACTACATGACTTAGCATCAAGTCTTTGCACATATTGAGGAAAAACTATGTGAGTTGTGCAGCAGTTAGTCATTTTTCTGACTTTTCCATATGGCGGTAGTAACGGTGGTTACCTTTTAACAATGGCTTAGAGGGCACCGGCTGCCATACTAGGCACTTTGTATCTCTAAGCATTTTATCTCTTAATCTTCTCAACATCTGGTGATGGACAGCAGTATTATTATTATTATTCCTATTCTATAGATGAGGGAACTCAGGGTAGAGAAGCTGAGTAATTTGTCCACAGCATACAACTAGGAAATGACTTAGTCTGGATTTGAACCCAGTGCTGAATTCCAAGGCATTCTGATGCCTCTCTCTTGGTGAGGTCCTTTACGTTTCCATAGACTTTGTTCCACAGTACCGGATTGATGGTTCAGCACAACCATTGAAATTAATCTCTAGCTGACAAGGAAGGTCGTTCACTTTGGTCCACTTCTTTTGTTTTATTCAGATTTATCTTACTCACTTGTCTTCGTTAGTTACACTTGAGGTAAAGGGATGCCTTCCTGAAAAGCATCTCATAACTTACAACATTTTGCTTTTGTTAGATATTTTAAAAGTTTCTGGGGGGGGGGGGGACTCTTCTGAAAAGAAACAGCAGAGGATCATGATGGTTTATTATTCTGTTAATTTATTTAACCGCTGTCTTCTCTCATCTATGCTGAGTGCATCCTAAGACAAGTTTATGGCTTTTTTTTTTTTTTTTTAATGAAAACTTTCCTCACTTTTCAGAAACCCAAAGGAAAGACTATCACAGAAAATGTTTTCTTTTTTCCTCTCAACTCTGTTTGCAAGTAATGTTTTTGTCATGATGAAAATCATTTTTTCAAAGGAGTCCAGCTGTTTGAGCGATCTGCATCGGAAGTGGGAGAGCAATTGAAGAGTTGCATTTTCCTCTTTGAGAGTGAACAGGAGTGGAACACATGCAGCAAGAACCTTCCAGAGGACCAGGGTTGGAGGTGAGAACATATGAGCCAACTGATTCTCCCTTGTTGCTAGAATTAGGGCACTTATCTCTGTTTTTCCCTAAATGTTGACACTTTGAGAAGAATTTTCCAGCTTCCTGAAAGAAAAAAAAATTTTTCCCCTAGAAAGATGAGTGTTTATCCTTTGCACTATCTATTCAATTGGAAGGAAGTATTTCAAGGCGGAAATAAGCCCTTCAGTGACAAAGCAGCTCTTTTCAAAGCATCCAGGCTGACTCTTGTCAGTGCCTATTCATTGTGTGCACTGTTTCTCAAACAGTTAACTCTCCTCCACTTCCATTCCCCTTGAGAATGAGAGGATGGAAGGAAACTCATCAATACAAAATCATGTGGCAACAGCCACAACCACTCGGCTTGTTTAGAGGTGCTTATGCAGAGAGTAGCACGAGAAAACAAAGGGGAAGAGTATGTGAACTTCTAACCCTCATCCCCACATGCCACTGGGTTGGTGGGTGGCATGAGCAAGCGTTTAAGTTCCCCGAAGTGGGCGTTTTGATGGGGCCAAGTGACAAAGAACCAAAGAGGGTAAGAACTTGTGAGCAGCAAGTGGAAAACTACCCAAGAACGGTCCCACCCCGCCTACAAGTCACGTCACCTCGTTGAAGTGAGTGTAGCTTGTGTGGTTTAGGCTCACTTCCCCACTATAGGGGAATCCTTGGAGGCTCAACTGCTCTGAGGGGACCCGCCCTTCTCAAAGACTAGACTTTTTTGTGAAACAGTGAGTTTTGTTGCCCAATCCCCT
The DNA here is from genome assembly GCF_011100685.1 of Canis lupus familiaris. NCBI lineage: Eukaryota > Metazoa > Chordata > Mammalia > Carnivora > Canidae > Canis > Canis lupus. The sequence goes on from NC_049252.1 coordinate 29,148,067, forward strand.
TCTCTGTTTCTTGTGTCCAAATGGAGTGACACTTTATCATTTTGGGGGGGGAGGACCGGCATTAGATAGAGGATATTAATTATTGCTAATTGACTCCTGTCTGCAATTCTGCTTGCAGCATTTATGAACCCCACGTGGTTCAATTAACACATTGAAAAGCGATGTCAGCTCAAAAGTGCCAGAGAAGAGAGCACTTCAATGGATCCCCATCTGTGGTGGTCCACATGGATCTGCTCAATGTGTACCTGGAGAAGGGCAGTAAATGTTCTGGAAAATAGTGTGAGAACATGGGGTATGCCAGGCAGTGGCTACATGAAGGAATCCCAGAAGGTTTTATCTTTGGGCTTACATGGTGGCTTTAGCATTTGGTGAAAATTTTCCAGGGATAGGGGACATGGGGATGCTCCTCCCTGGAAAAAAATGAATGTACATTGGCTGAGGATGGTTAATGCACTTGAATTCGTGGATTGTGTTTTTGCAGAACACGATTGAGGAAGGCAGCGAGGTTTTTTTTTTTTTTTTTTTTTTTTTTTTTCTGGAAAGCACAGTGGTTCTGGAGATGTAAGGTAGATTGAACTGCAGTTTCCTCTTACTGTGTGACCTTGGGCAAGAAACAGAATCTTTCTGAGTGTCTGCTAAAAGAGGACAATGACAATGACACCTGCCTGTCTGAAATGAGACAGTGGGTGAGACAGCACTTTGTCAAACACAGCATGACTATAAATAGGAGATGAATTCTTCATATGACTTGTAAATAATGTGATTGTCAATTCATTTACTGGTTCAATAAACATATAATGAACATCTACAAGGAGCTGGTGATATACAAGCAATAACAGATTCATTCCCTGCCCCCATAGTTTGCAGCTGATACTCCCAAGTCAACAGGAAAATATAGCGTGTTAAGTGCTGTGATGAGAAGCTAGAGACTGCATGGAAGCTCATAAAAATGGCACTTAACCTACGCTTGGAAAATTTCCAGAAGGCTTACTGGAGGAAGTGGGGTCCATGTGGAGCTTAAATGTTGTCTTCTCGGTAAGGAATCTCAAGGTCACCTTCTTTAAAAACCTAACCCCTACTCTCTTGTACCCCCTAATCCCCCATCTTCTGTTTAATTTTTTTATAGCACTTATCACCATCTGACACACTCTACAGTATTTGCTTATTTATGCTTCGTGTCTGATTCCCTCAACCAAAATATAAGCACATAAATTTAGGTTCTTTTCTCTTTTTTCCCTACTATATTCTCAGTGCTTAAAATAGCTCATGGCACATAGTAGGCACTCAATAGATATTTACTGAATGAATGAATAGGAAATATTAAGTGTGATATGGGCAGCCAAAAGGGCAGGAAACAATGTCCCAGGTGAGGAATATGCACAAGCAAAGACCAGGATGCAAGGTACAGGTGGTTTGGAGTCTTGGTCCATTCAGGCTGTTATAAAAGAATGTCATAAACTGGGTAGCTAACAAAAAACAGACATTTATTTCTCAAAGTTCTAGTGTCTGGAAGTCCGAGACCAAGGTGCTAGCACATTTGGTGAATGGCGAGTACCTGCTCTCTGGTTCATAGCTGGCTGTCTTCTTGTGGTGTCCTCGCATGGTGGCAGGAGCAGGGAGCTCTCTGAGGTCCCTTTTATAAGGACACTAATCCCATCTATGAGGGCTCCAGTTTTATGACCTAATCATCTCCCAAAGGCCCCACCTCCAAACACCATCGCATTGGGAAATTAGGTATAAACATAAGAATTTGGTATTGGGGCAGGGGACACAAATATTCAGTCTAGGGCATTCGTTTGGGTTAGAATATTAACAGTATTGACATGTGAGGATGGAATATAAAGAGATGAGTCTAGGATTAGGTAGGGTCAGATTATAAAGGTCCTTGTAAGCCAAGTTAAAGAGTATGGAATTTGTTCAGAGGGTGATAAGGACAATAGAAGTACTTAATAAGAAAGTGTTGATAAAAGCTGGGGACAGGGAGACTATGAGAAATCTCTTATGATGGTCAGGGAGCAAGATAATGGTGACTTGAACAAGGGCCATTGCAGCGTAGGGAGAGGTATTTGGGGAGCAGAACTGATAGGCCTCAATGGTTGGTTGGCAATGGGGAGTGTGGGAAAGGGAAGGCTCAGTGCTCAGGAATGGAGGCCCATTCAAGAGGCTCCATGCATGGTGGTGCCAGTTATGAGATGGCGAGACGATAGGAGGGTCAGGTTTCAGATGAACATGATGAGTTTTCGGGATGGGCCTTTCAACCAGGTGAGAGAGAAAAGAAAGTTGCCAAAGCCCTGAGAGACACCAATATTAGAAGGATGGACAGAGGAAGAGAAGACCAAGAAGTAATGTGAGAAACAGATTTCAGAGAGGTCCAAGGAAGACTGGGAATAGATGATGTCTCAAGGAGAGAAGGGACACTTCCAGGTCAAGTTAGATATGAAAGTGTTGTGGGTGTGAATTGTGTTCCCCCAACAATATGTTGAAGCTTTAACCCTCTGTGAATTGACCTTATTTGGAAGTAGAGTGTTTGTAGATGTAGTCAGGTTAAGATGAGGTCATACTTGATTTTAGAGTGGGCCCTGAACCAATGACTAGTGTTCTTTTTGAGGGAAGTATGTGCACCAAGAAACACAAGGAAAGTAGTATAAAGACTGAGGCAGAGATTGGGTTGATGCAGCTACTAGCCAAACCCCAAAAGTGTTGGCAACCACCAGAAGCTAGAAGAGGCAAAGAAGGATATTTTTCTGGAGCCTTCTGAGGAGGATGGCCCTGGTGACCCTTTGATTTTGGACTTCTAGCCTCCAGGACTGTGAGAGATTAAATTCCTATTGTTTTAAGACACTGGTAATTTGTGGCAATTTGTTACAGCAGCCCTAAGAAACTAATACAAGAAGGGAATGTGTCCACCAGATTTAGTGACAAGGAAGTCATGGGAAACCATGGTGAGAGCAGGTTTGGTATAACAGTAGGGGGGCTCTAGGTCTTAGGGTGCAGTAGAGCCACAGTGGGGAGTGGAGACTGAGCATAGGCAGCTCTTCCAAAAAATCTGGTAGGGAGGGAAGGAAAAGAGAGGGCAGTGGGGCTACAAGGTGTTCGTGTGATTTTATTTTTAATACAAGAATGTGATCATATTAAAGAACTGATGGAAATGGTCATTAGAGAGGAAAACCTTTTGGGGTGTCTGGGTGGCTCAGTGGGTTAAGTGTCTGCCTTTGGCTCAGGTCATGATCCTGGGGCCCTGTGGATTGAGTAGCAAGTTGGGCTCTGGGCTCATTGGGGAGCCTGCTTCTCCCTCTCCTCCCTGCTCATGCTCTCTCTCTGTTGCTATCTCTGTCTCTCTTTTTCAAATAAATAATTAAAAAATCTTTTAAAAAAAGAGAAGAAAATCTTTTCTGAAAATACAGGAAAGGGAAGAATTTGTTGTGAATGGGTTGGGTATGAGATCCAGAGTGGAGGGCTAGTGAGCTCAGCGAAAACATGGGTGGGTCTGGAGGTTTGGATGCAGGAAGCCAAGCTAATCTTCTGGGTAGCCCTCTTGGAGCCAGAGTGTAGGGCCATCCTTAGGGTAGGCAGGGGAAGGCCAATGGGAGGTTTGAGAAGTGAAAACAGGCTGGCAACAGCCAATGGGCAGACCAAGAGGGCTGACAAGGGACACAGAGGATTGTTAAGCATCATAAAACCCCAGCAAGAAGTGGGGTGTAGCAGAGCTTGTGAATGCTTCTTCCACTCACCCCCTTTCCCTCCTGACTGAGCCCCTGTGTCAAGAACCCATCACTTAGGGAAGATGCTACTTCTCTCCTTCTGCATGAGGGTTAGGGTAATTACTGACAACTCCTAGAACAAACCAGCCCAAGACTCCAGTGGCCTATTCCTTTACATCTTGTTCGATGAGTCAGAGGCTCTCCTCAAGGGCAGATTCAGGGATCCAGGGTCCTTCTACCTTGTGATGTTGCTACATCTATTGCTTGTAGGAGGGGAAGCAAGACAGTGGGTGATTGCACATGGGGCTCGGCTCAGCCCTTTGGCCCACATCTCAGTGGCCGGAATCCAGTCATATGTCGCCAACTAACAATAAGGGAAACTGGGAAATGTAGCCTTTCTGTGTGTCCAGATAGAAGAATGGAACTAGATGGGGCATAGCAAGTCTCTGCTAGAGCACGTGATGCCTGGAATTACGGCAGCCAACATACAACCATGAGGGCTATTAATCTGACTTGTTGAAGATAAAAGAGGGAGAAGATGCAAGAAATTTGGGTCCTTGATGACGTCACGAAGAGGACAATTTAACAGCTTGTGGCTGCACTTTCTCTAGATATTTTTCTAAATGAGAGATGACAAACTTTTCCTATTGTCAAAGGTTTTTGAATTGGTAATATGAGTTTTTTGTTACTTACAACCAAAAAAAAAAATCCCCATTCAGAAACCTTAAATTTAATTACATAGACAAGTTATTGCCCTTAGATTATTATAATTCATTTCAGGCAAACAGGTTAGAACATAACAAGCTGGCCTGGGTTTTAGGAAACTCACCTTAATCTTCTTTTTGCAGCCCCATTGGGAAATGGGAATCAAAATACTTTTTGTCTCAGAATTAGAGTAGGACTGAATATTTTTGCATGAAATTCACATTCTCTAAGAAACAATCAAGAATGTAACTATGCCAATTGGCATTTAAAGTCTATCATTGACGTAAGGATGTGAGCTGCCTCACAACCTCTCTAAGAGACTTTATTCCCTCATTTATCAAATATTTATGTGTGACCTACTATGTGTGATTGATTCTATCTGCTAGCATTGTGTACTGTCCACCAGTGATGTTTCTCTTATTTATTTTTATGCTCTTGTTACCTAGCAAACGGGATTTGAAAATTAGATGGCACATAAATAAATATTTGTTGAATAAAATTTGATCGGATTTTCCTGGTAGAGGTAAAAACACGTGGGTTTCCACTTCAGACAGTGCTGGAATGGAAGCTTGACTTTGGCCTAATTGGGTGACCTTGGGAAAGTTACTTAATCCATCTGAGCCTCAGATTCCTGTTTACTGGGGTTAAAAATCCATGAGAGAGAATACGTAAAATCTAGTTTATTGCCTGGCACAAAATAGGCACGTTGTAAATAGTCATTCTCCCCTTCTTCCTCTTGCACCTAGCATGATCAAGCCACTCTCTATTTCCAGTCGAATATTCTAGAAACAAGTTTTATGATAAACATAATTAAGAAAGTGAATCTGCTGCCGGAAAATTATGTAAAGCATTTGTAAATTATTTTTGCATAGCCTATTTTGTATGATCATGGCAGGGTTTCCTGCTATTAGTACAGTAATTGAGAGCCAATGATCTTTTATTTTTAACGGCCATGTGCTCAGAGCATCTCCCAAGCACACAAATGCAAAGAAAAGTAACTTCTTTCCATTTTTCAGCCATATTTCTCTTTTATAGCTGAGTTAAAAGGTAGCTCAAACTCTATTCTCATGCTAACATGGGCTTTGACCAACTGTCCTTTTTTTGTTTGTTGCTTCTCTCACAATTGACCCAGGCAGCAATTTTATGACAGGTTTAGACAGGAGAAATTTGTCAGTGCTTGCTGTGTAGGCAAGGCAAAGTGTAGCTTGTGCTTATTCTGTTTGAACCGAAGAGCACTACATTAGTCAGAAGCTCCGAGTTGGAGTCTCCGCTCTGAGACTTAGCTGCAGTGTGGCATTGGCCTTTCCTTTGCCCTGGCCTCACTCCGTTTCCTCTTCCGTAAAACTAGGATTTTAAACCAGATAATTCTGGAGGTCCCTCGAGCTCTAAATTCTGGGCTAGTGGTTACTTTCCTATTCCTTTCTCCTCTTCTTGATTTCTTATTTCAATATTCACTTCTTAAATAATTTAAAAGAAGAACAAAGGCAACCAGTGCTCTATGATGTTTCTAAAGGGAGAAAAACGAAATAGCCTAAATGTCTAATAAGAAAGAAAAGGCTAAGTGAATTATCTGGTGAAAAATCAACCATTCAGTGAAATATTATCATCCAATGATCAAAAGGGATGCTCATGAAGATCCTCTAACAAAATAGCAGCATGTTCTTGAAAGAAAAAGGCAGAAGGTAAATGATCCCTTTGCCATAACAACAATGTAAAAGATGTACAGAAATATGCACAAATCCTAGCAGGGAGTGCAAAAAGTGAAAACGGTTGATATGTAAAAAATATGGTTATTTTCTCACTTCCTGTGAGAGGAGGGAAGTGTTCAATATATTTGGGGTTTTCCATTGGGTGTCTTGTCTTATAAGTTTTTTTAAACTAGACTAATGGCTTTGGGCACTGTAGATGCCTAGAAGAGGCTACAGGATAGCTCACCTCCCTCTTCTGTGGCCCAGCTCTTTTCATGCCAGGAAGCTCGTTCTAGTTGATAATGAGGGATGAAAATGTGTTCCCTACATAGACTGGGCTTTGCTTTTCTGTCCCTTGTCCTCCTCCTTCTTTTTTTAATCCTCCTCGTTGCTATCTACTTTCCCTCAACACTCTTTTCTATTGAGGAACAATTTAGATACAGTTAAATGCGCAGATCTAAAGTATATAGTTCCAGGCATTTTGATAAGTGTGTACACTCAAGTAATCAACTAACTCTCCAGTCAAGGTATAGAACATTTTCATGTTCTCTGTGTCTCAAAGTTCTCTGTGTCTATTTCTAGTAAATTCCCTTGCTTCCCAGCAACCACTTTTATGATTTCTATCAACATGGCTAGCCTGTTCTAGAACTTCATAAAATAGAATCATAAAGATGTTCTCTTTCTTTTCTATTCTTTTTCTTTCTTTCTTTCTTTTTTTTTTTTTTTTTGTCTTGTTTCTTTCATTCAACAAACAGCTTTCAAGATCCATCCATGTTGTATCAGCAGCTCATCCTTTTTTGTTTCTAGGTGGTATAGTCCTGTGATAGACTGAGTAATGGCCTCAAACATATCCCCAAAACCCATGAATCTTATTTTATGTTACAGAAGAGACTTTGCAGGTGTGATTAAGCTAAGGAATCTTGAGATGGGAAGATTAGCTTGGATGATTCAAGTAGGTCCTACACCTAATCACAGGAAGAGGAAAAAGAGGGAGAATTACCTCCTGAGAGGGGAAGGCAATATGACTACAGAAGCACAGATCAAGGTGGTGCACTTTGAAGGGGCCACGAGCCAAGGAATATAGGAGGCCATTAGAGGCTGGGAAAGGCAAGGACACAGATTCTCTCCTGGAGGAGCCAGTGCTGCCCACAGCTTGACTTTAGCCCAGAAAGATTCAATACAGATTTCTGCTCTCCAGAACTGTACAATGATAATTCGTGCTGTTTTAAGCCACCACGTTTGTGGTAATTTGTTATAGTGACACAAGGAAACTTATATAATTCCAGTGTGTGGATATACCACAATTTGTTTATTCATTCATCTCTTGATGAATTTGGGGTGTTGTTGCTTGGGACTATTTTAAATAAAGCTGCTAGGAACATTCTTATGTAAGTCTTTGTGTGGATGTATGTCTTATTTATCTTGGTTAAATATACCTAGGAATGGAATTGCTGGGGCATAGAGTAGCTGCCTGTTTAACTTTATAAGAAACTTCCAGTTTTCTCAAGTGATTGTACCATTTTACACCAATGAAGAATGAGACCTGATACCCTTAAAACGAAGAAGAAAGCTAAAGTCATTCACCCCAAAATCTTTCACCCCAGCTTATTGGTGGGTGCGATTTCTGAGTCCTTTCAGGATGGTTCCAGACCTCAGTTGTATTTCCAGAGCCCTCAACATGAGCTCTAATGTAGATTTGTGCCTGTATTTTTTCTTTATTTTCTTTTCTTGAAAAGGAAATAGTTCACCTGCCTAATTGCCCCCATCCTAACTTTTCTCTTCCCTCTGTTCCTGTGCTCCCCATTAGCACGCACTGTACTTTCTCTGTGGGTGGGAGTCACAACCCCAGAGGCCTGGACAACCTGGGGAGCAGGAGCCAGCAAGTCTAGACCTCAGGGTCCTGAGAGGGACACAGGAAACAAGAACGCAGTATGCTGAATGCCTTTCCCATTGGGGCAGTCAACCATATTATTCTTCAGTTAATGGAATTTTCTTACTCCTGTAAGTAGAAAAACACCGGTAGCCCAGATACCGCCCACTACAGTAGTTGATAAAACACTCAAAGGAAGGGGATCAGGGAAGGAGAGGGAAAAACTGCTGGATCTGTTTCTGGGTTTTATCTGGGGATAGGGGGCTGTTTTGTTATTTTTTTTCTTTGTTTTCTTCACCTAAGGAAAATGTGCCAGGGCCACTGCCAACCCTGATCCTTCTAGATTCCAGAAGCCTTCTGAGGTTAAGCTTGAGAACAAAGAGGTGGTTGTTTCCAGATGTGATCTTGGTGAGCCAACTTTTGACACTTGAAAGAGGATCTGGAATTTGGGGGTCAGCTGGTTTATCCTCCCACAATCTTCACATTTGTTCAGATTATGGATCTTTAAAAAATGGTTCATCAGCTTGCTAAAATACTTCTCTCATTTCTTTCCATTTATGATACCATGTAGTGATATTTGTATAGCACATAAACTTCCACATACACACCTTCCATGTGAGCCCATGTTGTGTTCTAGCACACCTTCAGAACCAATGAGTTTATATCTGTATACATCTTGGTCTGCTAGCTGTACTGAGATTGTTGGGAATTCAAGACCCTGGCTATTATTTATGACCTTTTAGGGGCCAAGAAGAGTCTTGTATAACATCAGTGGGGTGGACCCATCCTAAATGTTAGTCCTGGAGCTTGGAGATGGTCCTTTAGCAGTGACTGGTTATGATGCCAGGTTCAGCTAGATGTTGGCCTGGGAATCCTCTTTTATATGGTGGTATAAGTCCTCTCCCTGCCCTGCAGTTGTAATAGCTTTGGAATGTGAGCCCAGCATGTGATATGGGCATGAGTTTGCACAGAAGTAAATCCTCCATGGGAGGTGTGGTAGGTACATAGCCTTGCAAAGGAAGGTATTTGGACAGGCTACCAGGCTTAATGCCAAGGAAGAGGTGGAACCACTCAGTAAACTCACCTTGGCATGGAAAGTGCTACACAGGGTTTTGATGAGACTTTCTACCCAGAGCATCTTCTGTATTGGATTCATAACAACATCAGCCATTTGTTGTGCCAGGCATATTAATACGTGCTCGACCTATACCTACCTCTTGTCTTTACCTTTTCACCCTACCTGGATGTTAGGTAGGGAAACAGTTGAGTGACTCCTTCTAGCTGCCTACATTCTCCTGTCTCCTTCCAAGTTGGCATCCTAAGAACCCGCATCCTGTGGTTCTGAAATGTGCAAGCACTTGTGGGGTGTAAGCACATGCCTGTCCTCTTCAGGTTGAATGGAGTCATTTACTCTTGCTGAGTCTTCTTGTCCTCACCTGTAAACCAGAGAATGTCACTCTCACCTCCTCCCAGGGTGGTGGTGAGGGGCAGAGGAGATCTTGGGAATGACAATGTTTGGTTGACTGTTGAGGCCATATACCCCTGGGTGATTATTGTTCTTGGTTGGGAGGGAAGACTCTTTTAGGCAGATTTTCCTTGACTTACAATGAAGTTTCATCCTGATAAACACATTGTAAGTTGAAAATATCCAAAGTCAAAAATGCATTTAATACACCTGATCTACCAAACATCCTAGCTTAGCCCAGCCAGCTTACACTCAGAACACTTACATTAGCTCACAGTTGGCAAAGCCATCAATACAAAGCCAATTTTATAATAAAGTGTTAGCTATTTCATGCAATTTTTGACTATTTGTACTCAAAGTGAAAAATTAGTTGTTAGTGTGTCAGTTGTTAACCCTTGTGATTGTGATCATGTGGCTTAACTGGGAGTGGCAGCTGCTATGGGCTAGCATCATGAGAGAGAATGGGCCCACATATTCTTAGTCTGGAAAAAGAGCAAAATTCAAAATTCAAAGTATAGTTTCTACAGAATGCATTTTGCTTTTGCACCATCATAAAGTCAAAAAACTCCTTAAGTTGAATCATCCTAACTCTGAGACTATCTGGACTTGTCTTTGGCAGAAAATGGCACCCAGTAAGGAAATTAGAACCCAGAGAGGCAGGTGGTACCCAGGGAGGAGATTAGTACTCAGGGAGGGGAGTTGGTTACCTAGTCAGAAGGCAGATACCAGATGAAAAATTTGTTATTCAGAGAGGAGCATGATGCCCATGGGGAGGTTGTATCTGGTAGGGAGATTTAGGCCTTGAAGATGTTCATGGCCTGATTTAGTCTGTAAAGGGGTCCTAATGGCCAAGGTCATATAAGATGCAAAGAGGCAGTTTGTGCAATTTTTTATTCCTATTTGTATTGAAATAAAGAGCAACAGCACGTCCTAAACCTTTAGTGCTCTGCCCACGGTTAGGTGTTTTAGAACATCCATTTGTCTACAATAGTTTTAGATTTCTGCCCAAGGAACACTAGTTAAAATTAAAGTCAACATTACCGTGATCAAACTGATCTCATATTTCTCCTGCCTGGAAATACCTACAATTCCTTAAAACAATGTTTCAATTTACCACAAGTCCGGTGGCATTTTAAAGTGTAATAAAAAACCCACCCTCCTCTTCCTGCCTCCCACTCCTGGTGTTTTGGAGACAACAGCGAACACACGGACTTTCAATCAAGGGGGTGCTGTTTGTCCCTTATTTTGTGCACCTCTATCTTTGCTGAAGCAGAGTGCTGTGATAAACCTACAGATGCTGGTGAGTCAGATTGGATCATGGGAAAGAAGTGGGCGAGTCATAGTTGAATGATTTTGCTGTGTGCTTTCATATCCACCTGACGTGTTCCAGAGATTGAGTGAGAAGAATCATTAGGTCAGTTTGGATTTGGAGCCATTGATTCAGCCAGTAAGCTCCATGACCTGCCCTCCCTCCATGTGTCTGCATTTGCACCTGCAGCCAGGGTCACTATTTGGGAGGTACATCTCAGTCTGTTAAAATAGTGAACTGCTTTCATGCCGGTTGTCAAATAACCACTAGCTGGACACTTCAGAACCTCCCCCAAGGACCTGTGTCCATTCTTATTGGTAGATGCCTGTTATTACCTTGACTGTTCAATACCTGTCACTTCAGCTTATGGGGCAATTAAAATAAATCCCTGCCCACATAGGTGGTGACAGATGCCATGCCTCCCCTTGCCTGGAAAACTCTCCATGGTTCTTTCAGGATGAAAAGAGGCCCTAACCAATATCTTTGTTTAGGTGATTGAGAAAACCAAATTTGGAGAAGACACTCTATCCTCGTGATGCAAAGACGTGAATTTATGTCTGCTGCTTTTTTCTTGTTTTTCTTTTTTTTTGGTACGAAAAAAGTCACTGGGATAATTCAGCCAGATGAAATAAGCAGACATGTGGCCTAAAAAAAGATGAAGTTTATACAATGAGGCAGGTGCCATCTGGCACAGTAGGAATTCAATGGAGGTGGGATCATTTTCTCTAATGTCAGAACTACCTGGAGTTGTTGTCTATTTGTAGAATCTTGGGAAATGTGGGAGGCAAAATTGAGAAAGCAATTCTAATTCAGAGATTTGAATCCTATATCACAGATGATCACAACTTCTCTAGTGGATGGAACAATATGTTCCCCAGATCCTGCTTCAGAGTCAAGGCACTTATTTCCCCAGCTGTCAGGAAGTTGACTGATCACAGCTAAGTCCTTCCATAGGGTTTCCCCTTGTTCAAAGTCATGCTTTCTCCCAGGGGGCAGCTCCCATCCAGGGGCCCATCAGTGCTGGGCACAGAGGCTCAGCCTTCCCTCTGAAAAGCCTCTCCAGCTCCAGAGTTGCATGTGGGATTAGCTGGGACCCTTTTTCCAAACACATCTCAATTTAACTGTCCTTTCCTCCTGCTTTCACTCCTGCACAGGTGTTGTACCCGAGGGCGTTTCCCATTAAAACTCTAGCCTTCAAACCTCCCTCCCAGATGAGTGCTCCCAGGGACAGTGATCCATCTTCCCAATATCTGCAGAGTATTCTGTTAGAATCTAACAAACAACTAGGTTTAGTCTCATTCCATTTAATCATGTTTTTTATTTATTTATTTATTTATTTATTTATTTATTTATTTATTTATAAGAGAGAGAGAGCAAGCTCACACAAGTGGTATGGAGGAGCAAAGGGAGAGGGAGAAGTAAATTCTCCCCTGAACAGAGCCCTGGGATCATGACCTGAGCCAAAGGCAGAAGACTGAACTACCTAGGCTCCCAACAATAACAATCGGGAGCCATGTGTTATATTTTCTGTTTATTATTCTTTCTTACTGTTTCCTTCTAATTTTTTATATACTTTGTTTTATTTTACTAGATTAATATGTTTAAATTTTTTTTTTCTTTCTAGACAAACACTGTCCAGTTGAAATATAATGAGAACCACAGATGTAATTTAAAATTTTCTAGCTGTCGCAGAGGCCATGACATCTGGGATCGTCTTAGGATTCTGACTACCATACACATTAAAAAGGGTAAAAAAGTGAAATTAATTTTAGTAATATATATTATTTCATCTAAACTAGTCAAAATATTATCATATCAATATATGTTCAAAGTAAAAATTATGAAGAAAATATTAAAAGTTTTGTTGTATTGCCTTTGAATATGTATTTTACATGTATAGTACATCTCAATTTGTATTAGCCACATTTCAAGGGTTCAATAATCACATGTAACAGACACACTTCTGGAGGTTTGAAAATCTCCATCAAAGTCAAATTCTAGGACATTAGCAAAAATGGCGAAGGACCTCTAAAAATTCTCTCTTCCATAAAAGCATTAAGAACATTGGCAAATAATCTCAGAATCGACTTTTTCAGAACTCTGGAAATTAACCAAAGCCTTGCAGCAATCTGGGGAGCATTTATTCAAGAAAAACAGCTGAATCTTGGTAAGAACAATGAGCTTTGTGTCACTTTAACTTGCCATGTTCCCATATCTCCTCCCTGTCGCTGCAGCAGCCTGGAAATCCAAGAGCCTGTAGGCAGTCACAGTGAAAACTAGCAGCCTGGGAGCTACTGGGGAGTGGGGGTTGCAGAATGGGGTTGGAGCCCCTTCAAAGCCCCATTCTCAGAGAATTGTCATTATTTGACCTGTCTGATGGTTCCTTGGAAGACCCCATTTGCAAGGCTGTCTTTATTTGATCTGACTCAGAACTCATCTAGAACAAACAGCCTTTTCCCCAGGGGTGTGTGTTGAAAAGAATCAGAGGCAATTATTGAACATCACGGCTGCTTCAGGTGGCAGATAACAGTTGGGACAAACAATAGGCTAACCCAAAGACTTAAAGGAAAAGCTGAAGAATGGATGTCCATATGGGGGCTTTGAAATCTCCAACACATCCCTGGTAATGCAGAAGGCCATGCAAATATGTAGGAGTATGTGCCTGTGCAGGGTGGTATGTGTGTTTAGGAAAGACCTGAGAAGTCCTTAGTTCTCCCCACTGGCTAAGATGGAGCTGTAAGGTGTTTGGCTAAATGTTGGATGTCTCCTAAAACACACAGAACTTCTTGGCAGCTACTGGGAGCCTTATTGGTTCCAATCATCTAAAGAATCGTCTCTGTGGAATCATTAACTGACCACTAGGTTAATCGATCAGAACTTCAGTGGCCTCATACAGTAAAGAATATACACTTTACAGAATTAGTGCAGAAAATCCAATAAACAAACAAATGCAAAACAAACTACAAACCTGGGATGAGCTCTGATTTCCAGAGTTGCTACATTATATTATTCTAAATGTCCAATCTTCAATAAAAAGTTATGAGACATTCAAAGAAACAAGAAAGTAGGTCACATACACAAGAAAAAAAGTCACGAGAAATAGTCTGAGGAGACACAAAAAATGAACTTATTATACAAAGTAAATTAGCTATGTTAAATATATTTAAAAGATGTAATTAAAAGGAGGCATGATTAAAGAACTAAGTGGAAAAAAAAGTCTTGTATATATAAAATCTTAAGGAATTCACAAAAAATAAAAGATCAATATATAAAAATCACTTATATTTCTATACATTAGCAATGAACAATCCAAAAATGAAATTAAGAAAATAATTCTGGGGCACCTGGGTGGCTGAGTTAGTTAATTGTCTTACTTTGGCTCAGGTCACCGTCTTAGGGTCCTGGGATCACCTGTGTTGGCTCCCTGCTCAGGGGGTCTACTTGTCTTTCTCCCTCTGCAACCCTCCACCCCACATGTGCATGTGTGTACTCTCTCCCCACCTCAAATAAATCAAATATTTAAAAAGAAAATAATTCCATATTACACTAGCATTCATAAAATACTTAGGAATAAATTTGACAACAACAACAACAACAAAAAAGCAAAGGCTTGCACACTGAAAACTCTAAAAGATTGATGGAAGAAACTAAAGAAGACCTACTCAAATGAGAAGACATCTATGTTGCGGATCAAAGAAAAGCAATACTGCTTAAATTGATTTTCAGGTTCAATACAATCCCTATCAAAATTCCAGCTGCTGCTCTTTGCAGAAGTTGACAAGTTGATCCTAAAACTCATATAGAAATGCAAGGGATCAGTAATAGCCAAAAAAATTTAGAAAAAAAAAAAAGGTAAAAAGTTTGAGGATTAACATTTCCTAATTTGAAAACCTAAGCTGTGTAATCAAGATTGTGTAGTGCTGGCATAAGGATAGACATAGGCAATGGAACAGGATTGAGAATCTCAGGATAAACTCATGCATTTATGAACATACACTTATTTTCAACAAGACTGTGTAGACAATTTAATGGGGAATAGTAATCTTTTCAACAAATGAAGCTGGAAGAACTGGGATATCCACATTTGTAAAAGATGAAAGTGGACCCCCTACCTCATACCACATTTAAAATTTAATTCAAAATGGATCAAAGACCTAAATGTAAGAACTAAAACTATAAAACTCTTGGGAGAAAACACAGGTGTGAAAGAATATCATACTGCATATTGCTAGCCCATGAAAAGATCAAAATTAGAAATCTGAAGTATAGTTTCTATTGGATGCATATTGCTTTCATATCATCTTTACAAAATCAAACCATTGTAAGTTGGGGACCATCATCTGTACACTATCAAAAAAGTGAAAAGAGCAACAGATTGGGAAAAAATATTTGTAGGTGATTTATTTGATAAAGTATCCGGAATAGATAAAGAACCATTGCACTTCAACAATAAAAAGACAGATAACCCAATTTAAAAATGTCGAAGAATTGAATAGATATTTTTCCAGTGAAGATATGCCAATAGCTAACAGGCACATGAAAATATGCTCAATATCATAAGTTATTAGGGAAATTCAAATCAAAACCACAACAAAATACTACTTTACACCCACTAGAATGATTATAACCCAAGACAGACAATAAGAAGTGTTGACAGGGATGTGGAAAAACTGACTCCTCATACATTACCGATTAGAATATAAAGTTGTACAGTTGCTCTAGAAGAGTGTTTTGACAGTTCCTCAAAAAGTTAAACACAGAGTTCCTGTATGACCCAGAAATTTCCCTCCCAGGTACATACCCAAGAAATGATAACATATGTTCACGTAAAACCTTGTACATGAATGTTCATAGTAGCATTATTCATAGTATCCAGAAACTGAAAACATCCTCAGTATCTATCAGTTGACGAACTTATAAACAAAATGTGGTATATACATATAATGGAATATTACTCTGCTATTGGGGCACCTAGGTGGCTCAGGGGTTGAGCATCTGCCTTTGGCTCAGGTCGTGATCCTGGGGTCCTGGAACCAAGCCCCCCAGCAGGCTCCCCAGGGGGAGCCTGTTATCCCTCTACCTATGTCTCTGCCTCTCTCTCTTTGTGTCTCTCATAAATAAATAAATAAATAAATAAATAAATAAATAAATAAATAAATAAATAAATAAATAAATCTATCTTAAAAAAAGAAAAGAAACCAATACCAAAAAAAAATTTTGATAGTGTAGTTATACCACTTAATTTCAAAGTTAAAGAAGACTTAAAATGAAAAAGGATGTTAAAAAAAATCCCTAAAAAGTCTCAGAGGTAGTCTGAAGTAGTAGTCAAGAACTTGGGAAACATGAGACAATGCATATAAAGCAAACATGGTACCTGGCACTTAGTTCTCAACAAGTAATAATTATATTATTTCCATTATCATCATCAACAACAAAATCCAGGATGTATAGAGTTGAGAAGGGAGAGTAAGAGTAATGTAAATTTATCAGGTTGTGGAGATAATAGAAAGGAAAGGGAGTTATAAGTGCCATTTCATTCTTGATGTTGATAGACAAATGTAGGCTAAAATAGGTTTGTTAAAAATTTAAGGATGTCTAATGGAATGTATTTTTTTCTTCCATCTCTTTTTTAAGAACTTACTTTTATATTTTAAAAATTGAGATATAACTTACAAACTATAAAATTCAACTTCTTTTTAAAGTGTACAATGTATGGTTTTTTTTAGTATGTTCATAAAGTCATACAACCATCACCACAAAAGAACCTCCATATCCATTAACAATTGTGCCCCATTTCTCCTCCCCCTACCCCGAGCCCCAGCAACCACAATGTACATAGAAATGTACCTTCTATCTTTACAGATCTGCATATTCTGGACATTTCATACTAATGGAATCAAACAATCCGTGACCTTTAATGTCTGATCTCTTTTGTTTAGCTTGATGATTTTAAGGTTCATCCACGTTGTAGCTTAAATCAGTACTTCACTCTTTTTTTTTTTTAAGATTTTATTTGGGCTCGATGGGCTTGATCCTATGACCCTGAGATCAGGACCAGAGCCAAAACCAAGAGTTGGACACTTACCCAACTCTCTACCCAGGTGCCCCATACCACAATAGATTAACTGTCTTGATTCTTTCCCTTTTGCCTTCCTACAATCTTATCTTTAAGCCAAAGGGTGATTTTCCCTATTGTTTCTCATCATACTAGAATATAATTCAAGGTCCTTCCAATGGTCGATAGACCTTAGGTGATCTGATTTCTTGGTACCTCTGCCCTTCTACCTCTCACTGTTCTCCTCCCATTCACTTGACTCCAGCCACACTTGCCTCCTACTGTTTCTTGAGTTTTCCAAGACTTTTAGCCTTTTTGGTGCTTGGAACACTTGCTCCACAGCTTCATGGCAGCCTTCCTTACTTCATTTGGTCTTTACTCTGATGTCTCTTCAGAGATTCTCTCTCTGACCACCACCACCATCAATAATAGCAGTTTCTTCCATTCACTCTTTACTGTACATTGTTTTTCTTCATAGTACATACATGTTTGGACT
The DNA here is from genome assembly GCF_011100685.1 of Canis lupus familiaris. NCBI lineage: Eukaryota > Metazoa > Chordata > Mammalia > Carnivora > Canidae > Canis > Canis lupus. Next base: position 29,165,356 of record NC_049252.1, read on the forward strand.
TTGTACTCACAAGAATGCAGATATGATAAAGATAAGTACTTCGTTTTATTTACTCCTGTGTCTTTAGCACCTAGAATAATTGAATAGATGGTTTTATTGTTTACCATCAAAATTAAAAAGATGGGTAAGAACAGTGGCTGTGTAGTCAGTCTCATGGGTTGAAAGATCAGCTTTGCCACCCTTCTGACTGTACAACCTTGGGTAAATTATTCTTATATTTTGATTTCTTTAACTGTAAAATGGGGATAATATTTCATACCTGTGGTGATATTGGGAAAATTAAATGAGATGTTCTATGTAAAATTGTTTAGAATAGTACTGGAATCAGTGTACGCCTTTTAATAAAATTTGGCTCTTATTGTTATTACACAGCATGCTTTTTTTTTTCCCTTGGATGTCTTCATTTGGATTCTTCTTTATTATTTGGTATAGTATCAAGTAATTTTCTCAGAAATGGTAAGGGAATGTAATGGCTCTATTTTCCTGCATTCCAAAAATCTCTTCCTTTGATTATCGTGCTTGACCCATATTAAGTACTTGACAAATATTATCTATTAAATTTAGCATATACAAAATCTTCCCTTTCTTGTCATCTTTATTCTGATCACTTTTCACTGGATTAGACAACTTCTTCAAAATGAATATGGGGTGGTGTATAACTTGAACCGTTGTATGTCCAAGCCCGTTCTTTTTATGATCATACATGAATCCTAGTTTGGCTGGAAACAGAATTCTAGAATTCCATCAGTGTTGTTTCACTCTTTCCACATTTGAAAACTGCAGATGAGAATTTAATTTTAGTTGTCAATAAGTAGTCTTTTGTTTTTGTTTGGAAGTGTGCAGAACTTTCATCTTCATCTTTGTGATAACACAGATGGAACTGGAGGACACTCTGCTAAGTGAAATAAACCAGACACAGAAGTACAAATACTGGATGATCTCACTTATATGTGGAATTTTTAAAAAGTCATATTCACAGAGAATAGAATAGTGGTTGACAGGAGCTAAGAAGTGGGAAAAATGGGAGATGTTGGCTAAAGAGATCTAATATATAGTAGTTATAGTAGTTATATCTTATAACTGAAATTTTGTACCCTTTGGCACTTTGATCTTGGACTTCCCAAGAATTGTGAGAAATAATTCCTGTTTTTTTTTTTTTTAAGATTTTATTCATTTATTTGAGAGAGAGACAGAGAGAATGCACAAGTTAGGGGTGGGGGCAAGGGGCAGAGGGAAAGGGAGAAGCAGTTTCCCTGATGAGCAAGGAGCCTAGTGTGGGGCTTGATCTCAGGACTCTGGGATCATGACCCGAGCCAAAGGCAGATGCTTAACCAACTGAGCCACTCAGGCACACCACTCCTGTTGTTTGTAAGCTACCCAGTGTATGGTATTTTTGTTACAGCAGTCTGAACAGACTAAGACAAGCATGAAACTAGAACTTCTTTTAGTTTTCTCCTGTTCTCTCTAATATTCCCAATGTCTTCCTGTTTCTCCTTCTCTGATAGCTCTCCAAACAGGTTTACTTGTCCCATTGCACTAGGGTTATGTCCTGTGGAATTGGACACATTAAATTTCCATTTAATCCACATTGTATCATATCTGGATAATATTAATCAGAGATTGTAATAAAAGGTTGAGGCTTTTCTTAGTTCCAGCTAGAAGTAGGTTTCTTCCCTATTTTAGTTTTATTTTTGGTTATTTGCTTCTCTACATTTTTTAAATGAATTATAACTTAGTCATTTAACTTTTACCTTATGCAAGTTCATTAAGTTCAGACTTTAATTTTTATAACAATAGAGACGACTGGGGAGGCTGCTACAGAAGAGTGATGCTCCTCTTTTATTATACAAGAGTTGGCATACAAACAGTTTCAGTTGTGCTTTTATTTTTCCTATCATTAGTATGTTATTTTGCTGTTTTCTCAATAAAAGTTTTTATTAAATTCTTTTTGCAACATTTGTGTAATATTGAGTTTATAGGACCATAGGATTAATCTCTCAATAAATATTTTGTTTAAGCTTAGCCCTTTTGTATAATTATCACCATCTGAGTGCTATGGGAAATTTTAAAATGTCTTTATTCTGAACTTCAGAACAGACAGTTTGATTAGAGGGCACAAAACAATAAAACAGAAAAGGTGTATGATTAGGAACGAATTTGAGATAAAAATTAGAGTTTGGAGGTAAAAAAAAAAAAATATATATATATATCCAGAGAAGGAAGAAATCAGTGCAGGATGAGATAGTCATCAAATTCTACATGAAGACTCTGAAATTTGCATGGAGCCTTAATCGATGAGCATCATTTGGAAAGGCAGAGAAGTGAAGTCTGGCTTTCCAGATGAGAGGAACAACAAAAGAAATGGTGTTTGTGTGACAGGAAACATCCAGGCTTGATTATATTTAAAGTAGACCACAGAGTCAGAAATTAAATGAGGGACATGGCTGTAGATCCCCTAGGCATCGAAAAGGAAAGAGGGGATTTTTTTTTTTTTTAAAGGAGATTTTGAGACAACTTTGTGTCAAAAACAAAATGGGAACTTTCTAGAAAATTTCCACGTCAGTTTGGACTCAAGAAAAACATATTACCTGAATAACTTTTAGAGAAATTGAATTATTATTTAAAACCTCTTCTCAAAGAAAACACTAGTCTGAAGTTTTCAATGATGAATTCACACAAGTATTCAGAGAGCCACACTGATGTTACACAAATGGTCTTGGAAAATAGGAAAAGGAAAAATAATCCAAAACTTGTTGTATGAGGAAAGCATAACCTTGATACTAAAATCTAACAAGGACATTAGGAGGAAGGAAAATTCAAGTCAATAATATTTCAGAACCTACGAGCAAAAATCCCAAAACTGGACAACCAAATTCAGCATTATATAAAAGAGAATTTCTTGACCAAATTAAATTACTCCGAGAACAATATTTGGAAATAAATCAATGTAAGTTACCACGTGAACAAATAAAACTATGATTATCCCAGAGATGCAGAAAAATCTTTTGATAAATTTTGTCATCCATTTAAAGAGTACACATACCATGATGAGCATGGAGTAATGTACAGAAATGCTGAATCACTATATTGTACACCAGAAACTAATATAATGCTATATGGTAACTATACTGGAATTATAATAAAAAACTTAATAAAATGTTGCCATCTATACAAAAATATTCTTAGAAAATTGTAAATGGAAGAGAACTTCTTTGATTAGATGAAATTTATCTAGAAAACAAAACTATAGCAAACACCATACTTATTGGTTAAATGTTGAAAGATTTCCCTTTGAAACTGTGAATAAGACAAAAATGTCCACATATATTCCTACTCAACATTGTACTGGAGCTCCTAGCCAATGAAGAAAAAGAAAAAGACATGGAAATAAAAGATATATAAATTGGAAAGAAAAATATAACTCTCATGATTCATAGATGATATCATAATATGTGTAAAAGATCCAAATGAACCTACAGATATAGAAATGGAAAGGACCAAGAATAGCAAAGCATTCTTTTTAAATTAAATTAAATTAAAAAAATTTAGTTCCAGTGTAGTCAACGTAAGGTGTTATATTAGTTTCAGGTATACAATATTGTGACTCCACAATTCTGCACATTACCTAGTGCTCATCAAGATAAGTGTACTTTCAATCCCCTTCACCTATTTCACCCATCCCCCAGCCACCTCCCATCTGGTAACCATCAGTTTGTTCTCCATAGTTAAGAGTCTGTTTTTGGTTTGTCTCTTTTCTTTCCTTTGCTCATTTGTTTATTAAATTCCATATGTGAGTGAAATCAAATGGTATTTGTTTTTCTCCGATTTTTTTCACTTATCATTATACTCTCTAGATCCATCCATGTTGCAAATGGGAAGATTTCATTTTTTTAAATTAATAATTTTCTACTGTATATACATATATATTCCATATCTTCTTTATCCATTCACCCATAGTTAGACACATGGGCAGTTTCCATACTTTGGCTATAGTAAATAATATGCAATAAACATAGGGGTGTATATATCTTTTCAAATTAGCATTTTCATATTCTTTGAGTAAATACCCAGTAGTGTGATTACTGGGCCATGGAGTAGTTCTATTTTTAATTTTTTGAGGAACCTCCACACCATCTTCCACAGAGGCTGCACCAGTTTGCATTACCACCAACAGTGCATGAGAGTTCCTTTTTCTTCATATCCCTCATCAACACTTGTTGTTTCTTGTGTTTTTGATCTTAGTCATTCTGACAGGTGTGAAGTGATACCTCATTATGGTTTTGATTTGCATTTTCCTAATGATGGGTGATGTGGAGCATCTTTTTATGTGTCTGTTGGCCACCTGTATGTCTTCTTTGGAGACATGTCTCTTCACATCTGCTACCTTTTTCTTTAATTGCGGTTTGTGTGTGTGTGTGTGTGTGTGTGTGTGTGTGTGTGTTGAGTGGTGTAAGTTCTTTATATATTTTGGATATCAATCCTTTTTCATCTGCAAATATCTTCTCCCATTCAGTAGGTTGTCTTTCAGTTGTGTTGGTCATTTCCTTTGCTATACAGAGCTTTTTATTTTGATATAGTCCAAATAGTTTATTTTTACCTTGCCTCAGGAGATGTATCTAGAAAAATATCATGGCTGATGTCAGAAACATTACTGCCTGTGTTCTTTTCTAGGATTTTTATGGTTTCAGGCCTCACATCTAGGTCCTTAATCTATATTGAGTTTGTGTATGGTGTAAGAAAGTGGTCCAGTTTCAGTTTTTGCAAGGAGCTGGTCAATTTTCACAACTGTCTTTTTCCCCATTGCATTTTCTTGCCTCCTTTGTCAGAGATTAATTGACCATGTAATCGTGGATTTATTTCTGGGCTTCCTATTCTGTTCCATCGATCTATGTGTCTGTTTTTGTGTCAGTATAATACTGTTTTGATTACAACAACGTTGTAATATAAATTGAAATCTGGAATTGTGATACCTCCAGCTTTGTTTTTTCTTTTTCAAGATTGCTTTAGCTATTCAGAGTCATTTGTGGTTCTGTACGAATTTTAGGATTATTTGCTCTAGTTCTGTGAAAAATGCTGTTGGTATTTTCATAGAGATTGCATTATTGCTTTGGGTAGTATGGACATTTTAACAATGTTTATTTTTCCAGCAAAACCCTCTTAAGAAGAACAGTAACACAGAAGGATTTGCTCTACTGGATACTAAGTTATTATAAAACCAAGTAAGTAATTACAAAAAAATGATAAATACACAAAGATACATGTAAATTATGACATGTTGAGATGCTGAGTAGCAGTTTGAAAAAATAAAGCAGATTTATACATAGTGACACTGGGGAGTTTTTGAAGACATACTATTACCTTTGAGAAAACTAAACAATTTGCAGGATGATGCACACAATGTGATACATTTATGTCAGAACAAAACAATACCATATACTTTTCTATATACAGCAGTATATGCATAGACATATAAAGAAATAATTTCAGAAGTATCCATATCAATCTAAAAACAGAGGTTACCTCTAGGGAAAGAACTGGGTGCCATCGAGAGAGCCTACAGGTATTATTTTATATAACTAAAACAAAAAGGAAGAAAGGAAGGAAGAAAAGCAGTGTGGGAGGGAGAGATGGAGAGAGGACCAAACTAAGAATTTTGAGCCAAGCCACCCAATATCTCAATAGAGATGGTCTAAAGCCACTTCACTGGGAATATTTTCTAAACATTTCTTTCCTACTTCCACTGTTCCACTAAGTCTCAAGAATTAGTTCCTCCTTTCCTTCCTCCATCAACAAATATGTATATTACTGTGTTCCTCAAGGTAGACTTGTTCTAAGTTTTCATGTTTCAGTCCAGCTATTGAGTCCATTTGATGATAGCATGAAAATCTCACCCAGTTAACATTCAAACACTTCACCATTAACAGGTAACAGGTAGATCATGTTTATCAGAACTGTGTGCATGTCTAATTACCTAATCTAAGAATTATATGAGTTCTTATTTATTCATTTCATCAGATCTTTACATTTATTAAAAATACAACAATGGCCAAGCAGCTTCTAGGAACTCTGGGAACCTGTAGGAGAAATATTGGTGAAATCCTAAGGAATCATTTAGACATAGGGGTAGAAACCCCAGGGAGACAGGCAAGGAACAATAGAGAGAAACACAATCACACTCAGAAATGAATGCTCAGTGTGACAGTGAAGGAAGAATTTGATGCAGGACATGTGTGTGATTCCTGTGAGCTGCAGGAAACATGGTGTGTTCCTACTCATTCCATTAGACACAAATGAGCTAGCTCTTCATGTCCAGGAGATGGGTATGTAAACTTGCCTTTAGAGTGTAAGTAAAACACACGGACACATGGCAGGATCTGCTTCCAGGAACATGAAATCAGAAGCCTTCCTTTTTCCATGCAACAGCGTCCTGGGTGATCCCCTTACTATCCCTTCTGGCCTTGTGACCCATTCTCCACCTGCTGCTTTCAGGGTATAATTTAGAACATCCCTCTCCCTGAATTAACACCCTGCAAGAAGGACAATTTTTATGATATGTCCGTGCTGCATCGTTATTTTCTCATGTGATCTTCCAAGCATCCTAACGCTGGGGCTGCTTTTATGATTCCCAGCTCCCACATGAGGAAGTTGAGATAAAGACAGTCCTTCCAAAACAGCCTTGCTAATGTGGAGGACCCCTCTGTTGCCTCCACAAATGTCCTTCCCCATTATTCTTGTGTTTTCTTCATGGCATTTATCACTTTCTGAGATTTCTAATTGCCTATGTGTTTATAATTTACCTCTCCCCACTAGAATACATGCCCCACGAGGAGAAGGATTTTGTCTAACATTTTCACTGCCATATCCCCAGTGCTAACATGATGCCTGGCACATAGTAGGTGCTTAACAAAAATTTGCTCAGTAGGCACTGGACAGATTAACTTAATGCTACTCTCTTAATGGTTTATTAAATGTTGCATCCAAAGTGACCAAAATAGTTATTTGCAGTTACTATGAATTATATAAATAAATGCACTAAATATGATACTAACTCAACAAGAATGATGTGTTATTTTTATATAGTTCATTTCCCAAATGCTGACTATGTGCTGTACATTGTTGGGCACGGGTGATAAAAATTAACTTAAGGAGTGTGTGTGTGTGTGTGTGTGTGTGTGTGTGTGAGAAAAAGAATACAGGCCAGTAAATTATGTCACCACACTGTGTAGTAAATACAATTACATGAGTAAACACAGGTGCTGAGGCATAGAGGAAGGGCAGGTCAATCTGGAAGAGTTGGAGGGGGAGGTGTTAGTGACAGCTTTCAAGAGGAACTAAGAGCACAACTGAGTTAGGAAGAACATAATTATCCAAAGAGATAGGGAAGCCTATACAAGTCTGGGAAGCAACTCATCAAAGCCCGGGAGGTGCTTTTGGGGAACTGCAAGGTCATGGGTAGCACTATATGGTATAAGGTAGGGATGCATTGAGAGATTAAGCTGGATATGTATAGAAAAGTCATTTACAGATGACCTTGAATTTCATTGAATATTCTATCACTATGTCTGTCTCTTTCTCAGGGTATACCTACTGCTAGCACAGTGCCTGTAGGATAGTAAGACCTCAGTAAATATGTGCTGAATGAGTAAATGAATGAATGGATCTGGAATGTTACCCTGTAGCATCCCTTGCTCCAGGAGCCAGTTAAAATAGGGAAGTGACCTGATGAGATTAACATTTGAGAAGGGGCACGCTGGGAGCCACAGAATAAAAGAGGAAGACTCAGGTCAGTGAGGAATGATTATCAGGGTGAATTTGAGGACCCTGGAGAGAGAGGGGTCAGATGGAAGGAATGGATTTGAGGACTACTTGGTGACTGATTGGATGGAAAGAAAGAAGTAAGGACAAGCCTAGGAGGGTAGCATTTCTGGCATAAGATCTAGGTGTTTGGTGCTACCACTCACAGGACAAGGGACTGGAACAGGTGCGACCCAAAAGGGAGATACTGGGTTAAGCTGGGCTGCTGGATCTGAGTTGCATTTGGAATTCCAGGCTGGAATGGAGACCTGGAGCCCAGCAGAGATATCTGGGCTGGAAGAAGATACAGATGCAAACAGAGTCTGGGTGGTGCATGGAACTCAAGAGCATGAGGAGATAGTACAGGGACGGAGCCCTCCAGGGGGTGGGGCTGCCAGGGTCCTGAAGGCATGCGAAAAGAAGAAGCAGAGAGGGGACCCAAGTCTTGCTAGCAGGTGGTGGAGGAACCAGATTTATGGTTTGAAAGAACCAATGTCAGATGTACCAGGAACTTGCCACTGAACACAATTGAAATGTGAAACAATGTCCAGTAAGATTGCAAGTTGGAAGGATAAAATCCAGAATGGCATGAGATGGGAGAAATGGGCTGAGGCAGGCAGCCTGGAACCAAGCAGGGAGTGGGTGTTGTAACTCCCTTTTTATATAATGCTCTAAGTGAGGTGTAGGGCAAGGTGGCCTCCAGGAACCACTGGGGCGGGGCAGTTTCTGTCTTTTAGTAATTTCAATGCCACCTGCCAGGTAATTAGAGCTTCTCCTTTGAATGTTCTGCCCCTGGGATCCTGGCCTTCACCTATCCTTCTACTGCAATTCACTGCTATATGGCACTCGAGCAATCAGCTGTCTGGGGTGGTGCAGCTCAGGGGAGGCCTGGGTATACAACATCCGCACACGGGCAATTACACATCTACTCATTGCTCACATTCTTTGGCACGGATTTTCACATACACCAGGCATTTCCAGGCATCCCCAGTTTGTCTTCCTAGATCCTCTGACCTCATACCCTAGCCCTGGGGAAGTTTTGTTACAGTTTCTTGGGTACTGAGAGCACAGGATCCTTGCTGTTTGGAACTCAGTTTCTCCTAGTTCCAATTCTAACCTGAGGCTTGCTCCACATTTCTGGTGTGCCCTTTGGAAAAACAATGATGATAGACCTAAGGGATCATAAATGATTCAGGACATCCTACTTTGGAATGCCAACCAAAGGAAGCATTCCTGAATGCAGAAAAATTCGATGCACAAAGATATTTGTCTTAGAATCAGTCATAAGAATAAAGAGTGAAAAAGTGTGAACTGGAACATCCAAAAGGGGATGATCAAGTAGACCACAGCATTTCCTTGGGTAGAATATAATTCGATGGTTTTTAATATTAGTTACAAAGATCGGTTAAGAAAATGGAAATGTAGGACGCCTACATAGCTCAGTGGTTGACCGTCTGCCTTTGGTTCAGGGTGTGATCCCAGGGTCCTGGATCAAGTCCTGTATCAGGTTCCCTGCAGGGAGCCTGCTTCTCCCTCTGCCTATGTCTCTGCCTCTCTGTGTGTGTCTCTCATGAATAGATAAAATCTTAAAAAAAAAAAAAAAAAACATGGAAATGCTACTGATTAGATACCAAGGAAAAAATAGAATACTAAATGATATATACAGTATGATTAAAACTATGTAAATAAAAACACACATAGGAAGTTTATAAACAAACCTCTAAAATGTCAACAGCGGCTATGTTTAGATTGTGGGATTTGGGGCATTTTTTTTCCTGTTTCCCAAATTTTCTGTGATGAGATTATATTGATTTTACAACGGAAAAAATGCATATAATAAAAAATAATTTTTAGAACCCTGAAACCTAATATGACAGTTATCTTTTCTCAGGTTTTCAAGGATGAAGCTGTCCTGGTCCTCCCTCCATCCTCTGTGGCCTGGTGTCTGTCTACTGATCTGGGGAAATTCACAGAAACAGGCTGGAGCTTTCTGCCAGAGCCTCCACTGGGAACCAGACCCTGTTCCTGGGGTGGGGCAGGCAGGCCTCTGTCCTGGGGTGTTGGCATTTACAATGCACAAAAACTATTAAATACAGTTTTAAAGCTTAGCACATAGGAAGAGCTACTAGAAAGTTCTGGAGGCCCATTCTCACAGCCTGCCCTTGACACTAGTCATGAAGGCCTTGATGTAGGCTCAAGTAGGTGGGGTGCTGAGCCTCCTGTGGGCCCCTCTGGCTGTGTGCCCTGCCCTGGCACATGAAGAGTGAACTTCCAGGCCACAGAGAAATAACACCATCAAACATACAGGGAAACTGTCAGATAGCTGGTCCAGGGGGACATATGAGCCACGGCAGGGTGACCTTCCTGACAGAGTTCAACAAGAGCAGAAGGAGGAAAGGGAAGGAGTACTGAGTGACATAGTAAAACAGGGCTTTGGCTGTAGGAACAGGACAGCCAGCATGGTTTACAGCTGACCCTCCACAGGTTGAATAATTAGGGAGAAAACCCCCAGTGGGGTTACAGTACTACTGTTTTGCACAGCTGTGAATTCACGAGTGGAGAAGGCCACCTTTTTCCACCCTATGGAAAGGCCAGCATCCTTATTCTAAGGTTCAAGCTGTTGTCAAATTCTCCCTAGAATGTCATGTTTCAGCCCCCTTCTCCCCCCCTCCCCACAAGGAGCTAATGATGCTGGAGGGATGCTAAGAGGTAAGACATGGGAGCAGAAATGGGAGACACCCATGTCCCAAATGGAACCCATGGACACAAGTCTGAGGTTCCTCAAGCTCTTCAGTTAAGGCCCCTCTTCCTACTCTCCCTTCCTAGGGACTCCTCAGCCAGAGGCTTCAGGTCCCACCCACATGGGGATTCACAGGTTAATATTCACAGCCTACCCTCTAGACAAAATCCTTACCTTGTCCTGCTAACAAATATTTGTTGAGCACCCTCCATGTGTCATGCCAGGATCCAATAGCAATTCTACCAAGCCACTCCTCTGGGGTGCTTGCATTCTGCTGATGTCTCAAAGGCACCTCAAACCCATCATGTGCTGAAGGCTGACACTTAGGGAGCCAGGCATGGTTTTACACACTTTATGGGTACAGGTGCACCTTGTAGACATTGTGGTTTCAGTTCTAGGCCATCACAATAAAGTGAATATTGCAATAAAGCAAGTCAATGAATTTTTTGGTTTTCCAAAAGTTATATTTATACTACACTGTGGTCTATTAAATGTGCAATAGCATTATGTCTTTTAAAATATGCTAATTAAAGTTAATTAATTAATTAAAAATACTTTGTTGCTAAAAAAATGCTAACCATCATCTGAACTTCCAGCAAATTGTAATCACTGATCACATAACCATAAAAAATATAATGAAAAAGTTTTAAATATTGTGAGATTACCAAAATGTGATACAGAGACACCAAGTGAGCAAACGCTGTTGGAAAAGTGGTGCCAGTAGACTTGCTCAGTGCCAGATTGCCATAAATGCAATATCTGCAAAGCATAATAAAGTGAAGCACAATAAAATGAGATACGCCTATATAAACATGTTTTATCTTCACAACAGCTCCGTGACTTGGAGCTATTACTTTCCTCCTTTTCAGACAAGAAGACCGATAAAGAGGTTAGGGGACTTGCCTGATGTTGCAACACTTGTGAGTGCAGAGCCGGGCTGGGGGGTGGGGAGCCCGAGTCCCAACACCACACTCTCACTCCAACATCCTGGCTTTTGCCCCAAACAGAAATTTGCCCCAAACAGGATTTCCCTGTCAGACTGCCTCCTTAAATGTCACCAGTATCTATCCAGTTACATAGAACAAGAGCTCAGATGTGCTGTTGACCTCTTCCCCCCATTCCCCATCTTCATGCTTTCATCACCAAGCCTTGTTGATTGTGCCTTTGAAGTTTTTCTTCAAGAGGCAGAAAGCAGTGAAGCAGTGTGTCTCCCTTCACTGCTAATGTCCCCAGGCCTCAGCACGTATAATGACCCCTCCACGGTGAGCAAATCAATGAACTCACACTCATCTTGGTCTGGGGGATGGAATGCCCTACCTTTGGATGCGTCATCTCTTTGATCTGGGTGGAGGATAAGCAAATCACGACTGGATTGGAATGGTCTGTCAGGTTTGGTAGATGGAACCTGCATGCAACCTGCATCTGTTTACTTGTCTGTCTCTATAATCAGAAAACAATTATTGAACACTTCCCACGTGGCAGGCAGGTTTTCCCCTTCTTTCCACATATACCATATAATCCTTGCCATGACCCTGTACCTTCGGTATGATTCTGTTACAGATGGAGAAACTAAGGCTCTCAGAAGTCAGTTACTTGGTCAAGGTCATATAGTCATTAAGCAGCAGGATCTGAGTTTGGATCCAGGTTGTCTGGTTTGGCTCCATGTCCGAAACCATGAAGCTCTACTTCCCCCAGGTAGCCACCTTTGGTGAAATCTGCCCTGTCCACAGCTTCCTAGGACAGCTCTTTCCTTTTTTTAAAAAAATTAAAATTTTGTTTAAATTCAATTTGCCAACATATAGTATAAACTCAGAGCTCATCTTATCCTGTACCCTCCTTAATGCCCGAGGACTAAGCATTTGCATTCCATAGCTGCACTTCTTTGGATTCATGGTGGATTTCAAATGAGAGATGAAGGTCAGTGCTGGTGGTCACTTGAACTTGGCACGTTTATCTCAGGGCATTCCAGCTATGGGCTAGCCATCTTCCACAGTGGGCATGGGGAAGCAGAGAGCACTTGTCCCTGAGAGACAACAGGGCATAGAGGGAAGGGGGAGGCAGGATCAGACACTTCATGAGCAGAGTAGAGACAAATATTTGTAGTCCTGGAGAAATAAAAAATATCCCAATCTAGTTCCCCAGGAGCCCTGGTGGCACATCCCTGGATTCTAGGATATGGTCTGGGATCCTGCAATAATAAATCCCTGTTTTTGCCTTTTCACCGCAATAATTACAAAATGATGGCCAATGAGATAAGCAAAAACATAAAATTTAAAAAAGAGTGTTGCAGACAGCATTCAATTAACCCAAATCTTACAGCAAAGAGATTGGCTGCAATCTGTGTGTATGTATGTATGTATGTATGCATGTATGTATGTATGGGGTATGCTTACTCAAATCAGGTGATAAGAAGTTGAAAGGAGTTGGCAAATTGAACTCCAATAAAAAAAAAAAAAGAAGTTGAAAGGAGCTTCAATTAAACCAGGTTAAAGGAGAAAACTGAAAGCCACCCAGGAAACACATGAGACCATGTTATGAAACTAGATTCCAGGTGAAAGATGTGGACACAGAGTCGCCTCTTGACAAACCATACAGGTTCCAACTCTAATATTCCAACTGCTATTCACATCCAGGTACCATCTTCACTTTTCTGCCAAGAATTTGAATCTGTAACTACATTAAAATCCTGAATCTTCCACTACTAGACTCAGTTGGCCTACAACAGCAAATCACCTCCTCTTGGTTCGGTAAGTGACTTTGCAACCCTAGGAGAATATGCAGATGGCTCTTAGATGGTGAGATGAATCAAAATCAGAATATTGCTACATTTTCTCAATTTTAACATCTTGGAATTTGGAATGCATTCTGTAATCAATGGCATCAAACAATTATAAATGGTGGTATTATTAAAGTAACATTATATCTTACAATAGAAGACTAAGAAGATCTAAGAAGGCATCTTAGATTCCATGAAATATGGCGTTCCTTTCATGGTAACTTCAGGAGACAGTGTTGAATCACCATCACAATTTGTGTGTTATTTAAAGAACTCGAAACAGGGGTGCCTGGGTGGCTCAGTTGGTTAAGCATCCAATTTGATTTTGGCTCAGGTCATGATCTCAGGGTTGTGAGATTGAGCCCCATGTCAGGCTCCACACTGGGTGCGGAGCCTGCTCAAGATTCTCTTTCTCCTTCTTCCTGTCTCTCCTCCTAAAACATATATATATATATGAAAAGAGAGAGCTTGAAATATTGAAGGAAATCTAATGTATTAGAGAACCTGGCATATTGGACTTGCAGTTTCAATTTGAAATGTTTAAGAAGATATAATCAATTAAGTTTGTAGGAAATCTTTGAACATTGTATTATTAGGGTACAGTCTAACCCCAAAGTACAATCGCTCAAAAATGATAGAAGTCAAGTGGTGAGTGGTCCAGAGCTGCAGGCTAAGCAGTTTTGCTATGTGAGGTCTTCTAGTGAATGGGTTCCTTCTCTCCTTTGGCTCTGCTGTGGCCTGTGTTATCTTCATCAGCACGGTTGATACTGGCTCACTGCCACATGCAAGGAAGTGGGAAAGAAGTGGGGCCACTGCAAGTGTCTTAAAGGTGATGATCTGGTTGTAGCATACATCATATCTACTCACATCCCACTGGCCCAAACTTAGTCACGTGGCCACAGCTGACCGCAACGTGTAGTCTATTGTTGGGTGGACATATGTCCAGTTAAAGCTCAGGGGTTTTAGCTAAAGGCAAAGAGGGGAGAATTAATACCAGAAAACATTTGGTAGCCATCCACCACGAATCTCAAGAAACTTCATTCACCAGGTTTATGAAATTTTAATAATTGCTTAAAGGCTTAGAAAGATTTCAGTTTTATAAGTTTGCCACATCAGATGTTTGAAGTGTTTTAGAGAAACATATATTTTAATTTTAAATACACTTACAATGTTTTAGAGAATTAAATAACGTTTCTAAATAGGGAAGTTACCTAGGAGGACTTACTACTTAAATGTAGTCAATTTGATGTTAATCAGATAAGAAATGAAAGTGATTAATATTATTTTTACCTAAAAATTAGTAGACATAAATAAGGGTAAGAATTGTGAATTAAACATAAAGACTTTGGAAGAACCCAGGTTTTTAAATATTACAATGTTTTAGACTGGCCTCTTTCACTTAGTAATATGCATTGAAATTTTCTTCATGTCTTTTCATGCCTCGATAGCTCATTTCTTTTCATTGCTGAATAATATTCCGGTTTCTGGATATACTAGAGTTCTTTATCTGTTCCCTGCTGAAGAACATCTTGATCGCTTCCAAGTTTTGGCAATTATGAATAAAGCTGTTATAAACGTCCATGTGCTGGGTCAATACTAAGGAGCACGATTGCTGGATCAGATGGTAAGAGTACATTTAGTTTTATAAGAAATTGCCAAACTATATTTCAAAGTGGCTGTACCATTTTGCGTTCTCATCAGTGTTAAATGAGAGTTCCTGTTGCTCTGCATCCTCACCAACATTTGGTGTTGCCAGTGTTCTGGATTTTGGCCATTTTAATATGTGGGTAGCAGTATCTCACTGCTGTTTGAATTTGCATTTTCCTGATGGCATATGATGTGGACAATCTTTTCATATGCTTAGCCATGTATATATCTTCTCTGGTGAAGTATCTGTTAAAGTCTTTGGCCCTCCTTTTTTTTTTTTTTTTTTTTTGTATTAACAAGTTTACTCAGTATTGATAGAATACAAAATTTTATATGCAACACATTGACTTTAGTATTACAAAATTTAACCTTTTTATAAGCTATCTTATGGTGTCATTCTTTGCTTATCTGTTCTAAGCTATGATGTGTTACACCAACAGATCCCCTTTCCCCAGAGCTTTGTACTATGTATTTAAACAGGTGATTTCTTTCCTTTCAGCAAGGTGAAAAAAAAAACGCAAAAATTCCCACCAGGAAAAAAATGTTAGCCTAAATTCTGAGTTTCAACATAAGATAGTACCAGAAATAGGTTATAGGTGACTTTAATTTTTTACCTGAATAGTACTATATGAGGTTACAATGTTGGCCAAAAGAAGACACATTTTCTTTTCATTAAACTTTTATTTTAATGGGTATCAAAATTTTGTGACAGATTTTTGGTCAAGTTGTTTCCATTAAAAAGCACTCATTTTTTAAAAAAAACTAATAACTTAAGACTGCCACATACACACAACAAATGGTCCACAAAACATTCTCCTTCCCTTCTGAAGGTTTTATGATGCATTGCTATCATTAGCCAGTCTTTTACTATTAAACTTAAATGGCCAATTAGCACAAACCATTCTGATCAAGACTGAGGTGTCAGGTATTGGGGAGATATTGGGCAGGTATTCATTTAGCCTTCTGAGCTTTCTGGGCAGACTTGGTGACCTTGCCAGCCCCAGCTGCCTTCTTGTCCATCACTTTGCTGCCACCCCCTCTCCCCCACAGCAACTATCTCACATCACGAACAACAAAACGGCCCCAAGGACGATAGTCAGAGAAGCTCTCAAGACACATAGGCTCCCCAAGAACCATATCAATGATCTCAGCATCACCAGATTTCAAGAATGTGGGGCTATCTTCCAGCTTTTTTCCAGAATAACAATTAATCTCCTTCAGGTCAGGAAACTTTCAAGCAATGTGAGCTGTGTGACAATCCAGCACAGGTGCATATCCACCACTGATCTGGCCTGAACTTGAGCCGTAAAACCAGCTGCTTTCATTGGTGGGTCATTTTTGCTGTCACAAGCTACATTGGCATGATGAACATCTTTGCCAGATACATTCTTGACATTGAAGACCACGTTGTCCCCAGGAAGCATCTCACTCAAAGCTTCATGGTGCATTTGAACACACTTAACTTCTGTTGTAACATTGACTGTTACAAAGGTGACCACCATGCCCGGTTTAAGAACACCGGTCTCCACCTGGCCCACAGGGACAGTACCAATGGCACCAACTTTGTAGATGTCCTGGAGGGGCAGTTTGCAAGGGCTTGTCAATTGGACAAGTTGATGGCAGAATGCAATCCAGAGCTTCAAGTAACATGATTCCACTGGCATTGCCATCTTTACGGGTGACTTTCCATCCCTTGAACCAAGGCACATTAGCACTTGGCTCCAGCACGCTGTCACCATTCCAACCAGAAATTGGCACAAATGCTACTCTTCAGGGTGATAGCCAATTTTCTTAATGTAGGTGCTGACTTCCTTAATGATTTCCTCATATCTTTTCTGGTTTTATGGTGGCTTAGTGGAATCCATTTTGTTAACATCAACAATTAGTTGTTTCACACCCAGTGTGTAAGCCAGAAGGGCATATTCATGGGCCTGCCCATTCTTGGAAGATACCTGCTTCAAATTCACCAACGCCAGCAGCAGCAATTGGGACAACACGGTCAGCCTGAGGTGTGCCTGTAATCATATTTTTGATAAAGTCTCTGTGTCCTGGGGCATCAGTGATGGTCACATAATACTTAGCTGGTCTCAGATTTCCTCAGGGAGATATCGATGGTGATACCACGTTCATGTTCAGATTTTAGTATATCCGAGACTCAGGTAGATTTGAAGGAGCCCTTTCCCATCTCAGCAGCCTCCTTCTCAAACTTTTTGATAGTTCTTTTGTTGATCTCACCACATTTGTAGATCAGACGACCAGTAGTGGTAGACTTGCCTGAGTCTACATGTCCAATGATGATGATGTTGATATGAGTCTTTTCCTTTCCCATTTTGATTTAGGTTTCATGGTGGTTTTCATGACACCTCTGTCCTGGTGGCAAATATGTTGTGAAAAAGTCTTTGGCCTCTTTTTAAATCAGGTTATTCTTTCTTTCATGGATGGTGCTTTTTGTGTTGTACTCTATAAAGGCTACATACTGTATTTTTCCAATTATATGACATCCTGGAACAGGCAAATTCATGGAGACACTAAAAAGAGCAATGATTGACAGGGGTTAGGGAGGAGGGAAGGATGAATAAGTGGAACACAGAGGATTTTTAAGGACGTGATAATACTCTGTATAATACTTGACAGTTGTCAAGTACTTGACTTGACAGTAGATACATATCATTTATACATTTGTCCAAATCCACAGAATGGACAGCACCAAGACTGAGCTACGCCCATGTGAGCTATGGACTTTGGGCGATGATGTGTCAATGTGGGTTTATCAACGGTAACAGATGTACTATGACATATGATGTGGATAGTGGTGGAGGCCATGCAAATGTGGGGGCAGGTGCGAGGTTATGGGAAACCTCTGTACCTTCTGTTCACTTTTGCTGTGAACCTAAAACTGCTCTAAAAAATTAGGTATTTAAAAAATATTACAACTTTAATAACTTGAGTAGTAATTAAAACAAGTAACTGTAGGTAATCTTCTGCACATAGAAGCCTTTTTCACGTATTAAAAATCTCAAGTGACATGCTCTAGAGCTTTTCGATGGGTTTCTGTTTTAAGCAAAAGAATTTTGAGGAAGACATAGTTTCTCCCCCAACCTCACTGCATCATGTTTCTAGTCTGAGTCTAGACCTCATAGCCACATTTTTAAACTTCATCCCATTTATGACAACCTTCCATGCATGCATGGGTGGAAGATATGCTTATTGAGATGCCTATCTAACCTCCTCTTTGCTGCGAACTATTTCTCCCTATCTGTGACCTCCCAAATCTGCAGGGCTCCTAGGCAGCTGCTGGCTGTCACAATGACAAAATTTGACCTAGTCTTCAGACTTCACAGATTGGCCGAGGTGGGCCACTAACCCAGCCAAGAATAAAAAATGTGCCAATTGAAGGAAAGCCTCATGAGTGGCTAGAGGGATTATATGTAGACCAAGAAGCTAGGAATAGCCATTTCTATTGTGCAGACTGGAGAACAGAGAAAAAGAATCCTTTTGTTGAAAGAAGAATTAAGCTGATGGGCAGAAGGACAGAAACAAAAGATGGAGAGCATCCTAGTTTTAGTCTGTTCCAAAGGCTCAGTCAGCTGCACATTGCCTTGAGTCCTGGGATACAGCTGGCACACTTCTAATAATTCATCCCTCCCGTTAAACAAACTACAGTCAGTTTATATTATTTGTAACCAAAAGAATACTATTGTGTGAAAATATGTCAAACTCAATGTGTGAGGCAAACTTGTAGGTTTTGGTTTCAAAAGAAGTAGCTGCTTGGTTGTTTCAGTTAGAAGAATTTTTCAGGGGAGACCTGACTTCTGGGTTATAAGTATAGGGACTAGTCTAAGGCATGTACCCTGGTAAATCCATGAAATTGAATTTATCTAAAATTCAATTCTTAGCATGACTCTAGCCTGATCATCACTTGCAAAATACTCAGCATTGAATATAAGAAAGTTATAGCCAATAAATCACATGTGACTTGTGTAACATCTCATTGGGCTTGGAGAGTTTTATCAGAAGATACACAAATTGTGTAATATGGTCTATGGTAGAAACTGCCAGTTCACTGTCGTCTCCCAGCTAAACCTACCTTTCCAAGTTCTTCTTGGGAGGAAAGGCAAAGCTATAGGATTAAGTTCCAACTTGTGGGAAATAAGAGGGGATGATGAGTAAAACTTCTGGAAGACTTCTTAAAAATAATGCCACAAGACTTTCCTTCTCCTTTTCCTTCCTGGGAAGGAAAGGATGTTTCTGGCATGTGAACATGGTGCTAAAGGAAGGAATGGCCATGCTAGATGGCAAGATGGAAGCCATGTGTTATAAATGGATACAAATGGATGGCAACAAGCTAGAAAGAGCCTGGATCCCCAGCCCTACTTACATTTAGACCTTCCATGTGATAAACCATCTTACTTAGGTCACTGTTGTTTTGACTTTTATTTCAGTAGCTGAACTGGTACCCCAACCGTAACATAGCCTTTCCATGGAAAAACAAAAATGGATGGCTGTTTCTTACAAGAGGTATTGTAGCCATCATTCAACAAATGTTTATCAAGTCACCAAGGTCTGAATGTGAACAGTTGAGCACTCTTGGAAAAACTGTCCAAGCTGGTGAAGCAATCCAGCCCATGTGAGATGACGAGTGCCCAAAGGAACACGGGGCATTTAGCCCAGGGAAAGAAAGTGTTGGGATAGGCCAGAGAGCTGTGTTTGGACATAGGAAGAGGTTATGTGGAAGAGGGGACAGACTTGTTCCATACGGATCCAGGGGCCTAAGTAAGGCCAACAGATTTATGCAGGGAAGTGAAGCATCCCACCACATTTGTAGATCAAAAGAATTCTACATCAGTCCAGGTTGTTGGCTTCAAGCAACATGAACAGACTCTAAAATCTTAGGCAAAAATGAAATTTATTGGAATAATATTTGGGGGAATCTCAGAATTGACCAGAGACCAGAGTACTGGCCAGAAACGAAGATTAGCAGGTTCGGAGGTCTGGTTAGCAAGAAGCATAACCACAGCCATTGAGAAGGAAGGGTCTGCTGAGCATGATGAATGACTTCTAACTCTTCCTCATGTCACTGAGTCATTCACTCAGGACTCAAAATCATGAGAGAGAGTCTGATGGTTGCACATGGGATCATTTTCCATTCATTGGCTGAACGTGGAAGAATAGTGGAAAATCGGTCCCCGATGACTCTGGCATGGAAGTCAGGCACCACCTCCAAGAGGAACCCAGATACAATCAGACAGAATTCCAGTGCTACCTCTCATGATGCTTTCAAAGCCCATGAACCTGTGACCAGTGTCTGGGGATTGGGAGGGACTTGTCCTTTCAGAGAGATTATCTCCTTTCCATATCCCTCATATGTGCTCAGACACTCTCTACTGAATGATTCCAACAGTGAAAGGCTCCTTAACTTCTTGTTATTAAAATGAAATAAAGGCCAGGAGTTTAGACTCTCTACCTGGTACTCAAGACTCTCCAACTCTGGTATCATTTTTGTAGGGTTAAGCCCTGTGAGTCTTCTACAGACACCTTTCCTCCTGTCAAATTTATTCACTCAATGTCACCATCCTCTGACCCCACCAAAACATCTTGTGTTTATCCTCTTTTCTCCTCCCGTCTATCTAAATGTTATCCATTCTTCACATTCCAGCTCAAATCCCACATCCTACATGAAACATTCCCAAGCCATCCCAGCCCAAAGTCATGTGTCTTTGGAAATTTTTGCCTGTACTCATTAGGCAGTTAATCACTCTCCTTTTATATACTTTCTATTTTTTAGGATTGATACTTAAACTCTGTTAGACTATTTAGTTTTAAACATACTTATATTAAAAAAATTAAAAGAATAAACATACTTACATCATCCTTGCCTATGTAGATTATAACTTCCTAAAGACATGGACTATTTCTTATCCATCTTTGCATCTCTTGCAAAACTTAAAATTCTTTCCACATGGACATTTTTTCCTTAATTGCTCAGAGGTGAGCATGGTCTTGACCTCTTATTCAGGAATTTGGGGAAGGGGAAATAGGGAAGATGTGAATAGAAATATATCAGAACAATGACAGAAAATGACTTTCCTAAGTATAAAAATGATGTGAATGATTTATATTTTTTACAGCTTTTTTGAGCTATAATTGATACCTAATAAATTGCACATACTTAAAGTATATAATTTGATGTTTTGACATATGTATGCATCCATGAAATTATTGCTTTAATCAAGTTATTAAAAATATCCATCATCCCTAAATGTTTCCTCACATCCCTTTATAATCCCCCTTCTTCATTTCTACCTCAAGCAGCCACTGATTTGTTTTGTGTTACTGTAGTTTGAATTTTCCAGAATTTTATATAAATGGAATCATTAAGTATGTGGGTTTTTTTTTTTTCAGGCGGATAATTGAGCATAATTGAGGTTCATCCACGTTGCCAAACATGTCGATAGTTTACTTCTTTTTATTGCTGAATACTATTCCATTGTATGAAATGAAGATGATAAGTCATCACACATAGAACTGCTGTGAGCATAGAGCACACTGATACTAAAGATACATAAAGCAACACTCAGTAAAAGTTGGCTTTTATTCCTTATATAAAACAATCATGGTCATTAGTTAGAAATTATCTAACCCATTTAATGAATAAAGAACCCAAGACATAAAGAGATGAAAATGACTTGCTCAGTGCCCTCAGGACAAAGATTACACTCAGGTCTTCTGACTCTCAACCCAGTGTCTTCTCCACTCTACAAATGAGACTATTAAAAAGAAGCCCCAGTCTTTTTATAATGTCAACTCAAAAGTTACATCCTATCACTTCTGCTGTATTCAGTTACTCATTGGTCTTTAAGCCTGGCTCACACTGGAGGACAGGGAATTATACAAAGTGTAATGCCAGTAGTTGGGGATCATTAGAGCCCATCTTAGAGGCCACTTATCATGGGCCCCTTCTCCTTGCCACTGGCAGTGACCAGAATTTTCACAGGTCTGGTAGGTTGGGGTTGTGGTCAGAAGCTTCTGAACTACAGAATGAGGAGGAGCCAGTGAATGTGTTCCTAAGCCAATGACCTAATGGGAGACTTGGCTGTTCCCTCATGGAAAAAAAGTGAAATCTTAGTTCCTTTGTCCATCATTGTACATCAGCCACACCTTTTCAGTAGGAAGCACAGCCTGTGGCTAGGCCCATGGAAAGAAGAGAGTTGGGCCAAACAGTTTTCTTCTGCCTTCAAGATGACACCAAAAACACATTCATAAGGAGTGAGCATCTTATGTATGTATGTATGTATGTATGTATGTATGCATGTATGTTTGCTCAGCATCTATCAGGTATCTGTCCCCCTGTTTGGCACTGAGGGCACAAGAGTTTCTTTTTTGAGAATTTAGGTATTGTTAGGGCCACAAGATAAAATGGAGATGACGCTTTTCAGTTCTAGCTCTCTAAGAAGCAGATAGAAAGATAGGATCAGACATGTAAGAGATTTCTTGGAGGAAATGCCTGTCAAGGATAAAAGCTGTGGGCTTGCAGCTGGAGTCAAGTTAAGTAGTGCTGAATCCCAGGCCTGAAGATGGCCTTCCTCACCGGCATACCAATTGCTCTCCTTTCTGCATCTACGAACTTGACCATGTCTTAATTACTGAACCATTAACAACAGGAGGTTCTCCAAAATAGGATTATTTATAATTTTCTTAGTAATTATGTATTTAGTATTAAGCTCAGTTGTGGACTTCTTTATTCAAGTTGGGAGCTAAATTCCCAAGATATTCCCTAAATGTTCTCCTAAGGTTGTGGTAACTGGAGGCTGAAAGTTCAAGATGATTTATTGTAGGAGGTATCACCTGAAAGCCCCCAATTATCTTGTAATTTTAATTGCATGTAAGGATTTTTTTCTTTTTGGCAGCATAAATAGCTGCTATTATTATTGCCAGTAAGTTGATTTTTAAAAATATGGGCAATTTGGAAAAATAGATATTATCTAATATTAAAACATTGTATCCTGATTTGAGATACATTCTAAAGTTATAAACTCTTCCTCAGAGCTGCTTTTGAGGGGTTAGACTTCCTACCAGATACGTCCTTCATTGCAAAAGATCATTTACTTCCTGAATATGTTCTCCATTGGAATTTTCTCTCTCTCCCACATGTTCTTACCTGCCTGTCATCTGCCTTTATAGCAAAAGGAAAGTCCAATGAAGTTCAGATCAAGGGCACAACTCTGTTTTGACCTGGAGTCAATGGGGGGGCTGCATAACTATTGGATATAATCTAGTGCCTAGATTATAGGTCTTTGCTCCTTGTACCAAATCTATGTAATCCCTTCTCATTATAATGAGGGCATTCTCCCCAACACGAGTCAACAGAACCCTAGCAACACCTGTGAGATGATCCTCATGGAGGGTGGACTTTGAGATAATAGTGGTCTATTGACCTTACCAGAAATTGTTGACTGGTGGTGTCATGACCCCCCAACTTCCAATAGTTCTTGGGTGGCCAGATCAATTAGGTGGTGGATCTGCGTAGGCTTTAGGACTACCACTTTCTTTCTTTTGGCTGAAAGCCTGAATATGGAGACTGCTTAGAGAAATAAAAGATAGCATCTCAGTTCTTCAGAAGATTTGAATCTTGCTATGAAGATTTACAGACGTAAGACATCCAGAGAGACAAAAATACTAATAAATTGAATTGTAATATAAGCTTTATGAATTAGAAGCTGAGGAAATGCCACATGGAGGCATGACCAAAACAAAGGCAAGTCAGTCCAGAATGTTTATTGAACAGAAACCCAGGGTCCGTTGGTGACACTGGCCTCATGAGCTGCCCCTCACGTATCCAATCACTCACCAGATCCTACAGATTCTATCCCCTAACACTCCTTCCTATGATTCCCGCCAGCACCTGTGCCATGCCCTCCGAGCTTGACCCAGCTCATGAACTTGACTCTTTCAAATCCATTCAGGTCTGATCACATACTGCCCTTTCATGTCCAGCCTGAAAACTGCTGCGTGCTGAGCAGGCTGGGCTCCTGTACCTCTCAGGCCTCACCCTGAGTGATGGTGCCCCTGGTTTATTTTACCAGATGCTCCTCTGGCAGGAAGCCTTACCCCCTGAAGACCCGTTCAGACACTGCTTCATTCTCTTGCACCCTCTCCAGCTCATGGCTTTTGTTCCTTCTACTAAATCTAAAATTCTTCCATGTGTGCTCTGGATTTTGTGCTTGTGGAGAAAGAACATAAAGCTGTTTAACACCTCCAGCATTATTGACATGTGACATGAATGTCCCACTAATAATATATGTATGTTGCACACTATTGTTTCATTCTGCAAGGCACACAGCCATCAGCACATGGGAGATGACCCAGCGAGGCACTAAGAGGGTGGGTGACAGTGTGTGCAAGGGGTTTAGAAACACCAGTGAGTTAAAACATTTAAAAACAAAGTAAGTTTGAAATGTGTGACTTGGGTCTGGGTCATAAGTTGAGCCGTCGGGCAGAGAAATGGTGGTGTACTTTCCTCAGGGGGAGGATGATAGGCTGAGGGGCGTGATGATTGACAGCTGAAAATATGACTTGGTTGGACTGTGGGATTACTTTCTCCATTCATTGAAAACATTTCCATTTCTTCACTTTTTTGAGAGCTGTCTTTAGATGCACAAGGCCTGTCTTTGACATATCTTTGAGAAATAACGACCTTCTGTGAGCTCAAGGTAAAGCCTTATCATACAGTAATATAAAATAAGAAGGTAAAGATGATTAAGCTGCCCCAGGGCATACACTGACATTACTTTCTTGAAATAGGACTGGATTTCAACTTATTTTTTCTTTTCTATTGCCTCTCATAAAATCATACTCGAAAATGAATCAAGATTTCTGGTTAATCAAATCTTTGACATATACCACATTAAATGTTTTGGAGACACTATGTTACAGAATAATTTTTTTCTTGTATAATTGAAATTTTGGACTCTTTCACTGATACCACCCCATTGTCCATTGCCTCCTTCTCCCGGGTCCTATCAACCACCATTTTACTTTCTGCTTCTATGGGTTTGAATATTTAGATGTGTCATGTAAGTGATTATATAGTATCTATCCTTTTGTGTCTGTATCTGTCCTCCAGTTTATCTCAAATGGCAAGATTTCCTTCTTTTTAAAGTCTAACTAGCATTTCATTGCACCACATTTTCTTTATATGCCCATAAACATTTAGCTTTTGTCATATTCTTGCTATTGTGATTAATGCTGCAATGAACATGGGAGTGCAGATAGCTCTTCAAGATCTGATTTCCAAAGATAGATAGATAGATAGATAGATAGATAGATAGATAGATATCTCCATAATAGGGATTCCTGGATCGAATGGTAGTTCTAATTTCTTCCGGAGTCTCCATACTGTTTTCCACTATACTTTTTAACTCTTGACACCATTCTGACAGGTTTGAGGTGATATCTTGTTGTAGTTTTTTATTGTTTTAAAGATTTTATTTATTTATTTGGAGAGAGAGAGAGAGAATGAATAGGGGGAGGGACAGATGGAGAGTGAGAATCAGACTCCGCTGAGAATGGAGACTGACACAGGGCTTGATCCCAGGACCCTGAGGTCATGACCTGAGCCAAAGGCAGATGCTTACCTGATTGAGCCACCCAGGTGCCCCCTCAAGGTAGTTCTAATTTGCATTTTCCAAATGATTAGTGATATTGAGCATATTTTGTGTACCTGGTAGTCCTCTATATACTCTTTGCCCATTTTTAAATCAGATAATTATTTGTGGTTGTTGCTTTTTAAATAAAATTTTATGAGCTCCTATGTGTTTTGGATATTAACCCCTTATCAGACATATAGTTTGTAAATATTTTCTCCCACTCTATAAATTGCCTTTTCATTTTGTTATTTCCTTTGCTGTACAGAAGCTTTTCTGTTTGGTGCAATCCCATTTGCCTATTTTTGCAATTGTCACCTGTGCTTTTAGTATCATAGCCAAGAAATCATTACCAAGGCCAACACCAAGAAATTTTTTCCCTGTGTTTTCTTCAAGGAGCTTAATGGTTTCAAGTATTATGTTTAAGTCTGAGTTGATTTTCTTAAAGATATATTGATTTTAAGCTACTCTATGAGCCAGCAATTGCACTACTGGGTATTTACCCCACAGATACAGAGGTAGTAAAACGACGGGACACCTGCACCCCAATGTTCGCAGCAGCAACGACCACAATAGCCAAATTGTGGAAGGAACCACGATGTCCTTTGACAGATGAATGGATAAAGAAGATGTGGTATATTACTCAGCCATCAGAAAGGATGAATACCTACCATTTACTTTGACATGGATGCAACTGGAGGGTATTCTGCTGAGTGAAATAAGTCAGTCAGAGAAAGACAATTATCATATGGTCTCACTCATATGTGGAATATAAGAAATAGTGAAAGGGACCA
Organism: Canis lupus familiaris; assembly: GCF_011100685.1. Lineage (NCBI taxonomy): Eukaryota > Metazoa > Chordata > Mammalia > Carnivora > Canidae > Canis > Canis lupus. Next base: position 29,191,750 of record NC_049252.1, read on the forward strand.
TAAGGGAAAGGAGGGAAACTGAGTGGGAAATAATTAGAGAGGAAGACAAACCATGAGAGACTCTTAACTCTGGAAAATAAAAAAGGATTGCAGAAGGGGAGGTTGGGGGTGATGGGGTAACTGGGTGACGGGCATTAAGGAGGGCACAGGATGTGATGAGCACTGGGTGTTATACTTTATGTTGACAAATTGAATTTAAATAAAATATTAAATTAAATCAATCAAAAGATAAAGGTAGAAAAAATATTTATTTATTTTAGAGAGAGAGAGAGAGAGCCTACACAAGAGCAAGAGGAGAGGGAGAAGGAGAGGAAGAGAGAAAATCTTGGGCAGACTCCCTGCTGAGCATGGAGCCTGACAGAGCTCGATATTACCACCCTGAGACCATGACCTGAGCCCAAATGAAGTCAGACCCTTTACCAACTGAGCCACCCAGGCATTCCAATTTTGAGTTGATTTTTGTGTGTGGTATAAAATAAGGATATGATTTCACTCTTTTGCATGTGGATATCCAGTTTTCCCAATGCTGTAGTGAAATGACTGCCTTTTTCCCATTGTGTATTCTTGGGCCTTTGTTGAAGATCAGTTGACCATTGGTTGACCGTATATGCATATTTCTGGCTTCTCTGTTCCGTTCCATTGGTCTATATATCTGTTTTTATGCCATTATACTACTGTTTTGATTGGTATAGCTTTGTAATATAGTTTGAAATTAGAATATATATTGTCTTCATTCTTCTTGTGGAGAATTGCTTTCAATATTCTTTTGTGATTCTGTATTCATTTTTAAGGTTTTTTCCCCCTATTTCTCTAAGAATTTACATTGGGATTTTGATAGGGATTGCACTTAATCTGTAAATCACTTTGGGTGGTCTGGGCATTTTAACATTACTTCATCTAATCCATGAACATAGATATCTTTTCATTTGTGACTGCTTTAATTTATTTTACTAGTGTTTTATAGTCTTTAGGGTACAGATCTTTTGTGTCCTTGGGTAAGCTTATTCCTAAGTACTGGAGTAATTTTAATACATTAAATACTACAGTAATATTTTATAATTCTAAATGCTGACTTATATACATAGTATATAATTCAAAAAATCTGGTGAATTTAAATTTATAGTTATGTAGGAGGACACTAAATTTGCATCAGCATTCCTAGTGATTTTATCATTTTTTAATGAGCCCATGAGCATTCTGGTGCTGTGCTTTAAAAAAAAAGTTGGGTAGCCTGGGGGGTCTCAGCGGTTTAGCGATACCTTCAGCCAGGGGTGTGATTCTGGAGGCCCTGAATTGAGTCCCGCGTCCGGCTCCCTGCATGGAGCCTGCTTCTCCCTCTGCCTGTGTCTCTGCCTCTCTCTCTCTCTCTCTCTCTCTCTCTCGCTGTCTCTCATGAATAAATAAATAAAATCCTTAAAACAAACAAATAAATAAAAAAGTTGAAGAGGGAAAATCAGGGTAGTTGCCCTTTCTCTCTCTTTCAGAAGGAATGGAGTGAGCCCCCTGGGCAGCCACCAGATTGGGATGGTTGGGGGTGCTATGTTGGGGCATTATGCAATCAGACTAATTTCCTTATACTAACTATCAACATGCTAGACTGTCAAAGAGCTAGACCCTTCACTCATCCCTGGGTAATAGGGAAAAAGTATGGGACTTCCGAGGGGGAATGCTAAGAGTTGAAGTCACCTGGTGGTATTGACTTGGTCTTTGGCCTGGTATATTACCTCGGAGTCCATATTTTATCATTCCCAAACTGGAACACGTGGCTGATAACAGGAGGGACAGTTGAAGTAGGGACCATCCTAGAAAACCTGTAACCCACCTATGGTTCAGAAAGTCTTTGCTTTCTTCTGTTATTTATTTATAGTATTCTATTTTTTTTTTTTTGTTGTTGTTGTTACCCAAAAGTGAAATGAGTCAACACTAACCAAGTAATTTGTATTAATACCTGTGTAGTTTTTCTTTGGAAGAGTATGAGTTGTGAAGTCCAAGAACAGAAAATGTTAAAACCCAGATATCACAGAATAGATGTGTTCAAAAATCATCTTAATTTTGATGGGGGAGAGAGATAAGATCTGAGAGATACTAAAGTGTCAGGATAAGGTGACAAAGAGACTCCATTCTTGTTTTACATGGAACACGTGGTAAATCTGAATAATATCATTGGCATCTTCATCTGCGTGCTGCGAGGTAACCAGAGGCTGGACTAGGTATGGGCTCAGCCTTCCTATAGTCTTGTTCCAAATTTTCTATTACTGTTTGACCTGGGCCTAGTTGCATAACCTTTGTGTTCCTGTATTTTTGAATCCTTAAAGTGGGGGGTTAATAATAGTATGTGCCTCACAAAGTAAGAATTTTAGGAGGGGCATGTGAAAACCTTAGTGCAGTGCCTGATACACAAGTCTAAGTGCTCAGTAAGTTTTACCTATTAGCATCAAAGCACTTTAAATACAGACATTTCACCTACAGCCCTTTCTAATGGGGGCAAGCACAGTATTCGGGGGCGACAGCTGCAAGGGGCTCAGTCTCTAAGCAGTGGAACTGGGGGAAGAAAAAATGCATTTTGTTCAACGCCTGCCAGGAAAAGTAGAGCCAATGGCTGGAGGGAAAGGTGAGCCCTGTGTGCCTCTTTGGGGGGTAAAGGGAACGTACCACGAGACTCTCCTCCCTCCAGGGCACGCTCAAGCTCCCAGACGGTTACTAAAAGGGCTTTCCAAGTTCGCAGCTGGTCCTCTAAATGAACGCTGAGCAAACATTTAAAGAATATCGGTTTGAGCCAAAGTATTAGCCTGCCCTTGGCAACTACACGTGGGGCAGGCCGGGCTCACACAACAACAGATGCCTGTGTCGCGCCCGGGTCTGTGCAGGCATCGTTCTCCGCAGCTTACGTGCATCAGCTCACTCAAAGGCATCGCGGCCCTGGGAAGTAGGTGCCCTTCACCTCCCCTTTCTGCAGGAGCCCGCCAAGGTCAGGCGGCCGGCGAGCGACGGGGGCTGACCCGACCTCGCGCCCTGCGCCCGCCTCGCCGGGGAAGGGGCCCCGGGAATCCGCGTCTGCGGCCGCCCGTGCACGGCGGTGGGCAGGGGGCGCGGAGGGGCAAGGTAGCCCGGAGCATCCCTCCGCGCGCGGAAGCGCAGTCCCCGGCCGGAACGTTCTGGAACTCCCCTGCGCAACGGCGGGCGGGGAGAGCCCAGGCCCGGCCGCGACCCCGCCCGGAGCAGCGGCGGCCGCCTTCCAGGGTCCCCCCGCGCGGGGAAGCCGCGGGCGAGGGGCGCGCGCACGGACCAGACCGCACCGTTCGGCGCACGCGCACACGCACACGCACACGCACACGAGGGCGCCCGCTAGCCCGCCGCCCGGGAGGAGACGGAAGGCGTGGAAAGTTCCAGCTGGTTCGAGAACCGTAGGTAGCTGGAACGGCGGCGGCGGCAGGGTCGGAGGCGGAGTGCGGCCCGCGCTGGCCCCCTCCCGGCCGAGCCCGCGGCGCCGCCGCCGCCCCGCCCGCGCCCGCGCCCGCGCCCGCGCCCGCGCGGCGGCTGCGGGGCCAGGGGTGCCCCCCGCGGAGGGGGAAGCGGACTGCCGAGGGGGCGCGGCGCGGCCGCCTTAAGGAGGGGGCGGGGCGCGGCGCGAGGGGGCGGGGCGCGCAGGGGGGCGTGGCCGGGCGTCTGCGCAGCTGCCAGAGCCTTAAAGCCCGGGCTCGCTCGGCCGGAGCGTGCTTTCGCCGCCCGGGAGCCTTCCGGCCCAGCAGCGCGTCAGGCCCCCCGCGGTCCCCGCCCCTCCTGCGTCCCGGGAGCCGGCTCGGTCCGGAGCCGCGCGCCGAGCCTCCGGGCATGCCCCGCTACGAGCTGGCTTTGATCCTGAAAGCCATGCAGCGGGTAAGTGACCTTCCCCCCACACACAGCCCGCCTTCCCGCGCGGCCGCCGCCGCCCCCGCCCCCGCCCCCGCCCTCAGCCGCTAGGCCGTCGCCCCCCGCTCTCCCCGCGCGGCCGGGCGGGGGGCGGCCGGGGCCGCGGGCGGGCGGCGGGCGGCGGGCGGCGGGCGTCCGCGCTGAGGGGGGCGCGCGTGGGCCGGCCGGCGCGCGAGGCCGCGTGCGCGCGGGAGGCGGGGGTGTGCCCGCGCGGGAGCGCGGCCGCGGGAGGGTGTGCCTCGCACGCGGCCGGCCGGCGGGGCGGGCGGGGGGCGGGGCGGCCGCGGGAGCCCCTGAAGGTCCGCGGGAGGACACGCGCGAGCGCCCGGCCCCGCTCCCGCCGTCGCGAAGCTGCCTCGTCGCCGGCCCCGCCGCCGCCGCCGCCACCGCCACCGCCGCCGCCGCCGCCGCTCCGCCCGCTCCGCCTCCACTCTAGCGCCCGCCGGCCGCCCCGGAGCCGTCCGCGCTCAATAAAACGTGTTCTCCACAGCGTGTTTGTGCAGTTTTCTGGACCACGGGCGCTTATAACCGACCTCACGTTTTTTTTTTTTTTTTTGAAAAAAAAAAAAAAAAAGAAAAAGAAAAAAAAAAAAAAAAGAATCTTTGACTTCTCTTTTTCTGACTAGAGCGAAAATCCTGCTCCGGGTGCCCTTAGCCCAGTTTCATTCATCCAAGTTGTGGCCTTTTTTTGCGCCTTCCGGAAGAAACTTTGGCTCCCCCTGCTTTTTGATTGATCTTGAGGTAGGGGACTTCAGGTTTTGGAGGGATGCTAAGCGAACCTGCGAGCCCGTTCGTTGCAAGTGATGGTGAGGCCGAGGACAGGGCCCCGCGGCCCGGAGGCGGCTCTTCGTCCTCTGTTCTGGGTCAGGTACTCCACAAGCCTTCGCCGAAATCCCCATCCTTCCCGTGAATTCGGTAACGTAGAGTGTGGTCTGTGCTCCACCCCCACCCCCTCTATTCCCCCGCTCCCCCTCCCCACTCCCGTATAATAAAAAATAATAATAATAAAAACTCTCTCACGTCTCAACTTGGGAAGCAGAGCGTCCTCCAGCGCCAGAATCACGCACGCTTAGGGTCAATACCTATTCACTGAAGTTTGGTTGAACTTAAATTTAAGCCTTGGGATCACGGTCCGACCTTACAGAAAAACCGGTGATCACGGAGCTTGAGGCAACTGTTCTGTAGTCTCCGCACATTACAGAGTGGGAAAGGACACCAGTGCCTCTTGATCAGGGCTAGAGAGGCTGTGCCATTGTGTCCCGAGCTTGTGCTCCCAGAATCTGGGAGAAGAGAAGATTGTATTGTTTAGCCTCCGGAGGATTCCCCCTTTCTGGCTCTAAGCCCTCCACGCTAAGATATTATTGCGTAGGGAGAGTAGGGAACAAGGAAAAACCAGAAGCACATTATTAAAAAGGAAGCGTTTTTAATTATGTAGGAACTGGTTAAGCCCTCCCTTTAACCTGTGGCTTTTAGGCGATACCATAGAGCCTGGGAAACGTGGTTATTGAAATTTATTTTACCTTGTTTTGGGGACCAGACAGACTAGTAGTAGTAGAGTATAGGCGTGATAGTTGTTCCTTGCATAAACCTTTGAAATGAAAACTCCGCACTCTTTGTTTTTAGCATAACTGCCAAATACATAGGTTAGTTAACTGGCTTCAAGCAGATTAGTTTAACTGTACTTGCATTACCGTGTTACTTGTACTCCTTCGTATCCTGTTTTTGTTTGTTTGTTTGTTTTTTTTTTTTTGTATGCTCCTGTATGTGGTGCAAACATTTTTTATTCTAGTTCAGGTAAGACACGTAGCGTAGTTTGGTGAGGATAATTTGATAACTTGCCTTGAAATCCCGGGGGGGGGGGGGGGGGAATGTGGTGCAAGTCCATTAACAGATAATGAAGGTGAACTCTTCCCTGGAGGAGGTGGCCTCCGTGGGTACAGATAGGACATTGTAACAATGGTGAAGTTGTGTTACAGAGTTCTTGACCTGAATAAAGTCAGATTAAACAACTGCAGAAATTTCTCTTTTTTTTTTTTCTGTTAATAAAATAGTTTTGGAGTAGGTTGTAAATGTATAACAGACTTCAAGTTTTGGACAATTTTGCTTTCAACTTAGGAAAATTAGATTCTTAAGATAAGATCCATACTTGGGGGGGAATGAATGAAGAAGGTGTATGTGATGCAAAATGCCACTTGTGGGCTCCTAGACCTTTGGCAGGCCTGGGGAACCCTAGTTCTAGTCTCTGGCAGTTTGTTTCGGCTGCAGGAGGCCTGTAGTGACCCCTCAATTCCTAGTGGCATGTTTTTCATATTTTTAGATCCTGAGATGTATCCCCCTTCAGTGTGATGGCTTAACTCCAGCTTAGCCCCCAACCAATCATTAAGGGGTCTTGGAATTGAGGAAGTAGGCTTACGTTGACAACTAAACAACAGACTTGAAGTTGAGACTGATGTAGCTTAGTTTTTCCAGCATTTTTTGTTTGGAGCATTCCTGGTCTCTTTGGAGTGTGTTATTATTCCCCCTCCCCCAATTTTATTTCCTTTGACCCTTAGCTGGGGTCCTTAAAAATGAGCATATAAGAATTTTTAAGCTGAAAATGCAGAAACTGTTGAAGCTTTCAGCAGGTTTTGTATGGGATACCCCCTGTGTTGTAGCACAGTCACCTGTGGGGGTTCCCGTTGAAAGATTTAAGGGTGTAGTATACAGAATGAATCCTTGAACTGTACAATTTTGTGTTGATCCATCACTTAGAATTTCCAGTGCTGTGTTTTTCTCAGTTGCAACTGGGAGTTAAAGGAGTCTGCTTTTGTCACACTTGCAAGTTTATGCATTTATGAATGTAGTTACCAGTCTTCCCAAGAAGAAATTTATTTACAGGTGCCATTTAGCCGGAATTTTGCCTTAATGTATTGTGTTTTAAAAAATGCTTTATTTTTGTTTTTTCCCAACATTTAATTTAATATGAAAAGTAGGTAAAAGTGTGGCTAAATTCAGAAATTGGACATGGTAAATAAACGATATTGTGAAACCAGGCCTTCGAAGGTGATAACTACAGCCAGTTAAAAGGGTTGTTGCTTAGTCCAGTCTTTGATCATATTTGTAGAAGGGTCTCTAGGATAAAAAGGTTTTATTTGTGTTACACCTGTATCAGATAGCATGGGAGGAGTTTTCTAACAACTGAAAAAGACACAAACTTTCTGTGAGATGGAGAGTTCTTTTGTTCACCTCCACCTTGGCCTCTTGCAGTGGAAACATTCAAGTAGAGAGAGGAAGGGTCCTGCATTGGTGGGTAAGGTCTGACGCTGATTTTTGAGGACCCTTCTCTGGAGAGTCTGAGAAAGTGGCTGATGTGCTTTCATTTCACCTTGAAATTAGATTTTAAACATTGGTATTTAATTTCAGTTAGGCAGGAGACAGAATTGCCAATTCATGAATGATAAAGCCACATACTGTGTAGAGAAGCCCAGGAAAAGCTGTGTAAACTGTGTAAAATTTTTACTTTTAGGATGGGTTCAGGAAGAGGAATTTTGAGGTGAAAAAAAAGTTATACAGAACATTTATATTCTGTAGTTACTTAGTTTAGGAACTTTTTAAGATTAGGAACATTTTAATTATCATGTCTTAGTATGTTTGCCCAGAGTTAGCATATTTTAGAGTTGTGAAAGCCTTGGGCAAAAATGTTTTCCTGAATTTTCTCATTGGTACTCAGGAATTTTTACATGAGGAGTTAAAGATTAATGGTTAAAGTAATAACTAGCTTAATTACTAAATAAACTCAAGTGTATATGATAAAGTACCATTTATATATCTTATGTATACATCCATAATAGGAATAAAAGAACAGATGGCTACTTTGGAAATCTTGAGTTTTTCATTAAAACAGTTTACCAGTTATTTTATGTTTACTACTCTTCATTTTAAATTTTGTTGAAAAGCATATTCTGTTTTAAATTTTAAAATCACTCATTGAAATAGTTCTTTATAGGTATAGTTTTATGTTGTAATCTGAGTTTAATTTATAACCTAAGTTTAGAAATAAAAGTGTAGTGAGATTCCAGTTCTTGAAATGTAGAAATGTTTTCAGACTGTATGGTGAGGAGTCTTGTCTTTACTCAAGCCTTTTTGATTGGAAAAAGCTGGCAGTTTTGTATTCTAGAATTGTATCCAGGGTAGGATCTTCTGAAAGTAATACCTACAAAATGTTTACAGTTTAGATACCTTTTGGAGACATAGATGAACTCAAGTATTGGACTAGCCAGACCTAGGTCCATTGCAGCTTGGCTTGTTGGCAACATTTGATAATGAGGAAACAGTGACATTTCTGCGCTCAGGTGGTAGCCAACAAAAGTCCAAAAGGAAACCTCTTTGTTCTAGCTGTCAGATGGCTAAGTTAGTCCTTTTCTTCTCATGGGCCCTCCTTGAATGACTTAGCTTGTATCTTTAATAATCACCCTTTGTGTTTTGTCTGCTTGAAGCCAGACAACTTAAAATAGTTATCCAGTAATGAAAGACTTGAGCCTTGTGGGCAATGTTATACTCTCATTTGGTATTACAGTTTTTTTGGGTTACAGCTCATTGCCGCAGCAAGTGATTGAAGAAGGAGTCCTGTTCCTGCCCCTGAGCTACAGCTAAGGTACAAGGAGTGGCTTGGGGGTAAGGAGTCCTTCCTCACCAAACATGGTTTGTATTTATTAAGACTGCTTGTCAGAAGTTGACATTCTGCACTGATTTTTTTTCCCCTTTAATTGTTATTCATGACCCCTACGTTGATTACTGATGTTTATAGGTTTTATAAAATTTAGGAATTTATATGCAGACTGTTACTGAATCTTCTCATCTTTAGATTACAGTCACTTTAAAGAAAACTAAGAGTTTGAAAGCAGTGAGGGACAAACGCTAAGGTAATCATTTTCATCCAGTACCTTTGCTGTATTTGTAGTACAAGTGTATTTTTTTCCCGTTCAAGGTAATACCTCTTTTTAGTGGAAGGCAATATTCTTAACCAATGGGGATTATTGTCAACACATGTAGTTATCTCTTAGCAGAATCAAATTTAAGCAATTAGTCAAATTTAAGGAAATCATTCAAACTAATGAACATCTGGTAAGTTATTAATATATTTAAAGGAAAAACTGCCTTCAGAAGTTTGGAAAAGGACAGTTAATCCAGTTCTCTTACCGTTGTTCGATGTTACAGCAGGAGTTGACAAATGGTGGCTCACAGGCCAATTTAAACCTGCCACCTGTATTTTATGGCTTGTGAGCTAAGAAGGGATTTTACATTTTTAAGTAGTTGGAGAGAAAAATCAAAAGGATAATTTATGATGTGAAAATTCTAGGAAATTCAAGTTTCAGAGTCCATAAATGTAGGTGTATTGGAACATAACCCTGTTCATTTGTTTATATTTGTTCTCTTGTCCTTTGCAGAAGAAATTTGCTGACCCTTGATTTAGAATATGCAGACACATAATTTCATAGTTTCAGTATTTCTCTTAGTGTCTTATGGTGCTGTTTTCTGACATTTCTGCTTTGATTCTTTCCTTCCTTGTATTATTATACCTTTCACCATCATATGGATGATTTGCCTTTTTTTTTTTTTTTTTTTTTGTAAGCTAAGAACTCTTAGCTTTTGTACTCTTCTGTGTGCTGGTTATAGCCTCCTGGATATCCCCTTGGCACTGCAAACTCAGTATGGTTCAAACTTGAGTTGCCTGCCCTAAAACTTGATTCTGTTTATGGCTTTTCTGTCTTCTATCATTTGTGGCTGAACAAAATTCAACTCTTTATATTCCTGTACTCCCAATCCCATGTCGTCTTTTCTGCTCTAGTTGAACCACTAATATTTCTAGTTTGATTCTTGCAGTTTCTTCGCTGGTCTCTCTAACGCACTGCTGAGGGGAGGATAGTTAATGCCTGTAGTCAGTATGCTTCCTAGAGTGCAAAACTAGTTGTTCTTGAGATACTTAAAGACAAGTTAAGACAATTGAGATTCATTTTTAGCAAGGAAGTAATACAAAATTGTATAGTGACGGCTTTCTGATTGCTTTATTACCTTTCTGTAATAGTTGATCGTGTCAACATTGTTGCTAAATTCCAGCACACCTACTGTTTTCACAAAGACATTCCGAGTGAAGTCTGGCATCTTAGGCCACCTTTGATAGGACCCCAACTTTTTTTTAACTTCATCTCTCAATTTCTTTCATTCTCCTTTCCATGTACCCAGTAAACAAACTTGTTGCAGATCCCCATAAATAAATACCATTGCCTTTCATTTTCTTGGTGCCTGTGTCATACTGCTTTTCTTGGAATGCCCTCCTCTCATGTTACCCATGGTCTACATGAAAATTTGCCTCAAGTCTATCTCAGTATGCTAAAAAAAAGTGTTGAGCACCTACACTGTTAGGAGTAGAATATAATTTTTCCTTTGGATTTGCATGGTGTTTTCCTATGTCTTATCACATGGATCACTTTTGTATTGTAGTTAATTGGTGAATGTTCATCTCCTTTGCTAGATTACAAATTCTTGAGGGCTAAGCCTGTTTCATTTCTGAACTCTGCTCTGCATTGCACTTGTCCATGTTCACTTAGCTAATTTATGAGGGTTCCTACTCTCTAAAACAGTTATGGGTGATAAATACGCTGACCTCTTGTGTTAGTAAGTTGTTTCCAAGCCGGTGCACTTGGCTTGTACTGGGTGAGGTGTATGCTTACTAGAAGTTGTATTGGTTTCCTGTATTGGTTTACTATTTCATGGCAAGTAATCTTGATTTTATAATAATAATAATGTATCATGTACACTGATGAAATGAGTGCAAATCTTTTTTTCCCTGAAAACCAAGTTGGATTCTTTGGAAAGACTTGATAAAGGTGAGTTACTACAATAATGGTTGTAGCATTAGACATGGCTGCAATATCTACCAAGTTTGGGAGGAAGAGGAACATTAGTCATGAAGGATTCTGTATGTAGATGCTTTATAAGGATTTCATAAAGCTTTCCTCTTGTAATGAAACAAAATGGAAATTGTAGATGATGCATTTATAGGTGTGGTTTAGATCAAGCAGAAGAAACTTCAATCAGCAAGGAGCTCCTCCTCATCGATTCCATTCTCCAAAGTGCTTTCACCCCCTATTAAAATTGGCAAATGAATGTACATTTATGTGTTAAACTTAAATAAAATGTTTAAGGTACGTATTTTGATTTCCTACTTTAGCTTTAATCCATTTTTTACCTATTATTTTTGGATTTGATTGTTTAGGTTATGAAAGCTTCTGCTTTAGTAAGTGCTCTGATTTTTGTTTTCTAAATAAATAGAAGAACATAAGATCCTCAATGAAGATACTGGTTGTGTTATGTCGGAATAAACAAAACTGGCACTGGGAAACTAGAAAGAGCTAGAGACAGATCGACCTGCTTTTGGTTCCTGGCTCCTGCCTCCTAGGGATCTTAACCTTTTTGGATCTTCATTTCCTCGCTGTAAAATGGGAGTGATCCTTAAGTTGGAGAGTCTGAAGATAAAGTGGTAACATGACCTTGGATGCAATAGGTGTTCAGTGTGACACGAAAGTAGTTTTGTGTTATCAGGCAAGTTATTGAACTTTTATTGCCTAGTTTTCCATTATTACCGCTTTAATGATGAAGAGACTCCAAAAGGTAATTTTTTTTTTTATATGTAAGTTTTATCAAAATCTGAGGGTTAGTCAAACCTGGAATGTAGTAGTTGCTCAATAAGTTTTTGAATTTGTGAACATGAGTCATAGTACATAATAGCTTGCATGCTAATTAAGCAAGGGCAAACTTTTGCATCTACGAGATGTAATATGTATATGAGGGTTCCCATGGACTCCACCAGCTTAGAATGATCTCTTTGTGATGTCTGTCATTTAGTGACAGCTGCTGGCCTTTGCCAGGCCCTGCACTGAGACTCCTCATCAAGAACTAAATTTGCATCTTTGTATTTATCTCTCTCATCCAACCTTAATATAACTAATACTTTAGTAGTTAGACTCAACGTGTGTTTTAGGTGAAAAGTTGGGAAGAGTGAAGAATGGGAAACTCTCAAGAGAATAATTACTTTAGGCTGTTAATAAGGTGATTTGAGGCAAGTGTAGGGGGAAACTTAGTATTTTAATTTTATTTAGTAAATGTTTGATTGCTAATAGGCAAATTGCTAAAGCTGTAAGGATGACCTCTTTTCAGAAGGAAAAACAGAGCAGAGAGATGGTAGCCTAATTGATTTCTGCCACTACATGGTATTTTCAGTTAGTATTCTACTTTCTATTTTTGATACAGCAGCGTATTATAAAACCACATATTTTAATTGGTGATTTGAATAATTTGTTCATTCTTATTGGTACAGATTTTATTTTTATAAAGGAATTAAAATAGTATTTTATACCACATGTTGCTGGAATGTATATATTTCATTAATTTTTTTTTAGTAATTGTTATGAGCCAGAAATACTTGTAGTCTAACAAGTCCAAGATACGACCTTCTATGAGAGAATGTGCTTTTTAAAAATATTTACTTAATTATCAGTCTTCTAAATCCATCTTTATTTCAGACTTAATTTGTGACTTTGTACCTGATTTTTTTATTTTACTCTGAAGTTGTGTAATGGGGATGCTATAAGGTATTGGGCACCTCTGGAAGCAGACTTGAGAAAAGTGTGTGTGTGTGTGTGTGTGTGTGTGTGAGAGAGAGAGAGAGAGAGAGTATATAAAGGAAGAAACAATCTGACCAAGAGGAATAGTAATGCTGGTAACTGAAGTCCTTTTCATTCTGTTTGGGAGATGGTGATATAAATTGTAAATGTATTCATGAGTTAATAAAAGCTATCTAACAAAGTTGCCTGAAGAATAGCCAGGATGTGTGCTGAATTCTTTTTTAACTACTATATTTTAAAACTAGGTAAGTATAAATGGTTGTCCTCAGTGGAGGTTATACTTTGTCATAGTTTGGAGTGTTTTAATTCATGACTGCAAAGGGGTGGGTGGGCTGATGGCGAGATGAAAGAGCCATTGGGTGGGGAGCATGTGTGTGCTGGTGGTGCTGGTGCTGACTAACCCAGTCTGTTGCCTGGGAGTGTGGGCCTGGTTTTACCCCCTCGTCCTTTTCTTTCCTACTGTTAGTAGCCAGAGATCCAGATTTTTCAGGAAATCCAATTTTTAAGATGTTGGCAACTCACTCAAAAGTATTTAAGCATATAGACCAAATGAAATCTGTTGGTCAGATACGCTACCACCTGATTTCTGACTTAGATAATTGGCTTTAGACATTTTTTAAAGATGTCCATGATAGCTTTTAGACCTTTTTTTAGCACTTCGGTTTCAGAAATTGCTGCTCACATGTTGATAAAACCCATTTTGTTAATTGGCCATTGGTTTACAATAGGACTGATAGTTAATGGCAAACACATTCCATTCTTAAAAGTAATAGTGGTTTTTAGTTTTGGACTGCTGGGTTATTTATGCATGTCCATGTAGGCTAAAGTGCATGTACAGACTTAAGAGAATAGCATGAGGACTGAAGTATGACTTACTGTAAACTGTCAGAAATTAGTATTCATAGTCCACTTTTTTTTTTTTAATGTCTGGGTGATGCTTATTTTAAGCATGCATTAGTGCAATTTGCTTTATACCCATAGTACTAGCCTCTTAAGAGTTTGAAATACTGTTCTGAGCAAGAGTACTTGTCTAGAAAATGAAATTTTTTGAAGTTCACATTAGCTTATATGACCCATGATCCTTGGAACAGATCCATGAAAAAATGTAGGTGCTCTTTAGTCAGAGTATAGAACAAGGGGGATGATACAATGTTTTTGTTTTTGATCAAGCTTCATGTTTCCATAGAGTGGAAACCCAGCTATTAATTACCATGACTTTTCTTTTTTGTCTTTCTCATTTCCCCATTCTCACTTCATATACATAACAGCAAATCACCAATTAAAAAAAAATGCATATATATATCTCAGGTTCAATTTGTTCTTTCCTACCTTTCAAGTCCAGGGTATAATTGATTTGTGTTGCTTCCCCCACCCTCTGCTCCCAATCATTTTAACTGTGATTGCAGCATTCTGATAAAGGGAATCCGTATCCACGTTTGGAACACTTAAGGAGTGGTGGTTATGAGTGAAAACTTAAAAAAGGAATTGCAAGTGAAAGTTTGGACTTAACAAAATCTTAAACCTCAACCTGGAGCCCTCAGTACTTGTAAACTGGCATTTGCTTGCTTCTTCTGCCCTACAGCCAAGAAATAAATGTTGGTATTGTTTGTTTGGACTTTAGTTTTATAACATTCTTGTTGACAACTACCCTTACCGTTAAAATGCTTGAATTTTGTCAAGTGAGGAAAGCTAAGTGCAGCTATCATAGCCAGATTGCTGTGGATGTAGTCCAGTATGGGAAATTTCTCACTTTTCACACAGTAAGGTCTCACTCAAGACCTTAGCAGCACTTGGATTTCAGGTACTGGGAAGGTCCTTGTGGGAACCCATGTGCAGTCTGCTTCAGTTAGGCAAATTATGAATATAAAACCTCATGCAGTTCTGGGTCTGATTCAGAGACCAGGTGAGTTTCTGTTGCTGAATGAAAGACTAAATTTGAGAGTAGGATCTGCCAGGTATCTGTTACATATAGAAAAGGTGTACTTAAGTGTTGTTTTAAAATTTGGTTGAAGCTCTTAAGTAAATATATGACCCACTGGTATGTTGTTTTGATTTTCATTCTTTTACTGGCATAGTATTTGCCTTCTGTTTTGTTAGCAATTATATGAGAAAGCAATTTTGTTTTGAAACCAGATTTCCATCAGGGATGGTCTTGAGTCTGTAGTAGCACTATACCACTCTCAGAAAAACCATTCCTGTTGTGTGGACTGAGGGCCAGGAGGTTTTGCAGATTCAGTTTAAGAAGGTTGAGGTGAAGAAAAACGTCTTTCTGACAAAAATATTTTTTTATTATTTTATCTGATTAGAATGAAATAATTGAAAGCTGCAACATCAGGATCTTCCAATCTTCTAACATTCACGGAAAACAGTTGTGATCCTGTTTTCTATGGAGTTTTAGACTATTTGTCCTATCTTTGAAATATTAGAGAAAAGTCTAGCTGCATTGGTAACCTGTAACCCCATACCTCAGTTTTATGTTTACTTTTTATGTTCAATTCAGGCCATAATTTCTGCCAGTTCTTCCAAATACAGATCAAGTTTTCCTGTTTGTGGTCTTATTTTTTGCTTCTTGGAAATCTTATATTCCCTAAACCTTGAGGAAAATTAGAAAGTTTAAAAGTTTTCCAACCACGTACATCTGCTTGAGGAAACATCTGACTTTCAGGATCTTCTATTTATGACTTGGCCTCCTGGGAGAATTAGAATCTGGTCTGCAAGAAGGCTGGTGTTTACATTTTCTGGCCCCAGTCACATGGAAAAACAAAAAACTTTTTGGCATCTGTTCTTCTAGGAATGATTTTTCCAGGAACATAAGACTGGAACCAAGTAGGATGAACACAGGAAACATGAAGGTGAACCACAAAGTTGACATGGTTGGATGTTCTACATTTAAACCTTGTTTTATACTACTTAATTCTTAGTAGTTTAAGCAGTGTGTGTGTGTGTGTGTGTATGTGTGTATGTATTTTCCCTTTGAATACTTAGTCATCTTAAGGGTTAGGTGGTGTGATCTCCATTTTACAAGTGGAAAAACTGAAGCAGAAAGGTGTCCAGGGTCCCACAGCTCAGTAAATGGCTGGGCCAGCATTCTAAGGGCAGTCTCAACCTGGAAACTCTGCTTTTCATCACTTTATCTGTAAAAAGAGTGTACAACATACTGGTAGTGTGGTTAAACTCCCTTTAGTTTAAAGGAAATATTTCACATCTATTTTGAGTGCCTACAGGGTACTAACATTATCATGTTCTATGGGAATATAGTGCTAAACTGTAAGACAAAGCTCCAGTTTTCCTGGAGCTTGCTTACATTCTAGTAAGGGAGACAAAACGAGCAAACGCTGAAGAAAGTGTGATGAGAGACAAATGTGGCAAATTTCATTTTTGTTAGAGTGCTCAGGTGAGGCAGAGACTTAAGTGAAGGACTTAAGTGAGGCCATTGCCATTAACCTGGGACAGAACAGCAGGAAAAAGTGCAGGGATCTTGGAGTCAGTGTTAGCTTGAGTTCAGTTCAGCAGGCTTTGGTTTGTTTTATAGGTCATCTTCAATTGAGCCTTTCCTGAAAGAATTGACAGTGGATAACAATTGTTTAATGCTTAATTTTTTTCCCATGGAGCTTTTTTATTTAGTAATATAGATGTTGCCTTGAGGTAACCTGTTTTCCCCCATTTTCTAGAAGTGAGAATTAAGATGCAGACTTGGGCACACGTAAAAGGAAATAGTTTAATGAATCTCCATACTGTGCCCATCACCCAGCTTCAACAACCAATCAACATTTACCAATCTTGCCTCATCTACACTCCACCTGCCTTCCCACCCCTGCCCTTCGTTTTTTCTTTTATAAAGTATTTTATATTTTCTTTAGAAAAGTTACAAGACCAGTTCAGTTAACCCCTGCATGCTTTTTCACCTAGATCATTGATTGTTAGAACTTACCATATTTGCTCTTTTTTTTTTTTTCAATCTGCATCATTTGAGAGACGCAAACATCTTGACATGCCATTTTTAGGAATAAGGGCAGTTTTCTTCACAACCACAACATAACCATTACTCAGTTCTGACATTGATACAGTGCTATTATAAAATATTCAATACATACATGTTCAGATTTATTCTGTTACTCCGTTAATATCCTTTAGCTTTTTAATACAGTATTCAGTCAAGGATCATGCATTTGTTTGTTTAGTCTCCTTGATCTAGAACAATTCTCAGGTCTTTGTCATTAACAACAGTAGCACTTTGAAGAGTCCAGGCCCAGTGGTCTGCAGAATCCCTCAATTGGATTTGTCTAGTTGATTTTCTCATGATTTGAGATAGGCTAAACATTGTTGACATTGTTATTAACTAGGGATGGCCGTGTATTGAATGATGAGAAAGCGTAACTGTTTGTCTCACTATTGATGTTAAGTAGTCATTTGGTTTAGGTGTTATCTACCAGATTGTTCCATTGTAAACATACCTTTTCTCTTTTTGTAATTGGTGATTTATAGAGTGACAAAGTTGAGACTGAGTGTTCTTTTCTTGTCTTCCACTGGCTTTAGCATCTGTTGATGATTCTGAATCTGTTATTGCTGGAGTGCTTTAAAGCAAAGTGCAGATAATAAAATTTTACCTGTGAATATTTGGTACATATCCAAAAGGTAAGGGCTTTAAAGAAAAACAAAACTCAACCACAGTGCCTTTATGATACCAGATGAATTCCTTAACATCCCCATGTTCAAATTCTGAATTGTCTCAAATGTTTCTCCCTAGTTGAGCTATTTGATCTGAATCCAGACAAGATCCACAGGCTGCATTTACTTGATGGCCCCTTGAGTCTTAAATGTAACTGATTCCCCACCCTTCCTTACTTTCTGAATTTGGTTTATCTTTTCCTAGTGTCTTATGTGTTTATCTAATCCGGATATTTTCTGTAAACTGGCGGGTAGAAATTTGATTAGTTTTCAGGTTTTGTTTTACAAGAGCACATAAGTATTCAGGGTGTAGCATCACATCAGGATGCACGTATGTCTGTCTTTTAGAGACGATTCATTCTTGGTGGGTGCAGATACTGTCAGTCTCATCCATCCATTTTAAAGTTCTCCATCAGCCTGTCACCTGAGGATTCTAGCATCCATTGTAGTCATTGCCTGGATTTGTGTAGTTACTTTCTCATGACTAGAGATAAGGTTCAACTTTGATGATTCATTAGGGACCACATAGGGTAGTTTTCTAATTGCGTTATTTCTTCTTTATCAATGAGATTTTTTTTTCTGACTTGTATTTTTTTCCTACATTTTTATGTGTATCTTGGGGAGTGTTGTAAAAGAATATATTTTTCATCTTCACAGAGGATATTTCTGGACTTTCTTAGTGATCAAGTCCTCAATTTAGAAAGGACAAAAATGTCCTCAATTTTCTCATTTATAAATTAGGGATTATTATTATGCTTATCTCTTGGGGTTTTGTGAAGATTGGATGAGCTGGTACATGTAGTGTAGAAATGGTGCCTGGTGTTGGTAAATGGTAGTTCTTAAAGTATCTTGCTCAGTATTGTGGAACATTTAATGCTTCAAGTGTAATGGGAGGTAGAGGTGGGATATATAGTCTTCATAAGCGGAGATCAGCAAGAGGGTTGGGCTTGTAGAGAAGAGTAGGCTGAAGGAAAATTCTCCTTCCCCACACTGACCTGCCTTTTGTATGGAAACAACCATAGTAGAAGAAGCACTTGGGAATCATTGCACACTATGAGGTGGATATTGATATTGCAGGGGTAGTATCTAGAGGACTTCTGCAGTGGAGTTAGTACAGTGAAATAAGTAGACCACTCTTATGATGAGTGGGTAGGATGAGATAGTGGCTCCAGATAACAATTTTTTACTACATCATGGCCCATTGAGATTTCTGTCTGAACAAAGGGCTTCTTGCCTTGTTTGATTTGCCTTGTCATTCCATACACTCTCCAAACTGTTTGTGATAGCTGATCTGATCTCTTTGGTAGGGGAGGAAGTGCTGTACTCCCTTTTGGCCTTTTACTCTGTCATCACTTACTGCTTAAAAACAAAAACAAAACCTACTCTTGAGGATTATGTAGGATATTGAAAGTTTAACACTTTTGGTTAGGTACTTTATCATTAACATTTTATTTAACAAACATTTGCCTACCTGTGGTGTGCCAGGCTGCTCTGGACACAGTTTACATCACTGAACAGCACAGACAAGAATCTCTGCCCTTATGGAGGTTACATTCTGGTGGTGAGGAAATAATAAACATAAATAAGTTCTTTGGTATCTTAGAAGGTATTGAGTGCTATGGAAAAAAAAATAAAGCAGAATGGAATGCCTGGCTGGATCATTTGGTGGACCATCTGACTCTTGATCTCGAGGGTCATGAGTTCAAGCCCCCTGTTGGGTGTAGAGATTACTTTTAAAATAAAGTAAATAAAAGTAAAGCAGGTTGAAGGACTGAGGTGGTTAGTGGAGTTACTTTTGAGTAAAGCTGTAAATGAGAGGAGAGCAAGTTGTGAAAATCTGGGAGTTGCTAAGTGTACCTTGCATAGGGAACAGCAAATGTCAAGGGCCAGAGGTATGTTTGGTGTGTCGTGAACTGTAAATAAAAGGATGACTGCTTGCTGTGTTAATTAATGCCCTGCAGTAGACCAAGGGCCAAAGCTTGGAGACAGGTTAAGGTAAGGGCAGTTGGTAAACTAGATCAGATGGGATGGTGATTTCAACCAGAGTTCTAGCAGTTGAAATGACAAATGGTCCGAGTATAGATACATGTTTTGAGATAGATCCAGCAGACTAATCGATTGATTGTGTGTGGCTTGAGAGAGACAATGAGCAAGTTGTCAGGAATGCCTTATAGTACTGATATGATGAGACCTGAGCAGTAGTGAGAGTGGAGTTGGCCTTTCCTTGAGATGGGCAAGACTGAGAGTGAGACAGGTTTAAGGAATATGAGCCAAGTTATTCACACTCCCAAGCAACGATAGGTGGTCACAAACACTTCATTCAAGCAGAACCGTGGTCCACAGATTTTACTATGAAAACTCTTTTATCTGTAGATTGCTGATTCTTTTAGCCTAATGTCTTGAGGATGGAGGAGTTAGCAAGTGAAGGAAGACTGGCTTGGGTAGATTCATGTGGCCCATGGTAACAAAGTCAGGTGTAGAAGGGATAGATTTTTTTATTCTCTGGTGAAAGAACAATTAACACTGCAGAGAATGAAGGCATAAGCCTTGGGTTTGGACTGTGAGAACCAGGATAAGCCCTGGTCTTACAAAACTGATTCATCAAGGCTTCTCTGCTGTTTGTTTACTTACTTAAGAAGCCTATGCCAGGGACCTCTTTTTGTTTTGAATCTTTAGTTTTTCCTTAATATATCCATTCACACATGATCATACATAAATACTTCAGTTGCATTTTATCCTGTGTGCTCTTGTAGTCTGTTTTGTAAAAGTTTGTTATATAAAAATCTCAAGTATTTTCTCTATAAGCACAGATTTTTAAACATGGATGATACAGGATTTTTTTAATTGTTATTATTTATATTTCTTTCTATTAGTAAAGACATGTTCTTGTCATTGAAGATAGTATTGCCTAGTGATTATAAGGGCAGAAACCATTTAGACCGATAGATGCAAGTGCAGATGCTGAAGTAAATATGAGTAACTGTCCTGGGGCAAGTTACATTACTTCCTTGGTTTCCTTTTCTCATCTGTAAAATGATCGTAGTAATTGTACTTATTCCATAATTACTCTAAGGAGTATCTTAATGCACACAGTGCTCCTATTATAGTATCTATAAGGTGTTAGGACTTAGGTCAGTAAGTGTCAGGCCTTTTTTTTTTTTTAATCTTTATATATAATTTATAACTCACTTATCTTTGACACCCAGTCTCCTATAAACAAACATAGACACTGCTGCTCTCTCTTCATATTTTCATTTCTCTCAAAAAGGTTATTGGAGTTTTTCCATGTACATGATCTAGTATAATCCACATAAAACTTGAAAACAGTGGTAGTTTGAAAGTTATCCTCATACTTAAAAGGTTTTCATTCTCTGAGACTTCTTTAAAAAAACAACACGAAACATTGTGAGCCAGACTTTGATATTGATAGAAACAGATTAAAATGAATGGGATGTGTGTATATGTGTGAAATGATAAATTTGGTAGTTCATTTTTCTTAGGTGAATAACATTTTATTTGAAGAAATGGTTTACTTACATGGGAAACCATTCTCCTAAACCCCATCTCTCCCCAGTACTTTGCTAAAAATAGAGCTGGTCTGGTTGGTAGAGAGATGCTGGAGGGGGGCTCAGATCCCTGCCTACCCTGCCTTGCCTCCCACCCTGGTGGTTTAAATGCCATTTAGTTCAATCAGGGTTTCATGCATTTCTTACATACTTTCAGAAATTTGAATAGCTGAGGTTGTAGGTACAATAGAAACATTTTGCAAGAAAGTTTTAAGAGCAAACTCCTTACATGTTTTAGGGACTGTTGTATCATGATTACATGTAGTGTTATCTTTAGCTCCACTTGTGATTTACAACTGACTGGAATTCATATGAGTTGTATTAGAAACCCTTGTTTCACTTTTATGTGCCACTGATAAACTACTACCATTATTGGTATATGTTCAATTTGCCAACATATAGAATAACACCCAGTGCTCATCCCATCAAATGCCCCCCTCAGTGCCCGTCACCCAGTCACCCCCACCCCCCACCCACCTCCCCTTCCACCACCCCTAGTTCATTTCCCAGAGTTAGGAGTTTCTCATGTCTCCCTTTCTGATATTTCCCACTCTATTTCTACATTTTTAAAGTAAGCCTGGATTGAGGATGGTCACATATATATGCACCATTAATCTACTCTGTTAGTGGCATTTGCTTTACTGAACCTTGAGTCAAGATGACGAAAGTGAAAATGCGTATGAAAAGTCTGTAAGTAGAATTTTGTCTATGTTTAGGGTTTTCTTTTTGGTATTTTACTTGAAGTGATGTAAATTAGGAGCTAATTGTTCATGAGATGGTTGAGAGTCTCCTTAAGATACTTGTGAGAGAACTGAATATTTAATATTTTATTTAGTTCTTTTATCTATATATAGTTTTTGTGAGAAACCTAACAA
Organism: Canis lupus familiaris; assembly: GCF_011100685.1. Classification (NCBI taxonomy): domain Eukaryota; kingdom Metazoa; phylum Chordata; class Mammalia; order Carnivora; family Canidae; genus Canis; species Canis lupus. Next base: position 29,213,431 of record NC_049252.1, read on the forward strand.
GTTTGGGATATAGTTGACAGTTTAATTTGAAAGGAGGTGATAATCATAACTTTTAATTCATACAAGTTGTAGAAGGTAAAGCAACATGTGCTAAGTACCTGGTCTATGCACTGGACAATTTTATGTGGCTCCAGCCCTTCAAAACTTGTCTGCTTTCTCGATGGTGCCACCCATACATGTAAGTTTTCAAAGGTGCCCATGTGTTCCATAATTCGTAGGTTACTAGCTGGTACAGTGAACATTTTTCATTGGATCAGAATATAAGCAAGACCTTGGAAGCCTACTATTGATAGTGCTGGGCTGGCCTGTTCAGATTGTCCTTTGAGTGTGTGGTTTTAAAAGTGACTCCAAGCTAAAAAGGTTGTTGTTGGGCCACTTTTGTATTGCTGTTTTCTGTCCTTTGTCAGTCCCCTTGCCTCATTGAAGTTGTTATGACTTGGGGCCCTGCTGGCTTTAGGAATTGTTTCTCTTGTTCCCTGGTGGGTTTTTATTGGTGACTCCCTTTCTAGAGTGACTCTATGTCCTTGAGTTTACAGATTGTCCCAGAGTAATTTCCTAGTTTGGAAGATAAATTATATGCTCATCCTAGATAATAGAAAAGAGATGTTGGATTTGGTTACTATAACTAATTATATTTTGATTTTAATACCTAAACGGGCATTCATAGGTAATATAATTTGGTGTTACCTATTTTCCTCTTTCTAGTTCAAACACAGCAAATACTTAGGTATACTTCTCTATTTGGATTACTTCTTCAGTTGTCATTTAATTCATTCTGGTACATGAGACAGTACCAAAATTTTATTCTAATTTTGTGCAAAACTGTCAACAAAACACTTTCTGAAAAGGAAGCCTGCCCTCTCTTGGGGTTGGGGGAGCTTCTGCTCTGTTTCACAGTAAATGCCTTTGTTTTGCAATTTGGAAAAATTTATTATACTGCCCATCACCACTAGGGGACCACTTTATACATTCCACAAAAAATACTCTTATTATAGAAATATTTGTTTTCTTAAAAAAATATACTACCAAGAAACCAACCCATATATTTATCATTCCTGTACCTGTTTTACTTGTCTCACATTTCTCACTTACAGGATTTTATCTGACCTGTGTAACAGCTTATCCTAGTAATACAGAAACATAAATTAAGAAGTTTCATTTTAGCTGATGAAAAAATTTTTTCAGGTATATTTGTTCTGAAATAAAGACATTCTGGTTAGTGTTCATTGTATTTTTGTAGAAATATTTACTTCTTTAAAGGAAAGAAAAAATGTGCAGAACTTATATTGTGTATTTTATTTGGAACCATTTTTAAGGAATGCATAATTTATCTAAAGGCTGTGACAATCTCTGTTCATGGCTAGAATGTGAAATTTAGCTGCGTTGTATTATAGTATTTTATATCTTTCTATAAACTAAATTGACCTATTTTTGGTTTTGTTTTTCCTTTTCCAGTCTTTACCAGGTGCTGGTCTCTGGATGGTTTTTGTTTAAATTGGAAAAATCTTAAACCTGCCCACAAATTGGTATGGTATCCAGTGAGATGGGGACTGTTGGCAGTGGCTTCTGAATGGTCTGAGGAAGCACAGGCAGACAGAATGGAGAAAGTCAGCCTTGAGCTAGTGTTTGGCCACTCCCTGCTACCTCTCCTGTGGGCATGTCTTTTCTCTGTAGCTGACCTGCTGTTCTAGAGAAGTTAGGGTTTAGACCAGTCTGAAGGTTCATTCATCAGGAAACAAAATATGGCTCAGAGATCTGGCTTGTATAGATCCAATTTGACAAGAAGAACAATGTTACTGATACTAGCAATGCTTGCTAGTGATTTAAGAAGGTGCTTGTTTTCTTTTTGAGCACTTGGTTCTCTGAACAAAGAAGCTGCTGGTAGGGGCTGTTGCTGCACAGATTCCTCGTCCTTCTCCCCCCCTCCCAACAAAAGCACCGAGTGTTTTGTTGGTCTCTTCTTGGGAGAAACATATTTTTGGTTAGCAGCTGCCATAAAGAAGAGTAACACCTGAAAGGGCTGTCTTGCCCGGTGAATTAGGCTTTTCTGTGGAAGTTGAAACAAGTGGCTTGGATGATGAATGGCAGGGAGAGAGCTACTTCAATGGCTGGATTTCATAACTGCCAACAGCTATTTTCTTTTTAATTAAGGACTTGCCCCCTTATACTGAAACATTAAAGATACCTTTTAGGTAATTGATGTATATTAGTTATCTGATTATATTTTATTAAAAATTTAGGGGATCCTTCTAGATAATGTCCAAGTGTTTCTTTAGAAAGTTTTAGGGGTGGGGATAGTGGTCACAGAAATATGACCAGCTTTGAAGATTTGGCAAGTAGGAAGTGATACAAATCCCAACTGTTCGTATATTTTATACTTTTGTGTGGGAGTTTTATTCATGTCACTCATTATAGACTCTTAGGAGGAAAGATAGTAATCAGTTTTCTTAGTATAATTATTATAGTGCAGTATGCTTTAAAAAAAAAAGGCATAAAGATGGGTTTAAGACATTTCTATCTAGGCAGCATTATGAGTTAGACCTAATAACCTAATTCAATAGAACGTTTATCTTTAGCCATTGTTTCCAGATCCTTTCCTGGCCAGTGAGAGGTGTATTTTTAAGTTTCTAATACAGGGCACTTGGGTGGCTCAGTGGTTGAATGTCTGCCTTTGGCTCAGGTCGTGATCCCAGGGTTCTGGGATTGAGTCCTGCATTGGGTTCCCTGTGAAGAGCCTGCCTCTAACTTGGCCTGTATTTCTGACACTCTCTCTGTGTTTCTCATGAATAAATAAAAATTTTTTAAAAAAGTTTTTAATACTGTGGTCTATTTTGAACAGTTTTGGAAAGCGGTGCCTTTAGTATCATTTATAGGACTTAAGTTTGGTACTGATTTTTAAAGGAAAATGCAGAGATTCATCAAAAAGTTATCTACTTTGTCAAATGTAGAAAAAAATTCACTTTGAGGTTGCTTTATCACAAAAGGACTCACATTAGAAGTTGATGTGTGGAAGGCATTAGGATGAATAACAAATGTTCTTCATTTTGATCTCAACTATAATTATAATTAACTTTGTAGAGTTAGAATTTGTCTGTTTTTTCAGGAGAAAACCCATCTGATCCATAAATTTGATTTTAGGTGGATTTAAATGTCTGTTTTGCAGAGTGATTTTTTTTTCCTTAATCCAGGACTGAAAAATATGTGATTGACTTAATTGAAGAGAACTTATTATCTAATGGTTGATAAATGTTTGTTTCATGAAGTTTGGAAGATATTTTTCGGTCTTTGAGAAATTCTTTTCTCCTCCTCCCTATTCTTGCTTTCTATACCCTTCAACAAGAAAGCAGTATTAAAAGGGAAAAATATTCAACAAAATCAAACCTTGTGCCCGTGTGCCTTTATTCGCTCAGAGATTCTCTTGGAATTATTGCTGGATGAAAGGAATGGAAAGAAATTTTTGAACATTTTTCAAAAATCTTGTGATGTCTTCTAGCTAGGAGAAACAATAAAATTTTAGGGTTTTATAAGTTGTGTGTTCCTAGTTTTGTGTGTGTGTGTGTGTGTGTGTGTGTGTGGAATGTTTTGTTTTCCTTTAGGGCAGGAGTCCTCTCACAATTTCTACACTACTGGGTGATAACTACCACATACACATTTGTAGTAGGAATTTAGGAGAATTTTATAATAATTTTGCATAGAGTAAGTAATACTTGATTTTGTGTTTGGGTGTAGATGGTAACATTTTCAGTCTGCCTGCCTGTTCCATCCAGGACCCTAACTGGCTATAAAGTTCATTATTCAGGATTCATAGCATTTGAAGATTCATTGTGGTGTCCTTATAAAAAATTAGTGTCCCTTCCACCTCTTCCCTTAAGGTGCTTTAGGATCTTGGTGTCTGTTCCAATCTGAGACGACAACAGTAAGATGAAAAAAGGGCAACGTCATGGTAGGCAGCTCTTAGTTGCTAGAGAAGTTAGGTCACTTAGTTATGAGATCAATGAATTTTTGTTCTTAGTTCAAAATGATAAATATTCTCATGACTTTACATATCAGATGTGCTAGTATAGATTGCTCTTTCCTGTGGAACTGAAGTATATTTTAAAAGTTTTTTTTTTTTCTTTTTATAAAGAATGTCTTATTGCGCCGTTTTGCTAGACTGAAAGTTTCCTCATCACTTGGTGAGACCCTCCTCTAATTCAATCTTTGTCTTTTGTCTTTGCTGCCTTGCAGGGTTGGTACAGTAGGCTTCACTAACTTAGCTGCAACTCAGAATTTCTCCTCCAGCACCTGAGTAAATGCTGATGGTCTTGTGGAGAGTGGATTAAGAGTACGAGCTAAGTTCTCAATCCCAATTAAGAAGCGGAGGAAAATTTAAACTGTCTCCTTCAAAGTTTATCACAACCACCACCATCAAGACAGCAAACCAAAGGACAAAGACTTTGACCTGCTGTGTTGCTCTGTGTAGTCCAGTTCACGTATGGTTTACAGACTTGGCTGGGGTTACTAATGAGTAAATAAAAAGTCGGACACTTCTGTCATTGGACACTTTTATTCACAAAGTTACCAAAATGAGGGCTGTACTGGAGACAGCAGACATTGCCATAGTGGCCCTGTATTTTATCCTGGTCATGTGCATTGGTTTTTTTGCCATGTGGAAATCTAATAGAAGCACCGTGAGTGGATACTTCCTGGCGGGGCGCTCTATGACCTGGGTAGCAATTGGTGCCTCTCTGTTTGTGAGCAATATTGGGAGTGAGCACTTCATTGGGCTGGCAGGATCTGGAGCTGCAAGTGGATTTGCAGTGGGCGCATGGGAATTCAATGCCTTACTGCTTTTGCAACTTCTGGGATGGGTTTTCATCCCGATTTACATCCGGTCAGGGGTATACACCATGCCTGAATACTTGTCCAAGCGATTTGGTGGCCATAGGATTCAGGTCTATTTTGCAGCCTTGTCTCTGATTCTCTATATCTTCACCAAGCTCTCAGTGGATCTGTATTCGGGTGCCCTCTTTATCCAGGAGTCTTTGGGTTGGAACCTCTATGTGTCTGTCATCCTGCTCATTGGCATGACTGCTTTGCTGACTGTCACCGGAGGCCTTGTTGCAGTGATCTACACAGACACTCTACAGGCTCTGCTTATGATCGTTGGGGCACTCACACTTATGATAATTAGCATGATGGAGATTGGCGGGTTTGAGGAAGTTAAGAGAAGGTACATGTTGGCCTCACCCAATGTTACTTCCATCTTGTTGACATACAACCTTTCCAACACAAATTCTTGTAATGTCCACCCTAAGAAAGATGCACTGAAAATGTTGCGGAATCCAACAGATGAAGATGTTCCTTGGCCTGGATTTGTTCTTGGGCAGACCCCAGCTTCAGTATGGTACTGGTGTGCTGACCAAGTCATCGTGCAGAGAGTCTTAGCAGCTAAAAACATTGCTCATGCCAAAGGCTCTACTCTTATGGCTGGCTTCTTGAAGCTGCTGCCAATGTTTATCATAGTTGTCCCAGGAATGATTTCCAGAATACTGTTTGCTGATGATATAGCTTGCATCAACCCAGAGCACTGCATGCAAGTATGTGGAAGCAGAGCTGGGTGCTCTAATATTGCTTACCCACGCCTGGTGATGAAGCTGGTTCCTGTGGGCCTCCGTGGCTTAATGATGGCGGTGATGATTGCAGCTCTGATGAGCGACTTGGACTCTATCTTTAACAGTGCCAGTACCATATTTACCCTTGACGTGTACAAACTCATCCGCCGGAGCGCGAGCTCCCGGGAACTAATGATTGTGGGGAGGATATTTGTGGCTTTTATGGTGGTGATCAGCATTGCATGGGTGCCAATCATCGTGGAGATGCAAGGAGGCCAGATGTACCTTTACATTCAGGAGGTAGCTGATTACCTGACACCCCCAGTTGCGGCCCTTTTCCTTCTGGCAATTTTCTGGAAGCGCTGTAATGAGCAAGGGGCTTTCTATGGTGGAATGGCTGGCTTTGTTCTTGGAGCAGTCCGTTTGACACTGGCCTTTGCATACCGTGCCCCAGAATGTGACCAACCTGATAACAGGCCAGGCTTCATCAAAGACATCCATTACATGTATGTGGCCACAGCATTGTTTTGGGTCACAGGACTCATTACAGTAATTGTTAGCCTTCTGACACCACCTCCCACAAAGGAACAGATTCGTACCACCACCTTTTGGTCTAAGAAGAGCCTGGTGGTGAAGGAAAGCTGCTCCCCGAAAGATGAACCCTACAAAATGCAAGAGAAGAGCATTCTGAGGTGCAGTGAGAACAGTGAGGCCACCAACCACATCATTCCCAATGGGAAGTCGGAAGATAGCATCAAGGGCCTTCAGCCAGAAGATGTTAATCTGTTGGTGACCTGCAGAGAAGAGGGCAATCCAGTGGCTTCGTTAGGGCATTCAGAGGCAGAAACACCAGTAGATGCTTATTCCAATGGGCAAGCAGCTCTTATGGGTGAGAAAGAGAGAAAGAAGGAAACAGAGGATGGAGGCCGGTACTGGAAGTTCATAGATTGGTTCTGTGGCTTTAAAAGTAAGAGCCTCAGCAAGAGGAGTCTCAGAGACCTGATGGAGGAGGAGGCTGTTTGTTTACAAATGTTGGAAGAGCCTCCACAAGTTAAACTAATACTAAATATCGGACTTTTTGCTGTGTGTTCACTTGGAATTTTCATGTTTGTTTATTTCTCCTTATGAACTTTTTAAGGATATGATGAGACACTAACTTAAGAAAATACTGGTCTTTGGAAAACAAAACAAAACTTATGTAACTGTTGCATCTCTCAGGCATTGTTTACGCTATAGGTTTTAGCCAAATTTTACTTAGCAGAAAAATCATCTATTTGCAAGACTTTATTTTCCCAGAGATGGACGAAAGTAAATTTTCAACCTAAATGAAGTAAAACTTGTTTAACAGACTGAATTGTGCAAATGTGGTTTAAAATTTTCCATACCAAAGTAAGGAGAGACCAATTATTCTCATAGAACATGTAGAGCAGAATATATGCTAAGATATTATGAATAAGGTATACTGTCTGCACTGCCAAATCTTGGTAGGCCTTCTTATCCTGAAGTAGAAGACTTGCTCATTTCAAAGTTTTTTCTCTGTCTCTGTAATCCCTCCTACCATTTAAAACTGAATTTGTAGACATTGTGTAATCAGTTGTGTAATGAAAATCTAATGTGCTTACGGGGTACTTGTGTCAGGACAAGTTAGTTCGTTTGCCAGGTTCATTTTGCTAGCATGAGCCTATGGATTCTGATTGCCAAAAGAAAGGAAGAAGAATGTTTTTTTTTCTGTAGCTATTCTTGTACCACCAATATATGGACTGTTGGTAAAAAGTTTGTTCTAGTTACTTTTTTTTCTTTTTTTTTTTCTAATTTTGACCGGAGTTTAAGTGAACGATACTCAAATGACCACCAAGTCTGTCTTGATAAAGTTATGTCATGATTGTATTGTCAGATGGTTAGGGGAGAAAATGAAGTAAACATTGCTGATGATCCCCAGATTAATTGACCAAGTTAAGGTTATTTATATAGTTTGGGAATTAGCAGTCCTCAAGCAGTGTTTGATGAGCTTATGCTAAACAGGTGACTACTCATACTCCACTAATTCTCTAGCTTTGTTCTTTGTTTTTGTCATTTGGTAGCATTTTTTATTAGCCACATGCTTTTCCAAGTGGATTCAGTTGGAAGATATGTCTAGAAATTTGAAGAAAATTGTCACTGCCTTTTGTGCTGGGTTGCCCTGCTTGATTAGATCATGCAATGTTGAAGTTAAGCTTTTGGAGGGAAAATTTAATTCTGAGATCATATCGTATCCTTGATGGTTTTTTTTTTTCCTGATTTACTTTTTTCTTTTTTTTGAAAGACTTGCCATCTGTACACAGCCTCTACATTCTTAAAAAGTTACGTTGACTTAGAGCATGAGGAGGTTCCAGTGCAAACTGGACATTAGTAACAGAAAACTCAGAGTGCATGCCTTGCCATTGGTAGATTGTCAGTATAGTCTTTCTGTAGAATGGATAGCATGTTAAAGAGGTGTCTGTCATGAATAAGAACTTCTGGGTTTAGTAGTATGTCTTGTGGAGGATATCGTAGGACTTGTGTACTTAGAGGATTCTGTCTTCACATGGCATGGCACTGTGTTGTAACCTTCACGGATGGGAATCTTTTTCACAGGCTGATTCCCCTTCTTGAGGACAGGATGCAAAAGATATTAGAGAAAAGCTCTACAGATTACAAATTTCTGTGTCTGTGTGCTCAACATGGTCCTTTTTCCTCCATAACATATGAAGGAAACTTAATTGTGTATCTACTTTCTTTGACTTTCCTGTAATCTCTGATACTTTTTAAATTGCATGAATTTATTAAGCTTGTATTCTTTAGGGAAAAGTATTACTTTTTTAGATACTTTTGTAGATTTTGAATCAAAACTCAGTCCTAATGACTTCACAAATTTTTTGTATTCTATAAATGAGTTTCATTATGATGGGCTTGATTAGTCCAAAGTTGATTTTAGAAATAATCAGGTACCATAATGTCTTCCCATCTCCAGGAGGCTTTCTGATAGACTGAGTCTGTAGATGAAAAAATAATTCATGTATGAATAGCATGATTTCTGAGAGCTTAGAGTGCCTTGTAGAATTTATTTCTCAGTTTCATTCTTAAGGTTTATAAGCTGGGGGCCAAATAAATAGGGACCATCCTTTTCTTGTATGGAGGAGGCTGTGGTTGTGACATGTCCCAAGGTTATAAAAAGTCTATTGGGAAGAACAGAAAACCGTGTATCCAAAGCTGGACTCATGGTTTGTCCTCTTCTCAAAGGAACTATTTTTCCTTTGAGACAACCTTTCGGTATTTGGGAAAATAATAGGACCTTAGATTTTTCAAATTGGCATTAAGTTGTAAGAATTAAAATTTTCTTTGACTTTGAACACATTGCTGTATAACTGAGCAAAGAAAATTGACACATTGGCTGGGCAGCCTTCTTAATCCCTTCTTTTTTACAGCATAAATTAATAGGTGGTGTTTATGTGGATTTTTCTCCCTTTTATTTAATGTTGAGTCCTAATAGTTTGGAGTATTAGGATCCCTCACCTCCACCCCCCCCTTTGCTGCTGTCTCAGTACGATACATGAAATACATCATCTTGTGTCTGTTTGTGTGTATATAGCAGTAGGTCAAGTTTAGAGTACTCATGTCTGTAAATAAGGAATGACTATTAGCATATCCATTAGGATGTTTATTCTTGCCAGTATAAACATCAGTCTGTTGAGACTCAAGTCCCTGAAGCTTACCCTTCTTATTGCTTTCCAGTAATAGATAATGTGCTTGAATAAGTATGTGAATTGCTGATTGCAACTTCATTCAGGGGACCACTGTTCAGTATGTTTCGTTAGAATGATTGTTCATGGAGTGATACATGGTCTGTATTAAGCTAGCAAAATGTTCATACTTTACACTAACTAAATGAGTCCTAAGTGATGACATTTTGTCTGTAGACATTAATATGTATATATTTTTGTATTGGCTCAAGCTAAGGTTCAGAATTGAATAAGAGTGGTATTGACTAAAATAGTTACCTAAGAGTCAAAATGAAGTGAAGACACTAGTCTTCAAAGGTAGGGAAAAAGTATTGTCTGATCTGCTGTTAATGGTATCCCCAGTTCTTAGATTTTTGTCCTTTTAAGCAGTCTCAGTCTTAAGATCTGATGAGCAGAGCTTATTAATAACTCTGGCATGTAGAAGAACTATTGGCTCCAAAAATATTATGTCCTTTTGCCCCAAGATAGTAAGTGGCTTTTGAAATAGCTGAGCCAGTCTTCTTCCATAGCCATTCTTTTCCTGGTTGAGGTTATTACTCTTATCTTTAGATTAGGGAAACATCAAGCAATAGTGGTGGTACTGTGTCCTTTGGCCTAAATTGAGCAGATCTCCTCTCCCAAGGCTTCCTTTTCACTTGGCTCAAAGGATCCATTGTGTTTTTGTACAAAGAGGCTGGCCAGGGTCATAGTCTTAGCACATCAAGTAATTAGCAGAGACCTATCACATGTGAAATTTCACATTTTAAGAATTGATTAGGAGGTTGTCACTCAGTCTTTAACCCGAGGCTGATTGTGAGTGGGGGGACTGAAAGGTCTTGTCTAGGGCACTGAGAATCTCTCAGTGTCTCCATTTCTCAGTCCATTGCTTGCTTTCTTCTGGTACTGAAAGGGTGCATGGATCTTCCCCTCTCCAAATATCATTTAGTGCAACCTATGGGTTATTCTTATTCTTCACCATCCTACAGACTGGCTATATCAGTAGCTTTTAAAAGTTTAGACTGGTCAGTTATTCCCAGTTGGCAGTATTTGGCCAGTTACTTTCCATATATTTTTTACTCTGCTGTGTCATTTTCATCTGAGGTATGATGGCTGGAAAGGACCATGTGGATATGGAATAGTGACACCTCACCACCATTCCCCAGGTTTAGATGAGCAATGTATGTAGACCATTCCTGTTACGTCATGTGACCAAAGAGACTTGCCAGGACAAAATTTTTCCAAGAAGTCAGAAAAACTATTAAATGAGATGCTGAGAAATACCTGGGTGATACAAACTTAACAAGTTAGGCAAAGGACAAACATTAGCTTAAAATGTGCAGATGTAGAATTCTGTTCAGAGAATTCTAGAACTTGAAGCATTTTGGCTACAAGCTAGTTTAAACTTTTCCCCATATAGATTAGGACACTAGTAAATAAGATCTAGCCTGTTAAACCCTAGTTTGACATTACATATTGTGAAGTATGAGTTTTTAAACATTTTTGAGGTTAAAGTGACTGATATTTGATAGCAATACTTTAGTAGAAAAATCTGCTTTTAAGCTTGTATTCATACAGTATCTCATTAACAAAGTGTTAAGTTGCATTAAGTCATTTTGATGTTGACATTAGCTTGAGCAGACTTTACAAATAGGGTATATTCCTATATGTGTGTATACTCACCTACCATTCAGAGAGACTGGTCTTTCCCTCTATTTGTCTTCCCTTACATTGCTTTAATTCTTTATCTGTTCTTTTAACACTTCTCAAATTCCTCTTTTGATATTTTATCAGCTTAACTCACTTTCAGGCTTATTGCTATGATGTGCAAAAGTGTTGCTTTGCCCCAGTTTTGAAAACTTGGATCCAAATAATGATTCATTAACTATGGTTGTGTTTAAATATACTAAATTTCTATTAGCTTAAACTGTTAATTCTCAAGAATGATTTTCTCAGACTAATGTTCACTAATAATAAAAGCCCTAATAATACATCATTATTGTATTCTAAAAACCCCTTTCTTCAAAAATTAGTGAGGCAGTGATAGTTAAAATTCACACCAGTCCCTTTGAAATGGTGGTGTCATAATGCAGAGAGGAATGGAGTTGGTTTTAATGCCAAAAAGCCTGTTCGTGCAGTAGTTAAGGGTAAAAAGTTGGAATTAGTTGGCATATAGAGAAACCCTTTTGTACTAGTTAGGTATGAAACTGGATCATATAAGAAGTTTTGATTACTTATACTTGGTTAGACTTGGTTGGCTTACCTCAGGGCTGCAAATCCCTTTTCCTCCACTAAAGTCACTTCTCTTAATTTGGTATGCTTTTTATCAGACTCTCCCCCCTCTGTTAGAAGACTAGGTATGCAACTTCTTTCACTCCTAGAATTGAACTTAGCTAAGGTTCAAACTACTTAATAGGCTTTGCCAGCACTGAGTCCCACACCATTAGTCACAGTCCTATAAATATTTTTATTTAAGCTTCTTTCCAATGCTGGGAAATAAGGCTTTTAACTACTGATTCACCTTTAAAGAAATGTTGTGAAAATTGATATAATTTATGTTTCTGTTTTCCATCTCAAATCCTGTATAAAAGATAGGATTTAGTTTTTTGTTTTGGGTTAAGCACCCTGTTTATCTTGGTAACTTAACAGCCTTAGCCATGGATATGTTTGTCTTTTACTCAGAAATAAAGCTTTGATGTATCTGTACTGTTACTTAATTTCAGGTACTTTACCTTTTAGGGGAGGACCATAATCTGAAGCTGTTGATTTAAACCAATAATTTTATGTAACAACTTTCCAGTGTGGTTTGGTTACCTGGATTCATACTATGTTTGAAGAGAGGGATGCTAGAACAAATAAGCAAATGAAGAGCGAGTCAGGACAAAAGCACAGTGGTCTTAGATTTTTCGTAGTGTAGGAACAGTAGCTTTGCTCTCAGAAAAGCACTAGATCTTAATTGTTGCCCATGATAACGAAGCCACTCCATCCTCTCCTACCCCTATCCCAAGTTTAAGATAGTTTACAATCAGTGAACTCTGTCAATAAGGGAAATACATATTTCAGTCATTTCTTCAACAGCACAAGTTGACGGTAGATAACCACAACCTTATTGGAGACTTATATTTATCTTGGTAAATTCACCTTGTACCCCAGTGCTGCTGGAGGAAGGAGTGTTTACTTTTTTTATTGCCTTTGGACAAACTAGTCTGGATAATTTTTCAATATATCATTGTAGCCTAGACTTCTATAAGTGGAATGAATGTTCCTTAATAACTCACTCTTGGTTATAATAGTTGGAAACTGAAATTAAGCTCATTGCTGTTATTGAAATCCCAAATTGGCAAAGGCCAGTATATAGGGTATTTCATAATATAATCAGCTTCTGAAATTTACGTGTTTTGATTAGTGCCTTCTGTTTGCCAATATTGACTCTGCTAGTTTACACATTTCCCTTTCTTGATAGAATATACTTATTTGTTACAGTTCCTCTTTTTAAATTTTGTTATAACTAGTCAAGGAAATACAAAAAAATACATTTATATTTACGTACTTTATATACGCAGCCTTTATTTAGGTTCAAGGAAACCAGGTAGCTCTAATTCCTGTTGCAGTTTAAATGTTATTTATTCATCTATATTTGTTTTATATCCTTAATTAAAACTATAAGGTTACTTATTAATTCTGTGTGTATATTTTAACTATTGTTTTTTTGATGTAGGTTTGATAGGCATATTTGAGAACATACATGTGACAAGAGCTTCACATTCCATGATAGGTAAAAAGCTTAAAGTAAAAGTCCATAGAAAGCACAAATCATGTTCAAACATGCAGGTGTGTATCTCCACATGTAGAAAGCACAAGACTAACAGTATTTCTCAGTATCCCACAAGTGCCAGTCGTACAGCCCTCGGGAGTTGTGGAGGACTATAGTACGGAAAGCCCTAGACAGTGAGGTATCTTGAGTTGTGGTCCTAAATGATAAGTGGTTCAAACGTAATAATCTGAGTAAGTTTGTACTACTTTGGTTGAGGGAGAGAAGAACAAGAACAAGAACATTGCAATTATATTTGGGGCTTATTAGTGAAAATGGGGGTCTATGGGTTCTTTCCTACAATCTGGAACTAAAGCAGAGACAGACTTTTAGGCTTTTGGTGGGTGGAACAGTTTGACAAACTTTTGCTTTAAGCTGTAGAGCCATTGATGTTGTTATTATTACTATTTTTTATTTTAAATCTTTAGTAGGAAATTTTACCGGCTGTCAGTAGTACCCTGAAAACATGAAGAAATTTTACATTTTTAACAGGGCAAATACTACTTGTCTTTAATCTTTGCGTAGGTTTGTAAGAGGTGAACATATCTTACTAACTTTTTCATGTGCTTTACTGCACTTCATTTTAATAGAGCAGAATTTGATCCAAGTGTTCTGAGCATCAAACTAAATCTGAGGCAGATCTGCCAAATGAGCTACTTTGCTTTTCACAGTGGTTCTAAGAGTCTAAAGGATTCTTTTACCTGTCCCATTCCCTGCTTCATGACTAGATTAGATGAAATCTGAATGTGTTTTCTTGCACTCAGTATTGTCTTTGTCTTATCCCTTGCTTTCTTTACCTGAATAGTCCCAGTTTATCAAGAATGAATAAATAGTCTTTGTCTTGGATTTTGCCCATAGGTCAAAAGCTGTAACTCTCAGAATGGGAGAGAAGTGACTACTTAGGTTCCCACTCTCCTCTATTTTGTGTATTTATCTTCTTAAGGAAAGACTTGGTCAGCTCTGATAATATATGGAATGAAGATTAAAGCTGGTGTAGACCAATGTCACATGTTTTAGAAGGGTTAAGCGGAATGCCTTGAGGGAAAGATTGCCCCTCCAGCAAAAAACAGGTGTTTTCCCTCGGTATTTTAGAATGTGAAACCTCAGGCTTCAGGGGGATGAGGGCAGAGGAGTGCCAGAAATGCAGGAAAAAACAAAACAAAACTGAGGAACGTCTTTGGCTTAGCAATGTGTGATAAGGCAAAGCAGTTATAACTTGTTAGTCCTATATAGTATGTGTCTGTACTTTTAAATGTTGCTTTTAAATTTAAAATCGTTTGCAAAAACTTAATGCTTTTGAAGATTCCTTTGGCAGAATTTCTTTCATTTATAATTCCATGGAAAATTGCTTTAATTAGTCTAGGTGAAAGTAGTCCTAGCAGTGTAAATATGTATAATTAGAATTTTCTAATTTCACTTTGAGATCTCTAACTTTTGAGTGGCAAAAACAGATCAACGAGTCTTTTGCTCATGGACTTTTCTGTGGCGTTGTTGAAATGCAAAAGCTTTATTTTTGTTAATAATGGCATATTACATTAGTGTCAGATGATGATATGGAATCTGTTCCCTGCTTTCCCCCACCAATATTGCTTTGGTTTATAGATTGCCAGCAGAGTTCAGAAATACAGCAGGGATCTACCCATTCTTTGCTTGGACATCCCATTTTCTGTTGCCCAGACCTATGTTGGCAATCACATATGAACTATGTTATGCTTCTCAGTGCTTTTTTTTTTTTTTTTTTGATAAGGTGGATATCAAAAATAGTTGCTGTGCAAAAGTTAGTAGTCTTCTTCAAGAAGAAAACCAATTCCTTTTCTAATACCTGTGAAATTGCTTCATTCATTTCTTTATTTTTAAGCCAAATGTCAGCAGAATACTGCTGCTTTTATCTAGTACTTTTGATATGTAAGTATTGCATTTTAAGGAGATGTCGTCTACGTTGAAAATCGTTTTTTTCCAGTGTCCTCCCTATTATGCTTTGTTCTTATTTTCTTTAAGAGACCAGTCTGTGCACTGGGGGTGTGTATTGTGTACATGTTATCATTTTGTCAGTTATGCATTGTAGACCAAATGTGATTATAAATGAAGCTGTTGAGTTATTGGTGAGTTTTTGGAAGTGTAAACTGATTTTCGGTGTACCCTTTATTGTCCACAGGTTTTTTTTTTTTTTTTTTTAAAGATTTGATGGATGGGGTCCATCTTCACATTGTACAATATTTTAGTTGCAAGCAGAAAGTAGAATTTGGTATAAACCAGGTTATTTCTGTATTGAAAGGAATACAATTGAAATTGTAGATTTAGGATTGTTAACCATACATGACAATTCTAACTTGACTATTATTCTAACTTACTGTATACAATCTGATTTTTAAAATTGTAGACATGTATGATCTTGGTTTAATGTGTTTTTTAAAAGTGTTATTGTTGAAAAAATGGAAAAACAATGAAGCAAATCTGCTAAAGAGCTGTCAGTTTTCATTACTGACTCTGTAAAATACACTGTTCTTTGTGTACTGTGTGTTATTTTGCCAGCTGCTGCATTAGCCTTCAAAAAGTATTTGGAAACTTCAGATGAACCTACATTTCTTGCAAAGTATATTCCTTTCTGTGGTATCTTGTCCTGTAACTGAAGTATAGTAATTATTTTATGGAAATGTTATTAGCACTTCTGTACCAACTTTGAATAAAATGAAAAATTTACATTTCTGTGACTGAGTATTTTCAGTTTTGAATATGTCTGCTCTAAAAAGTTTATAAGGTTTTGTGCTAGAGGTGAAGGGGCTGTCCTTCACTGACTTTTCTCTTTTCTCTGATCACTTCTATTTTGAAATAATTTCAAACACACAAGAAAGTTGTGAGAATAGTATGAAGAATTCCAGAAACATTTTCATCCAGATTCACCAGTAGTTCACATTTTGCCACATTTGCTTTGTCATTCTCTCTCATCATACACACTTTTCTGAACCATTTGAGTGTTAAGTTGCAGACCTCATTCCCCTCTGTGCCTTAAGTCCTTGAAGTCTATTAGACAAGCACAGTCACTCATGCAATCATAATATAATTATCAAAATCTGGGAAGTAACAATGATACAGTATTTTAATCTGAAGCCTTGCTTCAAATGTTGCTGTTCCCGTAATACCTTTTTATAGGAATTCTTTTTTAAGTTCAGAAGCTTTTTGGTCTCCCCCCTTTAATTAGCAGCAGTGCTTTCCTCAGTTTTTCTTTGTCTTTCATTGAATTGACATTATTGAAGGTTAGAGGCCATTTTCTGAATGCCCGTACTCAAATCTGGGTTTCTTTCCTTGTGATTGGATTCACACTATGCGTTTTTGGTGGGAATACAGCATAAGCAGTAATATGTCCTCAGAGATTCACATTGGGAGGTGTGTGATGTTGTGTTTGTGTTGTCCCATTATTGTTGACACTAACTTTGATACTTGGTTAAGATCATGTCAGCCAGGTTTCTCCACTGTCAAGGTGTACTGGTTTTCCTTTCACTAATAAGTAATTTGTGGGGAGATAATTGGAGATTATGTAAATAACTTATTCTTCATCAAGCTTGAACCCCTGATTTCAGCATCCATAGGTATTTCTTGCCTGAGCAGTTATTACTATGATTATGCAAAACTGTTTTGTTTTTGTTTTGCTATACTGAAATAAAGAGTTGTCCCTCTTTCCCCATTTATCAGTATGAACTCATTTAGTGGATTATAATCCATTACTATCATTAATTTGCTCAAATGTTTCCAGATTTAGCCAGTGACATTCTGCAGGCCAGTTTGTGTCCTTCATGACACATTTCCATCATGCACACTTTCTTATTTCCCAAAACAGTGAGATGTTTTCATAGTTAGCTTGTACCTCCCCTGCCCTCATCAGGATGAGGCATTTAGTAGGGAATAGGATTTAGAAACCAGAGCTAGGTGTGCCCATTCTTCAAGGTGCTTTTCAGTAAACAGGTAGGAAATTCATACATACCTACTGATGCCTCCAAATTCTAAATGAGTGTGCTAGAGAGTTCATTTTAGCTTTCTCCTATTATATGCATCTCCCTTCCAGCTGCAAGAAATTGGATGATATTGACACATTAACTTTTTTTTTCAATTCTCCAACTCCTTAGAATTAAAGTTTTTGCATGTCCATAAATACCTTTTAAAAGTTTTGCCAAATATGGAATTGTAGATTGGAAAGTTTTTCTTCAGAGATTTGTAAGCATAAGACCATTTCTTTCCTAGCTTTTAGTCTCAAGTGTTCTGAAATTTCATTATTACAGGCCTTGAAAGTTTTCCTTTCATTGTCCTGGCCCTCAGTGGGCTCTTTCAATTTGGCAAACCTGTATCTTTCATTTCTAGGATGATGACTCTCCCTGTTTTCTCCTTTCTGGAACCCCTTTTGTTCAACTTCTAGACCACATGGTTTGGGTCAGTTAATTTCATACAGCTTTTGTTTTTTAGTTTTCTTAATTGTCTTTGTCTGTTTTGCACTTTCTGCAGGTGTTTCTAAACTTTATTGCCCAATCTTTCTGTTAGAAAAGAATTTCTCGGATACTTAATTTTTCAGTAATCCTTTGTTCCCTCAATCTTTCTTTTCTTATAGTCTCTTGTTTTATGACTGCTGTATCTTTTCATCTCTCAAGATAAACACTGCAGGAAGAGAAAACAGTTGTTTTACTCCAGTTTTTCCTGTGTTGGGCTCTCACAATAAAGGCTTTTCTCAAATGTATATTGATCTTTGGTTGTCAGCTTATATCTAACAGGATGGACTACTGAACGTGTGGGTGGAGCTTGTCAGCTTCATTGTTTGGCTGGCCTTCAATGGCTGTTTGTTGGATGACTCTGAGGTATCTTTTGAACAGGTCAGATTCCCCGAAGAATATTCTTTGAGTTTTTGACTGGAGAATAAAAGGGCTTGGATCATTATTCTGGGAACTAAGTAAGTGAAGAAGGAACACAAGGGTCTCATTCAGTATGCATTTTTTTCTTAATCTCTTTTTGGTGTGGAACCCTCACTTAAGGCTGTGTGTTTGTCCTTCAGTCCCTAGGTTTCTATCCGTTTTGTCCACTCCAGAGGATAAACTTCTAAACTCACATCTAGGAATCCAGTTTTCCTTGTACTTTTGACAAACCTTATTCTGGTTCTCACTTCACCCCCACTTTCAGAGGTGTACCCAGTGTTGCCAGTTCTCAGATCTTTTGAGGAATTCTCCAGTGTAAGTATGGTTGATTCTCGGTTTTCCATATTGCTTCTTTCTTCCATCTGCTTGCTTGCTTCTAAAATTGAATTGCTGTTTTCTCTCATCTTACTCAGACTTGTACCTTTAAAAAAAAAAATTCTTTACTAGTAGGTTTTTAGGAGGTTTTTAGGAGGGAGCATGATTAGATGCTTGTGTTGAATCTTCCAACATCTGGAAAGTCCTGATAACCCCTCTTCACTTAAAATTTGAAAGTTGAAATTCAGAGCTTAGAGCCCATTATTTCTGCCCTTCCCTGAAGGAGCATGTTGACAGCCAGAAGCACAGTTGAGTTTTAAAATTCTGCTTATCTCTGTAAGTGCAAAGCTAGTGTTTGTTAACATTTCGAAAGGGACCTTAGAAATTGCATATTTTATCTTCTGTATAATACATGAAGCTTACTTATCAAAACTTTTTTTGCATGTGAAATTTAACATCCATGAAGCATGAACAGGTGTGCAGCATAGTGAAAGTGGTATTATTAGTTACTGTTATTTCTGGTAGTTACATTACATTCTGTAAAGTTGCCTCTAACACTGAATTAGTGAATATGGAGTCATTGCCCCTTGAGGAAGAAGTACATGGTTAGGTTTCTGTGAACCTCTGGCTGGTCTCACCACATTTTAATTAATTGACTGATACATAACTTCATGTTATGTGTGTTTCTCATAAAGACATCATATTTAATATGTATTTTTGATTCGTAATCATTGAGCTCAAAGCCTATAATAGCATCCTAACTCCTGCCCTGAATGAAGCTTATCTAATACGTTTGTAAGTGCAAGTAGGACACATCACATCCTACTTGCACTTAGGAACACTAAGACGGTGCTTCACCTCACTCGAGGGCATTTTATACACTCAAAAAACACAAAAGTTCAAAAACATTGCTCTATCTAGGCTGCAAAAAAGGCACCTGCTTTATCATGGGAGATCTGAAACAAGGCAGATCCTTGGCTGTTGGACCTCAGCTGGGAATGTGTGTATGGGGTGGCACATTTTCTACCATGTCTATACATTCATGTCCTCAGATGACCGCAGAAGTGGTGGGGAGTGTCATTTGGGGGTTACAAACAAACTTAGTAGGTGAGCTGGCATATATGTGTTCCACAAATGATAGAAATCAGCTGTACATGTGAAGCCAACACCCATGTAACCACCACCCACAAGGAACTGGAACTATATCAGTCCCTTCTCCCAGAATGTGCATTTTGTTTTCAGGAAGTTCTGATTTTAAAGGGGTTTCTTACCTCCAGTCTGCCTCTGTAATTTGATAGTTCAGGTCTTGCCTCTGAAATGTTATCTTTCCTTCTCTTTGAGTATTTAAATACACACTTAAGTCTCAAAATCAGGCTTCATCTTCTCCATTCTCTTCAGTGTGCAGCCCAGGACCTGGGTTTCAGACCCTTTACCTGTCAGTCTTATTTTTTTCTGGACAACTTTGAGCCAGTTGATATCCCTTTATATGTGATCTCCAGGTTGATACAGTACTCCAGGGTACACACTGAGATTAGAGGGTAGGGGTGGGAAATAAACATGACAAAATGAGGACTACCATTTCTTTGCTTGCACTCTCCTTCCAGTTGTACTATGAAATTTCATTGGCCTCCCCCCTGGCAGACTGCGTATAATCCTTTTGTCTCTACATAGTACATAGAGACGGTATGACTTGCTGACTCAGTCTCTAGAAATTCTCAAAGCTTTTCAAAGTCTGAGTTTGGATATATAATATTCCCTGTACACTAGGAGTAGAATGTCCATTGATTCTTGATTATGTCCCAAGAATCGAGAAGTTTAGAAGTGCCTTGATGAGTCTGGCTGTCTTTGTTTTGTTTCTTTTTACCTGTTTATTCCTAGTTCCTTGACTGTGCATCTGTTTTTAACCAACAGGATGTGCCTCAGCTTTATTATGCATCTTTGTCTTTTGAAAACAAAATGGTGCTGTCTTCCTCTTTGCAGTTGAAGATCTTATTTCTCCTTGAATTTTATGACTTGGGTTAATCTTTCTTCCTTTTCAGTGAATTAAGTTGAGTTAGCAATTCTCATCTCTCATTTTTCCATTTGTTCTTTGACTTACGTATTCATCAAACATTTATTGAGCACATTCTGTGTGCCAGGTTCTTTGCATCTCTAGCACCTAGTAAAGATGAGTAAGATGAGACCTTGAAGAAGCTTAGTTAGGGAAGGGGATGCACTCCTTAAGTAATTACACTCAAAAGATGTGTGTGGAATGAGAGGGTTAGACCTGGGATTGCAAGGAAAGGTGCACTTCTCCCAGGAAGTAGCTGAATCTTGAAGGATGTTTTTATTCCTTTAATTCCACTGTGCTTTTATACTTTGCTCCTCCCTGCTTTTCAGAGGAGTGCAATCCCTCAAGTGCCTTCCTGTCACCACTTGAATTAAGTACCACTGCAATGGCCTGGTTGCTGGACACGCTATTGGTCTGTTGTTTAGTAGGGTATGCAAATCTGACTCTTGCCAAAGCCCAAGTTTCTGAGTGTATTGATACATATTTTGAAAACTATTCCTTTTTAGCCAATGAACATGTTTCTTAAAAAAAAAAAAAAAAAAAAAAAAACCCATACAGTGATGTTTAGAAGGTTCACAGGACGTAAATAGGATTTAAAAAAAAAAAAAAATAACCCCTTTGCTTCTACTCACTAAATCTTTGGCCAGTTCTTACCTCCCCTGGTCTCTGTGTCATGGTAGTGTGCCCCCCCCCCCCCCCCCCCCCCCAGCCTCCTCCTTTCTAAAGAGGCTGAACTGCATGTAAGGCGAAGGCAGGGAACTGAATCGTGCATGAAGGAGGGCAGTCAGCAAGACAGGTAGCTCGAAGATGTATACCTGATTCCTGCTCTCACTATCAGTTTCATGAGCTTTGGCATTTCATTTACTTGCTGCTATAGTAACCAGGACTCTTGCCAATCTTCCTGTTTCCCATCTTTAATTCATCTGTATGTGCATCTGGAGGGGGGATGGGCAAGATAGAAGTGGAAATCTCCCAGTAAGAGTGTGGATTTTGAAGTGTCTAAAGAATAGCAAGCACGAATGTCTTAATTTTGGCATTGTTTCCAGCTGTTGAAGTAGTAGTAACCACAAGTAGTCACCTATTGGGGTTGTCATTTCTCCATTTCACATTCAGGGAGAGCTCCATTATCACTGTGAAAAAAAGCAGAGCTTTTATGTTTATTGGAGTTGTAGGAGATCATTGCTGAAAATCCTTTATAAACTTCAGTTCAGCTCAAATCACTCATTTTTGAGATGATGAGAAGCCAGCCAACTTCATACTAGAATGTGATTCTCACCTTTGTCTGCACCTGGAGGGCTTTAAAAAAACGCTAGTGCCCAGGATTCTTAAATTCCCAGGCCAATTGAATCAGAGTATCTGAGGTGAGACTGAGGCATCTCGTTTTTAAAGTTCCTCAGATGATTCCAGTGTGCTGTAGAGGATGTCTTGGTGATGCTGCCCTTCTCCTTTGGTTTACCCAAATCATGGAAGAAATGGTTGTATACAATGAAGCCTCTAGATTTGGCCCTAAATAAATACCTACCTGATACTCTTTGACTTGAGACCTGGGAAGCAAGTGAATTGGTTAAGGAACAAAACTGCATTACAGTTGAACTACACAGAATTCCTGTTAACGTGGACTCATAAGTAACTGACAACTAGTAAATTCATACAAAGCTGTGTCTCAGGTTATCATGACTTTTCTTCTTGCTCTGTGAGTTCTTTAAATTTATTCATTTATAACCTTTTGATACTGAGGCTCGTATCAGTGTCTCACTGTGGGCTAGCTGCAGGGGTCCTTTGGATGCCTACTGCATTTTGCAGCTGAAGTTGACTGGTCATCCTGCTGCCTTTACAATGGCAAATTCAGCTATGCTATGAAATTTGACTCTTTGCTATATTATTTGCCCTTTGTTATTGGCACACATTAATCTGTGCTGAACTCCGTGGTCATTGGACTCTTTCTCATCTGATTTTTTTTTTTTTTCTTCTTCAGTCCTTCCCTGGGTTCTTTTTATTTTCATCACATGCCCCCAAGAATACATTTTTTTTTTTTTTCATTAAGAATACATTTTTGTGTTTGATTTCCCAGGTCTCAAGAATCTCAGTCTTGGCTCCGTGGCCATAGAACGTGGCCAAGCTCCTCTTATTCTTCTCATAACCTTGATTTATTGGCCAGTGTGTTCTCAGGGCCAGACTTGGTCCTGTCCTGTTACATCTCCTAGGTTGGCTCTGATTCTAGAACCAGTGATCTCAAGGCTCCTGACACAGATTTCTGGTTTTTCTGATTACCAAGGAATAGAGTAGCCAATGTAACAGCTCATGATGCTAGAAGTACAACTGGTGAGGCTGTTCACTAACACTGAAAGCTATCCATTGATACCTGTCTGATTATTATATTATTAAAAATCTGTATGGATATGGAGCAAATTAGTTCTAAATGTTTGAGGCATGGGTTTAGGACTTCTGCACAAAATTCGCAAATTATGGCATCCATAGTAAGACAGCAAGCAGTTGGCATAGACTTAGGGGAAGAAATCCTTTTTAAATAAATCAAAACTGAATTTTCCCGAACAGAAGTTTGTTTCTCAAACACCTTTTTATTGCTCATTGTAAAATAAAATAATAAAATAAAATAAAATATCAGATAATAAAGCACAGTATAAAAAAACAAAAGAGTAGTCCTCTCATCTTACCGCTAGAGAAAAGCAGTAACAATTTGCTGTATGTTCATCCAAACCTTTTCTCCATGTATGTGTATATAAGTACTTCTTTTTGTTTTTGTTTTTGGTCTTTCAAAAAAGAAATAGGGATTGGCCTTACATGCTGATTTTTAATTTTATTAAAATGTTTTTATGTCTTATATAAGGATCAACATCCTTTTTCCTAAACGGCTGTATCATACTGGTTTATTCAGGGAAAATAATTTAGTGAGCCAGTCTTCTCTTAAGGGACAACTACATTTCTGTTCACTGTCCTAATAACTTTATGGTGAGATTTTTTCATAGCTAAGTTCTTGTGCATGGGTATGGCAGTTTTCTCAGAGTAAATTCTTAGGAGTGGCTGTGGGATTGAAGATATACACATTTGAAACAAATACATCCTGCCATTTGTCCTCCAGAAAGTTCACATTTTTGCCAGTAGTATATATATAGTTGAGGGTTTGAGGAAACTGAACTCTTAACGTGCTAAGCAAAAAAAGTCGCCTTGAATGGACACCAGCGATGGCTTCTGTGTGTACCACACACAGTGCCCATTGATTGTGCCCCGAATATAAACTCCATCCGAATCTTCTGTTCTTCTTCCCTGCTGTTAGTCCAGACCTGCTGGTGAGCTGAAGCCTGGAGGGGATGAGCCCTCCCAGAGACCCTGAGCTGGAGAGCAGGGAGTGGAGGGGGAGAGAGGGTCCTGACAAAGAATCCGGTCAGATCTGGAAGATAAGACCCACAGGGACAGAGTTGGAGGGTCGGAGTCCGCTGAGGTGCACTGAGCCACAGAAGCACAGGAGGTAGCCTGTTGCCCCAGCTGGGGCGGTAATCCGCCCTTTCTAGCCTCCTGGTCACAAGTAGCTGCTCTTTGGAGTTCTTGTAACATTGATGCTTTTTGCTTCAGTCTTGTCTGTGTGTTGACTTCCTTTTTAATTAGTTTATATACACATATCTGTGTTCAGGTTTATATCTCAGACTTTTAAAGGGCCGGGGCTTTGTGGCATCTCTGTGGCTGCCCTTTTGGAGGTGCATTTCACCAGAAGCAGCCAAGAAATACTTGGCTCGAAGATGCCTTTGGGAAGAATGTTTACAGATAAAAAATTAGGTGGAGCCTTAAGACATGGTCTGTATATGACTATACTTGATCCCCTCAAATGGCAGTTTCATCAGGTTCAGCCTGTATTTCTGATGCCCATAGAATATGGTATGTACATTGTTTGCTCTCCCTCCTTTTCCAGACATCAGGGAATATGCTTCCTCTTTTACAACTGATTTGTGTCATTAAAACTATTTTAAAATTGTTTCCCACTAAAGATTTCTAGGTGATTTCATAAAGATGATCATGTAAATTGAATATCCTATTCGTGGGTGCTTTTCACTTGCTCTACGTTTTAGCCACTCTTAGGGCTCTAACTTTCAGTGGTCATGTGACCGTTCTAAACTGTGAATGTACAGTTTTTAATCTAAAATTCTTATAAAAATTTGAGGTACTTTGTGCAGATCACATGACCGTTGCTTATAAAAAAAGTTGTTCAATGCATTCTACTATTTGTTACTTTCATAGTACACTGTATGGATATTGGTTCCCTTCTCTTTTTCCCTCTTCCCCACTTTTGAGAGCCTGTTAAGGCTTTGTTCAGCAGTTAATCCCTATTTATTATAAATGATCTTCTAAATATGATGGACAAAGTAGTAGAGCAGTGCAGTTCTGCTTCTAGAAGCATTTTCTACCTTGGACCTTTGAAAAGCCTATAAAATTTACTGTTCTGGTCACTTAACCCAAAGTTATACAGTATACAACAGTATATACTATGTAGTCATTTTTGAATATGCATTTATGTAGCTTTACTTTGTTTTTTTAGTGTTCTGGATTTGTCTTCACTGAATCTTAACTAATTTTTAAAAGAGCTTTTGTGCTTAGTAATTTTTAACCCTGGAGTAATTAGTAATTACCTGGAGGACTGCAATTCCTGATTCAAAATGTGGGCCAGAAGGGTTTCTCCAAACATAAAAATATTTTATAAACCAGTTCCCTTGGAACCATTTTCAGAGTTGGACTTTGCAGATGTTGTTAG
Organism: Canis lupus familiaris; assembly: GCF_011100685.1. Classification (NCBI taxonomy): domain Eukaryota; kingdom Metazoa; phylum Chordata; class Mammalia; order Carnivora; family Canidae; genus Canis; species Canis lupus. The sequence goes on from NC_049252.1 coordinate 29,238,592, forward strand.
GCAGGGCTGCTGGCACTTTACATGTTTTGAGAGATAGGTTGGTTGTTCATTCTGTTCTTCCAAGGTCTATTAGTGACAGACTTTCCTTAAAGCCTGTTCTGCTGTTGAAAGGTGGTCACATATTTTCTTTTTCAATTGCTGTCAGAATCTTAGTGCCGAATTTCCAGGGACATTCTATTTGAAGATGCAAATGTCAAAGAAAAAATTTTAGGGAGATAAATTCTGGAATTAGGTTGTGGCAGAGAAGGACGAAGGCTTTCACATTTACATTATCCCAGGTCTTGACAGTTTTCTGACCTGGCTCTGCCTTCCCTCACTCCTCATTGCTCCTGGGGGGTTACACACACACACCTCCTGTGAAATGAAAAAGGTGAGGTGTAGGTAGGTGCTGCATGCTGTTCTGTGTGTGTTCTGTGTGACTCTTAATTGCTGGACTGTGCAGGTGTTGTAGCGATAGTTGAGTGCATCTGAGGGCCACAGGCTTTAAAATTTTCAGTGTTGCCGGAGTCTAATTTACAAGAAAATTTTGTTGACAAGCTTCTCTTCTGGGATGTATGTTTAATTAGATAAAATGTTGGTTATTGACCAGTGGTGGTGTTTATAGTACTCCCATGACTTCTTAGCGTAAGTAACCTTACTGCAGGGGGATTTTATTTTGCAGGCAAGTAGAGATGTCCTTCCTTTTATCTTTCCTATCCTTTTGCTCTTGTCTCTAGTATAGGAACTGTCCATTAGAATCTCTAGAACTGCAGTTTTCAGAATGTAGTCTGAGGAGCCTGGGCTTCCTAGGGACCCTGTCAGAGAATTGTTGCAGGAGCAGTCATGGGCTAAAGAGCTGGTACCTTAAGATAAATCCAGGCAACAGCACTGAGCCTTGCCTGGCAACAGCACCGAGCCTCATCAGTGTATTTCTCACCACCACGCAATTGTAGTTTTTCTAAAAACCCAATTTCACTTCAGAATGTCCTTCAGAATGATGAGTGGTGCCAGAATAGTATTGGAATTTAATCTTGCCAAGGAATTTAGAAGTTAGCCAGTCCAGCTTCCCACCCAATGCACTGGTTCCATGGTCCTCCTTTATCTTTGCACTTCTAGTACTGGGAGGGAGGCTCGCTTCTTCACGTGGCAGCCCATCTCACTCATTCACTCATTCATATAGCTGGAATTTTCAGAAATGTGCAGCTTACACATTGAGGCTCTGTTTCTCCATAACTTTTACCCTTTGATTCCTGTCTCAATCTCAAGGTCTGATCAAAATATGACGTACCTATTTTTTCAGAGTAGTCCTGCAAATATATGAAGTTCGCTGTTCGATTTTCCCTGAGTCGTCTTTAGCATCCTGAATATCAGTAGTTTCAGTAATTAATAATAAGACCAAGATTGGTAGTTTTATTCAGTGTGAATTTTTTTCAAGTATATTTAGTGTAAAATTTTTTGGATAGTACTTTATCGTATCAGCAAATAATTAGAACAATCTAAGTTTAATATTTATATTTGTATATATGTTTGAACTTGCTATCTGAAATACATGAATATTTAGTTTCACTTCTGTGAGATGAATTCTGGAGTTTTTAAAACTACAGTATTAGTATAAATAGCATTTTGACACTAATAGGAAATAAATAGGAAAACACTGGTATTGTCCTTTTGCTTGCTTTAGTGTTACAGTTACTAAGTGGCAGTGAGCTACATTTAGTATGAAAGGCGCTTCAAATTGTAGAGATCCTAGGAGATTTAAGATTCCTCAAGAAAAGCAATAAGCAAGCAAGGGAGGTGGAATTGATACATTAATTTATTTAACTACTCTTTTTAGTGCCTGCCTCCCTGATATGTGGAGTGTTTTAGACTTTGGGAATATAGTTGAGTCTGTGATGGACAAAAGTCCTTGCTCTTTTGCAACTTACATTCTAGTGATGAAAGAGTATTTACAGATTGCCATGAATACTGTATAGAAAGAAACAGAATGACAAGAGTACCTGGGTGGTCTAAGCACTTCTGGGTGATGAAGACAATAGGATGAGGGGTGCAGAAGAGAAAAGAGGGAGATTTTTCCAAACTTTGTGTGCCCCTAGGATATTTTGAGAATTACATATAAATGTTATCTATGCGAAGTTTGTAAAGGCAGAAAATTTGTTGGGAACCAATGATATTGCACACAAGAAAACAGCAGCACAGGTTTAAGAGTGTACATATTAACAATTCATCCAGGGTTGTAGCTCGTTTGTGAATGAGCTGGGACTGGAACCCAGCTTTCCTATTCCTGTTCACATTCATTCATTGTTTCTTCCATAGTTTTTCCAAGTAAACGTTTTCAGTCCCTCCGTCTGTGCCTTGCCAAGATTGTGTTTCCTTGCCATATGGTGGATTGGAGGAAAGTCTTAGGGAACTGCTTTCAGATGAGACAGGAGAAGCCTGAGAAGAACACACAACCTTTCTTAGAATAGTTGGGACTGAATGGTTCAGAGACCTTGTGAATGGGAGTTATGACAGCCAGATCATGTACTTCCGTAGACCATATATTCTTATGAATTGAACATTGTGCTGGTTTGATTGAGGAGAACGTCTTATTTTGTTTTGAAGCCTAAGAATTTTATTTTAATAGAGCTGTAGGTTTCACCAGATTAGAGTTGAAGTTGGCACCTTGGATTGATTAGGAGATTAGGAGCTTGTGGTTGGAATAGTGAATCTGTTGTCACTTCTGTGAATCCGTTGTCCCTTCTGTGAATCCTGTGGCGATTTGAACAACCAGGCTGATGTTGTTCACTTAGGTTGGTGCCATGTGTGTCTACCTGCTGACCCATCCCAGGAAGGCATTCTCTGTCTGCAGACCTCAGTTGCCCAGACTCATGGTTTTATTCGTGGTGCATTTTACAGTTAGTGGATTGAAGCCTTACCAGTCTCCCTTAATCCATGACAATGGAGAGCAGAGGTTGGCTGGACAGTAAATAACTTAGACTTTGCAGGACATACAGTTTCTGATATAGATCTGCCTTTAACATGAAAGCAGCTATGGGCACTATGTAAATGCATGAGCTGGCTCTGTTCACATAAAACTTTATTTGCAAAAACAGGTGTTGAGGCAGATGGCTCACGAGCCCTTATTTGCTAGACCCATGCTGTAGAGTGATGAGGTAAGGTATATGGGACAAGTTAAGCTTCCCTAATAAACAAGAAATATATCTGCTCCTCCATCTTTTAAAACTTTTGGGTTCTGTGAAATTACAGTGAAATGAATGTGGCCCTTGCAGCCGTCTACAATTTGATCTTGACCTTTAAAGTCAAGCAAAATGTAGTTTGATATTTTCCTAGAGTTACATTCTTGTTAGGTGGCTTTACCCATTTTTTGGAAAGAAGGAAAGTTTTTACTTCAGAAGCTCTTCAGAGGGGGGTCACACCATTTTTCAAACTGTAAGCACTTTAGTTGGAATTTAAACAAAGACAAGAGTTATTGAGATACATTCTTTTTTAATCTGGAAAAACTGAAATTAAAATTTATGGTTTGGATAGCTAATCAGAAGACTGTAATCCATCAAAGTTTGGGTTTTTTAAAAAACCTTCCCCACATCTTCATTTGGAAAGACAGTTTGTCTGCTTTACCACAAGTTAATTAGTGCAACACCAGGTCAAGAAATGGCATTATTAATGAAATGAAATATTACCCTGCTGTTAGTAATGAGGCTTCTGCAGAAATACGGAAATGTCTGTGAACTAATGAAATGTGATATGAATTTAGTCTCCATGTTGATTAGAACTATATAAAAAGACATTTGTATACAGTTGTAAGGAGAATTACCATAAACTTTTTATCTGGTTAGTGTTGATGTGAAGTGATTTGGGCCCCTATTTTTATTGTTGGCAGGAAATTTCTATTTTATCATAAAGTTGGTTAAATACATAAAGATAATTTTCAGTAGGAATCTAAAAAATCCCTAGTGGGCTACAGTGTGAGATGAAAGTAAAACTTTTATTTATAAACCGTAAACTAATAGTGCATTCATAGCATTTTGACAGAATTCACTGGAAAGAAAATTTATAGGAATGGTATATTTTCTTTGATTACTGGAGTGCACACTTCACATGATTCTCCAGTATTCTTTTTACTAGATCTGAAATGAGCCACTGGAAGGTAACTTTAAGTTTACTCAAGCACTCCGTGATCTCTTTGCATGCATCCCTCCAGTTCTGTTTTTGAGAAGTGTCCCATTTCCTTGCTGAGGGGTCCTCTGGCAACTTCTACCCTCCCCTCTCACCCCCACCCCTACCCCCCACCCCTGGTTTTTCCCTCCGTGTTCCTTCCCTTGCATCAGGCTCTTCTGCGTACTAGCTGCCCCGCCCCTGTCCTCTCAAAGTCATGGCATGTCCCAGAGGCCCCAATTTCCAAATCTGTAAACCTTTGCTCTTTTTTTTCCCCAGTGAAGATTAAATGTGTAACAATAAAACACTAGACCAGTACCAGGCTCGCAGCAGTTACACAGTAAATCAGACTTGCCATTGTTGTTACTTAAAACATCTTACATTATATCCCCTTGCCTGGGTCATTCCTCTTTAACTACCAACTTGCTCCTGTCCTCTGCCTCCTAAGACATCCTGCTCAAATTAGTTTGCCCCTCAGGCCTTGGTGCTTTTTCTTTCTCTTCATTGCTGTCCCACCTCTACCCTGGAAACTTGCCTGGAAACTTGCCATCTAGTTTCTACCCCGTCCTGTGTGACCGTGCAACCACCATACTGTGACATTTGCTTTCTTTTCATCCTCCACCCTGTCTTTCTGGAGTCTTCAGTCTTCTAGTTTCTGGGATGAGCTGGGCCTGATTTTCCTTGTGCTGCTGGACTGTCTTTGCCGTTTGCTTCTCTGACTTGGAACTCCCTTGTCAGCCCCCACACAGTCGTGCTCGCCAAGGTTCTGTTTATGTCTTCTGCCCCTGCACCCTCCCTCCATGGTCCCCCTACTCCTGGGGTAGGAGTAGGGGGGGCTTCGGACAGCCTCCTGTGCAGATGATTCTTAAATGGGCAGTTTTAACCCACACTGCTGTTTTGAACTTAAGGTTTACATCTTGAGAGGTCAACCTTGAGGAGCTCTGGGCAGCTCAGAACCAGCATGTGAAGTTCATCCTTTAAAATTGTCCCCAGCCAGCTCCTGCATATTTCCCTTTAGCTGTTAGTAACCATACCATTTTCTCAGCCACTGGATTTTGGGGCCCCTCCTTGGCCACATCTCCGCCTCGTTTGCCACATAATCTAACTTGCTGCTTTCAGGTTTACCCTGTAAAGTATCTTTGTGTGCATATGTAAAGAGAGACATCTGGAAAGGAATTCACCAAAGTTCAAACTTTTCTATCTCTGCGTGGTGGGATTTTATACTGTTCTTTTTTTTTTTTAAACAAGTATTTAGTCTTTATATGCTTGCACCCAACCTTTTGCCTCTCAGCCCTCCTGTGTCCTGATCTTCATCCAGTCGAACTCCTTCTAGTCATTTCCTCCAGGCACTTGTACTAGTTCTTGCCTTTCCTCCTTTACTCAGATCCTGTTCCATTGGTTCTTTGCATCTCCTGTTGTCACTCATCAGAGGGCTCCTCTCAAACTTCTCTTTAATGCAGTCATTTTCCCAGCTGAGTGTGCTGCCTTTCACAAGCTCTCTAGTCCCTCTGTCACTCCTGTGTTCTGCCCTCTGGTCTTCTGATGTGACTTTTTGTGTTAATCCCTTTATTAGATTGTAAGCTCCAAGAGAGCAGAGATTGGGTCTTAGTCATCCTTTTCCCCTTTTGGTTATAATCTCCCTGTTTTTCTTTGGGGACAACCCCTTTTCGCACTGGCTATGGTTCTGGTGGGATGGTCAATCAAAGTATCCTGCCAAAAGGATGGGATGCTCTTGCCCTGGAATTTGGATTTTGAGTCATGGGATACAAGGACTGACAATGATTGGCGTGGATTCATCCTGGCCAAGGTGCTCTGAAGAAGCCATTTATTAGTTCCTGCCTCCCAGATCCCTGGAGCTGCTCTGGTTCCTGAACTCTCCGAGTCCTGGTTCTTCAGATTTTCCTTCGTATCTGTGAGCTATCTCATATCCTTACACTAAATGTCTCTCTCTTTAAATTTTAAGTTAGCAAAACAGTTATTTTGTTGCTTTTTTTCCCTACCAGTAGAGCTGTTATGATTGGAACTGACCAGACTTAATCGTTCTAGTTCATATAGTGATTCTGTTTTTTTCTTCTCTTTAAAAATGAAAACAAAAAAACAGCCAGAGACTGCTGCTGCTTTGAAACGTACCTTAGAAGCCCTGATGGACAGAGGGGCGATAGTGAGGCACTTGGAAAACCTTGGCGACCGAGCTCTGCCTTACAGGATTTCTGCCCACAATCAGCGGCACGTTAGAGGAGGGTAAGTTACTTCATAAATCTTGAAAAATGTCTTTGGTTAGTTTATCTTAGAAATTATTGTAATTTCTCAGGAGATCTCTGTTGTGCCTCACGGTGTGCAGGGACATCCTCTAGGGGCGTTGTCATTTAAGTGAGCTACGGTAAAGCTGGCTGGTAATGAACCATAATCAGAGTATGAGGACAAATCACGAAAGGAGCAACAGGTTTATAAGCTTCTGAGCGTGGCAAACTTTTCTTGTCAACCTAAGCACTGTTTTCCCCTGACATCTCTAGCTTTGCCTTTAAAATGCCTCAGTGAGCAATGCACTGTCCACATACTCAGTGCATCCTTTGTCAATAATGTGGGTCGCAGGTAACAAGCAAAAGGTACTTCTTTTGAGCAAAGAGTATAACCAGCGCCTGACCCACAATCAAGAAATGGTTTTATGAGATCCAAACAATAATCACAATAATCTGCTCTGAGATTTCTTTCTCAAGAAGTATATATAGCAACTTCCTCAAACACATCAAAGATTTGACTCTGTAGTGATTGATCACTATCCTAATAGAAATTCTTTGATATCTGTTTGCTTGTTGAATTGACCTGAACGTCACCTGACCTCTGGTGATGTTATTTTTTACACTCAGGGTTTCGGGTTTGGAGGAGAGATCTGCTATTGAGTTTCCTAGAGGTAGTGATAGAGAAGATGGAAGTCAGTTATTAGTATAGTGGAAAAGCCCCAGAGTGGAAGACTCTGCTCTCCCTCTGGTGCTTGCCAGCTGTGTGGTTTTCAACAGGTCTTTAGCCTCTCTGATTGACGCTTCCTTGGATACTGAACTCAGGTGGTCGTTCTCCCTCTACGTTGTCGTGGGGATCAAATGAGATCATCTTGATGTGCTCTGTGGACGGCACAGAGCATTGGATGGTGCTGCTTTTATCCACGTGGGACTGGTGGTCTTGTGCAAGTGCAGTCCACAGGAGAGGTCTGCATGCAGTCATGCCTCACACCGAGGTTTTCTTACTGCATTGAAACCTCTGCCAAGGGGTGGCACATACTGCAGATCTCATCTTTTGATTGCTTCCCCTTGTTTTGTGCTAGTGTTCAGCTTCTTGAGAACACCTCTGAAGAGAGTGCCTGCGGTGTTGCTAGGCAACGTGAAATGCACAGTGGCGATTCCTCTTCCACAGTCATCACAGAGAGGGATGGAGATGGTGTGTGTAACATTTTGTTTTTTTAGCTTAACCACAAAGGGGCTTCATTCTAACGGCAGGGCTATGAATGCTTTTGCCTTTTTGTTTAGAGTGGAGCATATAAAATTTAGCTAAGAATTACTAGTGGGGTTCTCAGTTGGAAAGCACTGAGCAGGGAGAGAAGCCCATTCCCTCATGCCTGTGCTTTCAGGGATGTGCACTAAGGGTGCTTTCTTCTGCCCCCTTTCCAAGCAGGATTTACTGAGGGTTGGTGTGACCAGCATTCTAGAGTTGGCACTTCTCGCAAGTGCTTGGGTAGTACTAATGCCGCTGTCTGAGGACCATGTTCTGAGGACCACTGTACAAACTAATTTAGTTGTCAGGCGTCTGTGTGTGGTGCTGGGGTTGGGTGGTGCTGTTTTTCTCTTGTGGATGGCATACATTCAGATTGTGGAGGAACTCCTTTGGAACTAAGCCACAACTTCTGACAACTCTTAGCCCTACATTCTGATTCCTGACAAGGTGCATGTGCCCCACCAAGGACTCTTGCTGTCACTTAGTTCATTTACATTTAACAATTTTATTTCTGGCTCTTTTACTTTCAGACTCCTCAGCAAAGGAGGAGGAGTATTCATAAAGTGTACTATATTCGTGTGTTGTACATAGATACGGAACCTCCCTCCCAGTTGGGGAGGCTCATGGTTTAAGCTTGCTTTTCTGGGATTAATCAATGTCTGGTATGTATTTGTCTAAGGTAGTGTTTTCCAAAGTGCAGTCTCTGAAATACTAGTTATACAGATATGCTCCATCAAAAAATGTTGTGTATATGTGAGCGAGAGCAAGTGAGCGAGCATTTACATGTGAAGTCCCTTACACAATCTGATCCCTTCTAGAGATGTGCAGCATACATTAGTGTGCTAATGGGAAGAGCCCTTTAGTAAGAAGTTGGCTTCGCTTATCAACTTTTTATGACCCTTAACTTATTTTTGTATCACTCGTTAATATTCTTCACAGTGTCTTTTGGTAAAAGGAGAGGCGGGGCTGATGTATTTTGGCATTACCTGGGTAAAGATTAAAAATTGAGTGGTATGAGGCAGCCCAGGTGGCTCAGTGGTCTAGCGCCTCCTTCAGCCCGGGGTGTGATCCTGGAGACCCCGGATCGAGTCCCACATCAGGCTACCTGCATGGAGCCTGCTTCTCTCTCTGCCTGTGTCTCTGCCTCTCTCTCTCTCCTCTCTGTGTTTCTCATGAATAAATAAAATCTTAAAAAAAAAATTGAGTGGTATGTCAGTTGTCTGTAGTGTGGAGCTGAAGTGTAGTCTGATACTCTCTTGACTTCAGCCAGTCTTGCCCTCAGGTCACTACCCTCAGTGATGTTTGTACCAGGCTTTTGTTCATTTGGTTAGGTCTGTGTGTGCGTCACATGTAACCACATAAGGTGTTACAAACATGTATTAAGTGGATATGTGCTTGGCCCTGGAAAGGCTCAATTTTTCGAACTGATTAAAAAGAAACTGTAGAATTGTTTGTTATGAATTTAGCATTCAAAAGTTTTTAACTCTTGGGACATCCCTGGAGGCATGGCCTGTATCTGTAATTTTGGTGAGGTGCTGATTTGAATCCGGAGGTTGGTACGTGAAAGCCAATTTTTTTAGCTGGCTAACGAGTGAACTCGATGCCCTCCAAGAACCCATATCGCATTGTGGTACTGTTGGTATTATGTATTTGTTGCTCTTACATTAAATAGGGAGGAAATGTATATCCTGGTAGTATTCCTAGATATCAGGATGGTTCTGGTGATTATTGTGGTCTTGGTCACAAGGAGTTTTCAGTTGAATCAGGGACTTGACTGCATGTTGCTCACGTAGGAACCAGCCAAAGAGGTATAAGAGCCTAGCACAGCTGGGCTTACCTGGCCTGGCTGATAAGCGTCTGTGGCAGTTACTTCCCATCTTGTTGGGTGATTGCCTTTATCACTCTGCATCCTCACCACCTTCCTCCAAATGCATGCTAAGGGGGCCCAAAATAAAGATGTGTAGAAAAGTGGATAGATAGGAGAGATACTGCTGCCTCACAGTTATCTGGGGAGCCTCCCCAGAGGGAGTGTTAGGACCTGGTATTTATTATTATATCAATCTCTGACCAGTCTATGCCAAAAAATCAAGTACACTTGTTATATTCCAAATACTTGTTAAGGTGTACCCCAGGTGATGTGAAATTAGACCAAAAAGGAATTAACCAGATGCCCCTGTTGCTCCTTGGGCCATGCTGGGGTGGTTAGGAAGTTTGGGTCTTCTGGACCAGATTTCTAGATGGAGGCTCTGGCCTCACTCACCACCTGTTGTTTCCAGGCAGTGTCTGGAAGCGGTTGAAGCATGACTCAGAGTTGGGGAAGAAGGGGGTGGGGGCAGGTTTTAAAAGTTCCGAAATTCATTCTCAGCTCTGGATTTGCTTTGGTTTCCTGGGGGCCCATAGATTTTTCTCTACTTTGTACCTTCAGATGTTCACCTTCATTCTTTCATCAGCTCTGAGAAAGGGAAGGTTGGTGTTGTAGAAGATTCCTACTGTATTTCTCAGTCTAAAAGGTGATGGTGTCACATATGCAGAGGGGAGCAGTAGGAGTAGATGCTCCTTTAAACCCTTGCTAGAAAGGGATGGGTATTTTGAGTCGTGGTGTCAGTCACCCTCTGCCAGAACCATTCCAGTGTCAGACTTCAGGGCTGCAATTACTAGTATAAGGCTCTCTTTCCACTAGATGGGGCTGGATTGAGACTGAATGGGCTTTCTGCTGGAGGAGAGAGAACTGTAGAAGAGACTGTGGTCCATATTTCAGCGTTGGGCTTGTGTGTGTTTGTAAAACAATGCCCCTGTTGGGCTTTGACCGTTGTTACAAGGTCTGATTTTGCTGCTCTGAGATAGGACTTACCCCAGAAGGCGTGCCTAAAGGAATTCTTAGGAAGTGAAGGAGGCTTTTCTTGACTGTCGTCCCTTCTTTCTCCATTCTCATCTGTATTAAAATGTAAATAGGTGCTTATAAGATCTGCTGGCCTACATATAAGATACCCGTCTATTTACGGGTAAGCAGAATGATAAAAATAACTGACTCTATGGTGAATCAGTGGAATTTTACTGACTCTCTCCCCAAATGTGTCTGCAGCTTACTCCAAGAGACCTGGCACCCTCTCTAGAGGAGATTGATTCTTCTCTGTAGTTTTCCTGTTAGCTAACATTTCCATGTTCTCGTGCTTTCCTGCCAGCATTAAGTCCAGGCCAGCATCCTGACCCCATTCTTGTGTGAAGGTGCTGCACAACCGGGTTTCAAGGCAGAGCTGCTGCGGCCTTGGGGGTTTCTTTTTTAGTGGCAGCTTCCTGAGATTTGTAAGGATTCTTCACTAGGTTTAGTGGTTTTAAAAATGCATGAGCCCCAACAGATATAAAAAGAAATAGGGCTTTTCCATGCAGAGGGTTCCTTGGTTTTTAGGTAAAGAATTCACTCTCAGTGAAGCCTGAATCGAGCAAGGTTTAACTGATCAAGCAAGGTTTAACAGTCTAGAAACTGGCATTCAGATAGATCTGTTTCCTATCCTCTGAGAGAGGCTTGAAGATGCTTCTTGGTTTCAAATCCCTCCCATCCCCCTTCTCCACCCCCCACCCACCGTGAGCCACTGAGCGTTTCAGTGGAAATTTCCACTTGTCTGCTAGGGGGAAGGGGAGGCTGTGAGTGTGCGACTGTGTCTGAGAGAAACAGAGACAAAGAATATAACTCAAATTCAGGCAAGCGCTTTTGCGGTAAACTTGTAAATAGCAGGGCTAAGACAAAAGTGAAATAAAAACCAATCACGACCTTTAAGCACTGCAAGAAGACACATATCTTCCCTCAACAACCTGGGGGTGGGAGGGAGGGGGGTGGGAGGTAGGGGTGGTGACAGCCTTAGCGGAATTCGGAATTTGAGACTAAGGGGAGTGAGTCTAGGGGCAGGACCCCAGAGGAGGAGTGGAAGGCTAGTGAGAGCTGCTGGCTCCCTGGGGAAGCTACTGCTGTGGATGGAGTGTTCCCAGTGGCCTGGTTTCCCAGGATTGGGCTCAGTCTGTCCTGGGGAAGCCATTCTCTGGGTCTTCTCAGATCCCTGGGGTTTTAGTCATGCTCATGGGGAGATGTGTAGTGTTGAGTCTCTTAAGAAATGCAGAGAAGGGTAACTCATCACCTGGAATGCCACACGGGCAGGCTCTGCCTATGAAATAGTTCCCTCCACCTTTTGAACACTGGAATCTGCAATGAGAATGGCATTAGTATATTGAACATTTTTTTGTACTTTATCTCCTTGCTTGGTACCTGTCGTCCCTCTACTTGCACTTCTGCGGAGTTGGTTCTGCATCAGTGTGAAGTGCTGTTCTGTAGAAAAGAGAGATGGCTTGGGTAAGACTGATTTCTGCCTTGAAGACCAAGTGTGATTTTGTAATTAGAACCACACAAGGGAAAACACACCTTTAAATGTAAACACTGCTGGGCTTTGTGTTTAAGGCGGTGGTGGTGCTGACATGGGCCTTGGCTACCTGGTGCCACTGAGCAGCACAGGACTGAAGGTGCTGGGAATATATAGATCATTACACTTTAGATTGCTAAACTGGATTTTCCAATATGATTTGTCCATTTACTGATTTAATTGTTGATTAGAGAATGGAAAACTGTTTGGAGAAATTTTTTTTTCCTAATTGGAAGGCCAGCTTTGAGGTATGTCTAGGCACTTGGAATTGTAGTCATAATTCTCAACTACTCTAGCTTAAATTGTGAGGATGGAGATAAGAAAGTCCACATGTATTGTGACTATGGTCTTGTTTTTGGTTCTGCCTAGCTTGGTTAGGGGAAAAAGTAAAGATTGGTATTTAATTGTGGTTCTTGAATCCTCTTGATCCTCCCCTCTTAGGGCCAGACTGGTGGTGGGGCAGAGGGCTCTTGTATTCCTCTGGAGACACTGAGACTTTCCTCTTCGGGCTCCCTTCCCTTGAACAGCAGCTCATCTGGACTTCAGAATGGCTTCTCCGTGGCCGTCTTCAGGATGTAAGGAGTGGGTTATCAGGGGAGTTCAAGGTCATGTTTCCAACCTAACTCCCATTTTTATAAATCTTTTATGGACCTGTGTGGTCAGAGAAAGGGATTCTTGCAGGTATCAGGAATTGCCCAATCCACTACTCTAAGGTTGTTTTTAGGCCTCACTTTCTTCCTGGGCAAAAACGGAAATGCAGGGCTGTGCCCCATATGCTATCATGTCACTGTCACTCCTCGGGTCATCCTTCTGTAAATTAGAAAAGCCTAGCATCCAGGTGTCAGATGTCCATTACTATCATTTCCACAGTTCCTGCAGGCCTGGGGGACTTGTATGAAGAGTGGGAGCCTAGGTTTCTGCCAGCATACCAGCCTTGTGACCTCTCTCTCCAGCTGGACTATATGTTCTGGGAGGCCAAGGCCCTCTGTATCTCCTTTTTTAGCCTCCTTTTGAGGTCTGCCCATAACAGATGTTCACTGACCAGTTTAGTTTGCCCACTTATATGAACAAAAGATTACTGGCAACACCCAGGAATTGGTCATGGTCTTTTCTGTATGAGGAAGCCATAGTGGGCTATTGACCCGTGTGCTTGGGCCACTAAGGCAGATGGAGATTTGAGTTTGTCCTGGATTTCTGCTTGGTTCCCTCATGGTGGAAGTGCCCTAGGAAGGAAGTGGGAAGGTAAGAGCTTCAGCTTTCAACCAGGAGTGGTGAATACAGCAAGATCTCCCCATCTCTGAAACTACTTGCCCTCTTACTTATTTTGGGGATGTTTCATTTTTGTGGAAATTTCCATGGGAGCAGAAGCAGTCTTTGCCCACCCACCTTAGCCCTAGGCACAGATCAGCAGGGTGATAACATGAAATGACCATCACAGCTGTGGTCAGAAACCTATTTGCGTTTTGGCCATGTTCTTGTTTAGCTTTGGTTGCTTGAGGAGTGTCCATGACTGGTGGAGGGAAGGTAGACTAGGTAAAAAGTAAAGGCTAGAGGTGCTTTTATACTAACAGGGATCTTCCAGAAGCCAAGTTATAGCCTCATCTTGGACATCCAGGTCTTTTTTAGGTAGGACTTCTTGTCCTTGAGAAACCTAGAATGCTGTCTGCAGGTGTACCAAGAGATGTGGTTGACAGAGTGGGGAATGGAGGATTCTGGAGTTTGGAACCTGTGACCTGGAGCAGATCAGTTCCCCAGGTCCCTCATAAGCAACTCAAAGGGGTTGGACTGCATTGTCTTCATGGTCCTCTCCACCATGTACATTCTGTGATTCTGTAACCCTTTGGTCCCAAAGCTGTATGTGGCTGCTTGTATCCTGGAGTCAGAAGACCTGCTCTATTAGAATTCTGGTTGTGGCCACTTAGTAGCTGAGTGACCTGAGCTAATGACTTAATCCTTATAAAACTCAAAGGAGGCAGTGTGTAGGAGGACCACTTCAAAAACTACTAGAGCAGTAGTGTTGCTAGGAGAAAGCTTCTGGACCAAAACAATACCCAGCACCATTTCCTCTTCCACTTTCTGAATGACCATGTGGAATGGAGCTTCCATTTCTTGTTCATCTTCTTCCTCAGAAGCTGTTGATAAGATATGAAAGCACTTTGAAAATTAGAAAGTTCTGTGTAAGACACTTTCCTTTTAATTCCCGAAATAAGAGGTTTCTGATAATATCTGGCATCTAGCTTCTATCCTGAGATATTCTTTTTACCCATATCACAAAATGGTATCCAAAAGCATTGGGTGTCTTTCTTAGGATGATTTCATGAGTGCCAGTATGTGGACAGTGTTGTTTGGGAAGACTGCATGAGAGTTGATTTGTGGGTGTTTGGGTTGGTCATTGGCAACTGCGCACCCACTTCCTCTTAAAAATATTATTTAGACCCTGAGGCTAGCCCACAAAAATGCCTCTGGTACAGTTGAATAGAAAACGGAAAGAAACAGTGGTTGCTGAACCCCAGATGGGGTATTGAATAACTTGAATACTTGACTGCTAGGGCAGGCTTGACTGGAGAGCAGGGACCCCTACGGACTTTCTAGAGAGAGGGGACTACTTGGAATAAATATGGTGGGAATCGTGGTAAACAGAGGTTGGAGGTCATAACTTGCCTGTGGTAGTTTGGAAGGACATTTTGTTGAATACAGAATGAAAAATAAATGAATAAAATGGGAAGAAAGAAACGCTGGGGCTCTGCTAAGTGAGAGAGTTTCTTGCCCTGGCCACCAGCAGCCATAGTTATTGTGGACAGGGGGTTCAAAGAGAAGGTAATTTAAGATTGATCACACTAACTTTTTTATGCTCTATTGTAGAGCCTTACTCAAGGTAAGTAATCAATAGTTAAATGTTGAACAAATGAGCAGTTCTTAAGTTGGGGTGTGATTATCAATCTAGTGCCTTTTATGTGGAGTAGAAATAAACAAGTGGAATTACACCTTGGAAAATTTGACCAGGGTGGTGCATAATTTTCAGAGTAAGTCCAAATGGTGATCTTAATCAGTTAGCAAATGTACAAGTTACTTAATCAAGAAGTTTACTTGATGATGGAATTTATACCATTTCTTAAAAAATATTTTATTTATTTTTTTGAAAGAGGGTGAGCAAGATCAAGAAGGAACAGGAGGAGGGGCAGAGGAGAGGGAGAAAACAGACTCCCAGCTGAGCAGGGAGCCTGATCTGGGACTTGATCCCAGGACTCCAGGACTATGACCTGAGCCAAAGGCAAATGCTTAACCCCCTGAGCCACCCAGGCACCCCTACACCATTTTTTTAAAACGATGAATTTATTTATTTTAGAGCGAGAGGGTGAGTGGAGTGAGGGGCAGAAGGAGAGGGAGAAAGAGAATCCTCAAGCAGACTCCCTGCTGAGTGTAGAGCTCCTATGTGGGGATCCATCCCACGACCCTGAGATCATGACTTGAACTAAAATTAAGAGTTGGACACCTAACTGACTGAGCCACCCAGGTGCTCCAGTTCACACTATTTATTTCATTTCTTGATAAACTCTGAGAGCCTTCATTATCTTTAATTGCTCTCTCATCACTACCACTCATACCAAATCATTCACCAATGCCTGCCCATTCAGGTTTTTATGCACCATTATTAAATCAACAGTTTTATAGGGAAAATTGACAACACAGTAAATTACACATATGAAATATACACTTTAATAAGGTTTGACACATATATATATACCCGTGAATTCACTATAATCAAGATAATAAATTAGTCACCCCTCAGTTTCCCTCCTGCATCTTGTGATCCTTCTCTTCACTTGTTTGTATCTCTGATGACCACTGGTCTGCTTTCTCTCACTGTAGATTAGTTTATTTTTTCTAGAATCTTTCTTAGATAAAATCAGACAGCCTGTGGCCTTTTATACACTCGTTTCTTTCAATCAGCAAAAGTATTATGAGATTCATGTATATCAGCAGCTTATTCCTTTTTTATGGCTGAATAGTATGCCATTGATTATATGGACATACGATAGTTTATCAGTTTACATGTTGATGGATATTTGTGTTGTTTCCAGTTTTGGATTGTAAGTGGAGCCACTGTGAACATTCATATGCAAGTTGTTGTGATGACTAATGCTTTCATTTTCTTGGATAAATACCTATGCGTGGAATGGCTTGATCATAATGGCAAGTGTATGTTTAGCTTTTAAGAAAATGCCAAAAACAGTTAATGTCATATTGTATTCTCACTAACAGTGAGTTGAAAATGCCAGTTCCTCTGTATCCTAACACTCCGTATGGTCAGTCTTTTTAATTTTAGCCATTCTAGTAGGTGTCTCTTTGTGGTTTGAATTTGCATTTCTCTAATGACAAAGCATCGTTCTCATGTGCTTCTTTGCCATAATATATCTTTAGTGAAATGCCTATTCAAACTTTATGCCCTTTTCTAAAAAATGTTTTTTTAAAATAAATTTTTAAAAGTTTTTTATATTGTACATAAGTCCTTTATCAGATGTGTGATTTATAAATCCCAGCCTGTGGCTTGTCTTTTTATTAACAGTATCTTTCAAAGAATAGGGTTTAATTTTGATGAAGTCTAGTTTATCAAATATTTTTTTATGGATTTTGCTTTTAGTGTCATGTCTGAGGTGTATTTGCTTAACCCAAGGTCACAAGTTTTCTCCTGTATTTTCTTCTAGTTGTATAGCTTTATGTTTTATATTTAGATCTGTATTCCATTTTGAGTTAATTTTTGCATATGATACATGTATGGATCAAAATTCATTTTTTGTATACAGATTTGGAATTGTTCACCATTTGTTGAAAAGACTGTCCTTTCTCTATTGAATTGCCTTTGCATTTTTTTCAAAAATCAGTTGTGCATATATGTATATATGGATCTATTTCTGGACTCTATTCTATTGAACTATTTGTGTATCTTTATGCAAATACCATACTGCTGTGATTACCATAGCTTTATAATAAGTCTTGAAATCAGGTAATGTTAGTCCTTCAACTTTATTCCTAATAACAAAGTTGTTTTGGCCATTCTAGGTCCTTTGAATTTCCCTATGTACGTTAGAATCTGTTCATCAATTTCTAACAAAAATGTCTTTTAGGATTTTGATTGGGATCCTTAGGAATTTATAGATTAATTTTGGAGAATGGACATCTAAATAAGTTAGAATCTTTCTACCTATGAACAAGATATTTGTGTCGGTTTTATTTAACTTCTTTTAATAATGTTTTATGGTTTTTAGTGTACAAGTCTTGCACACCTTTTGTCAGATTTATCCTTCAACATTTCATATTTAATTTCAAGGTGTGATTATTTGTTGCTAGTATATAGAAGTACAGTTGATTTTTGTATACTGCAACCTTGCTAAACTCACATATTTCTTCTAGTATCTTTTTTGTAAATTTCTTAGAATCTTCTATATACACAGCCATTTCATCTGTAAATATAGATAATTATACTACTTATTAATCTGGATGCCTTTTCTTTTTTTTCTTGCCTTATTACACTGGCAAGAAACTCTAGCAAAATATTGAATAGAAATGATGAGAACATCACCCTTTGTTTATTCTCAATCTCAGGGGAAAGCATTCAGATTTTGACCAGTTGGTGTGATGTTAGTTGCAGGTTTTGCAAAGATATCCTTTGTAAGGTTAAAGAAGTTCCCTTGTAGCCCTGCTTTGCTGAGAGTTTATCAGGAATTGGATATGGTATTTTTTTAAATGGTTTTTGTTTGTTTTGCATCTGTTGGAATGATTACATGGTTTTTCTTTTTTCTTTTTTTTTCTTTTTTCTTTTTTTGGTTTTTCTTTTTTAATTTATTAATATGTGATTTACATTGATTACAGATGTTAAACCAGTCTTGCTTGCTGTGATCCTTGATCATGATATATTATTCTTTTCATATATATTTTAATGGTCAACTTGCTAAAATTTTTAGATTTTTTTTTTTCATTTATGTCCTAAGATATCAGTTTTTTATTTTCTTATATAATGTCTTTATCTGGTTTTGGCATCAGGGCAATGCTGGCCTGATGGAAAAAGTTTGGACGTATTTCTCTATTTTCTGGACCAGTTTGTGTCAAAATTGGTATGTTTTCCCTCAGCATTTGATAGAATTCACTGGTGAAGCCATCTGGGCCTTTGATTTTCTTTGTGGAAGGTTTTTAACTACACATTTAAATTCTTTAACAGATATAGGGCTATTCAGCTTATCTGTTTCTTTTGGAGTAAGTTTTGGTAGTTCGCATTTTTCAAGGAATTTCATCAAAGTTGTCAAATTTTTTGGAAAATTTGTTCATAATAGTCTTTTTCCATCTTTTTATTATCTGTAAAATTTGTAGTCATTTTACCTCTGTCATTCCTGAATATTAGTAATTTGTCTCCTCATTTTCTACTGATCAATCTGATTAGAAGTAAGTCAATTTTATTGATCTCAGTGAACTAGTTTTTGGTTTCATTGATGTTCTCTATTGTTTTTCTGTTTTCAGCTTCAGAAATTTTTGCTCTGATCTTTATTCTTTTCTTTTCTCTCTCTTTTATTTCCCTTGTCTTTGTATTTATAATTTTTTCTGGGTTTTTTTTTTTTAAGATTTTATTTATTTATTCATAAGAGACACAGAGAGAGAGAGAAGTGCAGAGACACAGGCAGAGGGAGAAGCAGGCTCCATGCAGGGAGCCTGACGTGGGACTCAATCCCGGGTCTCCAGGATCAGGCCCTGGGCTGAAGGCGGCCGCTGAGCCACCTGGGCTGCCCTTTTTTCTGGGTTCTTAATGTGGAAGCTTTGAGGCTTTTCCTCTTTTCTTTTTTAAAAAAGATATTATTTATTTATTTGAGACAATGAGATAGAGAGAATGGGGAGGGGCAGAAGGAGAAGGAGAAGCAGATTCTCCACTCAGCAGGGACCCTGATACAGGGCTCAATCCTGGGACTCCAGGGTCATGACCTGAGCCTAAGGCAGGCACTTAACCAACTGAGCCACCCGGGCATCAGGCTTTTCCTCTTTTCTTACATAGGTGTTTAGTGCTATAAAGTTCTTGCTTTAGTGGCATTCCCCAAACTTTGTTGTTTTCATTTTCATTCAATTCACATTCCCTTTTGACTTTTTCTTTGACTCATAGACTATTTAGATGTATGTGTAGTTTCCAAATTGTGGGGATTTTCCCAAGTGTCTTCTGTATGATTCGAATGCCTTTAGATTTATTGCAACTTATTTTATGGCCCAGGATATGGTTGGTTGACTTTGGTAAATGTTCTGTTTGCAACTGTGAACAATGTGTACCCTGCTCTTTTTGTGTGGAGGGTACTATAAATGTCAGATCCAGTTGGTTGATGGTGATGCTCACTTTTGCTGTATCCTTGCTGATTTCTGTTGACTAGTTTTACCGATTACTGAGAGGAAGTTAGAAGTCTCCAACCGTAATTGTGGATTTGTTTATTTCTCTTTTCAGTTCTGTTAGTTTTTACTTCCTGTATGATGAAGTTCTGTTGTCTGGTACATACACATTTAGGATTGTTGTGTCTTCTTGGTGAACTGATCATTCTATTCTATATTATCTTTTTTTATCTCTGGGAATTTTCTTTGCTCTGAAATCTACTTTGAATTTTTTTTTTTTTTTTTTTTTTTATGATAGTCACACAGAGAGAGAGAGAGAGAGGCAGAGGCACAGGCAGAGGGAGAAGCAGACTCCATGCACCGGGAGCCCGATGTGGGATTCGATCCTGGGTCTCCAGGATCCCACCCTGGGCCAAAGGCAGGCGCCAAACCACTGCGCCACCCAGGGATCCCTGAAATCTACTTTGATACTACTAAAACCACTTAAGCTTTCTTTTGGTTCATGTTTGTGCATGGTGTGTTTTTCTGTCCTTTCAGTTTTAATATTTACTTGAATAACTTTCCCACTAGGCTCAGCTAATTGTGGATGTTCACCTGGGAAGTTGTTTTATGAGTTTTGAACCCTCTTTGTATGGAATTACACAAAATGTCATCCTTTTACCCATAACTCCCTTTCTTATTGAATCTGTCCGTTTTCAGTTTGGTCTTTTCTGCTTTCTGTGAGAATTCATCTTTCACACCAACACAGCCACTGTCGGCTCTTTACTGTGGACCTACATATGTTAGCCTCTGTTCAGGGTGCTGGGGATGGAGTAAAGAAGTCCTTCTCATGGCAGTTATGTTTTAGTGGAGTGAGATAGACAGTAAACAAATTATGTCCTATATCTGCAGCGATAAGCACTCTGGGAAACAAGAAAGCACCGAGTAAGGCAGATGGAGTAATAAGCCTGGGTGGGCGGGCAGGGGAGGATGTTACTTTAGGAGCCGTGATCAAAGAGGACCTTTCTGACAAGGTGACATTTGGACAGAGACATGATGGAAGTGAGGGGTGAGCTCTGTGGAACTCAGGCAAACATTTCTGACAGAAGGAACAGTGAGTGCAAAGACCTAGGATGGGAATATGCTTGGGGAGGAGAGTGTGGCTAGAACAAAGTAAGCGATGTCAGAGGTCATCTTAGCCAGCTGGAACATTGCAGAATTCTGAACTACTGCCCTGAAAACTGTCCTTTCACAGCACTGTGGTTCAAACCAAACAGTACAAGGGAGGCTTATACTTTGAGAACTGAGAGGAGGGTGCAGGCAGGGAGGAGGGATGCTTCTTCCTTTGTAACATCATCCAGCTGAGCTGATGAAGTCGTTGATGTGGGCTGTAGATGCCCTTCTGGATTAGCCTTAGTCTACTCTGAGTGGAAGAATGTTAAGCTCTTTCTCTTTCCCAAGATTCATATGATTTTCTTTCTGTTGTCAGTTCTCGAACATGCATGATAGTCTTAGACAAGTCCCAGGCCTTTCAGAATCTTTTCCCTTGCTTGGGAAGTGTGGCTCATGGTATGCACTGTGCCTCTTAGGTGCACTAAGTTACTTGTAAACTCCTTTAGAAAATTAGAAGACTTACCTAATAGACGTTTTCTCAAAAATGGTTTGAAGAATTTAGCCTTGTTGAATAGTACATTCTGTTCCTTAGACCTGTAATCTTACTGTACTTTCTAGACTTTGCTGTATGTAATGTCACAATGCTTTGTGCTACCATAGAGTTTGTTTAATTTCAGATTTTCACAAGAATGTAATGGGACCAGCCATAGGAAGAGGGAGGTTGGGCCAGTACCACTGTTTAGCTGGTCAGCTGGTAGTTTCTATGTTTTGACAAAGGTGTGTGTGTGTGTGTGTGTGTGTGTGTGTGTGTGTGTGTGTATTTGTGTAATTGATCTTCTCTGGAGAGGAGTAAAGTGAAAACATTGACCAAAATAGTGAAATAGTGAAAGTGTTGTATTTCAGAATGCAGGAATTCACAAATTTTTATTTTATTGCAGGTATTTCTTGGTGGATTTTTATGCACCAGCCACAGCTGTTGAGAGCATAATGGAACATTTGTCTCGAGACGTTGATGTGATTAGACCGAATGTTATAAGACACCCTCTGACCCAGGAAGTAAAAGAGTGTGAAGGGATTGTCCCAGTCCCACTTGAAGAAAAACTATATTCCACGAAGAAGAGGAAATGAGAAGATTTACCAGATTTTAGCTTTGTATTTAATTCTCTCACTTTTGAGTACCATGGATTAATAATTTACAAACTTGACCCTTATATGAGTATTAGGTGCCATTTGTTTTTCTAAGGTATTTTTAGCTCTTGATCTCTCTTGCCGTGAGAGGTAGGGGAATGGTTTGCTTAGAGCCATTTTGTAATCTGTGGTACCAGCACATCATTCTTGATTTCATTTCATTAATGTAATTTCTTTGCCGTTGAGGACTTTGCCCAACAACAACACTAATACCATTTTGAAGAGCAAAGCTTATGAAAAATGCCTTGAATTGCAAGCTAATCATTCACTCTGTTATAACCATGCAAAATGAAAATTCAGGACTACTGTATCGGATGAGTAACTTCTGACCAGGATAATAAACACAATTTCAGAAAAACTCGGGGAGGTGTTTGTCTCTTCACCTACCCCAGCGCAGTGAACTGCCCTTTACTGCCTGAGGCCCTGCAGCTTCTGTCTGTCCAGAAAACCAGCAGTGTGTGGGCAGGGGTTCCCTGGTTCTCAGTGCAAATGCAGAGACTGGGGAGAAGTCAGGGATGAGGGTGGGGTGGGAATGTGTCCTTCAACTGCTGGCATTCTATTAAAGCCATAACTTTCCTTTACCTCACAGGTAGCTTGTGGTTGGGTGGGTGTTCTGTGTAGAGGGACACG
Organism: Canis lupus familiaris; assembly: GCF_011100685.1. Classification (NCBI taxonomy): domain Eukaryota; kingdom Metazoa; phylum Chordata; class Mammalia; order Carnivora; family Canidae; genus Canis; species Canis lupus. Next base: position 29,260,890 of record NC_049252.1, read on the forward strand.
TATGTTCTGTGGCTTGGGCTCTGGCACTGCTTTCTCTCATTCTTCCGCCCTCCCCTGTCCTGCCTCCTCCCCTGTTCCTCTGCCCCAGCGGGTCTCTTTGCAAAAGTAGCCACCTTTGAATTCTGCTCTTCCTCCCTTCTCCCCCTACCCCGATGAGTCGGGAGCCAGTCGCTTTTGGGGTGAGGGTTGCCCAAAGAACTAGCTGGTACCAGTGTCTATCGCCAGTGGCGTGCTGAGCTCTTAAATAGGGAGACTTAGAAGAAGATCCATCTCTTTTTTCTGTTTTTTTTTTTTTTTTAATTATTTTTTTTTATTAGATACTTACAGACCTACTTTTAAAAAACATGTCCTGGAAATAAAAAGGCAAGTTTTGTTTTGAGAGTTTTTTGTTTTGGCAGGGGGAGAGGTTGGTTTGGTGATGTTGTTACACTCTGAGACTAAGAACCAACTAGTCTTTGCTTGAAATGGGTGTAATTGAGGTACCATATTTAGCAAATAGAAATGCAAGGTGCCCAGTTAAATTGGAATTTCAGATAAACAATGAAGCATTTTTTCCCCATAAGTATGCTCCAAATACTGTGTGGAATGTACTTATAGCCAAAAACGATGTGTTGTTTATTTGAAATTGAAATTTACCTGGGTGTTCTGTACTTTATGTGGTAACCTTGGTGTAGTACCTTGCCAGAGACAGGGTCTGCTCTGCTCCACCAAGCTCCAGGGAAGTGAAGCCACCATCCTCTGGCATCCTGTAGTTTCAACTGACTGCATCGCACTGTGGCGAGTTTGAAGAGCATCGGGAGTTAATAGAAGAGAAAGCAGCTGGTGTGCTCCAGTTTGCCTCCAACTCTTATTCCCTCGGCCTGCCAGAGAACTGATCTAGAAACTGAAATTTCATTCCTGGTCAGTTCCAGATCATCTGTTCTGTGAGCTTTAGTTTACACTGCAGTCTTAGCATCAGTAAGTGCTACCAGCCTTAAATTTTTTTTTCCTTTAAAAAAAGTCCACTTGGGGCAGCCCCGGTGGCGCAGCAGTTTAGTGCCGCCTGCAGCCCGGGGCATGATCCTGGAGACCCTGGATCGAGTCCCGCGTTGGGCTCTCTGCATGGAGCCTGCTTCTCCCTCTGCCTGTGTCTCTGGCTCTCTCTCTCTCTCTCTCTCTCTGTGTCTCTATGAATAAATAAATAAAATCTTTAAGAACAAAAAAAATTAAAAATTTAAAAAATTTAAAAAGTCCACTTGGGGGCTCTGCCCCAGGCTGAGGACCCTGTGTCTCTGGCAGCCAAATGGCTTCTGAGGCGAGTAAGGAGGCAGCTTTTTCCTGGAACAGTTACTGGCACCTCCTCCTCATTTTCAGAGCTCGTGAATCGGGAGAAATTGAGCAACCTTCCCAAAGGGATGCTCTGCACGGGTGTCTCAGCAACCCAGTGACTGTTTCTGTGCGTATGTTGTTGGGGCCAGTACCAGCTACTAAGTAGAGTCTGGTTATACGAATTTATACAATCGGATCGTGTTAAAGCAGGAAGGGCCCCAGAGATGTGGCCTCTGCCTCTGAAATCACGATGAGACCGAGACACAGGTGTGCAAGACAGGTGCCCTGAGAAACAGGAGGAGCCAGGATCCTCCCTAATCCTGGGCCTCCTCCCTCCGACATGCTGCCCGTCTCTGCCTTGGGTGATCAGGTTTGTCACTTTGCTGAATTCTTCTGTTTGCTTTTAATTGACATGTAACTGACACACAACGTTCTGTTAGTTTCCAATATACAGCATCGTGTGTTGATATTTTTATACGTTACAAATGCACAATGTGATCACTCTGACGGATCTGGATAACTCACTGTCCCCATCCACGGGTACTACTGTATTAGTGACTGTGTTCCCTGTGCCGTACGTTATACCCCCACGACTGACTGATTTTATAACCGGAAGGTTGTACTCTTCATCCCCTTCAGCTGCCCGTCCCACACCCACCCTCCTCCTCTCTGACAACCACTGGTTTGTTCTCTGTGTTTATGAGTCTGTTTCTGATTTGTTCTGTTTTTTAGATTCCACACAGAAGTGAAATCGTACAGTGATTGTCTTTGAGTTACAGAGCCTAATATCCTCTAGGTCCATCCATGTTGTTGCAGATGGCAGGATTTCATTTTTTTTTTTTAAGATTTTATTTATTCATAAGAAACAGAGAGGCAGAGACACAGGCAGAGGGAGAAGCAGGCCCCATGTAGGGAGCCCGACGCGGGACTCTGTCCTGGGTCTCCAGGATCATGCCCTGGGTCGAAGGCAGACACTCAACCACTGAGCAATCCAGGCTGCCCTGGATTTCATTCTTTTTCTCCAGACCCCAGATAACACGGACCTTCCACTTCCTCCAGAGGCGAAATACTATAAAATAGTCTCTTGGGGCACCTGGTTGGCTCAGTCGGTTAGGCATCTGTCTTCAGCTCAGGTTATGACCCCGGGGTCCTGGGATCAAGTACTGCATCGAGCTCCCTGCTTCATGGGGATCCTGGTTCTCCCTCTCCCTCTGCCTGCTGCTCCAACCTGCTTGTTTTCTCTCTCTCTCTCTATCTCTCTCTCTCTCTCTGTCAAACTCTTTAAAAAAAGTCTCTTTGAAGAGCAGTTCAGTAAAGAGGGTCATTAAAACTGTAGACTGGAAATAAAAGGGATAAAGTGGAGGTTATCTGGGAAAATATGCTACTTCCTGCTTCATTAGGAATTTCCTGAAAGCACGGGCTTTCGGCCAGGGCAAGAGAATGCAGACTCCTCCCGAATGGTTTGCGTGCACTTTCACTCAGGTGCTCCCTAGGCTAAGTTTTTCCTTCTCCTTAAAGCTGCGTCCGTGCACCCTGCGTGCCATGTTTTGTGCTGCACACGTTTTTTCCAGGACCTCCTTTAGTCCTTTGAGCAGCCTTATGGGAAAGCATCGTCACCCCTGGTGTTTGGATGAGAAAACAGACTCAGGGTGATTGGACTTTGACCCCGCCACTACCAGATGACAGCTGGGATCTTGAACTGGAGACCCTGACACCACGTGGTCTCTTCCCTCCAGTCACAGCCAGCTTGTCCTTGTCCTCCCAGGTTAAACAAGACACCTGGATGTCTCGGGTGGTTCATTACCGCTCCAGTAGTAGCAGTTGTCCTCATGGCCTGAGTGTGGTGCTGGCACGTTCTTTTCCTGTGCTTGGTAGTCCTTGGGAAGTCGACTGACATTCTTAAGCATTCCAGGTCATGCTAGCGTTCAGAATCCTGTGGCACAGTTTAGAGAGTGTCAGGAAGGAGGCTGGCTAAGTAGGGCAGCCATGCAGCATGCCACTCGCCCTCCTTGGAAGCTCCAGAAGGAAGCCACGGTCTCTCCCCTCTGAGCTGCTGATTCACAGCTGGACCCTCAGCCACTCAGGGACCCCTGTCCCCTTTCAGAATACTGGGTGTTTGAGTGGGGCATGCGTGTAGGTCATTTCCAGGCTGTGTGTTTGCTGTCAGAGCCAAGAGTGGCAGGTCCTCCTACCCAGGCTGGTGTTGGTCTGCTCCTGCAGTGGCTTTCTATGGGCAAGATGCTGGAGGGAGAGCCATCAACAAAGGCAGCCCCCGTCTATGTGGGCTAGTAGGGGAGAAGGTGGTGCTTTCGGGACGGCGTGAGGTGGGCATGCTGCAGAGCAACTGCTGGTGAGCTGAAGCCTGGAGATGATGAGCCTTCCCTGAGACCCTGAGCTGGAGAGCAGGGAGTGGAGGGGAAGAGAGGGTCCTGACAAAGAATCTGGTCAGAGCTGGAAGTTAAGACCCGCAGGGATAGAGCTGGAAGGTCAGAGTCTGCCGAGGTGCACTGAGCCACAGAAGCACAAGAGGTCAGGTTCCAAGGTGAAGCAGTGATTCTGGAACGTTCCCTTGAAACGATGCATCTTCCTTGGATTTGTTACCTTGACTACTTGTGGTTCACTTTGGACAAGAATGAGCTTCCAGAAGCACTTTGTTTTTCACATGGGGTGGGCTCAGGAGGGAGATGGAGAGTGAGATGGAGGTTGGGGCTCCAAGAAGCTAGTCTCAGGTGTGTCTTGGAAGCCGTTTCCTGGAGACGTTGACAAGTCAAGGAAGCATTTGGCAAGTGTCTAAATCGGAAATGACTAAGCCCTGTACCGTGGAATGTCAGTAAGGAAGGACCGTTAAGCACAAGTGAGCTGCTTAGGTTTTTGCCAAAAAAACACATTCGTGTTGATTGAAGTGAAATATTTGATTGACGGGTTAGGAGGATTGAAAGCATGAACTGTGCTTCCCTACTTACAGTGGAGTCATTGTCTCCCCTGATGCAGCTGGGGGTACCTGCCAGTACACCAGAGAGACTTTCAGCAAGAGCTCGATAGAACCCGTATTACTTTACATTCCTTACAACTCCGTGAGGCAAGTATTATACCCATTCTGCAGATGGGACACCCAGGGCCTAGAGAAAATAAGTGACTTGGCCAAGGCTACAGTGGGAGGAATTAATTGGATTGGTGATTTGAATGAAAGTCCACTTTGGGCTCACAGCATCCTGCCACAGGTGGGTGCTTACAGTCCTTGAAGAATAGACCATTCTCCGATGGGCAGCTTCCAAGCGATGTACTGCCCTGGACCCTTCTTACACCACACCTGGACCACAGATCCAGGCTTCTTTATCATTGTAAGAAGGGAGAGCATGGATCTGGGACTTCTTGGAGCTGGGGGTAGTGTGTTTTTTAATCTCAGGTCTTCAAAGAGAAGTCATGCGAACGACAATAAAAACGTCCGTGTACCCTGGAGACCAGGCCTCCTTTCTGCACGTTTTTGCCTCTGCTCTGTATTTTCCTGAAGAGCTTTTTTTTTTCTCCGTACTCCAGGGGTATGTTTATAAAGTGCACACATGGCAGGATGCAAAGATGAATAGGCAGTGACCCTGACCCCAAGGCCCTCATAGATAGGAGAGGTGGAAATATTGTGCTATCTGAAAACAGGCTATGATAAACATAATCATTAGGATTCAAACTAAATGCTGTGGAAACAACTGGTTTCATCAGCGCTTGGAACTGGGTGGGGGCAGTTTTCCAGCAGAGAGAGTGTTTAAACAAGCATGGGAGTGAGTGTGGAGCATAGGTGGTAGGAGGTGGGAGAGGGCAAAACCACACAGCATGTTTCTGGAGCACCTGGGGTCAGGCAGGTACGGTCTGGTGGTGGCGCGGGCTTGGCGTGTACGAGAGATTGGGGGTTCAGGGAGGGTCCAAGTCCCTCTCTGCTGGTGATGAGACATTTCGTGAAGGGCTTCTTGAATTGAAAGGATCATTTTGAAGAGCCAAGAACGAGTACTGTGCATATTAACTTGCTGTAAAATGTGCATCCTAACTGACCAACCCTCGACCCTGTCTGCATGTTTGTAAGAAAGAAAGGATTATACAAATTCACCACAGAGAGGTACAAAGGGGGTTGAGGGGAGGTTTTCAGATGCCCCCCAGCAGGCAGACGGTGTGCTTGCCCAGTGCCCCCAGCTGAACTGGGTGTGCTCTGAAATGCTGCGTGTGGGAGCATTTTGAAAGTAGAAATCATTCCTTTTGTGGTCTGGGCTGTTGCCACGTTTTGCTGGGAGGGCTCAGGGACAGAGATGATGACACCTGAGATTGACCTGGAATGTCACCTGCCAAGAGCTGCCCTATCTTCTGTCTCTGGGAGCAGGCCAGAATGGTGGTAATGGTGGTGGTAGCTTTCCAAGGCACGTGGGATCCTTGGTCGTCTTGAAAAAAATGTAGTGTTATAAGCATAGAACTTGGAGTCAGAGACCTACCTAATGGCCGTGTGTTGCCACGCTCCAGCCACAGGGTCTTGCACACTCTCTTTTCTTCCCTTGGTCTCAGGCTTCAGTCTTTGAATGGAAAATGTGGCCAGTGAACCAGCTGGTCTTCAAGGCCCTAGATCAGGGCTCATTCCCTGGTTTGCTGAAGGATTATATTCCATCAGTGATTCATGGGGAGATGGGGAAGGGTTAAAATAATTTCTCAGAGGCTTATTCTTCGCACACTTCTTTTCATCTTCTTTTTTTTTTTTTAATAAATTTTTATTTATTTATGATAGTCACACAGAGAGAGAGAGAGAGAGAGAGAGAGGCAGAGACACAGGCAGAGGGAGAAGCAGGCTCCATGTACCGGGAGCCCGACGTGGGATTCGATCTCGGGCCTCCAGGATCGCGCCCTGGGCCAAAGGCAGAGCGCCAAACCGCTGTGCCACCCAGGGATCCCTTCTTTTCATCTTCTGATAAGCATAGCTGTTGTTTTCATGGCCTGCCCGTGGGCTCTTGTGGGGCTGTTTAAACAGACTGTGCCTGAACACAAGACAGCAAAGGGTGTGCCAGGGGCCAGCACAGGATTTGCTGGGCTCAAATGGCCAACATACTCTGAGAGCACAGCCTTAAGGCACATGGACTTCAAACCAAGCGCAGGCACGAGGCACTCTATTATTCCACAGGAGGAAAACACGATATGGTGGCCAAGAAGTCACTGGGTGGTGGCAGAGTCTTTTTTTTTTTGGAGAGGTGCACCACGACCCCAATAATCAACTCCTAAATATAGTGACAACAGCAGTGCCTAAATAACCCTGCACACCCCCAGGTCCCCCGAGCCCAGCAGGGCGATCAGCAAAAGATTCCTGAAGCTAGAGAAGTCTCCACAGTGCTGAGCACCTTTTGGGTGCTGCAGGTGGTGACTGGTGCTACAGAATTGGTGTCTGTGTGTCGCATCTGTACCCTTTTCCCCCCTGAACAAGCTAAGCTGTGCCTCCTCTGGGGAAAGAAATGTGATTTCATCCCATTTCCCAGAGAAGATCTGCCTGAGATGATTCCATTGTGAGTGGAAAAGACAAGATGCATTGTTCAGTGGACAATGCCAGAAGTAAGGAATATGCAAAATGGACTCCATCTCTCCATTCCTAGTAAGTGGGAGACTATTGTTTCAAGCTTGGGTTGAGCTAAGTGACTTGGATGTCACATTCTTTGTACAAACGAATCCCAAAATGTAAGTATCTCTTTGTGGAGGACTAGATATTGCTTAAAAAAAAAAAATTATTTGAGAAAGAGAACACGTGCACTTGAGCGGGAGGGGAGATGGAGAGGGAGAAGCAGACTCCCCAAGGAGCAGGGAGCCAGACATGGGGCTCGATCCCAGGACCCCGAGATCATGACCCAAGCTGAAGGCAGATGCTTAAGATGCTTAACCAACTGAGCCACCCAGGCACCCCTGTTGTTGTTTTTGATAGATGTCAGACTCTGTTAACTGTCACTTCTCATTATTCAAAGATTCTTGTGAATTTGCCTACTCACAAAAATTTATTTGTAAGCCCCCGAGTCAATACTCACAGTATTTTCACAGTCATTCACGGGTGGGGAAGTGAAAATTTGAGTCTCTTGTTGAGTCCTTTCCCAGCTGGGGTTGTACTAGGTGACACTCAGCCTTGTTTCAGCTCTTCTATTGTGAACAAGTGTCTTTTTTGCCATCTCTTTAGTGTCATGTTGTTTGCCTCTGTGTGCTTTTTGTTGGTGACCTCTGTGTTTTAAATGGCCCAACCATAGTGCTATCTGGTATTCCCAAGCATGAGAAGGCTGTGATGTACTTTACGAAGAAAACGTGTGTTAGATTAGACTCAGTGAGGCAGGGGTTACAGTATTGTTTGCCTTGTTTCATGTTAATGAATCAATATAAATTAAATCAATATAAATTAAATTTGTCTTTATTTTTTATTTTATTTTTAAAAGATTTTATTTATTCATGAGAGACACAGAGAGAGACAAAGAGAGAGGCAAAGACATAGGCAGAGGGAGAAGCAGGCTCCCTGCAGGGAGCCCGAGGTGGAACTCGATCCCAGGATCCCTGGATCCCGACCTGAGCTGAAGGCAGATGCCCAACCACTGAGCCACCCAGATGCACCAAATAAGGTGTCTTTAAAAAGAAACACACATAAAGCAAGATTGTGTATTGATGGGTTGGCATAAAGGTGAGCAGAGGCTCACAGGAACCTAACCCTGTGTATCTCCTAGGAGCAATGGGTTAGTATTCTCTAAACGATTGTTTGCACCCCACCTTTATATGACCTACTGTCTTGAATAATAAGAATGGACTCTTATGTGACTCTGTGGCTCATGCTTTGTTTTTCTGCTGAGAACTCCTTTGACATATTTCTGTAATTCTCTGACATTTATCTACAATAAAGGCAATTTCTATTCCCAACATCATTCTTACTTTGCTTGTCTGGTTGTCTTCCACCATCCTGCCTCCCCTTTTCATCCACACATACTTTCATTCTCCATAGTCCCGTCCACTAGAGAACTACATGTCTACACAAACCCTTCTTTTAGAAAGTACCTTGGCAGAAGGGTTTGGCGATGTGGCCAAAAAGAGCCATGACTATAAGAGAAGAGCCTCGATGCAGTGCTCCATTTATATCCCAGCAGGCATATTACTGTAGGGTTTGCTAGGGCCATGGAAAGGGGTAATTCGATAAGTAGTATAGCAATCCCCCACTGCCACCCCTGGCAAGACTCTGTGATAGCTCAATGATTTTCACAGCATTCTCCAAATCAAATACATTTTAATCACTTTTAAAGCAAGAGCAAAAGTTTGGTCACAAGACAAAATTACAAGGAATTTTAAAGGCACTGACTTTATAGTTAATGGTTACAACCAATGCTTTAAAAGCTTATTCTTCTTCCATATATCTTGTACCAGATTTGAATATAATAATATGGCATAAGATATTTAACATGGTTCAGCCAAATATTAAAATCTCTACTCATTAATCCCTCGTTCCTCCTAATCATAATGAAATGCTTTGGGGTTAAATCTCTATTCTGGTCAAATGTGATGCCATAACAATGATTGTCCTCACCTTACAGCACTATTCATACTTCACTTTCTTTCTTAAAACTTGCAGGTGGGTTGCTAAACTAGAAACAGTCTCCTTTTTTAAAAATGCAAACATACATAAAAGTACAGAAGATCCTAGAACAGACTTGAGGTACTTACCAATAAGATTCAGCTAATACTGCATTTTTGCTCTACTTAAGCTCTTTCAAAGAAATAAAATGTTAGATAATGTTGAGGTCCTTTTTTGTATCTCTTCTTACCAATTCTTGCAAGGACTGACCATCATTCTAAAGTCAGTGTGCATCATTTATCTCATTTATATATATGTTCCACTACATACATATGGGGTTACAATTTATAAGACTGCCTTGTGGACTTGTACGGAACTTAATGGATTCATGGTATGGAGGCTTCAGCACTTAAGCACCTTTTTTTTTTTTTTCATTAAACACTATCATTTTGATATCTGTTGCGTAGATCTAGTTCATTGATCCCCATTGTCCCATAGATGCCATGTGTGACTACATCACACTTTGGCCATTAGCCTCTTAATGGGCAAGTCCAAGTTTGCAGTGTAGCAAGCAATGCCGCAGTACGCTTCCTGGCAGATTACTCCTGGGGCATATGTGTATTTCACTAGACATTAAATTGCTGGCTCATTGGGTATTTTCATTTTCACTTTTACTAGTTATTGCCAGATTTCTCTCAAAGTCATAGTACCAACTTATACACCCCACACAAGATTTGAGAATTCCTGTTTCAAACACCTCTGGATACATGGTATTATATTAAAAAACAAAAACAAAAACAAAAAAACAGGGCAGCCCGGGTGGCTCAGTGGTTAGGCGCCACCTTCAGCCCAGGGCGTGATCCTGGAGACCCGGGATCAAGTCCCAGGTGGGGCTCCCTGCATGGAGCCTGCTTATCCCTCTGCCTGTGTCTCTGCCTCTCTCTCTCTCTCTCATTCTCTCTGTGTCTCTCATGAATAAATAAAATCTTAAAAAAAAAGCAAAGCTTTGCCAGTCTAAAGAGTGTCAAAAGCTACTTTTTTTAAACTTACATTTTCTCAATTATTAGTAGGCATGAGCTTTTTTGTTTTGTTTTGTTTTTTTAAAGATTTTACTTATTTGAGAGCATGAGCAGGGAGGGGAGAGGGGGAGAGAGAGAGGGAGAAGCAGACTCCCCACTGAGCAGAGAGCCTGACATGGGGCTCCATCCCAGGGCTCTCGGATCATGACCTGAGCTGAAGGCAGATGCCCAACTGACTGAGCCACCAAGGCACCCCAGGCATGAGCTTATTTTTGTGATAGGTCTTTTTGTTTTGTTTTGTTTTCAATTAAAGAATTTCAATTAAAGAAAACAGAAAGGCACGCTTTCTATACAAACACAGATCATGAGAGTCAAAGACCACCGCCCTGGTCACACCCTGCCACTGGCAGGAATGAAGACAGATGCCTGGATTCTGTGTGCTTCTAGAAACACCACCTCTTGTTTTTACTTCCCCCCACTTCACATCCCCTGCACTAGCACACCTGTGCACACACACAGAATCTGCCTCTGCTGTCTCCTTTGAGAACTTTGGGACTAATACAGTGATGCCCTTTATTCTTGTTTGTGAGAGTCCCCATGAGAAGGGGAGGATTTCCAGGTCATCTCTCACCCTTGGCAACCCAATCTCCCATTTTGTTCAGTCTATTGCATCTTTTGACCCATCTCCTTCTCTGATCCTGAAGCCTATTTCCTGTGCCCTGGCTGATGACTGTGATGACTCTCAGTCATCAGCCAAATTTCTGATCTCCTCAGCCTCTTCTAAAACAGGTCCTTCTTATTGCCCCAACTGAGACTGGGATCGCTCTTGGAATTGCAGGATCATATGGTTGATCTAGTTGTATTTTTTTGAGGAGCCTCCATGTTGTTTTCCCTAGTGGTTGGACCAGTTCCCATCAACAGTGTATAAAGATGCCCTTTTCACCATATACTGTCAACACCTGTTGTCTCTTGTCTTCTTGATGATAACCATTCTAACAGGTGTAAGGTGAAAGTTTATTGTGGTTTTGATTTGCATTTCTCTGCTGATGAGCAATATTGAGCATCTTTTCATGTACCTGTTGGCCATTTTCATGTCCTCTTTGGAGAAATGTCTATTTAGTTCTTCTGCCCATTTTTCAAATCAAACTGTTTTGTTGAGTTGACCGAGTTCCTTAGATATTAACCCCTTATCTGATATACGGTTTGCAAAAATTCTGTCCATTTTGTAGGTTGTCTTTTCTTTCTTTTAGGCCCCTTGTTGTGTTTTCTGTGCAGAAACTTTTAAGTTTGATGTTCCATTTGTTGATTTTTTTTTCCTTTTGTTGTTTGTGCTTTGGGCATCATGTGTAAAAAATGTATTGCCACAACCAATATCTGTGTTAATTCCCTATATTTTTTTTCAAGGAATTTTATGGTATCAGGTTTTCTGTTTAAGTCTTTGATCCATTTCAAGTTAATTTTTGTGAACGGTGTAAGTAGGGGGTCCATTGTTATTGCTCTGCATGTATTGTGCCAGGAGAAGAATACTTTTCTGCGATTGGTCTCTTCAAGAGATCACATTTGGGCCTTGGTGCTTGTTGGCACAGGTAACTCTGTTACCCAGTTGACTCCCATCCTTCCCAGGTAAATCTTTCCTTCCCTTCTCTTCAGTCTTCTGGTATATTTTTGCTCCCATTTCACTCTCAACTTTTGATCGTACTCCCTATTTTGCTGAAAAAATTAAGGCAATCAGAAAAAGTTCTACAAATGCTCAAACCACACCTGCTGTCCTCCTTGTATCTATAACTGCATCCCACCTTCCCTCCTGGATGCACTGCCCACAATGCTAGAGGGGTCAGGTCTCCCCTGTGCCTAGGTGCCTGACCCCTCATGCCTACTGGGGGCCCCACTCCAGCAAATCCGCCCCCCTTCCTCCTGCATCACCAGATTTCCCCTGTGTTCTGGTCATTCCCATCAGCAAAAAACAGGCTGAGTTCTTTCTGAGAAAACCTACTCTTGAGAAACCTTCTCAAAAGTTACGTGTGCTCATCACTTCTTCTCTTCTGACTCTTTAGTGAACACAGTGGTGAATGAAACAAAAGAACTTTTTGTATTGAGGTGCATTCTCCATGCCTCTTTGGACTCACTCTTATCAGGCTCACATCAATCAGGTCAAGGTATCCAAGCCCACTGGCCGCTTGGCTCTCATTTCACTCCTGTCAGCCCAGCCACAGTTGCTGGGAATGGCACCTTCACTGAGTTTCTAGGGCATCATGGTTCTGCTCTTCCTCTGTGGGCCCCTGGGCTGGTTCCTTCTCATTTCCCTGACTCTTAGTGTTGGGGTGCTCTAGGCTCCACCTCTACTCTCACATCTACTGCTCTGGTTTTGCATATACATACTCCTAGTTTTTGTCTCCAGCATGGATTTCTGTCCTTGACACCATACTAGTAATTTCCAGTGTCTACACTCCATCTTCCCTGAAAGCCTGATAGGCACCTCAGGCTTCATGCATCAACACTGAGCTCCTACTTCCCTACCCCTTACCCCCTCAAGCCCAATCTTCTGAGTCTTTCTCACCTTCCACTGGCTCAAGTCCCAAATCCTAGAATCATCCTGGATTCTTCACTTCCCTTCATATCTCCTTTCCTGTCCCCTCAGCGATCCTGTTTTCTCACCTTCAGACCATACCTGAAATCTAACAGATTCTCATCTCCTGTACTGTCACCACCAGGGGTCAAACCGCATCATCTAGACCACAACAAGAACCTCCTGGGTTAGGGATGCCTGGATGGCTCAGTGGTCTGCCTTTGGCTCAGGGTGTGATCCCAGGATCCTGGGATCGAGTCTCGCATCAGGCTCCCTGCAGGGCGCCTGCTTCTCCCTCTGCCTGTGTCTCTGCCTCTCTCTGTGTCTCTCATGAATAAATAAATAAATCTAAAAAAAATTTTTTTTTTTTAAAAAGACCTCCTGGGTTAGTTTCCTGGGGCTGTCATAACAAAGTACTATGAGCCAGGGGACTTAAAAATTTTTTTTCTCCTAGTTTTGGAGACCAGAAGTATGAAATCAAGGTGTCTCTGGGTCTACTTTCCTTCCCAAGGCTCTTGAACAAGATCCTTGTTTCTTCCAGCTTTGAGTGACTTCTGACATTTTCTTTGCTTGTGGCCACATCATTCCAGTCTCTGCCTCTGTCTTCACATGGCTTCTTCCTGTGTCTCTCTGTGTCTACTCTTTTTGGGCTATCAGATTTTGATCTAGAGCCCACCATAAGTCCAGGATAATTTCACCTCATGATCCTTAACTAATTACATCTGAAAAGACTCTATTTCCAAATAAGGTCACATTCTGAGATTCTTGGGGAATGTGCATCTTAGGGGATACTGTTCAACTCACTCCATATCCTCATGGGGCTCACTGTTTTGCTCTTGGCACCCACTGGTCTGACTTCATCTCAGCAGCTTGAGCACATCAGTTCTCTGCTTAAATTCTGTGATGGCTCCTGTTTCACCCAGAGTAAAAGCCGAAGTCCTAATGGCCTATGAAGTCTAACTCTAACTTGATCTGGTCACCTCATTACCTCTCATCTTGTCTCCCACCCTAGCCCATTCCCCCACTTTGGCTCCCATACTTTGGTTCTGGCAGTGCCCTCTACCGCCTGCTGTATTTTTCACCACTGCACTTATTTTGCCTAGAATGGTGCTTGACACATTGCAGCGCGATGAATGAAGAGGAATTTTCCAAGATGGAATGGTATATCTAAAATTAAAGCATCCTGGGCTATGAAATCTCTTGTTTTAAGAGAGCCAGCTCCAACAGCCCTTTCATACATCCTAGGTGGAGAATGGATTATCTAGTCAAAAAATAGATAAAGATTAGTAAGGAAAAGTACAGCAAAATACCTGTAGATGTAAAACATAAATTACCAAGGCCAAATTGGCAGTAGGTAGCAAAAGTAAAAAAAAAACAAAAAAACATGCATGCATGCCCTATGGCCTAAGTTATACTTGTGGGTATTTAGCCTGAATCATGATGACACATAGAGCTAAGGTACCAGGAGTTCACCAAATTAATCTCTAATGATACCAAAAAGTTGAAAATCACCAAAATGTGCTATCATAGGAGTTTATTGAAATAAATTGTGTATGGATTTACTCTGCCACTGGTAAAAATCAACCTATGATAAATAGCATGAGAAAATATTTATGACACATCAATGAGAGTAAGATGAAATTTCAACAATGCCTGATGGCATTTTAGGTACATAAGCTTACTATGGAAATAAAACAGAATTTGCCTCAAAAGAAAAGAGAACTAGCTCTACAAAACAGTAAAAAATACAGATGGGTTCATTGGTAGTATCAATGGGAGTTCATGAAATATACTAGAAAGTCAGTGATTGGATGTTGGCGTAATCTTGAACACAGAAACATCATTAGGTTGACGCCAATTTGGAAGAAAACCACCTATTATGAGGGTCATCGCAAGGGACTGGGTAGACACTAAGCAAACTCTCTTAGGACGACAACCACTGCTTTAGCTGCAGTGATGCGCCGATGCTCTTATGGGGGTAGCTGGTAAACCTGCTGTGGGGCCCCAGAGCACCCTGGAGAAGATCGCTGGTATAAACCTGGGTAGACTCCAAAGACGGAACAAAGAAGAAGTTTTGGTTTGAATAAATATCTCGCTTAGCCTTCCTTCTGAGCATCTCCCAAGGACTGGCCAGCGTGTTCTCCCACCTATGGCTTTCTCTCTGGTTGAATGAATCACTGTTGGTGGATTCATTTTATTTTGCCTCCTAAACTGATCTGAGTGGCTGCTGGGACTGCTTCTGAGACCAGGAGCTGCTTTACATTGAATTGGGTTATAGCAATGGTGACAGCCTAATGCAGTGACCCAGCAGCCCGAGAGTGAGGCGGCTTTAAGCAGATGGCAGTGTGGGACCCTGATCCTAGAGCTGAAGAGCAGTACAATGCAGTCTGATTGCTTCTTAAAAATACATATATCAAGGAAAAAACCCTGAAATGCAAAGCATCAACATATGAGCAGATGTTGTCTCTGAGAAGTGTGATGATGGGTAACTTTTATTTTCTTCTTTTTGTTAACTATAATTGCTAACTTTTTAAAAACAATGACCATGTGCTGAGGAACATAGTAGAAATATTTCCAAAAACAATGAAGAGAGACTGAGTAGCACCTTATGAGTAGAGACTGAAGTAGCACCGTATGTTAATAGTACTTCAGTTAAAAAAAGAAGCATAAAAACTGAAGCATTATACTGAAAAGAAGGGGAAAAAAGAAAAGAAGAAAAAGAAGGAAGAAAAGAATGAGGGAGGGAGCAAGAGGAAGGGAAGAGGGAAAGAAGGAAAGAAAGAAAGAGAGAGGAAGGAAGAGGGGAGGAAGAGAGGAAAGAAGGGAGGGAGGGCTGAGCAAGCAAAACAATAGGAGAAACAACCTAATGGGTCTTCACAGCAGACAGGTGAGCGAGGCCAGGCTTTTGTTTAGAGAGAAAGCTCATATGGTGCAGAAGACAGCAAACTTGGTTTGTGAAGTCATCATCCCCCCAGGGGCTTTGTTGTGCCTGGTTTTAGGAGAGGCCCAAGAGGGCTCAACGAAGCACAACTAATAATAGAATTAAGAAAATGATAGCAATTTGGGTTATTTAGCCTAAAAGAAATGAAGGTTTAAAAATTGTCTTAAGAGGTTCTAGATGAAAACACTGACCAATTGCAAGCCATTTTCACAGAGGCTAGAAGAAGAAATGGCCTTAGATTGATGAAGAGAGCTTGAAGAAAAGATCCTCGCCAGGGAGGCTGATGATAGCTTGGCATGGACCGGTAGTGGGCTTGCTCAGCCCTGGGAGGACTGAATAGAAGAAACACCATCTGTCCTAGAAGATCCAGGGAGACTTTCCAGAAGGTTCCTTGAAGTTCCAATTCTGTGATGTCTCGATGAAGGTATAAACTCACCTAATCCATTCCTGAATGAGCTATCCTGGAACTCGAAGTGTCTGTGTTGTTGGCCAGGACTGGTCTTGGGAGAGCTGGTGGCCATCTGTGTGATGGGAGGGCGGGCTGCCAAAATACCATTCCTACCGCTGAGTCATGCTGTCTGAAATTCTACCAGGTGACAATCATTCTTTGGTCATCAAGAGCCCAATGGAGTGTGAGTGATGTCCTTATGGTTTTCTTTTTTTCTTTCTTAAGTTTAGGAGGGAATAGGTGTGGAGATTTTGAGATAACTAGTTTAGAATTTTCTCTCTTAAGAGATTGTTCAGAAAAATTATCCAAAACTTAGATAGAAGCCAAAGGGGCATGTCCTCTCAAGGTCATACCAAGGCACTGTTTGACAGGCTCACCCAAGGATTATTTGATTCTTGAGGGGAAGATATTCCTGTTTGACTTAACTATTTACTGGTTGATAAGCTCAGACACAGTAGAGTTACATGTTAACCTGTCGATTTCTGTCCCTTAGAAAAAATAACCACAAAGGTTATGATTTAATTCCCATGTAGGGCATTAACCAGTTTTATACCTAACTGAGCAGTGATTTTAACATTCTGTGTTGTGTTTAAAGGTCATAGATTCTGCAAATGCTCTTTGAACCATCTTTCCTGTCGTATTGGTTTGCTCATTAATGAGTCAAATACATTTTGGACACATGTTCATTTTATATTTGTATGAGAGTCATGAGTTTAACTTTTTGAAAGTTGTACTTTGACAGGAAGGAGATGAGGTTAAAGCATTAGAACAATTGCTTTAAAAAGCATGACATGGATTCTCTTCTGTATAGATGTTTATATATGATCATTCTTTGAAAGAGAAAGACTCATTAATTCCCCTGTAATCCATAATTAGCCAGCCCCTTGATGAGCAAGAGGTAATTGGATTTTTTCTAACCTTAAAAGAAGTGTTGGTTTCTTTTTGCTTTGCGTGGGTTTTTTTGTTTTTGTTTTTGTTTTTGCTGAGATCTGTGAGTGAAGCCAGTGCCGCCAGAATGGAAAGGGAGGGATTCTGAGTGCTAGAATGCTTAGGATTCTGATGCGTGCACGTGTCACATTGGAGAGCGAGATTTCAGAGGCAGAGAGATTCAGGGGAAGTCCAGGCCCTGCCACCATCATGGGAGAAGGTGGCTGAAACTCACCGGAGTACAAGAGTTAAGGCAGAGAGTGGCTGGGAGCCAAGGGAGTCACCTGTGGGAATGTGGAACCCCTCCCTCATGGTGACAGACTCTGGTGGTGGCAGCAGTGCTACCTGCCCAGTGATGCCTGGTGACCAGGAGCTAACGTTTTAGACCATTCTGGGTATAAGAGGCACAAATGGAGAAGTTGGCCATAAGAGGACAAATCATCATAAAAATTATTTGGGTGACACATGGGCCGAGGATCTACTTGAGGTTCATGCCTGTCTTGCCCTAAGATGCAGAGACAAAGATAAATCTCAGATGCCAACCTATATGGGGTTGAGATCACATTTGAGGCCTTTCTAATAGCCTCCTCTGTCTCAAGAGGCTCCACAGATAGAGAAAGATTAAGACATCTCCCCAAGCCGTAGAAAGTGACACACAGCCCCAGGAGCCTTTGGACCTGCAGGGCTATATTTCACTCTGGATGGCAGTCTGCAGATTCTTAAAATCATTCCCTACCTCCTACTCAGGGGCTGTTGTTCTGCTCCTGTTCAAGGCTCAAATGGCACCTCATGCTGTTGGTCCCAACCTGGGAGTGTTTAGGCCCCCCATTCACAGGCATCTCCCAAATACAACCAAACACCACACTTCTGCACCTTCATTGTGCGGAGCTGTTTCACAGCACGGATCTCTATCACAGCTGCAAATTCCAGTGTTATCTCTGTTGTGTTTTTGAACCTGTTTGCTTTTGATTATGGTTTGGTTTTGAAGGGGAAGAGTCACACACAATCCGGCTCCCTGTTTTCTTTCTCAGATGGAGTAATAAAGCTTATTTACGGTGGAATTGTTTTTTTCCATCATAGCATATTTAATTTTATTACTCTACTGCTTTGTGCTTTGAATTGCATAGGGGAAGCAACGCATAAAAGAATATTCCACTGGGTTTTTTTTTTTTTCCCTCTTGTAGTTGATTGTGGAAAAAAAGGATGTAGCATCCTATTAGTCATTCTGTACCATGATGATTTTTTGGGCTATGACCAACAAAATTACATTTTACACTTGAAAGAACTCTCCAATTGAACCTTTCTATTCAACGTATGTGGACATAAGATTCAAAATATGGCCAGCCTCATGCATCATATCCAAAGTCCATTTCAGCCGTGGTTGATGATGCTCTCCAAGAATGCAGTTTGCTGCAGAGCAGGATGGTTTGGGCTTCTGATGAGAAGTTTGAGCATGCTATTTATTTCGTTCTTCTTTCTATTAAAACCGTTTGAAAAATCACTGAACTCTAGGTAATTTGGGACGGCCTTTGGTTACAGCTACCTTGGCTCCTCAGCTTATTTCTTCATCACTCTGGTCTTTGCTTTCTTAGGCCTGGAAGAAGGACAAGGAGAATCTCTCTCTTTGGAACCAAGGGAGTTCCTTTGATCCTCAAATAGGCTTGTGAAAGATATGGTTGTATTGTATGTGGAGCCTTTTCACATGTTCTAAAGTCTTAGGTTTGAATCCACATTTCTTACCATTATTTACCATGTTTTGTATGTTCCCTATCATGTTGGACCAAATAGGTACTTTAATGAGAAGTTTCTGTCTCTGCCATTTTCATTTCTAGGATAAAAAGATGAAATCAGAGGGGAAGGTGTTTGCCATGCCAGAAATCTCCACAAATTAGGAGAAAGACTGATCAAACCCCTATCGTTCTATCTCTATTTTTACAAATGAAAGGGAAGCAGATTTTTACCAACTTGTGATGCCCTCCAAGAAAGAGGTGGGGATGCTGAATGTCCCAATTTTCAGTGGCTCCTTGGTTGCTTTAAAAACATACTACTGATACGGAGAAATCAGAACCTTCATATACTGCTGGTGGGAATGTAAAATGGTGCATCTGTTTTGGAAAACAGTCTGGCAGTTCCTCAAAAAGTTAGACATAGAATTACCATATGATCCAGCATCCCACTTTTATATATGTGTATACCGAGGAAAATTGAAAAACACTCGTCCACACAAAACTTGTGCACAAATGTCCATAGTAGTATTATTCATAATAGTCAAAACGTAGAAACAACCCAAATGTCTATCATCTGATGAATGGATAAATAACATACGGCGGAATATTATTTGGCTGTAAAGAAGAATTCTAGCAAGATATTTAAACCAAAAATAGAAATAAATCATTGGGGCAATTCTTTACTTCTGATCGAGGAGGGATTTATATCTAAACACGTAACAATAATAATAATGCTCATTTGTTTATTAATAGGTACTATTCTACATATCTCATTTGATTCTTATGATAACCTTCAAAAATAGTTATGATCATTCCCATTTTCAGACAAAGAAACTGAGGTTCAAAGACATGCAATACTTTCTGAAATGTCTTAGTTGTTCTGTGTCCCAAGCCTGGGCCTCATACAGTTTCTGAAATGTGGGATGCCCTTGACCTCAGGCTGGCAGAGTCATAATGGTGGAAAGAACCAGCTGCAGTGTGGTTTGGTGTATCCCAGCAAATATTTTTTCAGATGAAGAAGCAGCCTGCACGGACACAATGCAGTTGACTATAGTTCTTAATAGTACAGTTCTAGTTGGTAATCAGATAAAAGATTGCATAGTTTTGCACCTGTACCCCAATAATAAATGTGGGGGCAGTTCTGAATTCATGGGTAAGAGGAAACTTTGTAATATGTTAATTCAGTCATTCCAATTACTCCTGGGTTATTCTTTTCCCATCCATGGCTTGGTCTGGTTTGGAAGCAAGCTTCCTGGGCCCAGGGGTAGAGTTGTTCTAGTTTGGCTTCAGGAGCCAAGTTGCTCCGGGCAGGTCCTGGTTTGGTACTGGTGGCCCCTTTCAGCTCCCAGCCTCTCCCAGCACAGCAGCTAGAGCTTCTTTGCCAGTACGGACTGTCCTAGCCCCGATGTCCCTGAGCTATTTGAAGGAGTTTTTCCTGTTGGACTCTGCCAGACTTTGCACTTTTTGTTTTTTGGTTTTTTCTTTGTTTGTTTTTGTTTAGATTTTATTTATTTATTAGACAAAGACCACAAGCAGGAAGAGTGGCAGGCAGAGGGAGAGGGAGAAGCAGATTTCCCACTCAGCAGGGAGCTTGATGCAAAGCTCAATCCCGGGGCTCCAGGATCATGACTTGAGCAGAAGGTAGGCACTTAACTGACTGAGCCACCCAGGCGCCCCAGGCTTTTTGCACTGTTATTGATACTTTAGCAGTAGCTGAGTGCTTTGTGCCACCTGTTTTTTTCTGATGTTTGTTTTTGAGCTCAGCTGTGTAACAAAATTCTGTTGTTGTATTTTATTCAATATTTCCATTCATTTGGAGCAGGACATCTTTCCTCATCATCTCAGTCTTCCACATTGACCAGGATGTCTACATTTTTGCTGTTTATGTCTGTCCAAATGCAGATGTTGAAGCCCTCATTCCTAAGCTGGTGATGTGAGGAGGCAGGGCCTTGGGGTTGAGGGGTGGTTAGGATGGAGCCCTCTCCTAATCTCCTTGGTCCTGTTTAAAGTGACTGGTCTTAGGGTGGTTTAGACTGGTCTAGATGCCCGGGTGGCTCAGTCGATTGGGCATCTGCCTTCAGCTCAGGTCATGATCCTGGGGTCTTGGGATTGAGCCCCTTGTAGATCTCCTTGCTCAGTGGGGAGCCTGCTTCTCCCTCTCCCTTTGCCTCCTTTCCCCTAGTACTCTCTCTCTCTCTCAAATAAATAAATAAATAAATAAATAAATAAATAAATAATCTTAAAAAAATAAAGCTCTTAGTCTTAAATTCCACTTTGATCTTCATATTGCCTCCACTCTCATTTTGTTTACTCTTGCCTGATATAGTTTCCCATCTTTTTCTTTCCAAGCTTTCTTTGTAATTTCACTTGGCTATTGTTTTTCATAAATAGCATATAACAAATAGTTCTTTAAAACTGTTTCAGATTATGTGTCATTCAGTGGAGGAATTTAATTGAGTCTTATTGAGATGTCTAATGTCTTTGGTCTTCTTTTTTCTTTTTCATTTTGTTTAGAGATTTTATTTGCTTATGAGAGAGAGAGAAAGAGAGGGAGAGAGCATGAGCAGGGGGAAAAGCAGAGGGAGAAGCAGACTCCCTGCTGAGGAGGAAACCAATTCAGGCTCCATCTCAGGATCCTGGGATCATGACCTGAGCCAAAGGCAGATACTTAACCAACCGAGCCACCCAGGCACCCCTCTTTTTCATTTTTTACACGTGATATTGGCCAGGCAGAGGGATCCTGGATAAGAGCCTTACCTCTCAAAAACCTTAAGCCTGGCTCCACTCCTCAATGTTCCAGATGTTCCCAGTGAGAAATCTGGTGCCATTCAAATTCTCTTCCCGATGTAAATAATTTGTTTATATTCTCTGGTAGCTGACATTTGAGAATTCACCAGATTAGGTCCAGGGGTGATTCTTTTTTTTTCTTTTGAAATTGCTTTTATTAATCTTACTTGGTAGTTGAGTTTACTTATATTCAGGTAAGCAGTATTCTAACTTATTTTTTAAGTTCATGTCTCCATGTTATTTTTCTCAAACTCCTAATATTCAATAGCCAATATTCTCCCGGTATGCAGGATTCTTGAATCTGTACTCCCCATCTCTTTTGTTTTATTTATGATTTTCATTTCATTGAGTTTTTGAGCTATGCTGTGAGATCAGTCAGATCATTGCTCATTGAGATAAACTTGTGCACCATTATGAGAAAGCTTAGGATGGAAGGATGTGTGGACACTGTTAGCATGCTGCCCTCTTTATGCTAGTTGCTTGGGGATGGTTTATACCTGGAAAGCAGCAGGATCCCAAACCTCTTGATGGGGAGACAACCTCATTAAGAGGGCAACTTCGAACTCCCAGGCTGACCCCAGATGGCATTTCAGTCTGACAGACGCTAGGATGAATCCAGCTTCTAGAGGAAGTAACAGTACTGATGGTTTTTGTTTTTTTTTTAATTATTTTTAGATTGTTTTTATTTATTTATGAGAGACACAGAGAGAGGCAGAGACATAGGCAGAGGGAGAAGCAGGCCTCTCACA
Source organism: Canis lupus familiaris (assembly GCF_011100685.1). Lineage (NCBI taxonomy): Eukaryota > Metazoa > Chordata > Mammalia > Carnivora > Canidae > Canis > Canis lupus. The sequence goes on from NC_049252.1 coordinate 29,282,911, forward strand.
GGGAGCTTGATATGGGACTCGATCCCCAAACTGGGATCATACCCTGAGCCAAAGGCAGACGCTCAACTGCTGAGCCACCGAGGGGTCCCAGTACTGATGGTTTTTGAAGTTGAGTTTATTCTTTGACCTGAGTATTTTCTGGAATCACTTCTGTTTTCCCCACCTTGTACCCTATTTACAGACCCACACACTTATTCTCACCACCTGACATGGGTCTTCAGTATTGTTACTCTTTGTCCTTGGGTCAGCTTCCTCATGAGCCTGTGAGCTCCATTTACCTTCCCGCCTCAGCTCAGGCTCTTGTCACAGACTGGGAAGCGTAAACAACAGAAATTCATGTCTCAGTTCTGGAAGCTGAAAGTCCAAGATCAGAGTGTCATCAGGTTTGGTTTCTTTTAAGGCCTCTCTCCTTGGATTGCAGGTGGTCACTTTTTGCTGTGTCCTCACATGGCCTTTCTTTAGTGTGTGCACATTCCTCATGTCTCTTTGTGTGTCCAAATTTTCTCCTCTTCTAAGGACATCCATCAGATTAGATTAGGGCCTCTCTAATGACCTCACTTAACCTTTAACTTTTTAAAGGTCCTATCTTCAAATATAGTCACATTCTGAGGTACTGAAGATTAAGGGATCAACATGTGAATTTGAGGAACACAGTTTAGTCCTAACACACCAGTATAGCTTGGTGCAGGCTTTGTTGATAGTAGATGCTCAACTAACATAATTAAAAGTTGGTTAGTTGAGGGCCTGAATGAAAGTCCCCCAGTTCTATAATCATTTTGATCAAGCAAGTTGTGTTGCATGGGATGGTACCATATGCTCTTTTAAGATAAATTAAGCCACCTGGGTGGCTCAGCGGTTGAGCATCTATCTGCCTTTGGCTCAGGTCATGATCTCAGGGTCCTGGGAGCAAGTCCCACATCAGGCTCCCTGCAGGGAGCTTGCTTCTCCCTCTACCTATATCTCTGCCTCTCTCTGTGTCTCTCATGAATACATAAATAAAATCTTAAAAAAGAAAAGATAAATTAAGTAACTATCTCATTATTGTCTTTTATTATCCTTAGCCAGTAATATTTTGTGTAAGTAACTCTATAGTTGTATGAATATATGGCCCTTCCTTTTTTTCTCTCCCCCTCCCCAAATATCCTTCTATTGCATGGTAAGGAAATAAGTTCAGTGCCTTAGGGCAACTTCAATCCACAGTCTCTGTGGCAGAGCCACTGGATTTCTTGCAGCAGGCCTATGTGTGTTTGTCTGTGGGGATTTGAATCTGTGTTATTGCATACTGGATTTACCTGCCTTGGGGATTAAGTTCTTTTTTATTTCTTAGCACACTTTCTCTGTTTCATCATATTTATTTCCATGCTCTGCCCCAAGCTCTGACAAATTTGAATTTTTCAAAAAGCACAGAGAAATGCATTATGCTGATTATGTCAGTTATTTGTGGTTTTTCTAGTTTATAATAATGAAAAGCTAGAATTAAAATTTTTTCCTTTGGCTATTTTATTCTTTTGCATTCTTCATTTTTATATTTTGCTCTCAGTCTTCTCATTGAATTTTTGATCTCTGAAATAGCAATTTAAAATAGCTATCCAATGGTATATGTATCCACAACAGAGTTTGTTGCCAAGCATACAAAATGAATGGGCTCCTTATTCAAATGTTAAATGCCTACATACAGAGTCTATGTATAGAACTGAGATCGAGATCTGGAATTGGATTCTACAATGGATATCATCAGGATGATAGTTTCCAGTGGATTTAGGATTTCACTGAATTTCATAGTCCACCAATGCTATCTAATAAAACAATATGATATCTTCTGTGTATGGTCTCAAGAGCCAAGAGAAGTTCATGTCTTGGCCACTCTGAATCACTTGTTGTGACCCACACTTTCCACACTGTGGTTCTTTTCTGGCTCATGAGCATGACTTTCCATCTGCAGAGAACACTCTTCCTCTCTTGCCCACTGGGAAGCCTTCCCTGATCTCAAACTAGCCTAGGTGTTCTCTAAGCACTTCCAAAGATCCTAGCTGCTCCTCCCGAGCATGTATGTGCTGATTTGCATGTGACTGTTGATAGGTCTATCCCACCTTTTGGGCTAAAGGTCCTTTCTCTGCCATGGATGTCTTTGGAAACTAATAGGCCTGTGAATTGTATCTTAGAATCATTTTTAAATTTATAAAATAAAACACATTGTGTTCTGGTTCAGGGCAAGATGGAATAAGCACATTCCAGTCTGTCTCCAAGCAAATGCTGCTATAGGAGTTGGTAGAATGGTGAAGACAGAATCAGAAGTAGCCCTGAACTAGTAGTGGAAAGGTATCATTTTCCCTTTCCAGAACCATCCATCCTCGATTTAGCATAGCCCAAAACTCAGAAGTAGGCACTGGTATTTGCAGAGAGAGCCCCAGGAGAAGCCCTACAGGGAGCAGAAAGGAGGTCTCCTAATATTTAGAAGAGTGGAGAAATCCCCTACATAGTTTTGTTTTTTCTTTTCTCCATTCTCTTGCAACTCAGTCCCCCAAGCAATCCTGTGGAATCAAGGGTATGAGAACTTGCAGAAGCCTAAAACCAAGGGAGGAGAGTCTTCTTTCTAATCAGAGGAACTGTGGTCCCAAGAGTGTGAGGCAAACCCCCAATGCTTTTTTTTCCCTCTGTGTCCTCCCACCGTTTGTCCCTGGGTGCAGATATAGTTATGAGAAATGCATAGAAGAGCAGGCTAAGTAAAACCCCAGATTTCTAGCCAGAGGACCAAAAAGTTGAGCCTGTAGGAACTGGAAAGTACCAGAGAGTGGGAAGAGCTAGAGAAACCAACCTCATGAAGTTGTTAATGAAGTTCTGTGCTCAGCCCTGAGATTCACAATAATAGACCGAATAATGGACCTGAACCTAAATAGTATACCATTGTTTTTGAGAACTGGACTACAAATAAGATCACTGCCCAGGTTTCAGACTGGCCACCTGATAATGTGCACAGGGACAGATCTGAAGTAATGGAAAACAGAATTTACACTAGAACTACAACCCACAGAAGACTGGTTGGAATTTGTGACCTCAATTGAACCTGGCAGACTCTGTTAGAAAGACAGAAAAAAAAGAAGGAGGGAGGGAGAGAGAGAGAGAGAGAGAAAGAAAGAAGAAAGAAAGAAAGAAAGAAAGAAAGAAAGAAAGAAAGAAAGAAAGAAAGAAAGAAAGAAAAAAGAAAGATCAACGTTCTCCATAGAATTTGGTCACAATCTAGAGTCCTAGAGTCTTGTAACATAATCATCAAATATCCAGGATACAGTTGAAAATTGCTCAGCATTATGAAGAATTGGGAGGAATCTCAGTTTGTGTGGGAAAAGACAGTCAACAGAAGCCAATGCTTAGATGACACAGAACTTAAAACAGCTATTATAAAATACCTCAACATGTAAGGGCAAGAAGCATTCTTAAAATGAAAAGATAAAAACTCTCAGAAAAATGTAAGATATAAAGAAAAGCTGAAAGGAGACTTCAGAATGGAAAAGTGCTGTAACTGAAATAAAAATCTCACAGGATAGGCTCATTAGCAGAATGGAGATGACAGAGGAGTCAGCAAATTTCAATATAGACTAATAGGAATTATAGAATCTGGACAGTATGGAGAAAAAATATTAAAAATAAAAAAGACCAGAGCTTCATTAACCTTGTGGAACAACATCAAAATGTCTATCTTTTCATAGGAGTCCTAGAAAGAAAAGATGTGTACAGAAAATGTCTGAAGAAACAAGGGATGAAAACTTGCCAAATTTTGAGAAAGACATAAACCTACAGACTGAAGAAGTCTAGGATACTCCAAATGAGATAAACCAAAGAAATTCATGCCTAGACACATCATTATCAAACTGCTGAAAACTAAAGAAAACATTTTGAGAAAGACATAAACCTACAGACTGAAGAAGTCTAGGATACTCCAAATGAGATAAACCAAAGAAATCCATGCCTAGACACATCATTATCAAACTGCTGAAAACGAAAGAAAAAATTTTGAGAAAGACATAAACCTACAGACTGAAGAAGTCTAGGATACTCCAAATGAGATAAACCAAAGAAATCCATGCCTAGACACATCATTATCAAACTGCTGAAAACTAAAAAAAAAAACCTTCTTTAGGTAGCCAGAGAAAAACTACACAGTACTTATAGGGGAACATGATTTATTTAGTTTTTTTTAAAGATTTTATTATTTATTCATGAGAGACAGAGAGAGAGAAGCAGAGACACAGGCAGAGGGAGAAGCAGGCTTCATGCAGGAAGCCCAACATGCGACTAGATCCCGGGTCTTCCAGGATCAGGCCCTGGGCTGAAGGCGGCGCTAAACCGCTGAGCCACCAGGCTGCCCATGGGGAACATGATTTAAATAGCCACAGATTTTTCCAGAAAGAAATGGAACATTTTTGAAGAACATTTTAAAAGAACTACCAACCCATAATTCTGTATTTCATAAAAATTCCCTTCGGGATTGAAGATGAAATAAAGACATTCTCATGTGAAGGGAAAGTAAGAGACTTAGTATCACCAGTTCTATTACTAAAGGAATTCCTTCTGATGGTAAATGACACCAGAAGGCAAACAGAAACAACAAAAATGAAGGGAAACAACACAAATGATAAATATTTGGGTAAATATAATAGTCTCCTTTTCATCTTTTAAGTTCTTTAAGATATATTTTGGTTAAAAATAAAAGTTATCATTGTTTAGTGGAATTTTCAGTGTATGTTGATGTAAAAAATATAAAAACCCAACCTGAGTGAGGAAGCACGGGTAAGAGAATGTATGTGGTGTTAATATATCACTTGAAGTGATACTCATTCTATATAGACTATGAAAAGTTAAATATGTATATTTTATTTTTTAAAGATTTTATTTATTCATGAGAGACAGAGAGAGAGAGAGAGAGAGAGGCAGAGACATAGGCAGAGGGAAAAGCAGGCTTCCCAGGGGAACCCAATGTAAGACTCAATCCTGGGACTCTGGGATCATGCCCTGAGCCGAAGACAGATGCTCAACCACTGAACCGCCCAGGCGTCCCTAAATATGAATATTTTAATGCCTAGGACAAACATTTAAACATTACACAAAGAGATACATAGTAAAAATACAATAGATAAATTAAAATAGAAAACTAAGAAATGTTTAAAAGAGAAAAGAAACTTAAAGAAAAGGGAAAACCTAAAAACTAAAAATAGACAAGCAGAAAACAATAAAATGGTAGGCTTAAATCCAAAGATATTAGTAATTACATTACATGTAAATGGAGTAAACACACTAATTAAAGCACAAGTTGTCAGAACCGATTTTTTAAAAATGACTCAATTATATATATTGCCCATAAAAAAAACTCATTTCAAATATAATGACCTAGGTAGTATAAAATAAAGGTTGGAAAAGATATATCACTAATCAGAAGAAAGCTGAAGTGGCTTCAGTAATATCAGACAAAGCAGACTTAAGAGCAAAGAATAAAAAGGGATAATACATAGTGATAAAAGGAGTAATTTATCAAGAAGATGCATAATCCTAAATTTGTTTACCAAATAAAAGAGCTTGAAAATACATGATGCAAAAATTAACTGAAAGAAAAGATAAACAAATCCACAACAATAGCTAGAGACTTCAATATTCCTCTCTTGGTCATCAGGAGAACTAGTAGACAACCAACAAGGGTATATACTATAAATTATTGACTTGAGTTGACATTTATAGAATACTACATCCAAAAACAGCGTAATAAATATTCTTCTCAAATATACATGGAACTGTCACCAAGATAAATCATATCCTATGTCATAATAATAAAAAAATTTTTAAACAAATTAAGAAAATTGAAATCATGCAAAGTATATTCTCTGACTATAATGGAATTAGTCTGAAAGTTGAATAACAGGAATAATACCAGACCCTTGGAAATGTACAGTGTACTTCTAAATAATCCATGAGTCAAAAAGGAAGTGTCAGGGAAGTTAGAAAATATTTTGAATATTTTCTAATTTGACTATGAAAGCATTTATCAAAACTTGTGTGATATAGGTAAAGCAGTGCTTAGAGGGAAATTTATACAATTAAAATGCTCATATTTAAAATGAGAAAGCTATTAAACCAGTAATCTAAGATGCTATCTTAAGAAATTAGGGGGAAAAAAAGAGCAAAAGAAACCCAAAACAAGCAAAAGAAAAAGAATAATAGAAATAAGAACACAAATTAATCAAATTGAAAACAATTTCAAAACCAATAGGGAAAAAAAAAAAAAAAAAAAAAAAAAAAAAAAAAAAACCAATAGGGAAAACTCAATGAAACCAAAACTTGGTTCTTTGAGAAGATTAATAAAATTGATAAATCTCTAATGAGAGTTGTAGAGAGAAAACATAAATGACCAATATCAAGCATGAAAAATGAGTTATCACTAAAGACTGTGTTCTTGAATGCAGCGATTTATATAAAACGGACAAATTCTGCAAAAAACACAAACTACCAAAATTCACCTGAGATGAAATATAGATAAGTTAACTAGCCCTATAACTGTTTTTAAAAATGAGTTTGCAGTTAGGAATTTGCAGTTAGAACCCGTCTGTTTGCTGAAATCTCCAGGCTCAGATCATTCTGGCAAATTCTACAAAATACTGCTAGTGATGGTTCACTAGAAAATTCTACCAAATATTTAAAGAAAAAATAAAACAAATTCTACACAATCTCTTCCAGAACATAGAACAGGAGGTAACACTTCTCAAATAAGAGGAACACCTCTCAAATAATAAGATCAGCATTACGCTGATACCAAAGCCAAACAAAGATGGTACAGTAAAAGCAGAGTACAGAGCAATACCCCTCATGAACACAGATGCAAAAATTCTTAACAAAATATTGGCAAATACCTAGCATACATAAGCACATGAAGAGATGTTCAACATCATTGACCATTAAAGCAATACAAGTTAACTCTGATGAGATCTAACTACATGCCCAGAATGGCAAAACGCTGAAAATTAAAAAACAGTACTGACAATACCAAGTGCTCATGACAATACAGAGCTGGAACCCTCATACATTCCCAGTGGGAAAGCCAAATGGCATAACTCCTCAGGAAAACCACTTGGTGGTTTCTTATAAAGCCAAACAAAGACTTACCTACAATCCACCAATCCTACTCCTGGGTGTTTTCCCAAGTGAACAGGAAACTTACATTCACACAAAAATCTGTACCTGAATGTTTAAAGCAGCTCTGTTCATACTCATCAATATCTGGAAACAGTCCAAATATCTTTCAATGGGTGAACGTGTAAGTAAACTGGGAGTACATTCCTACAGTGGCATACTATTCAGTCTAGCAATAAAAAGGATGAACTATTGACACACATAACAGCTTGGATGAATCTCGAAGGTGTTATGCTGAGTGAAAGAAGCCAGTCTCGAAAGTTCTATATACTGTATAATTCCATTTATAGGGACTTTTGGAAAAAATAAAACTATAATGACAGAGACAAGTCAGTCTTTCCAGGGGTGAGAGGTTAGTGAAGACAATGTTTTTTTTTTGTTTTGTTTTTTTTCCCATCCAAGTTCAAACACTACTTGAGAGGGTCTGTGGGCCCCAGCTTGAAAACCCATCCTATGCTATATCCTATGCTATATATTATGTAGAAATTATCTTTTTTGTTTGTTTTTTGATGTTCTGTGTCTAGTAAAGTAGACCAGCATATGGTAGGCACTTAATTATCTGGTTAATAGAAGAATAAATGAATAAACAAGCTACAAAAGGACAAACATATAACAATATATTGAGAGATTCTAGAGACATTAAGAAAAATGAACCCATTTTGTTAACTCAACATATAATCACTATTCATAGTGATGAATTGGACTGTCTCTAATAACTCCACCAACTGCGCTTTTCTGATTGGGCCACTGACCAAGATTTGCCTTGTGTGGTTGTACTTGCACCATTCCTGAGCATCTCTTGTTTCCATCCTGTAGAGGGAACACAATTAAATCCTTTCTCAGAATGATACAGCTGTTGTCACCAAAGGTGGTAGATAACTGTCCTAAAGGTATACACTGCAATTAGTGCTTGAGATTTCCCAGGCCCTGTAGGACAGGATTTGGTAGGTGCAGTGCCAAGGCCATCATGAGACTCTGTCAATGGGCATCAATCAGGCTTAGCAAGGAGTTTGGGGTGAGGAGCACAGCTGGGCAAGTGCAGCAGAGCACTTTGCATGAGAAGGCATCGATGGGAAGTTGATGGAGACCTGAAACCTAAAGTTGTTGTTAGAACCCAAGAGCCCTCCTCACCCCCAGCCAGTAGTAAGAGCCAGTGAGAACACTTGCCGGAAGTTCTGGAAGAGTTGCACAAACCTAATGAGCTGCTACACTCTACTGACCCTGTCATGTACCAGCAGTGTCCTTGGTGACCCCTGGGAGGATGGTGCCAGACCTGAATTAAGGATTGGAAAAGGCTAATCCCTTACTTCATTAAGTCACATCTGAGATGCCCTTGGATGTAAGATCCACCATTATTTTATATAAGAAAGGGAAAACGCTGCCCATAGACTGCCGAGTACCTTGAACAACAATCCCGACTCCCGAGTCCATCACAGCAGAGTTTTTGAAATTAATCTTCATCGCTTCTGAGAAATTTAGCAACTAAACAGATATCTCAGTGACAGAAAGTAACACAGCTTGCCTGTCTTTGTTGGTACCTTCCTTTCTGAGGTTCCTAAGGCACTTGGTTGGTTGTTCCTTAGCAAGAAAACATGGACTTAATGATCATTCCTCTGTGACAAATAGTTGTTGCTAATACCACATTTACATCCTACTGTTTGGCTTCTGCGCCTTTCTGAGTACAAAATAGCTTGTCATTTCAATGCTGAATCATGGTGAAATTTTTTTTGAGAACATTTCTAAATGGCAGTTAAGCTCTCGGGTTAAACTCACAGATGCACATGTCTCACAGTCGAAGGGAGGACAGCATGAGCAGCCGCGTCTACGTGGACACACACACAGACACAAAGGCAGCCATGTCACAGCCACTGCCCCGTAGGCCAATGGCTGTTGAAAGGCACTGTTGACTTGAGATGCTTCTGGATTCCAGAGATGTTACATCGTGGAAAACTGTGCCTCTTAGAATCAGTGCAACGATTTTGTTAGATCCCATGATCTGGGAGAGAGTTCTGCATCTAAGACATGTTTCTTGAACATCCTCTGTTTGCTGGGGGAATGTTTTAGGCCTATGGTGGGAAGCCAGTGAGATAATTTCCTTGGCTGCGTGGAGCTCACACCGAGTCGGGACAACACATGATAAATGAATAACCAGAAAAGTAATCATATTGTTTTCAGTGCAGTGGGAGAAACAGACGGGTCAGAGATAGAGCTTCATGGTGGTGGTGAGGGGGTCCAGGGCACGTCTTGCATTTGTAGTGAGTTCTCTCCAATCTTGCTGATTTCCAACTGAGGGGACTTTTGGGTTTTGGTCTCTTGAGAGTCACTGATAGCCTGCAGGGTGATTGCATGCCAAGGTTTGCCCAGGATGGAGGGGTTTCCTGGGATGTGGGAATTGCAGTCAGGAAATGGGCCTTCCCAGTCACACCGGCACAGTTGGCCTCCCTTCAGGATTCTAACTCAGTTTCTTTTTGGTTTAATATTTGCATTGCTTTCTCCGTTATTTAGTGAAGTTTGATACTAAATTTACAACTGTGACTTTTTTTAATAAAGATTTTATTTATTTGTTCATGAGAGATACAGAGAGAAGCAGAGACACAGGCAGAGGGAGAAGCAGGCTCCCTGTGGGGAGCTCGATATGAGACTCCATCCCAGGACCCCGAGATTACAATCTGAGCCAAAGGTAGACACTCAACCGCTGAGCCACCCAGGCATCCCTACAACTGTGACTTCTTTTCTTCCACTTCCATCTTTTCTATTTTCATTAAAAAAGGGGTTACTTGATAGAAAAGACTAAAATCTTATAATTCCCAAATGCATTCAGCCATTTAACAGCTCCTACCTCCGGTCCTGTGGGGGCTGCAGTGATGGAGCAAGGTGGTTGTTAGGGATGAGAATGCCTATCTACACAGCTGGAGAAAGGTAGGGAGCATCTACCAAGGACTCCAGGAGTTGAGAGCAAGTGGGTTCTGAGGATGCAGAGGAGGGCAGGGGAGGCTGCCCTCTGTTTGTAATTTTATTTTACATTAGATGAGCAATATGAACCAAAGGCTTCAAAGAACAGTAATTTTCTTTGCCTTTGAAATGAGTTAAGAGCAAAAACAATGCCATGCTTTCATGTTAGGAATCATTTCGGTAACATGGAGCGGCTTTCTGTTTTTTAGCTAAAAAAAAAAGTCAAACTCTGGACTGCAAATGCTTTCATGACTGAAATATATGCTTTTTTCTCTTTAAACCAAGGAAACACATAATTCTTGGCTCTCCCTTTAAGCTAGGGGCCCCCAGGTGGAGAAGCCATTTTCACTTGTGTGAGCAAATGTGGTTAGTGGTCAGTGACACTGCAGTCCTTATTAGTCCTCAGGGAACTTCGTGTCTGATCTCTGCCTTCAGCTCAGGGTCCAAGTGTAATGACTTACACATCCACTGCAATAGTACACAACTACCATGTGATTCCTTTTCTTGCCCCTCATCCCTCTCCATTTCATGCCCCCGTCATATCTCTTGAACACATAGTTCCTTGTTTAATGGCTAACTGCACTGAATGCCGTAGTCAGTCTTAGAAGCGTTGTAATCTGAACAAAGCAATCAACTCTCTACCTCATCACTTGTTTATTATTATATTTTTCAAGATGGAAGTTGTCCTATGGAAATGGGAGCATGATTCCCTTAATCTATGCCAAAACTTTATTTAGCTCATATATGGCCAGGGAATAGAATGTAGGTGTGAGTGTGTGTGTGTGTGTGTGTGTGTGTGTGTACACACGTGCTCATGTATGTGCATGTGCATGCACTGGAAGTAATACAAAACCTAAAAGGCTTAAAGTTAAGTAAAATTTGTAACCAATTTTTAAATTAGGTATGTTTTACGGGTTGATGTTATTTGAAAGCTGAACAGCTGATGTCAAAAATAGACTTTCCCATTCTTTCCTAAGTGTGGCAAAAATAACCACATGCCTTTCTTGGCCTCCTGACTCTCACCCCAGAGGGTTTTCTTGTATAGGAACCAACAATGCTTTGGATGGAAACTCTGGATAGGCTAGTCATTATTTTAAGATTTAGGAGATTGCAGATTCTTGGCAGACCTTGGTTGTTTTTCTAGAGTAGTAGGCAAGTAGTTGGACAAAAAGCAAGGAGCAGATCCACGTTGCTGGCTTTGGGTTCTTCGTGAACAAATGAGACAAGGTGAGTAGCTGCCCTGATCATCCTACTCTGTTCTGTGAGGGAAGGTTCTGGTGGCTGCAGTCCTAGTGTGGAGCTTGTTCTCTTGGAAAACAACAGGACCTTTCCCCTTTGCCTTTAGGCTTGCCCGCCACTGGAGGAAGACCTAGACGATGTCTGCCTGGTGCCAGCACAGCCCATCGAGGGGTTAGAAATAGTAGCATTGCTTGTGGAGGGAGAACAATCACTCCATTGTCAGATTCTTTTTTTCACTTTTCATCCAAAAGCTGGGCTGCTTTGTAGCACAGTTGGAGATACTGTGTTGAGAGCCTTTGCTCATGGCAACGTTTCCTCCATTCGCTTTCTGCTGCTTCTTGCGTTGGGAAATTCCATCCTTTAACACTGGGATTATATGTCACCATTGCTGAAATGATAGAGAGTTCACTTAATTTGCTGCAAGCATGAGAGACAGCCAGAGAGAATGGGAGAAGCATAGCATTCCCTTGTATAAAGAGAGGATTGAACAAGGTCAGTGAACCAAAGAAGCAGCAGGTCACAAACCCTCAGGAGGTCATGAAAATCTCCCCAAGTTTCTTGTCTTTAGGAGCAAAAATGATGCCTACTTAGATTTAAAAAAATTTTTTTTTTACGTATTTAAGATTGACCGTGATAATTGAGCTGGGAGAAGTTAAGGGCTCATTATTCTTGTTTCTGTACTTGAGCATGGTTTTGAAGATTTTAACGGCAAGAAGTTTTTTAGAAAGTATTTACATGCTTCTACCTCTCATCCCAGAATGATTCTAGAGCCCCTGAGTGGGTATCATGTACACATGCATGGCAGGGAGGGAGGCTTAACTGAGCATGCTCATGAGTTGGCCTCAGTCAATTTAACTGAGCTGAACCCCCAAAGCTTCTAATCTGTTGTACAGTTTCAAATGGCCTTTATTCTTAGCCATATGTTCTTTGGTCCATATCTTGAATGGATCATTTGTTAAAGACTAGAAGCACCAGCAACACAGATGCTGAAATTCGTGTTATTAATTCAGTTAATTGCCTGATGATAATCTCTTTATCTGAAGATGATCTTTTTCTCATCAAAATCTATCCCTCTGAAGATGCCCCTGGACTTCAGAAACTGTTACAGAAAGAAAAGACAGTGACAATTATGTATAATTTTGGTTTTCATTTATAAAGAACTAACAATTGTATGGAAGTGATTATAAATAGCAGCAAGTTGATTTTCTAAGCACAAAATATAGGAATTTCAGACATGCGGTCATAAAAGTGATTTTTGATGCCCCAACTCCTAATTAATTTCAACCTGTATTTTAATGTGAGCGCCAAACAGCGAACACAAAATAATTCTTTTATTGACTTCCTCCCTGTATCTGAGGGTCTTGCAATTGTCATCATGAAATTTATTGTCTCTTCACCGTTTCCTAGTGATTTTTGGGCACAGAAATGATAGAATTTTTTAGAAATAGGGCATGTGGGCACCTTGTAAGGTTTATGGGTTTTGGACACACACTCCTGAAATTCTATGTTAATACGCACATTCAGTTAAATTTTTAAATATATTGAATATTAAAGATTATACCAATATGAGATTCACAATATATGTGGATAAAATAGAAACTATTTTTTACTCCCATTCTTTATGTAATGCACCATATTGGACATCTTCTGTGTGTGTCTCTCACCTCTTGGCCCACCTTTGATGCCTGCCATTGTGGGGCAGCCACTCTGTGCAGGTGGATCCAAACAGTGCCTTGTTTCAGCTGCATCACATGTCTCTTTTTCAGCCCTGGGCTTCTCAGAGGCCGTATCCTGGTATACATGCCTGCATTACCCGAAGTTGTAAGTGTGTTGACACTTCATGAGACAACCTTCCAAAAGAGAATGAGAGTCCATGGGATAATGCTTTCCTTTTTCTTCCCTCAGGCTGAAAATTCTGATGTGCATTCTACACAGCTCCTTAGAAGGGTCCTCACAGGAGGCAAGATGGATCATGTGGCCACCTTCTCTCCTTCCTTGCTTCGTTCCCTTCTGGCCTTGACTCCTGTTTCCTGGGATCACTCTCCAGAATAAGCTTCCTTTACAAAAGCCCTTGTCATAAGTTCTGCTTTCTGTGAGGAACCATGCTAGACACTAGAGTAATGTGCTAGAATTAAGACATGAATATAGATTGCTAAGGGATTATTTGAGTTGTATATCTCTATGAGTGGGGTTCAAAGAGAAGTTTGGGAAGCACTAGACCAGATGTCTGTTGGAATCACTGCATGTAAAATGAGAATTGTCAGGTCCCCAATCTATTCTAACAGGTTTATGGGTATCTGAGTCTAACCATGAAGAACAGTAGAAGATTCCCAAGCCTTGTCAAGCCTGCTCAACACCGTGAGTATGTATGACATCCAGAAGAAGCAGAGAGCAAAACAAAACAAAACATTTTCACAGACATGTGAAGATCCCACAATCTTGGGAGTCTTCTGCACTATTTCTGGGTCTAATTATAAAACTGCAAATGATGCTGCCCTCCTCCAAGGAAATTGTTGACTTGACTCTAGGGCATGGTCTCTGCCTACAGATAAAGGTAGAGGAGACCTAGGAAGAGAGCCTCTTCGCTTTTCTCCTGTCCATCCCTGGGAAGGGTGGCCTTTGCATTAGCCAGATTATTGGCTGGATGCAGGATTCTGAAATCTACTTAACTCCCTGTAGTCTCTCTGTACGTATAGTGTCTAGGCCAGTGGTTCTCAAAATGTGATCCCTGGGCAAGACCATCTTTTTCTGAAGGCACACTTTCTCCTGAGGTGGTAAGGGGACAGGGTTAGAAATGCCAATTCTCGGTTCCCTCCCCAAATCTCTAGCAGTCTGTCCTGATAGCTTTCCAGTGATTCTGATGCCCGCTTACATTTGAGAACCGCTTCCTTGGGCTTTTTCCTTCTCACCCAGGCTTGTGTAAGCTTTGGGGGCCTTCAATGTTGATTTCACACTCCTTCCCAGAGAATGGGCTCAGGAAACAAAAGATGCCTTGATTAGTCAGGAGGAGAAAAGAGGCTAGAACTGTGTAGGCAGCTCCCCAGCTTCTAAGCAGATCATATTCTGGACTTTGGAAGTCAGCTGTTTGGAATGTGAGCTGTTTTCCTAGGAATGGTAGAAAGGTTCCCACGCCAGCACACAGGGCATATTTAATCCTGAATCTAGCTGAAATACTGCTGTGTCACAATGAAAAAGAGCAGATCACAATGCTCCAGTAGTATTAGCAACCACTCAAACAGAATAAAGTGATAAATGAAACACAGAAATAGTATTTTATTTATGCTCATGTTGGTGAGTTAAGGAAAGGTGGATTTGGAGGCAGAAGAAGAGGTATAAACGGGGATTTGTCAAGACTGAAGGAGTTGTTGGCTTTCCTCTTTAGATTGTCATGATACTAATTCCTTTAGTTCGAGTTTTCTTAAATGTGGTTCTGGACTGTTACTTTTTTTTTTTTTTTTTTTTTTGGAAGGCAAGTTTCACACTAGGAGGGTGTAAAGAATTCTGAGAAAGTTGGCAAGAGCTAAAAAGCAGAGTGGAAAGAGTAAGGGGATTAAAGAGAATGTGGGTGTGTTTTCTGTTAACATGACCATCAACAGAGACAGAATTACCTTGAGTTGTGAGCAGTAAGAGATGGATGAGTCAGGATTTTCTCCCTGACAAAAGAGGAAAGAAAGCAGACAAAAATTGACCACACAGCTGGTAAGCCAATTTTCATTTTGATAAATATTTACCAGTAGATAGTTGTATAAGAAAAAAAAACAACCTGGCCGCCTGTTTTGAGAACCTTCTCTCTCATTGTATTGCCTTGAGACAATCACATTTCATGGCCCTTGTCCCCTCTCTGACCACCGATGGGCAAATGACCAGAAGCCTGACAGTGTCCACTGATGTGGTGTCAGAAGGTGATTTGGACCACTCCGCTGTCCTCCTTTCTCCTCCTAGACATTTGAAATAAGGAATGCCCAGAACATATATGTTCAGTCCGTGATGGGAAGAGGTACATGGCTAGCTGTGATCACTTTACACGTTTTCAAATCAAATGCTTCTAGCTAGGCTTTCTGTGGTGGCTAAAATACTTTCTTCCTGGACTCACTATGCCTTTATTAACCATTCTATTTTTGTATCATATGAATTATCATCACTGATGGTTGAATGGCTGGATTTAGAGAAATGTGGTAGCCCTAATGGAATTAATTAATTGAATAATATTGCCTGACAAATGGCTCTGTATACCGAAGAGGGCTTGAGACTTAATTACTGATGTCATTTATCTGTCTATTTGCACCCCAACAATAAGCGACTCGTTTCTCATTAACATTGGGTCATTTTCCAAAAGGAAGAAAAGAGGCCAAAATATCAGGAAGGGGGAAAAAAAATCGATGTCTTTGTTCCCCACCTCATTATCCTGATAAATCATAACAGACTCTGTTAATTAGATGGGCAGCCTTAACTGGCTGACTCCTGTCCAACAATTACCTCAGAAAGAAGCACCACTGGGAACATTGCCTTCCCTTGGGAGGAGATGAAAGGAAGTCTGTAACAAAAAAAAGGATCTTTTCCCCAGCCATGCTGGGGGGATCACAGTTGTCAAGGCAGATTTCTAGACCAAAGGGCGGGACCTGTTTCAGGGACAGCGCCTGTGCATTATGGCGACGTGGGGTATCTGACACTGCCTTCCTAATCTAAGGCTTAGGTAATGGTGCTCAGTGCCTCCAACTCCCCCGGGGAGATTAAAGCCTAATTAAAACAGGGGAACAGGTGTAAGAGGGCCTGATTTGATCTGGCCAAATTAATTGCTGAGATTGGGCTTGCAATTGGTAACTGGAAACAGTGAATTAACTATCACCGGAATACAGCTAATCCCTTGGTCTCACCGAGACTGTGTATAAAACAGACTGAACTTGCTGGGAACACAAACACAGAGGGATTTGAAGTGAAGGTACGAAGCATCCTTGTGTGGGAAAGCCTCGGCAATGAGCCTATGGCCACAGAGGGTGGCCATACATCCCAGACTGCCTGCCCGGGATAGTGCTGGTTTGTGCCTGTTGTCCCTACAAAATTGTTAAAAGTGCCCCCCTCCGTTCTCAGAAAAAATGTCCTTGCTTGGACAATAAATTAAATGATCACTGTATTTCAATGTCAATTTTAAGCTCCTTTTTTTTCTTTACCAGAAGAGTGGTTGAACAGCATTCCCCCAAAAGGTATCAAAGTCCTAACCCTCAATACTTATGAAAGTGAACTTATTTGGAATTTAGGGTCTCTGCAGATGATTAAGGTAAGATGAGGTTATTAGGGTGGCCTCTGATCCAATATGACTGATGTCCTTAGAAAAAGGGATCCTGGGATATTTGGACACAGAGGCATACATGCCCATATGCAGATTGCCATGTGACGATGGAGCCAGAGATGGACATGGTGCTTCTCCCAGACCAGCGGTGCCAAAGATTGCCAGCAAACCCAGGAAAAGCCAAAAGGCAGGTCTGGAATAAATCCTTCCTCATGGCCCTCAGAAGGAACAAACCCTGTGGACACCTCAATCTAAGACTCCAGCCTTCTAGAGTTCTAGAACTTTGAATCAGAACATTTCTGTTGTTCTTAAGCCATCCATTTGTGGCATTTTATTATGGCAGCCGTAGCAAACTGATTTAAGTGGGCACTGGTTTCCAAGTGTCTGAAAACTCTCTCATTGCTCTTAGTTTGTATAGTTCACAGAAATAAGCTGTGTTGGTGGCAAAGACCGGTACCAGGCTGGTGTGAGAAGTCAGTGAACCAACACTGGTTTCTCAGGCCCAGGTGCTGGGGATGGATGAAGGAGAAACAGACATGGATCCTGGCCTCCAGGAGCCAGCAGTTTGATGGGAAGGGAGGTAATGCAGGTGACCTCGTATTTCCTTAGGTAGATATAAATATGTATCGACTATGCAGAGGAGGGAGGGAAGCACATCCCTAGGCTGAAAAGAAAATGCCTTTCGAGAAAGGGACATCTAACTTGACCTGCTATGCAAAGGTTACCTGGATGAAAAAAAATGAGGGATTGCAGGAGCATGTGTGAAGGCCCTTGGGCGAGAGGGAGCCGGAAATGTACACCGCATATCCAGAGAAATCCAACTGCAGAAGCAGAGAAACTGGAGAGGGTTGAGTTCCAGGTGAAGCCCAGTTCTTCATCCCAGCCCTCATCACCCACTTTATCAGAGGTTTAAAGACACATCATGTTCGAGACCCTGTGCTAGGGACTGGGAGATTCCAATGGTGGAGACTAACGGAGTAAGCTGCTAACCAAGCAGTTGATGGCCTAAAGCTGGGAGAACAGGTGGGAAAAGCCAGAGAGAACAAAGCCACCACTTCTGTCGGGAGATTCAATTCCTCTGAGGTGAGTCTTGAGGAAACGCTATATGCAGTGGCTTGGGTGTGTGTGTGTGTGTGTGTGTGTGTGTGTGTGTGTGTGTGTGTGGAGGGAAAAGGAGAAATCGAAAATGTCTATGCCAGGTTCAGAAGAAGGGACCCTTTGGTCCCTGAGCTCTCTGGCCAATAGTTTTCATGTGTCTAGACTTGGAGAGGTCACATATTCTGTCCAGAAGCACTTACTCTTTCTAAGTGTCTAATGTGATTCTATTTCACTGAAACTGAATTGGAGTTGCTCCTTGTCTAGGTTTCATTTAGGGACATGGCAAGACATTTTAGAACATTCTACAGAAAGCATTTGTGATGGCCTCTTGCCCTTGAGGAGCCGTGCCCCG
Organism: Canis lupus familiaris; assembly: GCF_011100685.1. Taxonomy (NCBI): domain Eukaryota; kingdom Metazoa; phylum Chordata; class Mammalia; order Carnivora; family Canidae; genus Canis; species Canis lupus. Next base: position 29,301,012 of record NC_049252.1, read on the forward strand.
CATCTTTGGACCTTGGTTCCCAGGACCTACCAACATGATCCCATCTTGGATTTAGGTTTCTAGCTCCTTGGCCAGACAGAGTCTGAGGGAATAATGAAATCAATACACTCAATCCATATTGTGCATATGGTTTTGAACTCTAGGTTTGGGGGTTCTGAGGTGCAACCCAATCAAAAGGGCCTGTTAACAGCACCATTTGTGAGAGAGATTTCTAGGTTGGATGTTTGTCTTCTGCAGTTGACTTCGATTATCTGTCTCTGGTGGGCCCAGAACAAAAAGTTTTGGTAAGGCAAAACTAGGCTCTGATTTTGTAGGCATGGCATTCATTATGTAAGCGTACAGGTCTATGTTTCAAAATGAAAAATAACAATAATAATTAAAGTTTCTCTAGGCTTCTTGTGTCCAAACCACTCTTGCAAAATCACCTTTGGATGAGCTTTAAGTGTCAGCAAATCAGAAACATGTGGATTTAATTTCCTTTGAAATACACCAGGGGACCAAGGGGCAACAGGGCTTGGCAACCAGCTTCTTAGGGTTTGCCAAACCCCAAATACCTCACACTCTGGAAGAGCTGTCCCGCTGGCCCCCAGCAGTCTTATCTGGCCAGTCCAGCCGCTGCATTTCTTGCTATCCCAACTAGGTTTTCTCTAACCATTAGGCTGTTCTCTTGGTCCATTTTAGCTGCCAGAAGGACACTGTTAACACCACCCACATGCATAACAGAACTTTGGAAGAGGGACCAGACTGCAATGAGGTGTCAGGTTGGCTTCAGTCTTATCTGGACGAACAGGCCATCTTTGCAGCCATTACTATGTCTTTAAAACCCAAACCAACTGTGAGAGAGGTTTTTCCAACTTGACTTCTAGATGGGAAAATATTTTGCTTTTATGGTGGATGATGGTATTGGGCCCCAAATATATTAGGTTTCATGATCATCCATCACTCATGCATATAATATGAAACATGTCCATACTCTGCAAAGACCACAGCCACCCCGCCATTAGGTTCCAAGGTAAATATAGGCCCACAAACCTCCTGGAGAAACAGAGAAGTTTCCTTCGAGGAGAGGAACCACAGTTGTGTAGTTGTGATGCATCTCTGAAACCCCTATCCCTATCCCCTGGTCTACTCTACCCAAAGAGTAAGGATATGCCAATAGATCTGTGTCGTTCTCTGGCCCATTGTTTTTCTTTCTTGGTATTAATGCTTCTCTTTTTCTGTTCTATATTTTCTATGTCTTGTGTCTCTTTTGCCTTAAATACCAATGTACATTTAATGCAAAGGGCCAACTGAAGCTTTAAAAAGTACTTTTCACATCCGAAACAACTAATGCTTTAGTGCCTGTGTGTCATATGTTTACATATACTGACTTCTTTGTTATCCTTATCTTACTGAAGGGGCAACAGAGGCAGCGCCAGAGAGACAGAGTAACCTACACATCACACAACCAGTAAATAAAAGCTCAACCTTGATTTCTGGCCACTGGGCTCCAGAAATGGTGTTCTATCCAGGGCTCAATGCTGTCTCCTACTCCATTGTTTTGTATGTCAAGTTGACTGGCCCATGAGGTGCCCAGATGTTGGTCAAGCATTATTCTGTTTTCATGGAGGATGTTTGGGGATGAGATTAACATTTAAATTGGTAGACTGAGTAAAGCAGACCCCCGGACCTTGTAGTGTGTGTGTGGACCTCATCCAATCAGTTGAAGGCCTTAACAGAACAAAAATACTGATTCTCCCCTGAGTAAGAGGTACTTCTCTTGCCTGTCCTATTGAGCTGGGACATTGGCTTTCTTCTGCTTGAACTTGAACCGAAGAAATATCAGCTCTTCTGGGGTGTTGAGCCTACTGGCATTGGGTTAGAACTTCACACCTGGTTCTCCTGGTTCTCAGGCCTTTGGAGTTGGACTGAAAATACACCATTGGCTCCCCTGAGTGTCTAGCTTGCCAACTCACCCTGCAGATCTTAGGACTTGTCAGCTTACATAATGACACAAGCCAGTCCCTTATAATATCTCTGTTTCCGTCTATCTGTCTATCTCTATTTACCCTATTGGTTCTATTTCTCCAAAGAACCCTAATACAAACTTTTCTTATTGAATTTGCCAGGCAATCCTGTGGAGGTGGAGGTGATGGATCATCGCTGCTTGCCAGACGAGGAAAAACCTAGAACATGTTCATTTTATCCATGCACGTGTACCTGTACACATATATGCACACACATATACACACCTGAATTCAGGACAAAGAGCAAAATCAAGGTCCACGCATTTCTTATTCAGCACTTCTTCCCCAAGGCATCCACAGAGCAGCCACAGTTGGCATCGTTAGGTTTTTCCAGACCTTCTCGCAGAAAACTCTGCCTGGAGTATCGGGTGACAGAGGAACCACTGCTATTTTGTTTGTTCTTCAAATTCCATATTGTAAATTCCAGCCAAAAAAACCAACGAAGTAAAGAATTGGGAACCTTGCAAGTTCCCACCTGGAAACAGTGAATATAGGGAATGGATCCCTGAGGGTACAATTACCTCTGAACAATTGGGTGCTGAGCTGGACAAGGATATCTGGCTAGTGGAATTTTTGTGCAAAAATCTTTTATCTTTGTTAGCTCATGTAAACTCCAAGGCCATTCACTGTGTCAAGACTATTGACACTTATCCTAGGTGTTTACTTTTCAAGGCTTTGTCTTTTATAAAGCCACCCCAGCCTCAGGGTTAAGAAGAAATCAGGTTCTCTACTCTCACCCCACCCCCTGCCTCTTGCTTTTACAGTATCCACTGTGGCAGTCCAGGACAACAGGTGAGCTAGTAAACACTGAAGGTGTGTCCTGACTGTCCACTCAAAGCCAAGGTAGACTGGTGATCCACTAACATCTTCAACTGCTTGTACCGAGTGGTCAGAAACTCAGGAGGACATGTCTGTGCCTTTCTACTGCTGTGTCTAAGCAGCAGAGGGGAATTCTATGCTGGGCTTTAGCAGCCTCAGGACCCTTGCAGCATCCTCTGAACCTCCCTGCTCTCCAGCTTCCCACCCTGAGCTTTTTTTCTGTTGAAAGTGGCTGGGGGTGACGGGGGAATGGTGCATCCACTTGAGGCACACAACTCCCACGCACACCTCCCTCTGTTTCTGTGGGAGCTGAGAAGCTGGGGGCCGAGAAGGCTGGCTGGGAAGGAAAGGCTGGGACTGATCCTGCAAAGATGGGGCAGGAGGTGGTGCTTGTAAGCAGGGAGCTTTGGTTTTAATGAATAAAATCTAAAAACCCCAAGTTCCCACCTGGGGACCTTGGGGTCAGTAGGTGGAATCCAGTTTGGTCAAAGGGTAATCATTCTCATCCTTTAACTGAAAACCTTCTCCCTCTCTCCCAACCCCCTAGCCCTAGAACAATACTATTTTCAAAAGGTTTGGTTTGGGCTTCACACGGTGCACTAGTTGTTGTGAGTGGCAAAGAAAAAAAAAAAAAAAGAGCATTTTCCATTTAAAAAATGAGCCTCAAATTCACTAGTTCTTCCTCAAGCCAAAAGCTTCTGACTTGCACTGGCTTCTCTCTAATGGATAATGGGTAGTTTTTCATACTTTGAAAAACACTGCTTTTTTTTTTTTTTTTTTTTTCCCCTCTCCGGTTGAGTAAGCTCTTGCAAGTGGGATTAAACAAGAAACGCCATTTCTCATGGAAATGGCTTTATTTCCATTATACCCACACTGGCTTGTTTTCAGAGTGGCTCAGACGTGCTGGACAATGTATCCTGAATTGAGGAAGAAAAGGGAGATGGTTGAAACCTTTGCTTTGAGGGAAGAAACCCAGCAAAGAGATCTATTCATTCGCATTGACCTTGGAGATAGATATCACGTAATGCTACAGTTTAGGCCTAATTATTTGTGGAGGAGCAAGCAGGGCTCCTGTTCTGTGTTTTGTAGCCATGGACCTCCCCTCTGCTGGGTGCCCCAGTATCGGGTGCCGCTCACGAGCGGGCCGGGTGTGTTTGATGGGTGCTGACACGGCCTGGTCACATTCCCTCTCAACAGAGCTGTCCTTAGCAGCCAGCCTGGTGTCATTGGTGATGCCACAGAATAACATGTATACCTGCCTGTAGGATAACACCGGGTTTCTACCTGGTTCCCTTCTGAGATACTTCCAGCCTGCAAGAGGATCTGATTGCACTTTAGATTTACTTAGGTAGCCTTCACAAATATTGATTCACGTTGAAACCTCCTAAAAGAAATACACCTAGCTCCACCCCAGATCAATATCACAGAATCATGTGGGGATGGATCCTGGGCATGATCAACATTAAAAAAAAAAACAAAAACTCAGGTGGGTGCCTCTAAGGGACAGCCAGGGCTGGACCTCCTGAATTAGAAAAGGGAAAGCTGTCTCTTGGCCATGTCCTCGGGGATCTCCCAGTCTCTGTCTCTGTGGGTGGTGCTGCCCCATGTTAGGCGTCGGTTAAGGGCCACCCGAGTATGTTTGTGCTCCTGGAGGAGGTTTGTGTCACTGTTGTGAGCCCCGTTGATAGGGAAACGGGCATTGCATGGACTGAGTGTACCTGGCAGGTGGACACATGCACACACACTCTCAAACCCTCTTCCCGGTTGAGAGGCCCTCACGGTGGTCACCTGTCTGGGCATGCAGGGTATCCTGTAACCATGGGAGCTGCAGTCCTGTGGCCTCAACTTCTAATCTGCGGCACTGTACTCACCCGTATTCTGGTTTCCCATTGATTAAAAAGGTACTTAATTTCTATTAGTAGTGTTAGAAAGCTTTTCTTCTCATGACCCTTGGGGACTTCCTAAACCCTACAAATGCCGCACCCCCTACTTGTTGGTAGGCACAGCCCTACGTGATGATGACAGAAAGGTTTACTGGAGACATACTTTAAATATACTGGCACAGACAGGCAAACAGGAAAGGATGGGAAAAGATGTACTCTGCCAACTCAAAACATAGAAAGCTGGTGTGGTGACCTTAAATTAAGATCAGGCAAAATCGGCTTTAAGATAAGGCATATCAGCAGAGGTAATCCCCCAAACCCCAGAAGGCAATCCCCCTGCTTCCCACCCTCCTGCCGCCTGGGCACCCAGCCCTCAGACCCTGTGGTTCAACTGCAGCCGTGGGAACGGGAATCTGGGTAGGGATGCTGGGGGGCTACCTCCCTAGGCGCCTCTGGGCTCTTACTGCCTCCCTCCTTCCTCCCCCCTTCTCCCTCGTCTTCCAGGCCCTTGGCATAATCTCATCCAGGGATTTAGCTTTTACAAAAGCAGGAATCCTTTCAGCTGGCTCAGATCCCTAAGGCAAGGAAGTGTGAAGCTTGGCTGCCCGGTGGAAATTGGTGTGGGTGGGGAATAAGGGAGCCAAACCCGAATTAGTACTTACTTGAGCAATTGATCCCACCACTTTTCCCAGGGGTTCAGGGGCCGCTCCAAATCTCTTGGTCTCTTGTTTGGACAAGAGCTGCAGAGGTGCTTGCCTTTCTGATCTTTCCCTTCCGGATCCCCAACTTTAACCCGTGCAAAGGCACTCATTTTTTTTTGCAGGGGCCTCTCAGCTCCATCTGAAACCCTGTGCTGAACTGAGCAGAACTCTTTTACTCCCTCTGCAAGAACATATGGATGAGAGATTTGGCTTCTGGACCAAATCCTCACTGGAGATGTTTGCTGGTCTGACCCTGGTTCAGAGGTGCTCTTCGAGAAGGTAGCTGTTCTCACTCACCGATCCAAGTGTGTTCTGTCTTCTAATGGCCTTGTGCTGGTAGGGGCAGCTGGGAACTCACTATCACAGCAGGTCTGTGGATGCAGCACCTGTGTCATTTGGGAGCTTCTTAGAAATGCAGATTCCCAGCTGACCTGTGGCATCAGAATCTGCACTTTAAGAAGGACCCAGGGAATTTATGCATATATTAAAATTTAAAAAACACTGCTCTGGAGCATTCATGTCACGTTGATAGGAATCAAAACAAGACTTCTGTATTTAAAAAACATTTTCAAACAGGGAAAAACAGTTATGAAAAAATTTGCTTATTAAAGTTGCATAGAGGGGCACCTGGGTGGCTCAGTAGGTTAAGATCTGCCTTCAGTTAAGGTCATGATCCTGGGGTCCTGGGATGAGCCCCACGTGGGGCTCCCTCTCCCTCTGCCCCTCCCCTGCTCCTTCTCTCTGTCTCTCAAGTAAATAAAATCTTTAAAAAATAATAATAAAATAACAAAGAATAAAAATAAAGAGATTATGCTGATATTTTTGTTAAAGAGATACTTTTTTGTTTGATACTGCTAGTGAGAATTAGTACAGTGGCATAGATCTTTAAAGGAATAATTTCATTTCTATGACTTAAGTTAAAATTTAAGTGGTGCTATAGCTTCAAGGATATGGTGAAAGGATTTTCGGACAATGTCTTAGTTGTTTTTCTAATCTTCTTCCTTGCCAACAGAACCCCAGTTTTTTTGAGGGTGGGGGGCGCAATGTGCTTAGAAAACATTTTCTGGACTCTTTGCATATAGGGGTGGGTTTGTCATTGGGAGGCATCTCATCTCCAGGTGAACTGTTCATGAAGTGAATCCACTCCGTTACCAGCCCCTTGTGACCTGTGACCTCTGTTCCTCTCTCCCCTTTATTTTGTCTGGAACTCCGATGGGGTGCTGGAGGTCCATTACTCACTAACCTGATGTCAGCACTGCTTGCTTCCAGACTTTTCATAATATGAGAAAAACAAGATCCTAATTGAAATCGCTCTCTCTCAGGAGTGTGATATTTGCATTTGAACACAACTCCTAACTTATATGCAGTCTACATGTCCAAAAATAGAGGCTTGATCAATACATTATCATTTACCCCCACAATGAAATGGTAAAAAGCTTTTTAAAAACTATGTAGAGGGGAGTATTGATATCTCAGTTGGTTAAGGGTCTGCCTTAGGTTCAGGCTTAGATTATGATCCTGGGATCCTGGGATTGAGCCCCGCGTTGGGCACCCTACTCGGTAGAGTGTCTGCTTCTCACTCTCTCTCTGACCCTCCCCCTGCTCGAGTTCTCACTCACATGCTCTCTCTGTCTCTCAAATGAATAATTAAAAAATCTTTTAAAAAATTGTGTAGAACTGTAGTTTCAAATTATTTCTAGTAGTGGGCACCTCCTCTTATTAACACTCAGCCTTTCATACAATCTAAGTACATAAAAGTAGACTATCTTGAGTGAGTTGAAGGTGGGAACTCATAATCTTCCACCTGCAAAATTTGCTCTCTCCTCTGTGGGGATCTCAAAGCCCCCTCAGTGGTTTCTAGAATCTGGTAAAACTCTAGAGCACAGTTTGAAAACGATTGTTGTAGTTATCTTGTTACCATGTGAAAAATATAAGATCTCGTTAAGGAAAGAAAACAGTTGATTAATCAAATGATGATATGATCCAATTTTATATTAAGAACATAAAAGGTATATATAGTGATATATCGATCACTAATTTTCTCAGTCATCCCCTGTTTTTGAAAAAAAACAAAGTCACATTGATTGTAATTACTCAAATTCCCCTACTTGGGGGCCCTCATTCTTCACAGGGTAGCACCTGCCTCTGCAGTCCCCCCCCCCCCAGCTATCTCTGAGGAGCCTTAGGGGTGTTTCCCACCTGTTAGGACCACAAGCACCCCATATTCTCTCTCTGGCCTCTTGGTTTCCATCACCTGCAGAGGTGTATGTGGACAGTCCCATCCTTGCTTTAGCTGCTGGTGCCTTGGGAAGGTCTGCTCCAGATGTCCACCTCTCACCCACTTTGCTGCAAACATCTGCCTTGGCCCCATGCCATTTCTGCAAAGAATGAGGAAGGTGAACCCCGCGCTGTTCCACGGGGTTGAGCTGTGGCTCAGGGGTGGACTGGGAACCGGAGGCCATGTCAGGAGTCATGCAGACCTCCTCATTTTCTACCTGGCCCCATGCCTACATGCATTTAGCATTGACCTCCCAGTTCTCTCTGCCCCCACAAATGAGCTCATGGCGGGGGCAGGGGGCCTGTTCATCAGCCTGAGCTGATTCCCTGTGTGCATGTGTGTGTACGTGGATGTGCATGTGTGTATACATGTGCACATGTATTCTCAAAGCAATGTAAATAGGAATTTAAAAAAATTTTTAAGATCTAATTTATTTATTTAAGAGAGAATGAGCAGGGCGAGGGGTAGAGGGAGAGGGAGAAGCAGACTCCTCGCTGAGCAGGGAGCCCGATGCGGGGCTCCATCCTAGGACCCTGGGATCATAACCTGAGCTGAAGGCAGATGCTTAACCAACTGAGCCACTCAGGTGCCCTAGAATCAAAACTTTTAATAGTAATTTCTGAGTGGCAAGATTGAGGGTGCCAAAAGGTTCCATTTTCCCCCCTTATTTGTGTTTTTAAAATTTCTACAATAAACATGTGTTACTTGTATTAAAAAAATGAAGATGCACTTGAAATCAGCTAATCACTGAATACACCTAAAATAATTGCTTAGTACATTTAACTGTGAGTTTCTTGCCATCCAAGGCAAAGTATTTTACCTGTGGCAATGTCAGAGGGGTGGAGGCAGGCGCTGATGGGAGGGGAGGGAGGCAGGGTACTGGGAAGGGGAGATAGCCGTAGGCATATCCCAATACACATCATTGTAAAATTGTGGTTTCGAGTGATTTCTAGTAGAAGACACTTCCCTTTTTTATATTCAATTTTTCATAAAATCTCAATATCTATATACTGTAAATAACGTGTGTGTGTCTATATCTTTTTTCCAGCTTTTGGAGAATGTAAGTCACGTATAGCTAGGTAAGTTTAGGATGTACAAGGGATTGATTTGATACCCTTGTTATCTCTATCTTTGACTAGATAGATCTGAAGACACTTTGCTTTCCAACAAAGCCCAAACATCCAACACTTCTGGAGTGTGGCAACCTGTTCTTTCTAGAGTGTCAGTTCACTGGGCTCTCTGCCCTGCAGCCAGTGGGAACCAGGCTTGGGCGGGGGGCGGTCACAGGCTGACATTGCAGGGAGTGTACCAGAGGCCAGAGCTTCACGTGGGGTACCCCTGGCATGAACACTGGCACATGGCTTGGGAGTGGGGGGGTGGTGGCTCCAGTTACAGTGACGAAAAGGGGACCATTAGAAAGGTGGTTATTACAGAAGCTGAGTCAGGTCACCATAGGAAACCATAAAACATCCTCGTTCCATTAAATGCTGCACCGTGTGGCCCTCCCTTTTGCTGCTAAAGACTGTTGGCTCCAGGATGATTTGCACAAAGATTCCTCTTATAACAGGACTTTCAACTCTGGTGGGAACAAGACCAGGGGTTCAAGGGCGCCTGCCAGGTGGGTCTCTGCTGACTTTAGTTCATTAGTGCTTTGCCTCCGAGGGAGTCGCCAAGCACAGAGGATTCTGATTTGAGAGCTGGACTCTCCAAATGCCCCGTTGCAGGGGACGAAATTGCAGTCCCCCTTTCCCTGTGACAACGAAAGAAGGCTCAGCCCATGCCCTGTGGAGACTCCTGAATTTGTGTCATCCCCACGTCTGAGCCACTCCCAGCACCTGACACATTTTCTTTCCTTTATTTTCAGAACATTCCCTTTGAAGTTCTGTCCCTTCTTGTCATTGTTCTGTCTCCCGACTTTCTCAATCCCCACCCTGCAGTGCAGCATCTTGCTTAAAACAACTTCAAGAAGAACAACTTTGAGGTGTCTCCCTTTATGTTTTATTTTTTTTTAAGATTTATTTATTTATTCATGAGAGACACAGAGAGAGGCAGTGACATAGGCAGAGGGAGAAGCAGGCTCCCCGCAGGGAGCCTGATGTGGGACTCGATCCCAGGACCCCGGGATCATGACCTGAGCCAAAGGCAGAGGCTCAACCCCTGAGCCACCCAGGCGTCCCTCCCTTTTTGTTTTAATGCTCAAACTGGCCCCTTGTCTTCCTCACCTCACCAGTCCCCAACAGAGCCCAAACCAGCTAGTGTTTGTTTTTCTTTTTTTTTTTTTAAGATCTTATTTATTTACTTGAGAGAGAGCAAGAGAGGGAGAGAGAAAGAGAGCACAGAGGGAGAGGGAGAAGTAGACTGCCCGCTGCGCAGAGAGCCCAACTCCACTCCCAGGACCCCAAGATCATGACCTGAGCTGAAGGCAGATGCTTAACTGACTGAGCCACTCAGGTGCCCCCCACCCAGTGTTTTTTATTGGTCATTTATCTTTTGCTTAATTACATCAGCTAACATTTTTTGAGCTCAGACTCTGTTTCTAGCACATGCATCACTTAGCTTAATTCTGACAGCAGCCCAACGAAGTAGGTGCCTCAATAAACCCAACTGTTGAGATGAGCAAATTGACTCCTGGCAGGAGCCTGAAGCCTGAGGCCCCACGTGAAAGGAAGGTGGAAGATGGCAACTCAGGCCACCTGGATCCCTGTCTGAGCGAGTGAGTCCTCTGGGGAGCCTGCACCAACATTTTTAAAACTTCTAATCCTACCATTCAGCATTTTTGGTGGTTTTTACCATCCCTCACCTTCTGTCTGCAAGGACAGACCATGGTGGAGCTCCCTGGTGCTGGGGTGTAGGTTGACATCACAAAGCCCCCTGTCCTCACCAATATGTGGCCCAAGGAATAGCACAGAGGGCATCAAAGAATAAGATGTTGAACTTGCTCAGACGTTTCTGTGCAGATATCACACCTAACCCTCGGCTGGGTAATTTTATTATTAGTCCCATTACAGTTTTTAAATTGAGGCAAAATTCATACGACCTAAAATTAGCCATTTGAAAGTGAGCATTTCAGCAGCATTTAGTACATCCACACTGTCATGTAACCACCACCTCTGTTTCTTTCCAAAACATTTTCATCACCCCCAAGAGAAAGCCCGTATTCATTTAAGCTGGTTACACCCCAGCCCCTGGAAACCACCAACCACTTCCTGTGTCTATAGATTCATCTCTACTGAATACGTCATATAAATGGAATCCTACAACATGTGGCCTTTTGTGTCTGCCTTCTTTCACCTAGGATCATGCTTTTGAGGTTCATCCATGTTGTAGGATGTTTCAGTACTGTTCCTTTTTTTTTTCCTAGTACTGTTCCTTTTTATGGCTGAGTAATATTCCGTGGTATGCATACCCACATTCTGTTTATGTATCTGTTCATCTTGGATGGCCACTTGGGGTTCCTCCACCATTGGGCTATGGTGAATAGCGCTGCTATGAACAGTTGTGTACTGAGTATCTGTTTTGAGCACCTGTTTCCAAGTTCTTCTAGGTGTATACCTGGTAGTGGATTTGGGTCATATGGTCATTTCTTTACTTCTTGAGGAACCGACCTGTGCCATTCTCAAAGCAGGGAATCTGAGGCTGAACGAAATGATGAATTGTCCAAGGTCAGGTGACTGCAGATGACAGAACCAGCGCTAGGACCCAGAAGCTCACACTGCTGTCTGCAGGTGAGGACACACCTGCAGACTGCAGGGAACATCATTCATTCACTCACCAAACATTCATCCAGAGCCAGAGCTTGGCTTTGTGGCAGATTTAGCGATAAGTTCCAGAAAGGAGCTTCCTAATGCCAGAAACTTCGGAAGCAAACAAAACAAGGGTAGTATTTTTAATCATAAGTCAACATGCCCAGCTCACACATAAATTCCATTAAGCCAACAGTCTGAGCACAGTGATGTTCTTCTCACATCTTGCTGCATGTTTTTATGCCAGTGTGGCGAGTTCATGCTGATCCTCCAAGAGCCCTGAGAGGTCTCCTCTCCCTTTTTCTGATTGTCTTTCACTGTCTGCATTTCTTGATTGACCCTGGGGACGGGCCATTGCATGCTCAAAGGCTTCAACACCAGGGTCTGGAAGGAAGACTTTAAAGGGAAGGGAAGGGGGTGGGGAACGGAGGGAGAGCTGGAGGGGGGCGCAGGCAGCAGGATTTAAGCACCCGGAATCTTATTTTCCTGTGGTTTCTAGGGGAATTTTCTTATGAAGAGGCAAATTCTCGTGTCTACCCCTGACCGTTCCCGGCTCACTGGAGCATTTTCTGTGTCGAAAGGTGACATCCAAAGGCTTCACTGAGCTGGCTTTGATAACAGGCTTGGGCTCCTCCTGGCTCCCCCCCCCCCCCCCCCCCCCGCCCCACTGCCCGGCCTCCCGTCCCTGGCCCCGCTGGCCTGATTAATCAGAACCCTGCCAAGCCCACTGAGGAGGGCTCCCTGGCTAATCTAATCGCCGTCCCCACGCGGGACAGACACCCCCGCTCGGCCAATGAGACGCGATTGTGCAAGCTCTGCAGGCCGGTGGAAATTTCCATGCGCCCGCGGCGGCTGCGGCGGCCCCTGGCGGCGTCGTGCGCTCCGCATTCCGCTGCGGTCCCCGAGCCGGTCCCCACGCCGGGTCCCCGAGCTGCGCGGCCCCGCTGCCAGGCGCTTCACCCGAGCCGCCGCGCAACAAGCTGGTGGCTTTTTCCCCCCCCCCTTGTTCTCCCCACCTCTCTGCAAGAAAAGCTTTCAATTCTGCAAATGCACGAAAAGCTGGCGATGCCCGCGCGTGACGGGGGGTGGGGGGCGGGGAGAGAGAGAGAGAGAGAGAGAGAGAGAGAGAGAGAGAGAGAGAGAGAGAAAGAGAGGAGAGCACGGTCCTCAGCTCCCGTCTGGCACAAGCAAGCTGTTAAGTCCTGCCTGGGTTTCTCCTCCAAGTTCCCGCACCGGGCTTTGCAACTCAGTGCGTGTAGGGAGAATGAATGAACTGGCCACCTTTCTAGATCTCTCCTTCCGAGGACTCTGGCGACCTTTTTGAGAAGTGGCCGGTGGGTCCTAGAGAGCGAAAGATGAGGAGTTAGCGAAGGTGTATTTCTAACGAAGGTGTGGAGGGAGATGGAGAGGGCACCCAGGACCCCAGGCAGTAAGATCAGTGCCATCGCCCAGAGCCGCACAGACAATTCCAAGGCCACAAAGAAGGGACATCTTGCTCAGCTGCCAGTGCGGAGGAGGAGGAGGAGGAGGAGGAGGAGGAGGAGGAGGAGGAGGAGGAGGAGGAGGAGATGCAGATCCCAGATAGGAGGAGAGGAGTTGGCCAGACAGAGAAGGGGGAGGCGCTGGGGAGCCTGTGTTCCAGCCCTGGAGTGAGGCTGCTGGGCAGCCGGCTGCATTTCCACGAAGCTGGGCTGTGTTACCAGATCCCTATCTGTCTTTACTCCAGGTGAATTATTGCATTAAATCCACGTTATTCGGGGGGATCCGGGCCTGTTTCTGCTCCTTGCAATGTGAAAGGACCGACCTAGTGAACAGAGTCCAAAAATTAGAATGCAACCTTGCGGGAGAGCTGGTTCTGCCAAAAGACAATCACAATGGCTTCTTCTGGGATTGGAAGCGGGGGAGGGGGACCATGCGCCCTGAGCTATCTGCGAGGAAGGAAAGGGGGAAAATACAGGTTTTTCTTCCTAAAGGAGAGTATGAAGCTTCAGGAAGATCCAGGGAACAGAAAGAAGGGGCCACCCCCCTTCCAAAAGCCTGAGATGGGTGAACCAAGCCAAACATAGGGAGATAGAAAAGGTGGATGCCCCAGTTCCGCTAGGGGCCAGCTAGAGGTCCTGGAAAATCTGACTTTAATGAGTTTTCACCTCTGTAAAATCAGGAGAATAACAATTCCTGAAACTAAACTAAAATGAAATGATATCTGTGAAACTGCTCGTGGAGAAATATGTGGAAATTTTTACCCACGTATGCAAACAATATATAATCTATGTCTTTTGAGTTGAACCAACTGTGACAGAGAGCCATGGCTAAACTAATAGAGCAGTGCCTATATTAATGTATTCAGTAAATATTTACTGAGCACCTAACATTTTATGGGCATTGTTCTATGCCTGGGGAGACAACCCTGAAAGAAACAGCTATATCTGCTCTTGGGAAACTCAGATTGTGATGGGAAAGACAGGTCATAAAACAGATAAAGTTATAGACTATTTGAGGTGGTGATCAGTGGCTAGCAGGAAAGAGGGGTAGGGACATAGAAAGTAGGGGAGTGATTTTATTTTATTATTATTTTATTTTTGGATAAAGAGTGCACATGTGCACATGCATGTGGTGGGGAGGATTGGGCAGGGGCAGAGGGATAGTCTGAAGTGGACTCCTTGCTGAGCTCGGAGTCCCATGTGAGGGTTGATCTCACTACCCTGAGATCATGACCTGAGCTGAAATTAAGAGTCAGATGCTTAACCCCCTGAGCTACCCAGGTGCCCTGGGGAGTGACTTTGAATTGGGTGAGTAGAGAAGAGCTCACTGAAATGTTCATCTTTGAGCAGAGACCTGACAAAGAGGCAAAGGGGGTAAGCCCCATGGATTTCTGGGGGAAGAACATTCCAGGTGTATGTGTGTGTGTGTGTGTGTGTGTGTGTGCAGGAGAGCCAGTGATTCAACAACGGGAATTGGGACTGTGACCCTCCCAGCTGGAGCAAACAGAAGGCAGGTACTGTCCTGGGAGGAGGAGGACGAGTGGGTGATGGGGATGAGGTGAGTGTTCAGACAGGCAGTGGACAGCTCTGCTGAAGATTTCCCCTTGGGTCTTCAGAGACTGTAAAGCAGCTCCATTTCTAGCTTGGAGACTGGAGAGCAAGCAGTGAGCCTTAACCGAAAGCCTTGCTATGTGTTCGAGTGTATGCTGGGGGCTCTGGAGAACACAAGGGAATTTAAATCAGACCCTTGCTCCGTGGGAGCCTGTGGTTTTGTCTGGAATAAAGTTGAGTGGCAAAAAGTAGTTAGTGACTGATACAAAAGAGTTCCTCACACTTGCTGAGTTGTGCAGATGGGCCCCAAAAGGAGGAAGAAACTGCAAGCTTTGGGAACCCCAGAGGTACCCTGGATTGTGAAGGGAACCTAGCAGGTGCTCAGTGACTGTGGATCAAGGGAGTGCCTGAAGTGAAGCAGAGAAAGTTTTGTGGCTAATTGTCTCCTCTCAGGTTGGGATGGCCTGCAGCTTCTGGCAGCCACTCCCAGGCACCCAGCCAGTGTTTCCAGACCACGGCTGGGGCTGCTGTGGATGGTCCTCCAGCCACGCAGTGATGAAAGGCCTCGTGAAGAAGGAAATGACCTTGGTGGTTGCTGGATGGAATGTTTCCCCTGGAGAAATCACAAAATCAATCAGGTGTCCAGGCCTCAGCCTCACTCCTTTCCTGGGCCAGCCGAGGGTCCTGGGGTCAGCTCCTGGGGGGAGGTGGCTTCCTCTGACAGGCTAGTTTCCTTTCCAGGTCTCTGACTCTCCTTTGATTTTGTAATCCTGTTCCGAGGTGTCTCACCAGCCTGAGAGGGTGATCAGGGAGAGAGAAGTTTGATGAAATTGGTTCAGAAAACCCCACAGTGCCGTGCCACTCAGAGCCCTTTGCAGGCCTGGCCAGCTGGCCCAGGGCTGACTCTCAGCAGCTCTAGAATGCAGCAGTGGTGGCCCCTCAGAGGCCACCCAGGAACCGGCTTCCTCACACAGGGGCCTAAGGCTCCTTTCTGAAATCAGAATCCTCACCGCAGAGTCTCCTAGCACTGGGCTTCCAGCTCTAGAATCACCCTTGACCTCCCTGAACAGGCCTGAGCAAGTCCTCAGACTTGCAGGGACTCACCCACCCCGGCTCTGTGCAACCAAGACAGCCACACATGCTTGTTGCTAAGCTCAGCCCAGTGGGAGCCAGGCTGCTCTGGTGACAGGGGAGGGAAAGAGAGGGGGCATTGCCCCATGCTTCCTTCTCATAGCTAAGCATTTATTTATTTCACATTTTGAGTAGGAAATATATCATATGATTCAAAAAACTAACAAATACAAAACTTGACACAGTGGAAAGTACCCTTTCCCATCAGCTCATTTCTCATCCCTCACCTCAAAAAGGTAGCCACTGTTCTTAATTTGTTTATCTCTAGATCTTTCTTTTTCTCTATTTTTTACACATACAAGCAAATTGAATATATATGCTTCTCCCCTTTCCAACTCTTTCTACTTGCTCTGTTAGTATAAGAGCCTGCTGTTCTTTTATTGTTTTTAAGGATTTTATTTATTTATTTGTAAGAGAAACACAGAGAGAGGCAGAGACCTAAGCAGAGGGAGAAGCAGGCTCCCTGTAGAGTCTAATGTGGGCCTCTATCTCAGGACCCCGGGATCACAATCTGAGCTAGAGGCAGACACTCAACCACTGAGCCACCCAGGTGCCCTGCCACCTGCTGTTCTGTACCTTATTTTTTTCAGTTAACTCTGCCCTAGAGATCTTTCCATTGTGGTACATAGAGCACATCATTTTTCTTCTTAACTGATGCTTGCTTACTAAACAAAATGTGCCCCAACACATTTGTCCTCTATATGGACATTTAAGTTGTCTTTTGCCTTCACACAGTGCTGCCATGGATAACTTTCTAGTTCACGTTGCGCATGATTATGTGTATGCAGAAGGTAAATTCCTAGAAGTAAAATGGCTGAGTCAAAGGGTAAGTGCATCTCTAATGTGGACAGCTGTTGCCAGATTACCCTCTACAGGGGGTATACCAACCTCTGCTCCCAGGAACAGCTCAGGAGAGAGAGTGTCTGTGTCTCCAGAGCTCCCCAACAGTGTATTTTCAAGTTTTTGGATTTTTGCCATTCTGATACATTTTTTAAAAATCAGTATGGTTTTAATGTGTATAATTCTTGTTATGATTGACACAGAGCCTATTTTCACATGTTTAGGGACCAAGTGTATTTCCTGCAAACTATTCATATCCACACCCATTGGTCTTTGTCTCATCGGCTTGCAGGAGCTCTTTACGTACTGGGGAAATAAACCCTCTGTGATATGAGTTGCACATAGTTCTCACTTTGTCATTTACTTACGGGTTTGCTTAGGGTGTTTTTAAAAATTTGCTTGCTTTCTGCTGTGCAGAAGTTTTTGATTTTCATGTAGTTGAAATTGTCAACCATTTGTTTCATGGCTTCTAGATTCTGAGTCATGGTTAGCAAGACTTTCTTATCTCCCCTTTTTGTCTTAGTTTGTTTGATGTGTTTTAAATTTTAATATTTAAAGTATATGCAGTTGGGATTTATTCTAACATAGATATGAAGTCTATATATATAAAATGTTTATCAAGGCACCTGTATGTTCAGTTGGCTAAGCATCTGACTTCATCTCAGGTCATGATCTCAGGGTCCTGGAATCAAGCTCAAAATTGGGCATCCTGCTCAGTAGGGAGCCTGCTTCTCCCTCTTCCTCTGTGTACACTCTCTCTCATTCTCTCAAACGAATACATAAATAAATGATCTTAAAGAAATTACCTTGAATCAGTAAAAAAATTTCTTTTTATATTTTTATTGGAATAATATTTGCAAATTAACACTTGTAAGTTAAGGGAAACTGACATAAGGCAAAGTCTTCCTGTCTCAGGACATGATATGTCTTCTAATCTATTCAAGTCTTATACTTTTTTTCTCTGCTTTTCTTTGGGGGGGGATAGGGGGTTCACTTATGAGTGTTTAAAAGATTATGTAGGTCTTGTATGTATCCTGTGAGGCTTACTTTTAATTATTTTATCTTTTTTATTGTAAGTGAAGTATTTTCTTACATTATATTGCCTAACTGATTTGTTTGTATAAACAAAAGCTATTGACTTCTGTAGATTAATTTTACATATCCTACTATCCTACTGTATTCTCTTATTGATTGTAGTAGTTTTCACACATTTCTCTTGGGGTTTCAAAGAATAATACAAATCCCCTGCGAAGAGTGGTAGTTGTACCTAATTTTGCTCAATTTTTATACTTTCAATTGTGTTCTTTTTCTAGTTGTGTTGGCTAGTACCTCTAATACAAAATTAAATAACAGTGCAATAGTGAGCAAACACTTGTCTTATTCCTGACGCAAGGGCAAAGACTAGTATGTTTTGATTGAGTGTGTTTTTGGTTTTGAGGTTCAGATATATATTTAAAACATATCTATTTATTTATCATGCTATTGCCCTTGAAAAATAAAGGATGAATTGTCAAATTTTGTCACATTCTATTTGAACATGTATGAAGATGATGACATAATTTTCTCCCTCGAATTAAGTGGATTTCCATAATATTGAATCATCTTTGGATTCTTGGAATAAGCCCCATATGGTCCTGTTGTGCATTATTATCTTCACTCACTAATAAATTGTCTGATAGTGTATTTGTTAACATTTTTAATGATAGTAAAAGTGCACAAAACTTAAGTATATAAATAGATAAATTAGTGCAGGTGCATATGTAGTGGGTATATATGTATATATGCAGTATATGCATAATAATCTGCACATAAAAGTATGAAAAACTAATAGATGAGAAAAATGAATAGTAAAATATGTGATTAATCCTCAAAAAGGCAGAAAATGAATGAAGGAGTAGAACAGATGGAAAATAAAAAACAAATAGCAACATGGCAGGATTTAATGTGACTATATTGGTAATTAGTTGAAATGTACATGTAAAACACTCCAATTAAAAGAATAAAGCAGTCAGACTGAATAAAAAGAGTTGAGACCCAGGCATATAATGTTTCCAGTGAGAGCAACTCAAATATAAGGGCAAGATTAGGATGAAAGTAGAGTATGAAAAGGTTATACCACACAATACTAGCAAAAAGAATTTTGATTGGCTGACTTAATAATTAACTACACTTGAGGCAAGAAGTATTAGTAGAGAGAAAGCAGATGTTTCATTATGATAAAAAGGTCAATTCAACAAAAAACCCAAGATTCTAAAATTTATATAAATTTAAAGCACTGAAAGAAAAAAACTATCAAACTAGGATTTTATATCCAGCAAAAGTCCTTGATAACATAATTTCAAAATAGAAATTAACAGAATTAAAGAAATAAATCAAAAACCAGAGCTGAGAATTAAGCATGTATTTTCCTATTCCATTTTATCATCCATTAGCTTTTTTTGTTTTAAGTTTTTATTTACTCACTTAAGTAATCTCTACACGCAATGTAATGCTTGAATTCACAACCCCTGAGATCGAGAGTCACATACTCTTCCAACTGAGCCAGGCACCCTATCTTTACTTAGCTTTTTGATTATACTTCTTTGGGGAGTCATTGGCCTAAAGATTTCATTATGCATCTCTGACTTATTATCTTTGACCTTAAATTGGTACATTTTTTTTTAAGAGAGGGAGGTGGGAAGAGGGGCAGAGGGAGAGAGAGAATCTTAAGCAGGCTCCATGCCCAGCATGAAGTCATACATGGGACTCCATCTCACAACCCTGAGTTCATGAGCTGAGTGGAAATCAAGATTCAAATGCTTAATGGACAGAGCCACCCAGTGCCCTTAAATTGGTACTTTTAGGTACTTTTATCTCTTCATTAATAGCATAGTAATCTTACAACAGCATAAGTCCATTTACTCCATCCTGCACTTTTGGGTCTTGTTGTATAATTTTATGCATATGTTATAAAGCTCAGAGGATCTTATTATTATTATTTTGGCTTCAAACAGAAAATATCCTTTCTCTTTTCCTGTGTATTTATTCTTTTCACTGTTCTTTATTCCTCTCTGAAGTTTTGTGCTTTCAACTGGGAACATTTTTCCTTTACTCAAAAAAATGTCCTTTAGTATTTCACGTAGTGCTTCTCCACAGGGGATGAGTAATTTCAGGGTTTGTTTGTTTGTTTGATGCCTGAAAAATTTTTATTTTGCCTTTATCTGAAGGACTTTTACTGGATATAGAATCCTAGTTTGATAGCTTTTTTTTTCTTTCAGTGCTTTAAATTTATCATTCCATTGTCTCATAGCTTTCACAGTTTCTCCCAAAAAAGTTAATCATCAGTTTTGCTGTTGTCCCATTGAAGGTCACGTGCATTTTTTTTCTGGGTGCCTTTAAGATTTTCTCTTTGTCATTGATCTCCATTGCTTCACTTAGATGTGTCTAGATGCATTTTTCTTTTTATTTATCTTCTTGGGGTTCACTGACACTCTGGATCAATGAGTTGACATCTTTCATCAATATTAGAGAATTGTTGGCCATTGTCTCTTAAAATTTTGCTTCTGCCCTTATTTCTTTCCTCTCATGACTCCAATTATACATGTAATAGATCTTGAGACTGTGCCTCATGTATCACTTGTGCTCTATTCTCTTTGTGCTTTATATTAACTTTTCTATTAATCTATTTTTGAGTTTACCAATCCTATCTTCTGCTGTATACAGTCTTCTTTTAAAACCAAGCTCTTAAAAAACAACAACAACAACAAAAAAAAAACCAAAAAAAAACCAAGCTCTTAATTTTAGCTCTTGTATTTTCGGTGGTAGAATGTCCATCTGATTATCTTCACAGATTCCATTTATTTCCTTTAACACATGTATCATATGATTTTAGAAGCACAGAGGCTACAAGTGATATCTTCCAGAAGTGAGAGTTGCCTTTTCTTTCTGGTGAAAAGCAGATTTCTGTAGTCTGATCAGAGACTGAGGTGGGTTGGGGCTGGATTCCAGTTTAGGAAGATGCATTCCACCACTGGTTTGAAAGTCTTGCCTTTTGGAGGTTTGAGCTAAGCAACCACTTCAAGCAGGTTAAAATTTGGCTAATGTCTTGAGGGAAAGACTGGTCGCATGTCTGGCAGTCTCCATTTGATGGGACTGTTACCTAAACACCTATAAGACTGCAGGATATTTCTTTCTGCCTTTCTAGCCCAGCCTCCAGCTTTCTGGGCATCCCTGCCCTCCCTTAGAACTTAGCGAATGTCTCATAAGTTAAATTAGCCTTGTGTTTTGGACTTTATTTTTTTAAGATTTTATTTATTTATTTGAGAGAGGCAGAGCATGAAGAGGAGGGACCAGCAGACTCCCCCCTGAACAGAGCTCAATCTCAGGACCCTGAAATTATGACCTGAGCTGGAGGCAGATGCTTAACTGACTGAGCCAGCTAGGCACCCAGCAGGTAAAATTATTTTTAAAAATATTTTATTTATCCAAATATATATCAAATATTATCATTATAAATATTATCAACATATGATCAATGAAAATTATTAGTGAAATATTCTTTTTTTTCTCTTCATAAGTCTTCAATATCTGGTGTGTATTTTATACTGACAGTGCATCCAAGCTTAGACTGGCCACATTTTAAGTGCTCAGTTTCCATGTGTGGCTAGTTGCTGCTGTATTGGAGAGCTCAGCTCTAGAACACTGTCCTTTTCATCCATGTTTTCAAATGTATTTGAAAAATTGTTTTTATAACACTGGACAAACTACTTTTTAGATGATTTGTTTAATTTCCATGGTTTTTCCAGTTGTTGGATCCATTTCATCTTATTTCATATATTTGCCCTTTCTCTCCTCTTGATTTCATGAGCCATAAATTTGTACATTTTATTATTTTGTTTTTCCAAAAAACCCAACTTTTGAATTTATTAACTAGTTATATAATCTTCTGTTTGGTAATCATTATATTTTAACTTTTTATTAATTTTAATTAATTTAATCCTATCCTTCAGGTTATTTGATTGTTTTTTTCTAACTTATTTATTGTTATTTCCTTCACTTATTTTTATTTTTTGTTTGTTAATAAACCTATATAAGGCATATGCATTTTCATTGCATACTGCTTTAGCTGTATTGCTGTAAGTGCTCACAGTTGAGTCTTCCTTATTACCATCTTCTCTTGTTCTGTGCTATCAGTTTGTATTTTTTTCCTTTGACTCCACAGTTGTTTGAGAAAGTGTTTAAAATTTTCCAGTAAGTAAGGGTTTTTTGTCTTCAGATTTTTGACATTAATTTCTACATTGTCATTAAAGAATGTTTTCTGTTCTGTTTTTGTCTTTTGGAAAT
Source organism: Canis lupus familiaris (assembly GCF_011100685.1). Classification (NCBI taxonomy): domain Eukaryota; kingdom Metazoa; phylum Chordata; class Mammalia; order Carnivora; family Canidae; genus Canis; species Canis lupus. Next base: position 29,322,767 of record NC_049252.1, read on the forward strand.
TTTGAGGTTTGTTCTGTGGTCACTTGAAAAGGAGATGTTCTCTATTTCTCTAATTTATTATATGATTTAGTTCTCCTTTAGCCTTGTTCATTTTTTTCCCACTTGCCTTGTAAAGCTTTAAAGATTGATTTTTCTCTTTGTCTTTGGTATTCTATAGTTTCACTATGAAGCGTGTAGGAATGGATTTATTTTAATTATCATTCTTAGATTGTGGTATACTAATTTAACTGAGGGTTCATATCTTACTCCTGTATTCAAGATCTATGCCTTATGTCTTTGAAAGTTGCTCAGTCCTTTCCTATATGTATTGAAAATTTCTCTTAAATATCCGTTGGTTTTTCCCATTTAAATGATCACATTTCTCAATTTCTCTCTCACATTTTCCATCTCTTTATTTTTTTGAGGCGTGTTGGGTAATTTCCTCTAATCTTTTGGTTTACTGATATTTTCCTCATCTGTGGCAGATATACCACATCAATTCCAGTTTCCCATAGGAAGTTTATATGTTTTCTTTCTCAAACTTCTATCGGATCCTTTGGCCATCTTCCCATTCTATTTTCATTCTGGGCTTATGTTAATGTTTTCTTCCTTTATATGTTTAAATATGTTAGGTATTTCTTTTATATCGTCCTATTATCTTTGGTTCTTGATATTCAGCTTTTCCCAACTGTTGCATCTGTGATTTTTCCCTCATGGCCGTTCATTTCCTCATGCAGTTTATTATTTCTGTTTATCTTCAATGTGGCTCATATTTTTATGGTAAGTCCCAGTTCCCTGAGTTTGAGGAGGACCACCTCTACAGGACAGTTTCAATTTTTCTTCCACCAGGACCCTTATGGATTTCTTTAGTAACTGAACAACTTTTGACATTGATGTGGCTTAGGACCACTGTGCTAGGCATATGGTGTGAATTTATACTTGTCAACAGTGCCAGCCTGGGTGTCTGATTTCTACTATTTTCTCTTTCTTCCTCAAAGTCCAAATAGATGACAGTTGTCCTTGTCCCTTCTCAGACTGGTGGGGAGAATGTTTCTAATCCTTGGTGCTCATTTCATGTCTGGAGCAGTATTCTGTGAAACCCAACCCTGAGTTTTAGATCAGCAACTCTGTATGAACATTGAATCTGTACCTCTCAGCCGGTATCAAGTCCTGGTTTCCAGAAGTATCTCATCTTGAGTTCCCTCTATCACTTCAACTTTTCTTGCCTGGGAACCTGACTATGAATAAATCTTTTTCTTGTTAAGTTTCATCTGGAAATTTTTATCCATTTAAAGTGGGAGTGAGGGATTTACCAAGATAGTGACCAGAATTTCACAAACAAAATTTGAAGAGAAAATTAGTTTTTATAATAAGTTAAGGACAATGGTGGAATAGAATTCAAAATTTTCTTGAATTTTTAAGATATTCTGCACACTAAAGAAGTTTTGCTTGAGGCAGAGATTTGGGCCAATTTCCTTCATCCCTTGAGGTTACGTGTTTGTTCTGTTTTGTCATCAGGGGTACTTCTGTGGAAAAGTCTGAGAAGCATTGCCCTGAGATGACCTTGACTGCTAAAATGGAAATCACTCTGTGGGCAAGTCCCTGACATGTAAATTAACACCCAAGCTGCAGAGCACTTGCCTGGCTCAGTGGTCTGCATCTATTGTTTTGCCTAGGCCTGCCCTAAAATGTCAGGAAGGAGATCTTTAAAAATTATTATTATTATTCATGACAAAAAATTAAAACATTACAAAAGACTGTAAAGTAGAAAGAAAAAGAGCCCCAACCAGTCACCCCTCCCTCTCCCTCCAAATCCCTAAAGACTGCACTGCTTACAGCTTCTCATGGACTTTCCAGAAATGTTATGTGCACATGGGTTCTTTTTTGTTTTTAGCACAAATAGGATCATAGTATACTTGCTCTGTATATTTATTTAGTTCTGTTACTTATTGCTACCTTTTGAATGTGTTTTCCTATGAGCACATGTAGCTGTACCTCATGTTTTCAGCAGCCGTAGGGATTTCCCATACATCGATGATCCTCCATTCATAGACAGTGGGCTTACATCCCATAGTTTTGCTATTTCCAACAACACTTCAGGAAGCGTACTTATGCAGACATCTTTTTGTATGTGTGTGAGCAGAACCTAGAAGAGAAATGTGGGCCAGAGTTTGGTGCATTTAAGCCTTTGATGGACAGGCTTTCCCAAAGTGCAATGCACACTTGAACTGTCACCAATGGTGGGAGATCTGCCTGGTGGTCAGGACTTTAAGGAGCTGCCAGATTTGTACCCTTGACTTGGCATTCCCAGAGAGTTTAGGGATGTTGCCCCCAATTGAGGACAAAAATATGGTTATTGATACCAAGATCAGATGCTTCTCGTTTTTGAAAAATGTGGTTGCTAGAGTTGCTTTTGGGATTCCCCAAATGGAGAGCAGACACGGGTCAAAGGCCAGAAGGGCAGCATAAAGGACAGTGGATGAAGAGTTCTTATCACTGAACTCTTCAACTGTATTATTGGTTTTGATAAGTAACATATTTCACTACACAAAAAAGTGGAAAACGTGAAAACACGCAAAGGAGTTAATAGGCTGCTAATGTATGAGCAATGAAATAATACTATTTAAATAATTATTTAATCTGTTAAATAAGTAAAACTACCTTGTGGGGGAGGTAGTTGGCACACAAAATAGGTCATGAAAATAATTCTAGCACTGAGACAAACTATATTTGGGGATATGGCCCTTCATTCTTGGAAAGTAGTTGCTAAACATTTTAAATATTTCTTCTGTGTGTATTGTATGTGTGTGAAATTTGAGTGTAAAGATAATGCAAAGTTGGTTTTTGCAAATGGTCACCAAAATTTGCACTTGAACTTGATGATTTCTAATTCTTTTAACTTAACTCTGATGAATTTTTTTTTTTGCATTAGTTTTTGGTGCCTGGGCAGTATGGAAGGGATGTGCCATCATTCATTTAGCTAATCCAAATACCATTAGACATTTTGGTAATTTCCAGCATTGCAATTTCCAGCACTATGGTGAATATTCATGAGTGCAGTACTGCTTTGCACACTTCTTTGATTATTTCCTTAGGAAACGTTTTTGAATGTGGAATCACTGGTTCAGAGGTCATGTACGTGTTTAAGTCTTTTTGCTCTATTTTGCCAAACTGACCTCTGGAAAGATAGCATGAATTTATATTGCGACTAGCAGTGCATAACAGCAGCAGTGCCCCATTTGGTATTTGTTGACCATTTTATGAAGAGAAAAACAAAACAAAACAAAACAAAAAAAGAAAAAATGAGTCTCATTTTTTAACTTTACTTTTTTATGATTAGTGAGTGGTAACATTTTTATATGTTGTAAATTTTATGTCCTTTATGTATGTGTTCACTTAAATAAATTGGTCTGTAAGGGTTCATAATAAAATAAGGATAATCAAACCCTGACCATATAGGTTGCAGATATCCTATATTTTTCAGGGAATTTCTTGATTATTTTTTGAAAGAGATTTGACATAGAGTCAGGTCTGTCTCTTCCCTCTCTATCCCATGAGCCAGCTACAGGTTAGCAGCTGTATTTCTGCACAGGATCTGGAAGCCCAGAAGCTGAGAAATGCTGGTGGGGTTCTGGGGACAAGGCTCTGTTAGCAGAGTCTGGTCATGGACAACTGTCATTCCATAGGATCACAAGGCAATGGGAGCTCTGGGTAAGGTTTGCTTTACCTCTGCCTGCATTGCTTGTTGAGTGTCTTGCTGTGATTCCCCTCGAACCTAGTGATCCAGGATGGAGGCTGCCCTGAATGCCCTGGGATGTGGAGCATATTGTTTCCACATTCCAAGCTGGCCGCTGTGATATTGAGCCTCCTTCTTTGTCCTTGGTGGATGCAGGGCCAGCAGGCTGTCTTTTCTTGGTTTGTCAAATGTTTCCCTGCACCTAAATGTCACTTTGGGCACTGGGACCTTGGATGTTGTCCTCATTCAAAACCCATTCATCTTTAGTCAGCAGTACTTGAGTGGCATGGAATGCAAAGGCAGCTGTTTTCTTGGTGGGGGTCATTATTAGAATGCCTAGAATTCCTGCAGCCGTCTTGATACCAGACAGAGAATGAAGCCCACACCAAAAGCAGAGAGAGAAAAGAACTGGGTTCTTGTTGACATTCTTGAACCACTTATTCAACTGGCCCTGAAGCTCCCTACAGGGAATATTTATGATATAAAATAATACATTCCCATATTGATTATGCTGGTTCCAGTGAGGGTTTCTTTTATTTGCGGCTAGAACCTCCCAGAGGATGGAGTAGTTATAATGCCAAAACCCCATAAAGCCCACAGCTTCTTAGCGTGTCCCAGGAGCAGTATCTGAAAATGCACAGTGGCATTATTCATTTGCAAATCTTCTCTGAGATGAAATTTTGTTCACTTTCTCCTCTTGTGAACCAGTGCTCCCACCTCTGCTAGCTTCTTTTTTTCTATTCTCCTGGCTCCCACTCTTCTAGGAAAGTCCAGAAGACCCTTCCAACAAGTGGATGTCTCCCCCTCAGGTTCCTGTTTGTGAGGAAGGATGAATCACTGCTTGTTAGTTGGTCCCAACTCACTATAGTGGGGCGGGGGGGGGGGGGGTGCGAGGGAGAAGCTCACTACGGGGTGGATGGCTCAGTAGTGGAGGTGACTTATCCCCTCAGGGGATGGCTCGCTAGTGGAGGGGTAACTCATTGGTGGGAGGGATGGCTCACTAGTAGAGGGGGATGGCTCACTAGTTGAGAGGGTCACACACTAGTTAGGAAGTGACTTATTATTGGGAGAGATGGCTCATTGGCTGGGGAGTAGCTCACTAGTGGGAGGGGCAGCTCACTAGTGGAGGGGCAAAGATTTCCAGCTGGAGAAGACTTGAAGAAAACCAGTCACATTGAGTGTATCCGGTTGGCAACATGGATGGTATTGTTCTCCAGGACCCAGTTTCTTTCCTTCTCTATGCCTTGTCATCCTTGGAAATTGGCCTCATCCTCCAGCTGTTTTCAAGATGGCAGCATCAACCTGAGAAATAGCATATTGAGGAATGGGGGACATTTTTCCTATGGCTTTCCCTCAGGGGAGAGGACCTTCCCATCCTGCTTTACTGTACCCCCAGCTGCAGGTTCTGTTCATGTCTTACTGGCCACCAGTGTGTTGCAAGGTCATCATGAGGAAATCACTCCACTAGAATGGAGGGCTGCTTCCTGAGGAGGCCCAGCCTTGGGCTCACAGCTACATGGGAGTGGGGCAGATGTCTGAACACAATGGGCATACTTTTCAGAGGGAGGATGGGAATAATAGATACTGTGACAGTCCAGGGTGCCGTCTATAAATATGATTTGCAGAGTTTCACTATGTTCCAGGACTTGATCTACAATATTTCTAACACCCACCTCAACCCCATGAGGTTGTAGCATTACCTCATTTTACAGAGGCGTAGACTGTGCTCGGAGGTTAAGATCTTTTTTTTTTTTTTTTTTTTTTTTGATAGTGTTAACCAACCCTTTTTCTAAAATGCTGTGGTAATAGAGTTTGTGAGTGGGCAGTTCAGGGTATAATTTCCCAGGTGGTGAGTGGAGATCAGCCAAGTGCAGTGTGATGCTCTCCCACCCTTTAGTCAAGTCAGGAACTCCCGGGGAGCAGGCTCTCCCCTGGATGCTCCTCACCACGAACCGTTGAAAACCACTGTCAGGCAAGACAGGCCTGTTCATAATAATGGGAAGGCTTGCCAGGTACAGGACAAAATTACATCGGAGAACAAGTCAGGCACAAACCTTTCTAGATTGACATGTCTCTCCACCCCCACTCCAGCCCACTCAGGGCCACCCAACAAATGATGCCCTGGGGCCTTGGCATGCAATTAAAAGTGAAGAAATGCTTAATCAAATCATGCCACTTGAAGTGAGTTGGGCTGGAAAGAGAATGCTGTGGAGCGTTGGCCACAGTGGAAATTTACCAGGCCCAAGCCGACACCAAATACTCCCAGGTTGTTTTGAAACAGATACCGTTGTGTTCTGTAAAGTTCTGAGATCCTTTTGCAAATATTTAAAAACCTTTCTATTAACAACGATTGCTTTAGGAGATCACACACAGACATATACACACGCATCTGCACACACACCTCACTCCCCCTGCTCCAAAGGTTTCTACTGTGTGCATGGGGAAAGCAGAAACCCACAGCAGGCACTGCAGGCACCCCGAGCATCTCTTCAAACTGGCTGAAACCCATGAATCCCCTCTATCATCTGTTGAGACAGCTCCATTAAAAAAAAAAAAAAGTTTATTTATATTTTCCCCCCTCAAAAATGTCATGACTAACTTTCCATTCATTATCAAAATATTCTTTTGCCACTAATTTCCCTTCTTGGTTAAAATAAACAAAGAAGCAAACCCTGTTGGCATTGCATCTTAGGATGCACTCTGCTGTAAACAAGAGAAACTTTTCTTAACAGATCTTGAAGAGCCCTCCCGTGAGAATTTCCTCTGTTTATCAGCTTCATGTGGCACAGAGGGCAAGCAACCATCATGAAGTGCAGGGGAGAGGGGAAGCTGTCTCGAACATGCCAGGACTCAGCATCTCCTCCTTCAAGGTGATGCTCTAGTTTCTCAGGTCAGGTGCTTCCTGCCCCCGTGTCCAGCTAAGGGCGCAGAATTGAGGGACCTGGACCTTGGGACTGGCTATTGTATATCCTCGGGCAGTCCTTTCACCTCTCTGCCACTCACTTTTCTTACCCATAAAATGAAGCTGTAGGATCTTATGATCCCCAAGCCCCCTCTAGCACTGAAACTTTAGGATTCTAATCCAGCAATGTCTGCATGAAAAGAAGGGGGGACTCTTGACAAAAACAACAACAGCAAAATCTTAGTTTTTAGGATTCTGGAACATGCAGTGAAGAATCCTATGTGAAATTGAAACATTTCATTTTTGAAAGGCGGAATACAAGAGAAGAAGAGAAGTCAAAAAACTAACTCACCCAAGGCTTCCTTTCCAACAACACAGCTGAAAGCCTGCCCCAATGCCCCAAGGATACCCTGCTATGCACACTTGAACTGTCACCAATGGTGGGAGATTAAAAAAAATCTGCAAATGGAGGAAGAGGAAGGGGGTACAGAACACCCCTTTTTAACTGCCCTGAGCCAGGAGGGCAGTTCTCAACCCTTTAGCTTCACTTCTATTCCATGACCTAATCTGAATGCCTACCTGTGAGGCTTCTAGAGAAATGTTGAGGGGTCTGAGCGTGGGATGACTCTCTTGACCGTAGAGAAGAGCAGAGGTCTAAGGAGGGACTTACCTTAAGGGAAACCAAGACAAACCATTGAGTCTTTCTGTGGTAGATGTGACTGTTGGTAGATGAGACCCTGCTCAGCATCCATTAGGGTCTTCTGGGCTGGTCTCCTGGACTTGTTCTACATGGAAGGGATGTGGGGGAGAAAGAGGGGCCACTGTTAGAAAAAGTAGGGGCTTTTCAAGATTGGCCAAAGGGAGATGTTGTTGTCTCTGCTGAGGAAAGTCCCTCTTGGGGTGTGATGGCAGCAGTGATGTATATGGCCATGCTTATTGGAGACCCCCGATGTATTGTGAGATCCTGTAATGGGATTAGGTCCTGCAGCTACAGCAGTGAATGTGAGATGCCCTGGGGGCATTTAGAAATGCGAAGGGACTTGAGGTGGTGGAGGCTTGGATTTCTGTAGTACTACCAGGTGGGAGCTATCATAGTCATCCCCCTAAATCAGGGTAGTGTAGAGAAATAAAGATGAGACTGATGATGCTCTAACAGCCATGCCTCAGTCATGGCTTCCAGTTCAGGCCAGGAGATGGATGCTTGTGCCAGTTTCAAGGGAAATGAGAACAATGAGGATGATACAGTGCTGTCTTCCATAAATCTAAATTCATTTAATTTAAAAGACTGTTCTCTATTTTGAGATTATGTCTTCTCCAATTTTGGTATTTAAAATGTCCTTTCTTTTTTGAAGTGATGGCACTAGGTGATAGTTTTTTTAGAAATGTCCTTATTTGACAAAATAAAGAATTGGCAAATCCAGCTGATGCCTGTGGCCAATTCTACTGGTTTTTCTCTAAGTATTGGTTTTCCCTTTTTCCATGCCAAAAGAAATGTAAGGGGGCATGCGACCACCCAGAATAAAGCCTACAGTTCCCAGTTTTCTTTGGAGCTAGGTGTGGCCAGCTATTGAAGTTATGGCTAACGGGATGTTTGCAGAAGTGATGCCTGCAATTTCTGGGTAGTGTCCTTAAAGAAGGGACTTGTCTGCTCCCTGCTACTTTACCTCCTCCTGAAGCCTGGAATATAGGCATGGGGTTATCTGGGACTATGCAGATGAATGCATTGAGAGTGGCAGAAGAACCGGACGGAAGGAGCCTAGATGCCCCCAAACCATAGCATTACCATTTCAGCTCAGGATGCTTATGTAATGTGAGAGAAATGGACTTATATTTCATATCTCTGCAGATAAAATGAATCAGCATTTACATGATATTTGCAATAATGAGAATAGATGAAATTATCCAGGAATAGAGAGTAGAGGGAGAAATAAAAGAGCCTAGAATGGAGCCTTAAAGAAGCATAGTAGTTATATACAGGAGGAAGAACCCTTAAGGGGACTGAAAAGGGAAAGCCAGAGAACTACGAAAGGAAAATGGTGGAGAAGAGGCAGTGAAAGAATATATTTCGGGGAGGAAAGAGTTCCAATTCCAGTGATGCTGAGAGGTCAAGGAAGAAGAGGCCCAACATAGCCATTCTGTTTAAAATAGAAGTAATTGGTGGTTTTATCAAGGATTGTTTCATTGAAGTGGTGAGATGAGAGCCAGGGGGAGGGAGTGAGGAGTCAGCAGGGTGAGAGAGAGAAAACGTGCTCAGAAAGTGTGGCCATGAAGGAAAAAGCAAGAGGGTAGGAGCTGAGAAGAGAGGAAGGGACTTCTTTTGTTTCTCTTGTTTTCTTCTCTCCTCTCCTTACCTTACCTCATCTTACCTTTCCTTTCTTTTTTTATTTTTTTCCTTTTAAAAACTGCAGAATCCAGGGCACTTACCTACAGATGGGAAGGACCCAGAACAGAGAAGAGATGGAAGGAACAGGAAAATAATACCTACAAACAGTTCCAGGGTAGATGGGAAGCAGGGGAGGCAGGGAGCATCTGCAGAGGAACTGGCCCTCAGCAGGAGGACAGAGAGTTGGGTGCAAACTCAGCAATGGATGTTAGGCAGTTCATTCTCTTTTTTCAGTGCAGTAGAATCCAAGGTGGTCCATGCATCTGTGGGATTTGCCTCCAGCAGCACTCTGCTGGCTGGGGGTGGGGGGCAGGTGGAGAAGATGGATGCTCATGTTCATCCAGGGTTGGAATTTTGCTAGATGGGTGGGATGTGAGGACAGAGGAATAAGAGAATACATAGTATTTGGAAAAGAGTAATTAAACGAGTAGACCATTGAATCTAAGCAAGATAGAATGGAACCTGAAGAGAGTGGAAACAATGGACAAGGAATATCTGTAGAGGTCATTGATCAAAAGACGCCAGTGGAGTTGAGTAACAGATGTAGTAGGATTATGGAATTGAGGGGAAAGTTAGGATATGAGGCTACAGAGAGCGGGAGCACTTGGGTTTGAGATTCAGAGGTGGAAGAGCCTCGAGTGTCAGTCAAATCCAGAAGAGCATGGGAATGGGAGCTGAGGAGGAGGAAGGAGGAGGTTACTGGAGATGAGAGGACAAGAAGCCAAGAGGCTAGGATTGAGGCTGGGCCAACTGTCAGGATTCTGAAGCAGCAACATGAATGGGGGTGGAGAAAGTTGTGAATCATTTGCTAAATATTGGTTGGATGAAGAAATGTACCAAACAAAGTGCAGAAATGACCTAGACTAAGGCAAGGAAAAGACCTGAATGACCTTAGCCTCAGTTGAGCAAGAATTTGTAAAATCATGAAAGAAATGTTCTGGAAGTGACAATGCAGAGCAAGGAAGATATGAGCCCAACTCCTAGTCCCAAGGTCAAGAGATAAGAATAAACAGTTTCCATTTGGAAAGTAGATAAAGTATCTCTCTCTGGGTCAGCCAGCAGCAGCCAGCTTAGTCACCTTAGCACTTCCTAGGAAGCCTTTAAAATGCAGATTCCAGGGCCCCATCCAGGCTAATTAAATCTGAATGTTTAGGGAAAGTGCCTGGGCCTAGAGCTGCCTTCATAGGCACAAGTCCCACTAGGCCCAGCATTCAGAAGAGCCCCATGCTTAGTTTAATGCAATCTTGAAATTCTTAATAACTTTTGAACAGGAAACCCTGTGATTTCATTTTACACTGGGCCTCCCAAATTTAGGTAATCAGGCCTATTTGGGTAGCAGTATCCTTTAGAAATCTCCTCAAGGGAGGGGCACCTGGTTGGCTCAGTTGATAGAGCCTGTGACTCTTGATATTGGTGCTCTAAGTTCGAACCCCACATTGGATGTAGAGATTACTTAAAAATAGAATCTCCCAACAAATTGAAACCACAATGAGATACCACCTCACACCTGTCACAATGGTTAAAATTAACAACTCAGGAAACAACAGATGTTGGGGAGGATGCAGAGAAAGGAGAACCTTCTTACTCTCTTACACTGTTGGTGGGAATGCAAACTGGCACAGCCACTCCGGAAAACAGAATGCAAATTCCTCAAAAAGTTAAAAATAGAACTACCCTGCAACCCAGCAATTGCACTACTAGGTATTTATCTGCAGAATACAAACATAGTGATTCGAAGGGGCACCTGCACCCCAAAGTTTATAGCAGCAATATCCACAATAGCCAAACTATGGAAAGTGCCCAGATGTCCATCAACAGATGAACGGATAAAGAAGAAGTGGTCTATATATATATATGATGGAATATTACTGAGTCATCAAAAAGAATGAAATCTTGCCATTTGCAACAACGTGGACAGAACTAGAGGGTATTATGCTAAGCAAAATTAGTCAGAGACAGACAAACACCATATAGATTTCACTTATATGTAGAGTTTAAGAAACAAAACAGATGAACATAGGGAAAGGGAAGGGAAAATAAAATAAGAGAAACAGGGAGGGGGGCATCCATAAGCGATGCTGAACTCCAGGAAACAAACTGAGGGTGGCTTGAGGGAAGGTGAGTGGGGAGATGGGGTGACTGGGTGATGGGCATTAAGGAAGGCCCTTGATGCAATGAGCACTGGGTGTTTATGCAACCGATGAATCACTGGATTCTACCTCTGAAACTAATAATACACTATATGTTAACTAACTTGAATTTAAATAATAAAATAAAATAAGATCCCCCTCCCCCAAAGATAGAAAGAAGACCCCTCAAGGGATTCTAATGTGTGGCTACAGTTGAGAATCCCCAAGTTAAGCCAAGAGTTGGAGGGAACACATGAAGAAATGTATAGGGTGCAGAGTATAGGGTATAGGGTGGCAGACTGAGTGGAAGGAAGGTGGCAGAGGGTATGAGGAGGAGGGCGCATGTGTACAGAGATTCCAACACTAGAGTTATGCTTGGTTCCTTGAAGAAGGGTGGGTGCTGGAGCCTACCAACTTTGTCACGGCCTGAAAGAGGCACGCTGGTGGGGTATGGGGCTGGACAACCTTTGCCTTGCTGTCTTCTGGGGAGTGCATGGGCAGCTGGGGAGGGGGGCAGTGGATAGAAGAGCCTATGTAGGGGTAGCGACAGGTGTGAACAAGCTGAGCTGAGGCACTGTATGACTGTCTGGGGTGCTGGGGCCGGGTGGGTGCAGACTGTCCAGGGCTCCTCAAAGCTGCGAGACCCAAGATGTTTGGCTGGAGGTCTAGGTTCCGGAGCCGCCATCACATAGATGGAACATGGAGCAAGGCCAGACTCAAGTTTCGAGCACTCACAGTACTCAGGGAGCCTTACAGAGACGGGGCATGTCCATGAGAATCTTGCTTTCCCCTGGGAGTCTGAGAGGAAGTGAGCAGAGCTATGTAAACCGAGACAGGGCTCTGGGAAGAGGAGGCTCCCCAGAGAAACGAGCCACGAACACAGGCGCCACGGGGTCACTTGTCAATGAGATGTTGGTTGTTTTTCTAAACTACAAGAGATAAGAGGTGGTGAAATCTCTCAGCTTCAGCCCTTTAGTATAAATATTTCCTTCAAAATCAACCCAGACAAGGCTGGGTCTCAAGGAGAAGCCAGGTACATGAGCCCCATTGTCCCATCTCTGGGAGCTCTGTCCGGGGCTGGCCAGGTGCATCTGAGGCTCCTGAGGCCCCTCCAGAAAGGATGCTGACCTAAGGGCAAAGGAGAAGCTGCCAGAGCAAAGCTTTTATCAGTGGTCATGGCAGCAGCAGACACCATTGTCACTCTGCCCAACTCAAACATGGCTGGGGAGCGGGAGGGGTTGGGAAAGGTCGTCTGAGTGGAATATCTACAGATTTGCCAGAGCAAAGCTAAGCACTTGATCCTTTAGGAACGGCTGAGGCATGAGGGCAGCTTCTCACCTGGATACTTTTCTATCCACCTTGGCCTCATGAGAGCCTAGCCCTTCCTGCTCGCTGGCCGTCGGCGTCTTGTGGTCCAGGGGGATCTGTTCCAGGAGCAGCTGTGGTTCCTCTCCAGGGGTAAGGTTGAGTTGACCCCAAGTGTAGTCGGGCTGATGGGTGGCTGTCCAAGCGGTGAAAGTCCACCTGCCTGTTCTCATCCAACAACAGAATCAGGCAGCCACGTAGGGAAGACCCAGAGCATGCTGGAGAAGGAGGTGTAGTTTCCAGGGACACAGGCCACTGTGAATATTCCACTCTCCACGGAAAGGTCCTAAAATTATAGGGGGCCACTGAGAACTGCTCTGAAGTCTGACTCTGTATTTTAACTTGGCCAGGGATAAAATGGTCAGGACAGTCTACCCTACTAGTGGGTTGGTTGGGTGGTTGGCAAGGGTGATACCCTTTGGCTAACCCTCCTTAGTACTGAAATTTCCTTAAACCACTGTTGGAGAGGATGGGCTCTCCCTGCCTCTGCCAGGTAAACCTAGACACAGCACGATGAATAAGGTTCCATCTGCTCTCGACTTCAGGCTGACGCTATCACATACCTAAGCGTGCGGTGTCCAAGAACTTGGGTGTCGTGCTTCTCATGCAGCTGATTCATCCCTGTGTACACGAAGGAGTGTTGTGTGGGGAGTGGGCTCATACCTCCTGAGCATCTCCAGGGACTTCACTTGTGACCCATCCCCTACTTCTCACACATTCTCCTGTTACCCCCAAGTCCCATAACTTTATCCCTTCCTGAAATCTCTCTCCATTTTTTTTTGCCTGACAACCTTGCCCTAACCTCTTTGCTCCAAAGAGCTTCTTGCTTTGCTGGCTCTTTCCCACCTAATTCTGCCTTTGAGTTAGAGGAACGTGGGGGGCTTCAGATTAGGAAGTTGGGGAAAGAAAAGAAGGTTCTGGATTCTGGAAAAGAGTAGACTGTCCCCCACCAGCCACCTCCTGACACACGCACTCAACTGTGGGTGCTGAAACGTCCTGCTCTTCAATGTTAATTTGCTGAGATTTGCTGAGCTCAGGAGGCCCATACTTCTCAAGAATGTGTCTCCTCACTGACCTTGAAATGCATTAAAAGGTCACTTTCTGCTCTCTGAGGATTTTTCCCCTTCACTGCAACAGGTAGGGGGAAGCCATCCTGACAAGTTCTTTTCCAGGTGGAAAGCTTCGTGGCTTTGCAGCGTTGAGAACTGGCTCCCTCCTCTTTTGTGCGTGGGTCAGTATGGCTGTGTGGCGCGCCTGTGCACATGGGGAAGTCCTCTCTGGTTCTGACCATTGTGTGTCCCTTCCTGGCAGGCAGTGTCAGTCCTCCTGCCAAGCACACAGAGTCCTTCCCTGATCTGGGGAACTAGAGCACTTTATCCCTGGGGCATTTCCTGGTTCAGAACACCTCTGATGTCTCCACTGCATCTGTTTCTGCCTCAGGGTCAGATATCGGGGCTCCAGCACCTCTGGTCTGGGTGTGGGTGTTGTCCTATGTCTATCTGCAGCCCTTGTCCTAAGCCAACAGTTTCCAAACTTTGCCCTAAGTCAACAGTTTCCAAACTTTTCTGATTATGTCCCCGTTTAGTAAAAAGTTGGAGGGGAGGTACATATTCTCCATATGTTTACTTATAAGCCACGCACTCTGTAGATTATAAAACACATAAAGTTGAGGTTAAAAGAAGGAACAAGATGACATAAACACGGTTTTAAGTGTTGTTACTTGCGGTGGCTTTGTATTACCATGAGTTATTACCTCAAGGCAGAATATGAATCTAGATTTAGGAGTTCTTGTTAACAAAAAGGGATATAAATGCACAATTAGAATAGTCTTCTTGTTGATTCAGAGTCATTTTTGACCAGCCTCCTGTCAGTTCTGATCAACTCCCCAGGGTTTTTATGGTGCCATGGGTGAGGGGGGTCCACCTGTAGGGGACAAGTCAGCTCTGCTTGACCCTTTGTTCCCTGTCCATGCAGCCTCAACAGTATTTCCAGTCAGGTTTTTTTTTTGGTAGTAATCCTAAAACTATTCATTCACTTTGTGAGAATCGATTCCCTCACAATGAGATGATCCAAGTCACAAATCCACTTCACTGGATGCAGGCAGAGTGTTCCTAGTCTCATTCCGCCCAGGAGCTAGCTCCTCCATCAGGAGGCCTCAGATCCTACATGTGAGGGACTAAAGTCAGAGACCTATGCCCACCTTGATATTAAATATTAGAACATTAGCTTGCTAGAGTTGCTGTCACAAAGCACCGCGGATTGAGTGGCTTGAACAATAGAAGTTTACTGTGTCACAATTTTAGAGGCTGCAAGTTTGAGATGAAGGTGTCAGTAGGGTTGGTTCTTCCTGAAGGATGTGAAGGAGCATCTGTTCCTAGCCTCTCTCCTGGCTTCTGGCGGTTGCCAACAGTCTTTTGGTGTTCCTTGGCTTGTAGGCACATAACCCTGATGTGTCTTCATCTTCACATGGCAGTGGGTGTGTGTCCAAATTTCTCCTTTCTGTAAGGAGAATTAAGACCAACCTTAACAACTTCATCTTAACCTGATGAGCTCTGTAAAGACCCTGTCTTCAAATAAGATCATGTTCTGAGATGCTCGGGGTTAGGGCTCTAACCTATCTTTTCTGGGAGCAACATCATTCAATCCATAATGATTAGTAAAACTCCTTATTTTCTTGCTTTTAGGTAAAAATAAATAGAAGTAGAAGTTCTAATGGCTTCTTGGATGTTATCCCAGTGGATTATGCTCTGGTGCACCCCTGAGGTGTGTGTACTTTTCTTTGGAGACCACTGCCTCATGAGTTTGGTACCTCCTCCTCTTTTCTTCATGATCATTCACCCCCAGTTCTCACTGGGGGCAAAGAGAGTGTGAGTGTGTAGAAGACAGGCCTTGAAGAGAGCCATTTGGAATTATACAGATTAGTTTAATGATGGACTTCTGGCATCAGGATGGCCAAGTGAGCCACCAGCAAGCCTCGTCTCCCTTCTTCCAAACCTCAGAAATAATAATAAAGACAGTTTTAATGCAGGCATAACTTCATTCAAAAGCAAAAAGACAGAAAGCAGTTTAGTGGTTCTTCAAAATGTTAAACCATGTGACTCAGCTATTCCACAACTAGGTATATGCCCCAAAGAGTTGAAAATGTTTTCAAACAAAAACGTGCATGTGAATATTTATAACAGCACTATTCGCAATAGCTAAAAGGTGGAAATGACCCAAATGTCCATCAGCTGGCGAATGGATAAACAGAATGGGTCGATCCATACAGTGGAATATTACTCCACCATAACAAAGATTGAAGTACTGGTACCTCTCATATCACAGAGAAACTTTGAAAAACATGTTGAGTGAAACAAGCCAGACAGAAAACGTTGCATATTGTATGATTCCATTTAAATGAAATGTCTGGAATACTTCTATGGGGGTAGAAAGCAGATTAGTGGTTGCCAGGGGCTGGGGGCAGGTGTTGTTGGGAAGAATGGGGGGTAGTTGCTTAATGGAAGGGGTTTCTTTTATGGCCATGAATGTGTTTCACAACCAGATAGAAGTGATGGTTGCAAAATATTGTGAATCACTGAATGGTGTACTTTAGAGGGGTTGGTTTTGTGTTATATGAACTTACCTCAATTAAAAAAAATTAAAATCAAGAAGGGGACGTCTTGGGGGAATCCTTAACCATAAAGGGCTTGAAAGGCACTGTGGGGACCCTCTGGTTACAGGTGAACAACAGCCCCAGGAGGAAGCACTGAGTGATACCTTCCAGTGTAGTGACAACCCTGCAATTCATTGGCCAGGACAGCCTCTACCAAACTGTCCATGGGAAAAGCCTAGCAACAACATGGAATTTTTTTTTTTTCAAATCAAATGACTTAGTATTGTCTGCTGTTCAGAGATCTAGAACAATGTCAATGTATTAGTAACCATGACTTATACGACCCCTTCATGTCTTCTCTATCTCACTCCCAAACCTTAAAATCTTGTATTGTTAAGTTCCTCCTGTTTTCTTTGGAATGCAGTTCATTGACTTGGAATGACTATAATCTCCGGTGGAGAATAACATGCTTACTGGGTAAATAGCTCCTTCTCAAAAGAGCTGCAAAAAGCAGATTATGTGCAAATTCAGAGAATGCTTTTTGGTGCCAAGCTCTGGTTGGATTTGAAAGGTCCTGTCAAGTTTCAGATTCACAGCTTGACATTTACATGGTTATTTGTGCCACTTATTAACTGTGGTGTGTTAGTAGCAATCTAATTATGACTGCCATCTTCATTTGTCTTGTGAATGACAAGAGGAGATTGCTTTGAGACAAGAGTTCACCCTGGGATGTTCTTCTTGAACACATCTGGGAAAGGCTGGGGGTCAAAAGGGCTGATGGCTTTGGCATGAGTTCCTTTTTGGTCTGTTACGTTCTTGAAGCTTTTGCCCCAAGAACCCTGGTTGCTGGGCATTTCTGCTGTTCTGGGTCCAGGAAGAGGCAGAAAGATATGCTCTTGGGACCTGAGAAGCTGCTCCAAGTGCAATGTCTTGAATAGCCTTTGTTTCTAGGAGATTCTGAAGCACACAGATGGAAGCTCTGCCTTTCTTTAAGGTGGTTCAGAAAGCCAGCCTAAGTAGGGAATTGTGAGGAGCCAATATCCTGCTTTTTGAGAAATTTGTTCTAAGTTTTTACATTCTGACATTAAAAAAAGATCTTGAGCTGTGATTCCCAGCTTTGTGCCTGCAGTGCAAAGGGAATCTGCTCTGTTCTAAAGGGGCCTGGCCTCTCCAAGCTTCCGGTTATAACGGTTGCCTTCCCTCCACCTTCCCCACTCTGTGGGGCTGTAGGCTGAAATGGTTCCTGAAAGGTGGGGGGACGACTCAGTGGTGGGATGAGAGAGAGAGCACAGGCCAGCAGAAGAGAAGATCTATGGGATCTTGGCTCAGAATGAACTTCCTCCAGCTCCAGGTGAGCTTCTCAAAAACAGATTGAATCCTGACACTTTGCAAGAGAATCAAAAGAATAAGGAAAGCATATCAGAAAGTAAATAAGGGACCTTGGACCATATGAGTTTCTAGACCTGACACCAAAAGCATGATCATAAAAGGAAAAATTGATAAATGTTGCCTCCTTAAAGTTAAAGCACTTGTCTCATTGGGTCATAAGACCCTCTATAAAAGATGCATCCATCCTGTTACTGCTGGCTGGGAATGGCTTTGTCTCACACCCATGTGATTTCACTGCGTCCCTCACAGCCCTTGGAAGCCTTTGGGGAAGACTGTAGGGAAGGGAAAATTGGAATTGACTCACATTTTGCCACCTTCTTGGAAAGAGACCTATCCTCCTAGTATCCATTTTTGTAAAATCAAATTAAGTTGCTGATTGATACTTCCCCTTCCCTAAACCATCTTCATTGTTTGCTGTCCTTAAGTTCGGATGCCATTTGCCACACCCCTGATGTGGTGTGGCACTGGGTGAGAGTTTGGAGCAATGACCACCTACCTATCTAGAGTCTCTGAGACTTCAGATATGTGCAGCCATTTGCATTTCTGCCAGGCAAGGAGTTTCTAAAAAGAAAAAAAAAAAAAAAAATAGGCAAGACAAAAGTCAACTGAATGCCCACACAAATACATCAAACTGGGTTTTGACAAAGGAGCAAAAGCAGTTCAATGGAGGAAGGATGGCTTCAAAAAATGGTGCTGGAGCACTTGCTGTCCACAAGCAAAAATACCAAAACCAAGACCAAAACCTCCAACCTCTACCTAAACCTTACACATCAGGACTCATTATTGTTACTCTTACTCATTATCACATCTCATACATGTTTACACAAAAAAATCACTCATAATGGACATGGGCTTAAATTTACAATGTAAAAAACAAAGCAAAATAAAAAACCTTCTAGGAAAGAAAAAGGAGATCATAGGGACCTAGGGCTAGACAAAGAGCTTTTTGGACTTGATGTCAGAAGCATAATCTGTAAAAGGAAAAATTAATAAAATCCTCAAAATTAAAACCTTTTCCCTGTAAGGAGAATGGAAAGACAAGGTATGCCTGTAAGAAAATACTTGCAAAATGTATATCCGACAAAGGACTTATATCTAGAATATATAAAGAACTCTCAAAACTCAATAATAATAATAAAAAAAAAACCCCTAAACAACCCCATTAGAAAATGGGCAAGGACATGAACAGACGTTTCACTAGAGAAGATATGCAGAAAGCAAATAAGCAGAGGAAAAAATGTTTAACATCGTTAGCCATTGGGAAAATGGAAATTAAAATTAAAACCATAATGAGATATCACTATCACCTTTTAGAATGGCTAAAATAAAAACCAGTGATAACACCAGTTGCTGGCAAAGATGGGGAGAAACTGGATCTTTCACACATTGCTGATGGGAATATAAATGGCATAGCCACTCTGCAAAAGTCTGGCAGTTTCTTACAAAACTAAACATGCACTCACCATATGACCCAGCAATCACACTCTTGGACATTATCCCGGAGAAATGAAAACTTATGTTCACACACACACACACACACACACACAAAACCCTCTACGAAAACCTTCATAGCAGCTCTATTTGTAATAGCTTCAAGCTGGAAGCAACCCAAAAGTCCTTCAATGGGTGAATGGTTAAATAAACTGGTACATCCATATCTCTGTCAATTTCCTGCTTGTGATAATATATTATAGTTATGCAAGATGATGTTATCATTGAGAGAAACAGGGTGAAGGGATCTTCTTGAATGATTTCTTACAACTGCATGTAAATCTACAATGATCTTAAGTCAGTTTTTTTTTTTTTAAATGTTATATTGAGAAGTCAAGTGGATCAGATCCTAAGAACTAGAGAGCCGTGGCACCAGGACTGGACTCTCCGAAGCTCTCATGAGGCAGACCGCAGAAGATCCGGGAGCTAAGGAGGAGGAGCCTTTGCTTGAAAAGTGCAATTAATAATAGCATTGCCTCTTAGGATCCACCAGTTATTCTCCTTAGTATTTACTTAAATGAGTAAAAGAGCTTAAGTCCATACAAAAACCTACACACGGATGTTTATAACAGCTTTGTTCATGATTGCTAACACTTGGAAGCCAGCACGGTGTCTTTCAGTGGGTGAATGGATAAATAAACTGTGGTATATCCATACAATGAAATATTAAACATTGCAAAGAAAAGAGCTATCAAGCCGTAAAAAGACATAGGGGAATTTTAAAGTGCATATTATTAGATAAAAGCCTCGTTCTGAAAAGGCTAGATACTGTATGGTTTCAACTGTGTGACATTCTGGAAAAGGAGAGACTGTGAGACTGGAAAAAGATGAGTGATTGCCAGGGATTAGGGAGAAGGGAGAGGAGGATAAAGAAGCAAAGTGCAGAGGATTTTTAGGACAGTGAAACTACTCCCTGTGGTACTCTAATGGTAGATACATGTCATTATACATTTGTCCAAACCCACAGAATGCACACCACCAAAAGTGAACTTTAGTGTAAACTATGGACTCTGGGTGCTAATCACATGTCCATGTAGGTTCATTGATTGTAATAAGCATAAAACGTCTAAAAAATAAAGCCTATTAAAGATAATAACAGCACTGCCTTTATTAACATCTTCACACAATTCAAGGTGCTTTTAGGAACATTTTCTCCTTTTAAGGACCATCCTCAAGACCGTGCTGTGGGGTGAGTGGAAGGCAGAGGATGTAAAGTGAGAGTAAATGCTGTGCAGAGCACACCAGCAAGGGGCCAGGCAGTGGGCAGGAGGTGCTGATGGGGCCGGGGACACACCTGGCCTCCTAAAGGCAGGGATGGGTGAGGAGAAGACTCCCTGGGGCTCACTGGTAGGGTGAGCGGTGGATGGGGTCCTTGAAGCTCCAGTACAGGCAAACCAGATGGAGGCAAGGAAGAGAGGTGTGTGTGGTTCAAGAGAGGGAGGACCAGGGTGGAGAAGTGATAGGGGTCTACTAGGATTCTCTTTCTGTCACTGAATGCCGTGCTAGCATGTCAGTGGGACTGTGCAGTTTACCCAGATTAGGAAGGGGAAAGGGAAAAGCAGAAAAGGGAATTAGGAGTGGGGTCAGTCCAAATTCAAAATGGAAAGGGTAGGAGTCGGAAATCTCCGATGGATCCATTAATTAACCCAAAACTTCTGTGTACTCTGGAGACTTCATATATTGCCAGCGAATGGGAGAGAACATGGTGGGAGGGATTTTTTTCTTGGCGTCATGACTTCTAGGGTTGTATGCCTGCTGATTTCCCTTATGCATGCCTTCTTAAATGATCTCTTTCCAAGCACTTGTTTGGGGCACACGGTTGGGTACACAGGCCTGCCAGCTCTTCGTCCTGGCAGAGAAAGCTGTCTCCCTCTTGTGGTCCCTTGGGGAAACCACTCCTGGCATCTGGGACCTTTGGAGCTGGAAGGGCCCGGCTGGTACTTCCAAGCAAGAGGCACAGGCAAGTGGACACTGAAGTCCCAGCTTGGCCCTTGGCTATTTTAACCCAAAGTAGACTCAGAGGAGGCCTGAAAATCAGGGGAAGTGGAGACGAAAATGAAGCAATGGCAGAGGGGCAGAAGATTCTAGAGCCTCATGGGCTGAGCAGGTGCTGCTGCTTGGTAACAGGGGGAGCAATGTTTGGAAAGAGGAATGCTTTTGTCCTCCAAGTCCTCTTTTTGTGGGTAACCCCAGCGCTCCCCCAACCCAAGATGACTACAAGCATCCTCCTGTACAGTGGGGCAGCAGATGCCCACGCTTTTGTGATCATAATGGTCTTCCTTTATGGGGACAGTCACAAAGATTTGAAAAGGCAATGACACCCCAAAGACCTGTGGTTGTATCGCCCCTTCTAATCTTGGATCTCAGTGATGTCTGTTGAACTGAGGTCTCCTGAGCAGACCTGTTGACTTGGGGTCACGTGGCATGGGTGGCCAAGGGCCCAGCCCTCCTGCCTCTGGGGGCAACCCACTGCCAGCCTCCTCCTTATCAATCACTGCAAAGCAAATCGGAGGTTAAAGAAGGAAAGAAGGTGCTGATGCTTGGTGAGGAGAGAGGGAGATTTTGGTGAGTAGCAGCCCCATTTGAAACTCCAACGGGTCAGATCAGATGCCTTGGGAAGTAAGTCCCCTCACCTCCAGGGCTGAAGTACTGCCCCTCTTGGTGGCCTCCTGCGTTTGGGGGGGCCTTTGATTTCCACGGGGTAATGGCCCAGGGCCTGTCTTTCTTACCCACTGACAGTGGTCTCCCTTCCTGGGCTCTCTCCAGCAAAACACAGCAGTGCAAGGCTGGCCCGGCTCTGCGGCTCACTGTGATGCGCTCAAACCCACGAGGGCCATGAACCAGAGGCTCTCGCCTGTCTTCATACCTGCTGCCTCTAAGCCCGAACTAGGATGTTTTCAAAATCTCCATTTTGTTTTTGAAATTTCTTACTTTCCTTAGTTTTTCACCTTTTATTTGGAGACTTTTCAAGTGTGCAGAAATCTGTGAGAAGAGCACAGTGCACGTCTGTCTGCCCTTGACCTGCATTTACCAGGAGTGGCATTGGCGCGTGTGCTTTTAGCGCTCCTTGTGTAGACCTATTATGTCATTACCATTAGTTGCTGAACCATTTGAGAATAAGTTGCAGACACCATGATCCCTCATCTCTGAATACTAGTAATGACTAGTAATAACAATAACTCATTGTTAAATCACAATATGTTTATGAAGTTCAGAAAATTGAACTCTGATACAATACTGAATGTAATATATAGCCTATATTCACGTTCCACCAATGTCCCCCAAAATGCCCTTTATACCAATGTTCTGATCCCAAATAAAAAAACTTTTATCGGGACGCCTGGATGGCTCAGTGGTTGAGCATCTGCCTTCGGAGCAGGGCGTGATCTCGGAGCCTGGGATCGAGTCCCACATCGGGCTCCCTGCGAGGAGCCTGCTTCTCTCTGTGCCTCTCTCTCTCTCTCTCTCTCTCTCTGTGTGTGTCTCTCATGAATAAATAAATAAAATCTTAAAAAAAAAAACTTTTATCCTTAGTGTCAACAGGTGTTGAAAAGGTGGATCTGGCTACACACACACACACACACACACACACACACACACACATTACACACACCACACAAACACATACACACCACATCACACACGCTGCATACCACACTACACACACACTACACCAGGCAAACATATTACACATACACTATACACACTGCACACATCACACATACACACACCACATCGCACATACCACACATTTCACCACACACACGCACCACACTGCACACATCTCACACCCACGCCCCACACCCACACCCCATACCACACACATCACACATACACACCACACAGACCACACTACATACCACACATACACATCACACACACACATCACACACACCACACAGATTTAAGCTTCACTGCCAAGTATGCTCCCTATAAGAGGATCTTAACGTATTTTTTTTGTATTTATTTACTT
The DNA here is from genome assembly GCF_011100685.1 of Canis lupus familiaris. Taxonomy (NCBI): domain Eukaryota; kingdom Metazoa; phylum Chordata; class Mammalia; order Carnivora; family Canidae; genus Canis; species Canis lupus. The sequence continues at coordinate 29,345,706 of NC_049252.1, forward strand.
TTTATTGACAAACTGCCTCCCTCCCATGCTGGGGTCTTCTAACCAGGCTCATTCCTCCAGCTGCTGGGAAAGGGGCTCAAGGGGCCATCCTGTCTCGCTGGCATGCTGGATGTGGGGTGGGGAGGCGGGGAGGATGGGCTTGAGCAGACCACGAGGCACACCCATCTTCCTGCAGGAAAGCCTTGCTCTCTGATTATCAGTGGGCAGCAGGGAGCTTTTGCTTTGGACCCACCACCATCCTCCTAGGGAAGAGGCAAACAGAGCTAAAGAGGACCGCAGGGGTCAGCTGCTGCTCAGCCTCCCTCTTCCGGTGGAGAAGACAACGGAAGTTCAGAGAAGTGAAGCAGCCTGGCCAAGCTCCCTTAGGCACCACGGGGAATGGGGATCAAGCTGATATTTTTTCAGGCCATCCAGCTGTTTTACAGACACCCAGATCTGGGGAGCAGGGAACCTAAGGACAAGAGGGAGAGCATATTCCCTGGAGAGAAGGAGAAGCAGAGGCCGTGAACAAGCTTCTCGAAAGATGAAGAGGCAAAGCTCCAGATGTGGTGTAGCTCCCCTGACGTGAAGCAGCTGGAGAGCTGGGGTCAGGCTCATCAGCCCTGAGGAGGTGAGTCCATGGGGAGGTGTTTCCCACTGCTTCATGGTCTCAGTGGGCACCCTGGCAGGCGAGGGCCTGGAGGCTGTTCATGCCCCCTTGTCTGTCCCAACTTCTAAGTGATCTCGGTTTGGATGTTCTACTCTGCTTGGCTTTCTGTCTAGGACTGGAGTCTGCTGGGAGGAATTTGCCATAATCTGCTATTCTTGCTTTCAAAGTCACCAAGGGACGCAGACAGGAGACATATGCTCAGTGTGAACGAGACATCACAGCTAAAATCATCATTTTTCTAGTTGCAACCAATTGGATTTTACAGGACTAAGTAATTAGACAAAAAGTCATAAGCGGACAAAATAAGAGCTTTCTGCCAAGAACCCCTCTGCTTCAGGGTTTGAGGTTGGAATCAGCGGCCTGATTTATGGGGATCCTGTTCCCTGGGAATGCAGAACCCTGTGCCAGAGTTGTAGGGCTTCATTCCTCCTGAAGACAGCCTGGAGCAGAGACTGTCCAGGCCGCATCTGTTTTGCAGATTAGGAAAGACACACAGAAAGCACACTATTGTGCTTCTGCCACTCTCATGGCTCATGATGGCCTGAGTAAAGTGTTGATGGCCAAGCATTAACATGCAGTGCACACAACTTGGCCTTCCTTGGAGAATCTTCTTCTTTTTCAAAAAATACTTGAATACCATATTTAGAAGTCCATGACTACTAAGAGGGAAGTTTGGGCAAGAGGATCCCTCTTAGGGATCCGATCCTCTTTCCAGGATAGATCTTCTGTTTTTATTTTCAACAACAACAAAAAATAGCATGAATAAACTATACACATATCTTGGGAGTTTACTGTGTGCCAGACACTGTTCTGAGTACTTTACCTATTGTTTTCGTTAGTCCTTAGTATGGCCCAATGAGATAGGTCCCATTTTAGAGATGAAGAAACCGAGTCTCAGAGAGAGTGAGAAACTTGGACAAGGTTTCACATAATTAGGTGGCACAATCAAGATTCCAGCCCAAATAGTCTGGCTCCAGAGCATACCCTTAACCACTGTTCTTTATTTTTCCTTAACACATTCATCATTTTAAGTCAGTGTGTGTTTGCTATAGACTGACTGAATGTGTCCCCCACCAAATTCACATGTTGAAACCTAATGCCCAATGTGACGGTGTTAGGAAGTGGGGCTTTGGGATCTGATTAGGTCATGAGAGAGGAGCCCCCATGAATGGGGTTAGTGCCCTTATAATAGAGACCCTTGAGTGTCCCCTTGCCTCTTTAACCACATGAGGATTTGGCATGAAGATGGTTGTCTATGAAGCAAGAAGCAGGCTCTCACCAGACACCAAATCCATTGGCACTTTGATCTTGGACTTCCCAGCCTCCAGAACTTTGAAAAATGAATTGTTGTTTCAAAGTCATCCAGCCTGTGTTACCTTTGTTATAGCAGCCTGAATGGGCTAAGACCGTGTTAGAGATGGGCCTGGGCTGGGCTTTTCTAGATGAGTCTTCTTGTGTGTAGATCTGATGTAACCTTTCCAACTTGCTAGGACATTGTAGAGCATTCTGGGGATAGGACTGATATTCAGTGCCCTGAGCCAGGTAGGTAGCATGGCTTCTGGTGGGGGCATCAGCACTGCCTTATGGAGGAAATGTGAGAAAGAAGGAGAGTGGAAGGTAGCCTCCCAGATGTCCCTCATGATCCCTGTCGTCTGGTAATCCCTTCTCCTTCAGTGCATGCTGGACCTATCAACTGACTTCTAACAAATAGAATATGGCAGAAATGATGGGATGCCACTGTGGAGATTATCTTCCATCTTGGCTGCTCCCATTCTCTTGGATCACTCATCTTTGGAGAATCTAGCTGCCGTGTCGTGTGGTAGCTCTGTGCCATATGGAAAGGGTGAGGTCTTTCAACAACCAAATAAGTGAGCCTCAAAATGGATGTCCTCCTCCCCACCCCCCTCCAATCAAGCGTTTGGATGAAACCATAGCCCTGGTTGACAGCTTGACTGAAACCTCATGAGGGTTCTTGAGCCAGAGGCACTCAGCTAAACCACATCTGGATTCCTGACCAACAGAAATTGTAAAATGATAAACATTTGTTGTTTTCAGCTACTAAGTTTTAGGATAATTTGTTACACAGCAATAGATAATTAATACAAGGAACATCTGGCACTCATCTCCCTCAGGTGTCCCTGAAGAGCTCTGATGGAAAAAGGCTTGGGCAATCTGTGGGTTTTCATCAGCCCCCATTGGTGTGTCCTGGATGTGCCCTGAACGTGTAGGTGTTACCTGATGTCTAAGGGCTGGCAGGAAGGAAAGCTGTGTTTGGACTAACCAGTGGGGTATGGACATCTTGCCTGCACATGCTGGGCATGGAGGAGGAGACAGACGACTCAGGCTCATAGGAGCCACAGCCACCCCAATAAGTTTTAGTGCATACTCTTCCTACCCTTTTACCCTGATTCTTTCACCAAAAGTGGAATCTGTCAGAAAGCTTTATAATATACACAGCACTTCTATGTACATTCTTTCTTGGGTTTTTCTAGTTATCCTAGGAAGCAGATAAATAAGGAAACTGAGCCCCCCAAACTTGTATAACTCTATATGGTTTACAAGTTCGCTCATATTCATGTTCTCACCCAAGACATCATGTTCATGCTTGGGCTCAGAAGGGTTGAAAACCCTGCTGGTGGGCACCCGGGTGGCTCAGCGGTCAAATGCCTGCCTTTGGCTTGGGTCATGGTCCCGGGGTCCTGGGATTGAAGTCCTGCCTCAGGCTCCCCATAGGGGGCCTGCTTCTCCCTCTGCCTATGTCTCTGCCTCTCTCTCTGTGTCTCTCATGAATAAATGAGTAAAATCTTTAAAAAAAAAAACAAAAAAAAAACTTTACTTGAGCCAGGACCTGAACACAGATAAGAGACACAGAGCCTAAAGATAGCTCCCTCCTGCCCCCTGCTTGGTTTCTAAGCCCCAGTATACCTCTGAGCCTCTTCCTGCCCATTGAGGACCACAGAAGAGGTTCTTAGGAGGGGTTGAGTGGAGAGGGGGAACTAAAGAATTAGGCATCCCTTCAGAGAGAATTCTTTTTTTTTTTAAATTGGAGTTCAATTTGCCAACATATAGCATAACACCCGGTGCTCATCCCGTCAAGTGCCCCCCTCAGTGCCTGTCACCCAGTCACCCCAACCCCCTGCTCACCTCCCCTTCCACTACCCCTTGTTCATTTCCCAGAGTTAGGGTCTCTCATGTTCTGTCTCCCTCACTGATATTTTCATTCATTTTCTCTCCTTTCCCTTTATTCCCTTTCACTATTTTTTATATTCCCCAAATGAATGAGACCATATAATGTTTGTCCTTCTCCAATTGACTTATTTCACTCAGCATAATACCCTCCAGTTCCATCCACGTCGAAGCAAATGGTGGGTATTTGTCGTCTCTATTCAGAGAGAATTCTTTTTTAAAAAAAATTTTTTATTGGTGTTCAATTCGCCAACATATAGCATAACACCCAGTGCTCATCCCGCCAAGTACCCCCCTTAGTGCCCGTCACCCAGTCATCCCAAGTCCCCACCCACCTCCCCTCCCACTACCCCTTGTTCATTTCCCAGAGTTAGATGTCTCTCATATTTTGTCACCCTCACTGATATTTTCACTCATTTTTCAGAGAGAATTCTTAAAAATGCTGAAACACCATAGAAAAATATGCAAAGGAAAAAAAGCCCTCCCCCAACCAACCAAGGAAAAAACCTCTCAAAAACACAATTAATTTTTAGCTATAATTTAGGGACAATAACATTATACTTGACTTTGAAGGTTTTTATGAAGGTTAATTAATTAATTGATGAATCAGTTCATTAAATATATGACAGAATGTCTTCCATGTGCTAAGCATTATTCTGGATACTTGGAATGTAGTAGGAAACAGGATCTAGAAAATTCCTATCCACATGGGGTATATTAAATTCTAGTGGAAAGATCTGCTTATTCTATAGGAGCTAAAAGTATGTTTAGTTTTAATTCATGTGTAGAGGTGGGCTACTTTTTCACTGAACTGTATGCCATATATACTCTTCCACTGGTTTTAGGAATTTACATATTAAATTTTTAAATTGCTTTAGTTTACTTAACCTTATCTAATTGTTGGGCATTTTGACCATTATGACTAAAGCTGCTGTAAACCATTCTCTATAAAAAATTTTCAACAATTTCTTCAAATTATTTCCACAAAATAAATTCCTAGAAGGAAATTACTGGGTTAAAGATGTATTTTTGACTTTTGTTAGATTATATCAGATAATGCTCCAGGAATGTTGCATCAAACTGCATAATCAGTAATGTTATTTTTTAAATCCTCAGTATTGCTAGCATTGGATTTTTGTCACTTAGTTCCTTTTTTTGCTAATTTATATGCTCAAAATGGTATTTTACAGTTGACTTGAATTTTATGAAGCTGAATATTTTTCTTTCAATGTCATATATAGAAATCTAGTCAGGCTAGGTAAAGGTGTGGTAATAACATCACAAAAATCTTAGTGACTTAAGATTTCTTAAGGTTTAATAAAGGTGATAATAAAGGTTTATTTCTTGCTCATGGCTACATTTTCAGTGTGGGTTGATCAGAGATCTTGCTCTTCATTGTAGGAGCCAGACTGGTAGAGCATCCACTATTAGAAATGTTGTTGACTCCTGAAGAAGTGGAAGAGAATAACAAATTATGTTTAGGTCATTAAACACTGTGGCCTAGAAGTTACACATGTCATTTCTTCCACCATTTCATTGACCAAAGCAAGTCTCATGACCATACCCTACTTCAAGGGCAAGGGATCTGCAATTCTATCATAGTCCTAAAAAAAGATTCAGAAAAATATGAAAGAATTAATGACCACCACGTCATGATTTATTCTTTGTGTTTTTTCCTATATAAATGGACTATTTATTCTTTGGTTACTTTATGGGAGGCATTGGATTCTGAAAAAAAAAGAAGCATAATATTCTTTATTTAATGCTCTTCTCTGAGAACATTAGACACTCATGTCACCATCCCACAGAATTCTTCTGAGGTCCCCTTTCCCCTTCCACCAACTCAAAACCTGCATTAACCTGGAAGTATTTTTGACTTTGTCTTCAGTTTCTTTTTTGCTAAGTCATAATGACGAACTCAAGAAGTGTCCAGTCATCCTTTCCTCATTCTCAACAATGGGGCATTGTTCTCTCAGGTATTGCCTATAGCTTTGAGACTAATTGGTGTGGAGCCCAAGGAGTTACTTTGAAGTGATCGTTTCAGTGGATTCAAGGAGTGATTACAGGATAGTGAGTTACTTGTTCCTTTTCAAAGGCAAGTCAATTTGACTTCATTTCTGGTTAACCCAGTGCTTCCTTTGATGACACCCATGTAGAAGAGTGTTACTAAAAACAATCAAAGCATATTTGTACTCCAACTTAAATACTATTTGATGTATTTTTTGTTATCTGACTGAGAGAGTATGGTTGTTTCAGGTAAATGCAGACCTAATTTTCCTTTTAATATAAATCTGATAACTTTAATGAGTTGACTCTTGTATTTCTCACCTGATCGAGTTCCTTGTATAAACCAACTAGAAAAGAAATAATTAAGATAGAGATTTAGTTTTCATCTGGGATAGCACCTTTAAGAAAACTATGCTGTTCTTAACAAAGATCACTATGTGCTGGTTTGAATATCCCCATTTGGGGAAAAGGGTCTCATACAGAAAGAGGTGTGAGTCACTTGTGGTCAGGTAATTACGTGTGTGGGGGAATGAATGTGTGTCTGGGAGACTGCACAGATACTGGTAACAAGTGAAGCCAAGAGTCTACTCCATTATGTCATTGATACACCCCTGCTCAAGAGGGGCAGGTTCTAGGGTACATCTCTTGCAGTTGAATGCTGGGAAGTGCCTGATGAACCAGGCATGGAAGCGTTTCTGCTTGGGCTAGTGGGCTTGACAAAGGACAAGGCTCTCTTCTATTTACTCTGGGGGAGGCCTGGGAGCCTCATAAAAACTCACAACCCTTCATGTCTCACCTAGCCCCCAGTGATTCTTAGCCCTTGCCACACATTAGAATCACCAGGGAAGCTTTGAAAAATACTGACATCTGGGACTTATCCCCTAGAGATTCTCATTCCGTTAGTCTGTGGTGAAGTCTGGGCTTCTGTATTTTTTCAAGTTGAAATCCAGTGAAGCACAAATGCTTCACATTCTTTCTGTGTCCAATGTATGAAAACATACATGTTCACCATCAAACATCAAACAACCTAACTTTGGGGCATTTGTTTTTCATACTCATGAGAAGTAATTATTTCAAGTTCATTCTTTTTTAAAGATTTTATTTATTCATTCATGAGAGACACACACAGAGAGGCAGAGACAGGCAGAGGGAAAAGCAGGCTCCCTATGAGGAGCCCGATGCGGGACTCGATCCCAGGATCCCAGGATCATGACCTGAGTGGAAAACAGACTCTCAACCACTGAGCCACCCAGGTGCCCCGAGAGCTAGTTATTTCAACCCTTTCTCCTAAATTCTGTGTAGTATCTTGTGTGGTGGCTCCCCCAAAGGATGTCCATGACCCTTTGACTGTGACCTTATTTGGAGAAAGGATATAACTAAGTACAGACAGGCAGCTTGAGATGAGATCATCTGGATTACCCAGGTGGGCTTTAAATCCAATGAGAAATATCTCTGTAAGAATAATAAGAAGAGAAGACACAGACACAGAGAAGAAGGGATGACCATAGGAGATGGAGGCAGAGGTTGGAGTGACAGCCACAAGCCAAGGAATGTCTGTGGCCACCAGAAGTCGAAAGAGGCAAGGAAGTAGTCTCTCCTAGGGCCTCTGGAGGGAGCACAGCCTTGCCAACACCTTGATTTGAGACTTCTCCCCTTCACAACCACAAGAGGATAAATTTCTGTTATTTGGAGTCACCAAGTTTGTGGCAATTTGTTATGGCACTCACTAAATATGTCCCATGTCCTATTTCCTTTTTTCTTTACTCACCCTTCCTTTGGCTCTTTCCAGGTGTCTTTTGGCTGTTTTCCAGATAAAGTCTATACTTTTTCTGATTTCTCTTCATTCTCCCTTGACTAAGGCCTCCTGACACCACAGCAGCAGCAACATGATGCTGACCCGTGGATATGGGCTCCAACAAAGACTCTGGCTATTGTCTTGCTTATTTTGAACATTCTTCTTGGAGTGGTTCACATTTTCTCTTCACAGGTTTATCTCTCTACCTGTGCCCTCAGATAATGTCTCCTTTATCTGTTTTCCCCAGGGTCTTTGTAGTACTAAGTTGATGCATTGATGTATAGAAGCAAAGGCAGTAGAGATAGAGAAAAGGAAAGGGATAACCCTAGGATATGCAGCTAGGGCCAGAACAAGTTTTATGGATCAAATGCATGATTTTCAGCTCTTGAAAAGCTATTTGCAAAAAGGATCTTGTTCATTGCCTTCGCGGAAGGGCACAGGAATGTTGGGGCATCAGAATCTGAGAATGTTCTAAGTCTTCAGAGTCTGGGAATGCTTTAAGTCTTATTTCTTTGGTCAGTCCTTTTATTGTATCATGCAGAAAAGTAGCTCCTCCTTCAAATAGCTCCTCCTACTAAAATGGGCAGAAGCAGAGGGGAATGGAAGCAGCTGTGTTAAAACACGGTCTTCCTGAGTATTCACTGGCTTTGAGTGAAGTTTCACATTAGGCTAGTGTCTTGCCTGGGATGCCTAGTGGTACCTGCAGATGATGATGTGAAAGAGAAGAGGGCCTCTCAGTAGGGTCTTGTGAAGGTGTGGGTTCAAGAAGGGTAACCCAAGCAGATCCAAGGATCAGAGCTAGGGGACCCAGGGCAGGAAGCAGAAAGTCTGTAGAAACTATGATGATCAAAAAGGACTGTACAGGTCCCAGGATCTTCTGAATCAGTGAGCCAGTTCCTGGTTCCAAGTAGTGCTGGAAGGAGAGCTGGCTTGGTTGGTGCAGGTTTCCTTTCCTTTCCTTTCTTTTCTTTTCTTTTCGTTTTGTTTCGTTTCTTTTTTTTTTAGTAACTCTTGAATTTTATTTTAATGAACTTTTAATTTTAGAACAAATCTTATTTTAAGATATGTAAAAATATTGTAAAGATAGCACAGAGAGGGGCACCTGGGTGTCTCAGTCGGTTGAGCATCTGACTCTTGGTTTCAGCTCAGGTCATGATCTCAGGGTCATGAGATTGAGCCCTGCATCAGGCTCTGCACTCAGTGGGGAGTCTGCTTGAGATTCTCTTCCTCTTCCTCCCCACTCCTCTCTCTCAAATAAATAAATCTTAAAAAGAAAAGAAAAGATAGCACGGAGAGTTCCTATATGCCCCATACCCAGTTTCCCCTATCACTAATATCTAATCTGAGTATGAGTATGAATATTGGTCACAATTAATGAACCAATATTGATGCATTCTTTTTAACTGAAGTGCATACCTTTTTCAGATTTCCCCAGTTTTTCTTTAATGTCCCTTTTATGGATCCCATCTAGGATCCTACATTTACATTAATTGCTGTATCTTTATGTTCCTCTTGGTTGTAACATTTTCTAAGACTTTGTTTTTGATGACTTTGACAATTCTGAGGAGTACTGTTCAGGTATTTTGTAGGATTTGTATGATGTTCTCCTCATGATTACACTGGGGCTATGGGTTTTGGGGAGCTAAATGCCATTCTCATTACATAATATCAAAGGTACACTAAAGGTATCGATATGACTTATTACTGTGGATGTTAACTTGGATCATCTGAGGTAATGTTTGTCAGATTCCTACACCGTAAATTTACTTTTTGTCTCCCTTTCCATACTGTCCTCTTTGGAAGAAAGTTTCTGTGCACAGTCCATACTTAAAGAGTGAGGAGTTATACTTTGTCATCTTGAGGGTATACCTCATTCTGTATAAATTACTTTAAATTCCTTCACAAGAGATTTGCCTATTCTCCCCCATTTATTTATTTATGCAATCATTTATTTATAACAGGATGGGCTTATTGATATTTACTTTGTACATTGAGTTATAACCCAAAACTGTGTTTCAAATTTTGTTGCTCAAATTTTTCCAGGTTTGGACATTGAGAACTCTTTCAGTTTGACATAACCCCAACAATGTGAGTTGTTTTTTGTTTTTGTTTTGGTTTGGTTTTGAGTACTTCCTTACTTTCTGGCACTACAAGATGTTCCAGGATCATCTTGTATATTTTCTGCCCCTGTCTTAGAATCAGCATTTCTCCAAGGAGCCATGGTCCCTTTTATTGGAGAATGTTACTATAAACCAAGATCTGGATGGCCATTGCTTCTGGTCTCTTAGTTGACAGAGTAAGAGGAATATGTGTGTATACTAACTTGTGTCTATACACCTAGCTACAAATATTTATACACACATAACCATCGGTATCTGTTTTAAGCTAAATATGAGTTCATACTGATGTCTCCAACTCTACTCCATTACTACATAGATTATTCTAGCCTCCTCTTATTTCTTATCTGTAACTTCCCACCCCAAAAGTAAGAAACTCAACTCTCTCCACATGCTATCCATTTACTTAACTGCCCAATTCCAATATACATAGATAGTATTTTGAAAGTCATTAACTTGTTCCCTTATGTGAAATAACTTTATTAGATGGAATGCAGTGCGGTGTCTATGTACATTCCTCTGGCTTTTAATCTTACAGACTCTACCCATTTCCAAAGTTTCTTAGGTCAGCACTTTATTCCCCTACTTCTGTTTTTATCTGGGATCTCCTGACCTCTGAAATTGATATTTTGTTCCAGCTTATCTAGAAGAATACCAGGGAAGGATTTAGACTTGAACCAGAGTTTTTGGTTAGAATAATGGGATACTTTGATCATCAGGGTCCATATTAGTTGCTCAATCTTACACCAGTCATGCTGGGGTTGTCCTTCTATCCATAAGGACATCATTTCTATAGAAAAGGAGCAATTCCCTAAAGGAAATATTGGGACAGATAAAAAACACAGATGTCCACAACATTCTACTCCTTAGTCCCACAGCAAATACACAGATCCTTCTCATATTTATGGTTCAAAATATGCCTCCTTCTAACAAAATTTATATATATATATATATATATATATATATATATATATATATTTGCCTAAAGTCAAGCTAAAGCCCACACAATTACCATATCCAATTGCAAATCCAGGGTCCTGGCTGATGAGGTTTCTTTTCTTTTTTCTTTCTTTCTTTCTTTCTTTCTTTCTTTCTTTCTTTCTTTCTTTCTTTCTTTCTTCATTCTTTTAAAAAATATTTTATTTATTTATTAATGAGAGGGAGAGAGGGGGGTGGGCAGAGACACAGGTGGAGAGAGAGGCAGAGAGAGAGAAGCAGGCTCCACACAGAGAGCCTGACGTGGGACTCGATCCCAGGTCTCCAGGATCACACCTGGGCTGGAGGCAGGCCCCAAATCACTGAGCCACTCAGGCATCCCTCTTTCTTTCTTTTTCTAAGCTTTGGATATCACTTCTTATGGTCAAATACCCAGAAATATTTGGATTTTTAAAAAGAAGAAAAAACAGACTAATACTTAACCAAAGAGATTAACCTTTAATGGAGAAATAGCAAGGAAGATTTTCTGAGTCAGGAAACGTTCATACATTTGTAGTTCTCTTCACAAAATTCTGCATAGGTGCTCGACTACTCCATTCCTATGTTAGTCAAGTCCAGTGGAGAAAGCAGAAAATGAAGGCTATGGATTCATGTGTTTTGGGGACATTCGTTTCTACTCTCAGAATTACTTAGTATATGTTCTTATTTTGTCTATATACAGGGTTCACTTACCAGTAACTCAAACTCAGATAAGTATCTTTTACTTTTCATCACAGTTTCATTTAGTAATCACCTTGTGTTTGTTAAGAATTTTGTATTTTTTCTTTAGTTCTATTAATCTCAGTTGAATTTCAAAGCATTGAAATGAAACTATGTCAAATTGTTTACTTTGAAAACCTTTAAAAATGTCAATGAACTGGGAATATTAATTGGCACAGAGTGTCTTCAAAGGCAGAATGAGATACAATATTGACCATTGCTAATATGATAAGACAAAAGTTGACATTAATAAAAGAATTGTAATAATTTACCATCTATTTGATCTCTGATGCTTCTTAGCATACTATAAAGTACTATAGAATTAAGAAAGCTGTTATAAGTTTATGAAAGGTAATAATGCTCTGTTTGCAAGCAGAGCCTCTCAGTAGTTGAGTCTTTATCAATTCCATTTCTTTAAAGATTCTGGTATTTAACACACACACACACACACTCAAAGTTCCCCAAGTGGTAAAATATTTTAACCATTTCCATTTAATGAATTAATCTTTTTAATATAAAAATCTGAGTTTAATATAATTGTCTCACTCATAAGATTGATAAAAAGACAGAGGTATTACAGTTTGTGTGGACCAGTATTAGGACAAACATTTAAAATCAGGCGGCTAAACATGGCCCTCTCTCAATTCTAATAATGTATTACTATGATATATAAGCCTATCTAGAGATAATGTCAGAAGTTTCCATTTAAGACTCTTTATAGGTATGAGATCCTGCACTCTCTGCCTTCTGGCTTCCTGGCTTCCCTACAATAGACAAACTCTGATGAGTAGCCCATTGTAAAGCTCAATCTCTTCATGCCTCTGCTAGAAAATCTTCAGTAACTCATCATTTCTTAGGTTTCTACCTATGGTCTTCCATAATTTGGCTATCGCTTGCCCATTTACCCTTATTTCTCATTTATTATCCTCCCTCTATTCTTAGTTTTTCTTTTGACTGGAAAACCATTTCCTAGTTTTGACTAGCAGTTCCTAAGGGCAACGGCCCCATCTTGTTTATGGCAAACATCATAGTGGTTATAATCTCTTCCTAAATATGAATGAATAAATGAATGTGTACTTACTCAAATTCTACCCATTTTTTTCAACACTTAGCTTGAATGATACCACTTCTAAGAAAACTGATTCCTTCATCTGGAACTAACTTCTACCTTCAAGCCCTGTGATTTATAACTCCTTTTGTTACACAATTTCTACACGCATATATCCTTTGCTAATGATCTATGCTCATTCATCTTTGAAAACATGAAAGAATAGGAAGAGGAACTTGGAAAATAAAAATAAATAATAACCAGCTGATCTGATGTCTGTAACACACATTTGCTTTTCTTTTCACAAATGACAATTGATCTTATCCTACCAAAATTTGGTCTCTTCATTATGTTATCTCTTTTTTCTTCTTCTTCTTTCTCCTCTAACATAAACCTATCAATCTCTTTCTTTGCAGGGTCATTTTCATCAGCATTCAAACATATTCTTATATTTATCTTCTTAAAAACAGTCCGTGTTGATACTACATCCTTTTCTGATCACCACCACATTCTCTCTGCTCCCTTTTACAGCAAAATGTTTTCAGTTGTCCATGATAACCTGTCTCTACTTATTCATCTTTTATCCTTTATGCATCTCATTTAGATTGGGTTTACAACCCATTGCTTCACCGTGGTCATTCCTATCAGGGTCATCAGTTTGATCTTCATATTGCTAAATTCTGTGGTCATTGTTTTCTGTTTATATTCAAGCTCAAAGAGGCATTTAACATAGTTGATTATTCCTATTGAAATATTCTTTATGTTGGCTTTCATGACATCATACTCACCAGATTTATTTCCACCTTTTTTACTACTCTCTAGTAATGGAGATAAACTAAATCACAAATAGTCTCAATTAATCAAAAGAAGGAAGTAAAAGAGGGGAAAAAGAATAAAAAACAGATAGGAAAAATAGAAATAAAAAAGGAAGATGGTAAACGAAAATTCTAGCACATGGATAATCGCATTAAATATAAATGTTCAAAAAAACCCCAACTAAAAGGCAGAGATTGTCAGACTGGATAAAAATGCAAGATTGCACCATGTGCTTCCTACAGTAAACTCTCTTTATGTACAAAGACACAAATAGGTTAAGAGTAAAAGGATTTTAAACATACACCATGCTAACTTTCACAAATACAGTGAAAACTGAATTTGCTATATTAACATCAGACAAATTAGACTTTGGAACAAGGAATATTACCAAAGATAAAGGGGAATTCATAATGATAAAGCGATCAATTTTTCAAGAAGAAATAACAATTCTAAGTGTTTATTCATCAACAATCAAACTTCAAAATACATAAAGCAAAAACTTAACTGAAAGGACAAACAGATAAATCCATAATTACAGTTTAAGACACTCCTTTCTCTGTAACTGGTGGGAGAGAATATCAATAAGCATAAAGAACTTGAGCAATATGTCAACAAGGTGATATAATTAACATTTATTTTAAAATGCTCCATAACAACAACAGAATACTCATTTTTAAAATTTGCACATGGAATATTCATTAAGATAGGTCATATGTAGGGTCATAAAATAAGTCTCAATAATTTTTAAAAAAGTGAAGTCATATGGATTTTGTTCTTTAATAATGGAATTAAATTAGAAATTTATGACAGAGATCACCCATGGAGAGCATGCTGAAAGAGAGAAGATATGGTCCAAGGCTAAAACTTACGGAAATACCAGTATGGTGGTTCCACAGGAGGAGCTTTTGAAGAAATCCAGTGAGAAAAGGTCAGAGAAGACTAAACAGAACCAAGAAAGATGAGTCACAGAGCCAAGGAACAGAGCAATCCAAGGAACTACAATGCTAAATGAAGAAGTATCCAATAAAATGAATGTTGAAGCAAATCCACTGTGCTTGAAGACATAGAGATTAGTGGTGGACCTCAGAAAGAGATGATGTTGATGAAAAATGGAAAGTAAAGGCAGTATCTATCCTTTTTCCAAGCAAACCTCCTTACTTCTTGGGAAAGCCAAAAACATAAAAACAATGCAGTGGCTGGAGGGAGGGTCAGGGTCAGAGGAGGGATTTTTTTTTTTTTTTTTTTAGTTTGTTAATTTGTTGTTGTTTTAAAGACAAGAGAGATTTGAACATGTTTGTAGACTGAAGATTAAAAGCTGGTAGGAAAGGAGTTGAGAAGGGATGGAATTATGACCATAAGTGGGGGATACACCTTGAATACAGAGATGAGAAGTAACAACGTAAGGATGAGTGAAAATGTAGACCAGTTTGCTGGAAGTTGCTATACAGAGCACCACCATTGACTCAGCTTTTACCTTTATGTTGATGACTCTCAAACTTTACCCTTAGCCCTAACTTTTGATCTCCAGACCCAATTTCTAAGTGCTCTCTGGTCTTGTTCACTTAAATAGACCACCACTTTGCATTTACACATATGAAAACAAACTTGTATTCTGTTTGACAAGTTCCCTTTCTGTCTCCCCTCTCTTCCCTTTTCCCCTCTCTTGAGTCAGGCGATTAGAACTGCAAGTCAGCCTGGTATGTGGCATATCCTAGCCTTAGGTCAAATAAAAAGTTGGGCTCCACTTGTCAAGAGCTACAGGTCATGGAGTGGGCTATTGATGCGTATGGGTTGGATGTAGGTGATGGATCATAAAAGATGGGTTTTGTAAACAAAAGTAAAAGATATGATGACAAATCAAAGCCAGCCAGGTTACCCCAAAATGTCACCAATTCACAGAGGTGAAACAGGAAGGAGAATCTAGGTAGAAAACAGCAAGATGAAATTTTGTGCAATTAGAGGGTTTGAGGGTAGGAAGCAGATCCTGGAGGAAGCCCTGAACTGGTGAAATGCTGGATACAAACCCTTACCATGGTGATACTTTGAACTTGACCATGCACATAGAAAGAGTCATTAAAAGCATGAACATGGGGCAGCCCAGGTGGCTCAGTGGTTTAGCGCCGCCTTCAGCCCAGGGTGTGATCCTGGAGACCTGGGATTGGTCCCACATCAGGCTTCCTGCAAGGAGCCTGCTTCTCCCTCTGCCTGTGTCTCTGCCTCTCTCTCTCTCTCTGTGTCTCTCATGAATAAATAAATAAAATTAAAAAAAAATAAAAGCATGAACATGGCATAGACTCCCCAAGTTTATAGATTGAAGGATCCATCATTCTTCTACACCAGCCTTGGAATGTGGACTTTCCCTTGATTGTTCTTTTCTTTCCTTCATCCCCATCCTATCACAATTTATTTTTGAGCACTGGATATTCTTCCTCTACCATGTCTCTGTACTCTGGCCCCCAAAGCATGCATCTCTTTTTTTCTTGTCCTCTCACCAACCACTGTCTAGATTCCTTACACCTTTTGTTTCTAGTGAGTTTAGAAATGTAAAAAAAAAAAAAAAAAAAAAAGATTCTCTCATAGTTTTCCTGCTCTTGGCAGACTAGACCTGGCTAGAGGCCAGTAGTAGCAATGTGCATGAAAATGAAATATATATATATTATATATATATAATGATGAAGAGAAACACTGATCCAACCCTTGGAAAATAACTCTCCTGAAAGTTGTCTAGGTTTATATTCTGGGCCAAGATGTTGATTGTTGTTTATTTGCTCTGAGCCAGACATGGTGGCCACAAGCTGCTTGGCTTTCCAAAGCTCTCACAAGGCATTATAGCCCTGCATAGGCCCCCTTCAGAGAAGATTTAATTAGGGCAGACAATATTAATGTTTTGGCCTGAAGACTGCTATAGTCACTCTGCTTGATGGTGAGTTCAGGAGTCATCCATGCTGGGCCATGACCCCACTCTGTTGCCCGCATTGGTAACTTTAAGTTTCATAAATGCTTGGATGTGTAAGCCCTCAGAAAAGTATCCTCTTTCCTCACTTACCTCTACCACATGGGATCACCTGTGGTTTGGGGCCAATGTATTAATAGCACTATAAATACAGCTCAGAAACTGGTCATCACTTCTCTCTTTGATATCACCTTTTTTAAGGACAAAAACCTCCATTTTGTGGTAGACATTGCTGCTTTTGACATACAGGAGTCTAGAAACAGGGTCTTGTCAAAATTCAGTTCAGATGTGTGGCCACATTTATTCCAGCCTTGGCCCAGCGGCAGCAGAGTATCTGTTACAAATAGTTAAGCTACCAGTCACATCAACCAGCAACTATTCCTAGCCTCTCTGCTCACAGAATTAAACTATTGATACATCCTCATGTCCTCACATTCAAGAAATATAAAAACCTGTGAGAGCACTTATTGATAATGACTCTTCCTGGACCCTAGTATAAAGGGACAGGTATCCCAACCATTGTGTGAGAAAGGGAGAGAACTGTGACCTGAGGGTTGGGTGATATGTGCTGTCATGGAGGCCCATGTAAGGCAACGGAAGGTGGCAACATGGCCTGTCACTCAGGCCACTGAGGAATGCTGACCAACCTCAGAGACAGAACTGGCTAGGGAGAACAGCACCCCTAACAGAGACAGCCCTGAGTTTCACTGAAAGATCCAGCTGACCTTTGGTGGGGGACGCATCGTGGTTTAATTTAGGGGGCAGAGAGACTGGAAATAATTTCCTTGCCTGCATGTGACTCAGGTAGAGAGAAGACACAGTTCTAGGTCTCAAACTCCTGTCCCTAGGTTTCCTCAACAGTGATTCTTAAAAAAAAAAAAAAAAAAAAAAAAAACAAAACAGTGATTCTTACTAGTGGTACCACTTCCCTAAGGAGAGTGTATAATAATGCGAGGGGGGGGGGGCATTTTAGTTAGTCACCATGCTGTGGGTGTTGGCATGAGGAACTGAGCCAGGAGGCAAAACAGTCAGCAAGGCCTAGGACCGTGGCACCCAACAAAGATTCATCTTGCCGGGATGTCTCCCTATGAGAAACACACATGGCCTTCCCAGAAAGCTCCCATCAAGTCAGGACAGTCTCTGTATTTTGGAGTTTCAATATGGTGTCCTGCCCCTGTCTTTGCCTGTCAGACCACAGAGCTCTGAGCTCCTAAAGAGAAGGCCTCGCCAGCTCGGCCTGCAGGGGTTGGCACTGGCCAGCTAAGGCAAACCAAGGGCCCGTTCAGTTCAGCAGCTCCTGCAGTTGACAGTGACCCCAAGCCTTCACTAGCACCGCAGCAAAAAATATCTGTAGTAGAGATTGCTCCTCTGAGAGGAGAACTGAATTCTACAGCAGGATTCATGATGAGGATGGCTTTAGAGGGCTGGGTGGGAAACAGTTTTAATTCACTACCTGTAGCTCTCAGGGAACAGAGATGTCTCCTGAAATACGAGTTCATTCAGCTTTTAGAAGGTTCTAGAAGTTTGCACTACCAGGTTTTTCTTCCCTAGGCACCAACCCAGTTGCTGGTTGGTCAGTTTCTTGAACCAGAGCAATGGTATTTTGACAATGGCTAGAACCAAGCTTAGACATAGAGGTAGCAAGATTCTGGCTCCCTTTTTAAGTTTTCTTCTTCTCTTCCCCTCTCTAAAGGTAAGAGCAGAGCCTGCCCGTGGTTTGCTAATTGTCTTCAAGTGAAAAGCCTGTTTAATTCAGAAGAGATTTTAGACTCCCAGGGGCGTGACGCCCATCATTTCACAATGGAGAATTATTTTGTGGTATTTATTTTACGATTCCTGACCCTTGTTCTAAATCTTGCCGGTGTGTTTTCATTTAAAATGTATTAACTGAAACTTGGCATCGTGACTTGGCTCTATTAAGCTCTACAACAGCTTAATCCAGATTTTATTATACTGGGACTTGAGTATATGAACTGTAATATGGGAAATGCTTGGGGATAAATAAAGTAATTTTGATACTTACTATGCGTTTAACTCTTCTGGTGCCCTCTTGGCAATTAAACTGGAGTACTTGTGGTTGGATTTCAACATTTTCTAAATGTTGTGACAGTGACTGTTAAGCCTTCCTGAGACTGGGGCTAATGGGATCTGGGGTAAATAGCAGACTCCGTTGGAAGTTCTAGGTTCTGTGATTGTCATTCATTAGGCTTGTCTCGTGAATGTGGGGCCTGATGAAGCAACCTGAAGAAAGCAGCCTCAGTCTCCACTCTAAGTTCCGGGATACTCAGATCTGCTCACATCCTTACCAACTATACTTGGAGCTCCTGTGAGTTATTCAACCTCAGGGATTGCAAGTGGACCTCTTGACCTCCCCCTCAGACCTGCTCCTTGACTGTACACCCCTTCTGGAAGTGGAGCCACCATTTAATCAGTTGCTCCTGCAACTCACTCTCCTCTAACACAAACTTCTGTCTGCAGTCCATCCACTTCTCTCCATCTCTACTCCCCCATCCCAGGTCCAGTGCCAGTACTTCTCACATGGGGTACCCATTAGCCTCCTACTTGTCTTCCCATGACTGTTTGGGACTATGTTCATCTGTGGCCTTCTCTCCTACAGCTAGGGTAGTCTCCTCTAAGTAGAAACCAAAGCACTTTACAGCCCTGCTCCAAAGCCTTCAATGGTTTCCCAGTGCACCGGCTTAGAATTTAAGTCTTTCATGTATCCCGAAGACCCTGAAGAATGTGTAAGGTGGCCACCTAGCTAGGTCCTCTCTTGGATCCTGTTCTAAGTCCTTCTGTTAATCCATCAAAATCTGTGTGTTTGTGATTCCAGGCACTCTATCTGGAACTCCCAACCACATTCTCCAAGGAGATGCAGGTCTGCTCTTGTCTGCTGTTCTTTCTGGACCTCTGGAGACCCCAGGGTGCATATAATGGTGGGCTTCCTCCATGAACCCTCAGCAGCTATGGGTACAAAGCCCTTTGTCTCAGGCTGACTGCTGGAATTAAAGTACTTTAGACTCCTTTTCCAGGACATAAAATAAAATGTGCTTAATTGTCCCTAGATGTAATGCAAATAATTTATTTGCTTTTAAGTTTCCATGTGGGCCTAGAGAGTTTGTATGTGAAAGAAATATTTACTAAGTTTGTAAATAATGTATAGAAAGTTAGAAGGGAAAAGAAGGTGAAGGTGGGTGAAGGCTGTTTGCTTCAGTGCTGCTGGCACCTACTGAAGGAAATCTGAAAGGTCACATTCTAAGGCCATTTTCCTCTGTTTTTGTTTTGTTTTCTTTTGTTTAGAACAAATACTATACTTTTGAATTTAGGATAGCAGATTTGTAAACCACTAAGGAGGGAAAAGCAGATGTTTGAAAGAGATGTACAAAGTCTTTTATCACTAGTCTTTTCCATAATGAGCTGTTAAGAGCTAAGACATACTTCTGGAGAATCTAGACAGGCCCCTGGAAGCCCAATTGAGCTTGATCCACCCAAGACCCAGCTAGGAAAAATAGAAGGACATTTCTCCCAGGCCTACCCAGTTGGACGGAGCCTCCTCACCAGTTTCTCAAGCACCTCTTTATTGCACTGTGCCTCTGAAAGTGGAAGGGGAATTTTCTTAAGAGGTCTTCTAGTTTGGCTCCCTGGCCTCAACAGGGGAGCTAAGAATAATAAACACCTTGTGCACTTGGATCCAGAGAAGCTAAGTGACCTTGCCTAAGGTCACACAGCTAGTAAACAGCAGAGCTGATGCTAGAACACAGGCCAATGTGGGCCAGACCTATGATGTTAACTCCTATGCCGTATCTTTACTTCCTAGTCCATATCTGTGTAAATCCATGGTTCTCAACATTTCTGTGTTGTCATATTCAATGCTGAAGTGATGTGCTTCTCCCTGTTGTTTCTCCTTTTTCCGAAGTATTGCCCACCTCTTCCTTCTTCCAATCTGTCTACAGGCCAATATGAAATAAAAATGTAGTAACTCTCTTTTTAGAGAACGTTCTAACCCCTTGGTCCTCTGTCCCACCTCCTTTGCCCATCATAACAAGGTTGAGAAACTAAAGCATTTAGAACTTCACAACTGCTCACCAGGCAGAAAACGATTCCCTTTCATTTATTGTGCAAAAATATGCCCAAAATGTGGAACATAATCTTCTCCATTCCCAGGGATACTGGCCTGGATTTCTGTTAGCAACATTATTTTCTTTGGAGCCTTATGCACCTATACAGAAGGATCTAATTATGTTTTAGCAAATCTCAGTGAGAAAGATCTAGTGTAGTAGGTTGATCTCATTTCCAAGTCAAGATCACATGGAAATTGTATTCCACTTTTAAGCCATACAATCTTATTATATTTTAAATGATTTCATAAACTGTTTGAAATTCTTTCAGCAACACAGCAAGCTGTATAAAAATGTATATGCAAACACACATATGTAAATCTGAATATATTGAGAGGGAGCATAGAAAACATAAGGTACTGGGGTTAAAACCACAGAGACAGGACATGAAATGGTATGTCCTCTTGTACCTTCCTTCATATACTTGTGCTAGCAATCAAAGAATATGTACCATTTTCCCACCTGAACCAAAAGTAATCTTAATTAGGGAACCACAAATAATGTGAAATGTGATCATGCCTGTGATCCACTAAAGCCACTCTTCTACTTTCCAGGTAGAAGGCTGAAAATTCTCAGGACCCCCTCCATCTATAGGCTGCATGCTATCTGTGGGAGCATGAAGAACAC
The DNA here is from genome assembly GCF_011100685.1 of Canis lupus familiaris. Classification (NCBI taxonomy): domain Eukaryota; kingdom Metazoa; phylum Chordata; class Mammalia; order Carnivora; family Canidae; genus Canis; species Canis lupus. Next base: position 29,366,717 of record NC_049252.1, read on the forward strand.
ATCTGATATCTTGCCATAATGGTGCATTTCCCTAATAGGGAATGACTAGTTTACTGCCTCCTGTAGCATAGAGTTCATGCAGCTACCACCCTCTCCTGTGAATTCAAATGGGTAGATTCGTGAATGGTACAGATGGAGAAATAAATTAACTTTAGAAAGGATGCTGGCATTGATGCTCCTGGGACTGAACTTCATCCAAGACAGAAATAGTCTTTGTGCTTTCAAAACTGGGAAGTCTGATGCAATTTTACTCTCCTTGTCAAATGGCTGGATGTTGTGCAATGACCATGAGGGGGAAATGGGAAAAGCATGAGCCATTCAGGTGGCTTGATATGAATAACTTGAAAATGAGGCAAATTATCATGCCAGGATTTTCTATTAAGGTATCAGAAGATTTTTTTGGAGTTTGAAATGTTGACAATTGGATTCTGTGCCCAAACAAATTGTCTATGAAAGGTTCTTGCCTGCTTGCCTTCCTCCCTTCCTCCCTTCCTTCCTCCCTCCCTTCCTTCCTTCCTTCCTTCCTTCCTTCCTTCCTTCCTTCCTTCCTTTTCTTCCTTTCTCCCTTTTCTTTCTTTCCCTTTTTTAAAAAAGATTATTTATTTACTTATTCATGAGAGACACACACAGAGAGAGAGAGAGAGAGAGAGGCAGTGAGAGAGAGAGAGAGAGAGAGAGAGAGAGGCAGAGGGAGAAGTAGGCTCCATGCAGGGAGCCTGACATGGGACTCGATCCCTGGTCTCCAGGATCACACCCTGGGCTGAAGGCGGTGCTAAACCTCTGAGCCACCTGGGCTGCCCTCTTTCCCTTTCTTAAATACTTACTGCATATAAGCTAAGTGATATGGTACTAAGAGAAATAAGACATGATGCCTACCTTCATTGACTAATGGGGGAGATGGATGTGGACCCAAATACCAATTCTACACTTGATCTTAGCCAAAAGGCTGAGAAGTGATACCAACTCTAATATTTGATGGTATGTGCTGTGATTGTACCCCCCTGGGGATGGGAGGGACATTTATGTGTGCATTTCTATTTGAAATTACTTATGTGTTTATGTTCCATTTCTTCCTACTAGAATACCAACCTTTTGAAGGCAGGGATTAGCTTTATTCATCAGCATATTCCCAGTGTCTGGGAAAAAGCCTCATTAACAGTAGGTTCTAAACAAAGATGTGTTATGAGCACAGGGCTGCAGAAATGCTGAAAAGGAGGAGATTGCCTACAGCAAAGATGGTGATGAGACTCAGAGGGAGGATGTCTTGTATGAGAACAGGGCACAAACGGCAGTGTCTCATTGGGTAGAGAAAGTGAAGCAGACACATCCCTGGAAGAGGGGACAAGGTGGGCAAAGACTTATACGTGTGAAAAAAACTTCAAATGGGAAAGTTAGGGCAGGGAAGTCATGTTTCAGGCTTAGTCGATGAGGAGCAGGAGAGGAAACTTTATCAAGAAAGATTGGGCTGGACTGTGAAAAGGTCTAGAACAAAGTGAAAAATAATATGAATTCACTGAGTTGTTGGAAGGTTAACAAAATCTTTTCTTAACTATTTGGGATATAGAAATAAATAAACTCTGTGTGTGTGTGTGTGTGTTCACTGAGCATTTCACACATAGTAAATAACTAACAAAATTAGTTTCCTTGTATAGCATGCCAAGGAATTTATCCTACAGTTATTAAAGTCACCCCCTGCCTGAGGTATTTAACAAGGGGAGCAGCACGATAAGATGGGTATTTTGGGAAGCTCCAGAAAATGCAAGAGGCTGTAACAGGGAGGCGAGGTTAGACTAGAAGTTAGAAGTGATAATGACCAAATTGAAGTCAAATCTGTTTGGAGAGAGAAGGTTTCCATTCAAGGGATATTTAGGTGGTAAAGGAATAAATCTTCATATCCAATTCAATGTGGAGAGGAAAAAGGAACTGAGGATGACATCAAAATGCCTTTACTGCATTTATTATTGTCTGATATGACAAAATATATCTGGTTTTTGTTTGCTTGTTTGTTTTGTGCACTGTGTCACCCACTAAAAGTGAACTTGTTCTTTTTTTTTTTAGACTTTATTATTTATTTGAGAGAGGGAGAGTGAACGAGAGAGAGAGAGAGAGAGAGAGAGAGAGAGAGCACAGGCAGGGCTCGATCCCAGGACTCAGAGATCATGACTTAAGCCAGAGGCTTAACAGACTGAGCCATGCAGGTGCCCCAAATGTGAGCTTCTTAAGGATTCTGCCAATTTTGCTCTCTATTGTATTTCCATAGCCTAAAACTGTGCCTCTCTCCTAGTGAATACTCAATTAGTATTTGCAAATGAATTAGTGAATGAGTGAGAATGCTCTTTGCCATAGATCAGATAAGGAAGGCAGGAAAAATATCAAGTTTGGATGAAGAGGTTGGAAAGAAGGCACAAAGATAAGGATCTCCAGTTGGGTGGAGCTGCCTGAGGTTCTGTGAACCCACAAGAAAAGCCAAGATTACAAAAAATAGCAAATGCTGGAATCATTTTGAAGTTGTTAACATGGTGGTGATGAATGAGATTGTTACAGAAGATAAGAAGGGGCACAGATTTAGAATGAAAACCTGGGGCACACTAATATGCAAAGGAAGACGTGGAACCAAGACAAGAGATGAGAAGGTGCGTGGGAAGTGTCAAAGGAAAGTCCCGACAGTGTGTTGTCCTAGAACCATGGCAGGAGAAAGCTTCGAGAAGGCTAGTGTCAACCGACAAACCCAACAGCACAGTAGTTTAATGGTTCAAATTTCAAGGGAGAGAGCTATTGATGTGCTAGGGCAGGATGTTGGCTTGCAAGTCTGGTTTGCAAGACCCAACTGTTGACTTTTGTGGAATTTTGTGAGCTATCATTAAAATTTAAAAATTAGATTTTATAAGCTTACCATTAAATATATTTTATTAAAATCAAAGATAATAATTAGTTTATTATTTATTTTCAAAGTTGTTTATTTATTTTATGTTTATTATTTATTTTATTATTTATTATCAAAGATGCTAATTATTTTATTACATTTTACTATTGTCTGTGTTCTTGAGGTTCTTTGTGTCTATTGAATCTGTGTGGTTTTATTTATTTATTTTTTTTTTTTTTTTTTTTTTTTTTTCTGTGTGGTTTTAATGTTGCATAGTGGCATGATAGTAACTGTCTCCTCTCAGCTTCGCATTCAGTGATGTTGGTAGCATGAAGTCAGCTACAGTAGGAATATTTACACCATGGCAATTGGCAAAGGAATTAAATCAGGGCTCTTCTCCCCACACAGCTGGTTATTAAACATTTACTATTTACAATGGCATACCACTGCTTAAATGGGGGGGGGGGCAGGGAAGGATCCAGTGTGAGGTCCATTTAGACTAGGGAGGATGGGAGTAAGAAGCCATTGGAGAGGGTGGTGGAGATGCTGGGGACAATGGTGCTTGGATGAAACATGGCTCTGAGCAGGTGGTGGACTGGGTCCCAGAGCCCAACTATGGGGAGGGCCTATTGTCTGCTGACATGGCGTAAGTTCCATTTAAATATATAACAAGATAATGAGATTTTTTCAGCCATATCCTCAAGGAGACTATGGTTGCTCCATTTAGTCTACTTTTCTTTGTAGAGTTCAGCTTTGAGCATTTACAAGTTTGTCTTGAGTGTACTGCCATATTGCACCCCCCCCCCCCCCCAGTGTGACAGACCATCAGCCTATTTATTTTGCATAAACTCTCTTCCTTGGCAAATTGCTAGACAGGCAGTTATTTTGTGTGATAGACTGCTTCAGTACGGACAGTTTCAATGTAGTCACTGGAGATCCAATTCAAATGCCATCCTTAAATCAGTGAAGTAAATTCCTAGAACAGATTGCCAGAGGGAACTTAGTATTTCTCGATCTTTTTAAGCCCTGCTTTGATTTTTGATAAACATGCAAAGCTCAGGCTCTTTAAAAATTTTACTTGAGGGGCACCTGGGTGGCTCAGCTGGTTAAGCATCTGACTCTTGATCAGCTCAGGTCTTGATCTCAAGGTCATGAGTTGGAGCTCCATGTTGGGCCCCATGCTGGGCATGGAACCTACTTAAAAGAATAATAATAAAGATATAAAAATATTACTTGAGGTTCAAATTAAGCATAATCTTCCCCACTCCATAAAAACACTCCAGTGTTTATAAACTACATGTGCCTGCCCCTTTACCCTCTCTTCTCATATTGCCTCTCTCCTGGGAGGGGAGTATGCGACCTGCCAGCTGAAAGCTACCGGATTTAATACCCTGAACAATGACGTCACGCAGGTCCATCAAAAAGGCAAGGTGCAACAAAAGCTCCAATAACTGAAGCCCCACATCACTAGTTATTTACCTCACATATCCTCCCACAGAAGCACGCAACTTCACCTGTTACTCTGTGTGCTGGTCTCTTTCTCCTCTTTCCCACTTAGGATGCTTTTGCATGATACTTGCCAGATTTCATAATCATCTCTCCAATTGTCCTTCCTGGTGACCATTTACAATTCCATTATATTAATAGAACGCAGTCTGCCTAAACCATTTCCTCACAGTTGGGTACTTGGGCTGTCTCCAATTATTCACTTGAATACACAGCAGGACTCGAAACATCTTTTTACACATGTGTTTGTTTCCTTGGAGTTGTTCCTGGGGACATTTTTTTTTTCCCTAGAGGCTCCACCAGGTCAAAGAGTAGAATGATTTTTATGACTTGTCCCTTATTGCAAAATTGCTCTTGAAGACTTTTTTTTTTCTTTTCAGTTTATGGTGCCACCAGCAAAGTTTATTGAGCCTGCTTCCCCAAAGCCCTGCCAACAAACAATTTTGCCATTTTTATTCATTTCTCCTGTTGTTTTGGTTGCAGCACAATTCCACATAGCTAAGGAGATGGGGTCAGAAAATAATCTCCCCCTAATTAAAGCCTGCTCCAGGTATATGTAGAAGGTTTTACTATATATTATAAAGAGTTAAGAAAGATTTTTATCATTCAAGTACAAAAGTGAAAAATAATGTAGGGACACAGGCTACCCTTTTAAGTTGTTAGAGACAAAAGAGAGATAGCATCAAAAGGCAAATGATGAAGTACATTGTAGAGCAAATGAGAAGGTAGATGTTTCTTGTTATTATTTTCAGCCCTTTACGAAGCAAAAGAATTGCTGGAATTACTAAATTTGGGGATCAACCTGTAGAGTAAGCTTTGTTTTTACTCTTCCTGTTAAATATGTTAAATCCAACACTATATGTGGGATATTATCTTTTCTCCCTACTTGGCTTGAGATCTGTTTTCTCTCTCAGTAGCAGTAATGCAAAACAAGAACAATGAAAATGCTATTAAATTGGGTTTTTTTTTTGCATTTTTAAGAGCGCTCATTATTTACATAGCAGTCCCTACAGGCTGCATGTGGGTATCTCTGGCATTCATAACAAACAACAGACATATACAGCACATTCCTTTAAGAAGACGGCTGTATTTATACTTTATTATTTTTGGACATTTAAAGCCAATTTCCTCTAAAGGGACACGACTTGCATTTTTAGTTTCATGGAGAATCTTCTCAAAGGAAGCAACTGGATTCAATGCAGCTATCGGATTCTTTCACAGATTGCAATGTTATATCCCTGCGAGAGACAAATGTCTCCAAAGGCTGCATGTGCTGTGCTCTACCTCTAGTTGCTTATTAAGGTCTTAACTTCTGTAATCTCAGCTCTCTCTTGTTGTTAACTACTGAGAAGTTATCTGTTATTTTTAGAACTTGTTTAGCACGGTGAGATTTCCTAATACACATTTACATGGGCTGACTGAGATCCTCTTCCATCTTTGAAATAAAGAGCCTATGTCTACAAAAGCAACGTGAGGTGCCATACTGGGGCACATTCCAAATGACCCAGCCAAGAGAACAGCTTCTGCCTGAAATAGAGGAATTTGTTCTCTTGATGGGATGGAATTAAATTTCATTATTGTTTTCCTTTCTTTCTGAGAACTTATTTTTTCTCTCTTTTAGCTTATTCAACATCCCTAATGCATTTGATACACACTTCCCCATTGGAAATTGCCCCACCTTGGTATCTCTGACCTCTTTCTCTGATTGTCCTGCTCTCCGGTAACTTCTTATCTGGAATCTATTGTGGCTCTTCTTCTTCCTCCCCCCACCTTCCAAATGACAGTAGGCCCCAACACTCAGGCCTTCTTTTCTGTGTGTATTTCTCCAGGGAGTTCTTCCGTCTCAACGCTTCTTCTACTGTCTCTGGACAAAGACTCCTGAATCAGCATCTTCTAGTACATTCCTCTTCGCCAGGCTCCAGTCCCTTACCTCTTAAGAGCTGTCTACAAGTCATTTCTATCACCACATCTTCCTGACCGTGCTGTCCGTCTGGCAAGCGCAAGAAAACACCTTCCTCCCCAGTATGCTCCGGTCAGCGAGTTCTCTCAGCTTTAGCTCCTCTCAATCACCTAGACCTACCTTAAGTATCTTTGGCCCTTTGCCTTTTCCTCAAATCCAGGCACCAAACTGTGCTTGGATGTACCTCAAAATTTCTCTCACATTAGTTTTCCGATCTTGGTCTGATTTGCTGCCTTTATATTCTGCTCCCCTTGCCTGCATAACCTGTGAGCTGAACACCCCCGTGCCCATCTCTTCCCACATCCCTCCACCCTGCCCATCCTCTCAGACTTCCCAAGCATCATGGTAGCTGCTTCCTTGCTTGAGTATTCTCAGTGCCTCCCAGTCTAGACCTCCCAGTTCTGTGTCTTTCCTGGACTTTATAATCTGGCTCCAAGAAGCAATGTTTCTTTCCCTCTAACCTCCAACACAAAACATTCCCATGGGCTGATTGCTTTGTCGTAGCTACATAACAGTGTGCTGTAACTGTCTGGTACCGACTCGCAAGAGCTAGTATGAAATTTTCAGGAAGTTTTGGGGCCAGTTAGATGCAGCTATTATTAAAAAGTAAATTGTATAAACCTAAATAAATTATGTTTAAAAAGTCCTTAAAACTCATGAGTTTCTAATTATTTTACTCTTATCCGTGCTTTTGAGATTATTTATGTTGCATGCGGAAATGCTCTATGATGGTGAGCTAACACACATTTCTTCCTAATTCTGAATTCAGTAATCACACACTGGTATCTAGGAATCAGCCATGTTCAGAATATTTATACCGCGGAGATTGATAAATGCCACAAATAGTGGTTTGTTTCTTTTCCTAAGAGAGGAATGTTGAACATTACCCAGCATTCTACTGTGCTCATCCCCTGTATATTCCTCTGTCTGGGACTTTCTCCCCCCCCCCCCCCTTATCTTGCAGATCTTCACTTTTTCCTGCAATACAAAGTCTTTACTCATCTATAAACACCAGTTAAACTCTCCTTCTCCATCACACTTCCTCTGACAGTAATTACTTTCATTGATCTATTTTCCACCCAAACCCTGTGTTCTTCATATCCTGAAGGAGACAATCTAGTACTTAATAGGATGTTTTGCATTAATTTGGCTTACTTCGTTGATTCAATCATTGTTAGGTCGATGTGTTCCTGTAGAGCCTAGTATGTGCCATGCCTGGTGCTGGTTTTCTTTCTGGCCTTGCTCACTTACTGCCTTTGACTTCCTTCCACTACAGCTTCATGCACCTTGAAAGTCACCAACCACTTGACTTCAACGTCGCTTTTGAGTCCAACACAAAGCGGAGCCTAATGGGGGCTCAACCTAGATCCATAAGTTGATACAACACTCTATAAGTATTAGATGTCCAAGGATACTGATGGCGACTATTGCTGAATTTCAGGGGAAAAAGTGCCTTGGTTCAAGTTGCTTGAAACTTTTGTTTCGAGTGCTGAAAGTTTCAGCGCCTCAAGTCTCATATCAGGGGATGGGGAGATGATGATGAGGTGTTTAGGAGGCCTGAGTGCAGGACCACGTGACCATGGTCACACCACTGTTCAGTTTCTATACTCAGATAATATTATTTGTCCTGCTTACCTACTTACTTGGTTACTGTGAGGACCAGAAGAGGTAAGTATGTACAAGTGCTTTTGCAAGGGTTCCTCTAATGTACAGACCAAGAGCCTTTACAGCACCCCCCCAACCCTTTACTATATCCATGCCATGTTCTTTCCTTCAGCCATCTGTAAGCAAGAACAAAAGGACTAATCTGTATCTTCCTGATTGCACACCATTTCCCCCATTTTTTCCCTAAGATAAGGAGGCAGAGATGCCAGGATTGATGTCCAAAATGAGATTAGAAAAAGCAGGAGCGTGGCACACTGTCATTACCAGTATCAAGCAGTCATGGCACCATCTCCACAGGTTTTGGTGGCATCATAAAATGTCCCTCCATAAATACATAGATACATCCATATAGGTAGCTGATTTTTGATGCTTTCAACCATCCTGTGAAGTGAATAGGGCAGGATGATAATGATGATGATGACTAATGATTCCTTTTTTATGGGCTTCCCCAAAGACACATGGCGGCTCAGTGGTTGACCAGGATGAGAAGCCAGGTTTCTTGTTTCCAAGCTTAGCATGAATTTATAAGCACCCACTGTCCCTCTCATCTCTTCAGCAGCACCACTCAACTTTGTGCCTTTTCATGAAGGTTTCTGTCCAACATCTCTGTGACACAAGGGAAGGAACCTACCCTGGGAGTCAGGGGGTGTTATTTGAAGCAAATGACTTTGAGCTTCTCAACCTCTTTGTACCCCGGAGATGGATGGCATCTGTCACAGGCAGTGGTTGCGCTGCTGCTCATTGTACTCGCCTCACAGGGCTTTGAGAGGCCAGAAGATGGTAGATGTGATCATGCTTTGAGAACTAAAGCTACATGAACCAGGACATCATCAAACATGACAATGTTCCGTATTTTTAAAGCAGCTCCTGGAGAAGTTGGTGAATGAAAGCCATCCCTGTGCCAGCATTTCTTCTCTTTCTGTGGTTTTCCCTGACTTTTCCTGGCTGCATCCTCCATACAGAAGGCATTGAGGAATCCATACAGTTGTTTCTTTTCTTTACAGAGTCTCTAAGAGTCATGGCAATTAATCTGAAAACCTTTCTATCACTTGGCCAAAAAAGATCAGCCATTAGATTGGTCACTTGTAAGACTATTAAGTCTCATCTGTCCTTTTTTGCCTCCTTCTGACATTGAAAAGATACTAACTTGTCCCTCAAGTTCCTGTCAGAATTGCAGGGTCTATTCTCTTGTGGTGTCTTAGGATGGTTGCAGTCCCTCACTGGACAATTTGAAGAGTAGGAAGTGGGGGGTGAGTAAATGTCCAGTGGAAACACGAACAGGCTTGGGCTTCTGGTGGGCCCATTGTTATTTGCTGTTTTACTCTTCTAAGAATAGGAGCAAATCAGACTGAGGCCAAGCATTTGCTGGAGTGTCAGTTAGTACTGACTTTATGAAATGGGGATAGCTTTTTTTGTTTTTGTTTTTTTTTTTGTGTGTTTCTGTTTTGTTTTTGCAAACTACTAATGTTCTTTTACCTTTTGCATTTTTGTGGGGAGAAAAATCTTCCCAGTTCTCCTTCCTTTGTTGGCGCTATCCGTTCCCCCTCAGGGGAAGAAGTTGGGAAAGAGTCAGAGTTGCCCTGTCAGGATTAAAAGGGAAAGAAGTTTCTGATATCCAAAATAGGATTTTGCAGCAAAACAATAGTTTTGAAGACCAGACTTCGCAGAAAGGGAGAGGACTTTGAAAATTCTTTAACATACCAGGAACTAAGGCTGGAGGACCCATATCCTAAATTTTTTCCATAATTATGGAAGAGATAGACTTCAGCCAGTGACAATTAGGCCTTGGGGCTTGCAGTTCCAGGGTAGGGGAAAGATATGATAGACGGGAAGGGAGCGCTTAAGCTCATCCTACATAGGCCTTACATTGTGGGTTTAGGAAATAAATGAGAAGGAAAAAGACTGGGTCAGGTACCAAAGATCTTGCTCACACACTTCTATCCCATGGGACTTCCAGAAACATCTGGATAGGTGAGGTAGCCCCACCCCTCAAGACTCAAGGCATGTTTTCCTGGGTGTGTTAAAGGGAGGCTTCTGACCTCTAGGAGGAACCCTGCTTCTCATCATTTCCAAAATGGCAGGGGAGAACTGGCAGCAGGCTGACAGAGGGGAGGCAAGAGACTAAACCCCAGTCCTGTGTGTGCCCTCACAGTCACAACCCCAGAGTTGGGGGGGCGGTGGGGGCCTACTGGGTAAGCTGAGGGAACCACAGTTCAGGACTCTGGGAGGAGACTGTTTCATAGACTTCTCCTGCATCAGCCTGGGAAAGACATCAACTGAGTGGGTCAGAGGGACAGACAAATAGATCGGCCCTCCCCAGCTATCCTCACCTTCAGTGTGGAATGGGCAGCAGATGGGCCTGGATGTCTTTGAAGAAACAGGCAGAAGCCAGACAAAAAATCTGGCTAGGGAATGCTCTCCAGTAGGGAGGTCCAGAGATGCCTTTCCCTGTCTCTTCAAAGTCAGGAGAGCCTTACCTTTCCTCCAAACACTTAGCTGCTATATTGGAAAGAGGCAGAGCAACAGGGGAGGAAATCTGAACCATCCTAGAGAGACTGTTAAGATCAGCCGTACAGAGAATTGAACTTTGAATAAACTGACCAAATGTTTGCATTGAAAGGAGACCACTTAAATTGGAAAAGTCTGAACTGTTGTTAATGGCCAGGCCTGGTTGCCTCCACTGCCCAGCAGGGTGGGGGCTCAAGACAAATAGCAGATGAAGTTATATAGAGAAAAATAAAGGATCGTTTCTTTGAGCCTCTGTGTTGTAATGTGAATAAATTTGTGGCCTCAATATATTTGCCTTCTCAGTCCCCTCTCTGCCAGCAAACATTTCTGACAGAGATCCCAGTCTCCTGCAAATTTCTCTGAAAAATCGCAACTACCTGACTGGTGTTTCTATGCATAGTTAGTACTGTCCTGGGATAAGGTGAAGAAATGGCCTGATTACTGTTTTCTATTTGAGGTTTCCATTTTCTCCTAGCTGGCAAAGGTTAGCGAGGGTGCCTGAACTTTTTGCTATTATAGTCACATGTTCCCTCCGGGGGGTTAAGCGAGGAGGATATTTCCACACAGCTTTCCCCAAGGCTCCCCCTTAGCTCATAAATGAGGAAACTTCCATGACTATGCCCTCCTATCCATCCTTTTTACCATCTTCCTAGTGTGTTTGGTTAGGACTCAGAGGATTTGAGTCAACCCTTTACTAACTGAAGGCTTGAGGATCCATGAGACGTATGCATCCTGTTTCTTGGACTTCTATTCCTGCTAGGAGCTTTCTGTTTCCCATCCACACTTCCCCTGGGCAGGTCTGCCCTTCTCTTTTGTCCCACTCCACATGACTGGATGGGTGGTTGGGCCAAGGGCCTCTCTTGGGCATGGACATCTCTTTTCAGAGGTTGGAAGGTGGAGTAACCAGGGCCAAATGCTTCTGCAGGAGTTTGATGGTCTCTGGTTTAGGTGTGACCCTAAAACTATCCGAGGGAAGTCGGTTATTCTCTATCCTGGCATCCTATTTATTTCATTCATTGCAATTATCATGAGATGTGCCTTCCTTATATGTTCATTTGTTTACTTAAACAAGAGGGAGGGGCCCTGTGTGCCCTGTTTATGGTTACATCCCTAGTACCTGGAGTAGTGCCAGGAATACAGTTAGTACTCAATAAACATTATTGAATTAATGTGTTGAGGGACAGAGGGAGTGACACAGGCATTAGGGAGTGGGGTCGGGTAAATGCATAAGATAGAGGAAAGGAAGAAGCTGAGGTGGCACCCTGATTCGTAGCTTGACTTTGCTACTTCCTAGAGCCCTCATCTACTGAGGGTGAGTTAGTTCCCTCTCTAAGCTGTGGTGAAAAGAGGAGAGTTCTATCGTAGTCTATCTTCTACACACATGACAGATATTTTAAAAAATGGCATAAAGTTCATATTCGGTGTTGGTGTTGGTGATACCTTTGTTAAAACTGATGAGCCTACGTTGATGACAGGTGTGATTTTACTACCATATGTCTACCAACCATTTGAGGCAGGCTAGCCTGCCAAGAAACTTCTGGCCAGATGATTGAGGAGTGGCGGGAGGGACCATGCAGACTCACTTTACTCAAGATGCCATGAATCCCAGATGCAGGCAGGCGAGCTTCGAGTCCAGTTGGTTTAATGCCACTGTGAGACTCCTATCTCAAGGAGCCGATGTGGCGTCGTCCTTCAGGGGACTTGCTGTATTAGAGAGCTGTGTGACTCCTCTCTACTTCCAATGCTAGCATTTGAGTGACAGCAGGGAGGCAAGCCACGGAGAAGGTGGTGGCCCAGCTTCTCTCCTATGCCGGCGGTGTCTGGGCTGGCGAGGGGAGTGAGAGAGCCTTCTGGTTGCTGTTTGATGTACTGGGTTCCCGTGCAAGATTCAGTTTGAAGAAGGTTTCCATAGTAGAAACCATTTTAAAATCTTAAAACCACAAAATTACATAACTTCTCCAATTTTTTCCCATTTGTGACGTGACCACTTTACAATCCTATATGTCTCCAGGGTGGCAGCAGTTGAGGGCAGAGTAGCTTCTCTGAAGAGCACTCTAATGCTATTTATAGCTCGTGGCAGTCATTTTACCCCCTCTAAACTCCTGAAGAGTCTTCCTACTGAGTTACTTTTCTTTTCCCCTAAAGCTACATGCTTAGTGCTGAGGAGGCCACGACCCACGGATAGCTAGGGAGTAAAATAGCCTGTCCACCTGCTAGACTTCCAGAAAGGTCCAGGGTCATTTCTCAGGGTGACTGCTCACTGAAAGCTATGCCAACACCTGGAAATACTCTGTAGTGTGTAGATGTAGTATAATATGGATGTGAGGAAAAATTGAGTCCCTAATTAGTTGAAAGCTTGCACAGGCCTCCCAAGAATTCTGTGGTAGAACCATCTGGATTTAGTCCTTAGTCCTGGGATTAAAGGTACAGTTGGCTCTCATTCCAGTATTCCTGATGGAATATCAAGATATTGCTATGGATGCAAAGCGTAGAGTCACAGGTGGTTTTAATGTGATTTTTTTTCTTTTTAATATTTATTTATTTATCTATTCATGATAGACACACACACATACACACACAGAGAGAGAGGCAGAGACACAGGCAGACAGAGAAGCAGGCTCCATGCTGGGAGCCCGATGCAGGACTCGATCCCGGGACTCCAGGATCGCGCCCTGGGCAAAAGGCAGGCGCTAAACCGCTGAGCCACCTAGGGATCCCCTTCAATGTGATTTTAATTTTGATTTTTTTTCCTGATAAAATGGGAGTCTCTTTCGGATTATGCACATTTACACACATGAATCCTACAGAGCAATGCCTGACCCATAGCTCAATAAATGTTCATAACACTGGTCCGCCAACCTTACGATGTTTTCGCCTGGGTTGAGGAAGCATAGGAGCAGTTTGGTAGACTTCGGTCTTCGTTTGCAAGGCTGGGTGAAAATGATTTCCAGGTACAAGAATTGACAAGCCTGAAGTAACTTTCCCCATGGGCAACTTACGTTTTCCTGGCCTAATAAGTGGGAATCTTGATAAATATATTGCTATGTTGATTATGTGGGGGCAGAGTCACTAAGCAGTGGGGTAAGCTTAAAGCTCAGGCCTCAACCAGATATTTTAGAAAGGGCCCCTTGCCCTTAGTTTAAGTCAAAATATATTCAGAAACCCTCCCACCCTCCTCTTGCCAAAACTCAAGGGCTGCCTCGGAGATATTTATGCCCTTTGGGAGAATCTGCCAACATACAGTTGTCTCTACTGGGCAGTGAGACTACTGCGGCCCCTCTGTGTCGCCAGCTCTGGTTCAGACAAGACGGGCCTGTCTTCTGCCTCCGGGACTCCTGGGTCTCAGCCAGATCCCGGGGTGAGCTGGGGAGTGAGGACGGGGTGGGGTGGACTGCTTGGGGCTGGAAGATGAATGGTTTCATCAGTTTGACAGGGGAGGAGGGAGATGGGCCGTGGGGCTTGCAAAACATCACATCTTGGCAAAAATACTTTGAAAAACAGGAGATTCCTGGAAAGCAATAATGCTGACAGCGGAGAGCGAGTCCGGGGCCTGCCAGAAAGTGGAGCAGGGCTTTGGTTGAGATGCCGAAGAGGTGCTGAGTCTGAGAACAGGCTGGCCTCTCCTGCTGTCTGCAGGCCTGTTTCGGCTGCAGGCACTGCTGTGAGCTCCCTGTTCACGCAGCATCCCCTACCTGCACGTAGAAAACTGGCCTCTGCTTTGGTCAGAAACGGGGCCCTGCCTCCCTCTCTCTGCCCCGGCCCAGCTGGCTCCCACCAGCATCGGGTCCTGCTTCAGGCTGTGCCCTCCACTTCTGGGGTCTCCCTCCGACCTGCTCGCAGCCCAGTCATCTCTTCCCTTCCAGGCTCAGCTCAGGCACCACCTTCTCCCCAGACCTTTCTCACCCAGGCCTCTGGCCCTCTCCTCCTCTCAACTTGTACTACACACAGCCCCACTTTGCAGTCCTGGCTCACAAACAGCGGTGTTCCTGTAGATGTTGGTGTCCTTTTTGTCCTTTTAGAGTGGATTTCCCGAAATGTTTCAGCTCATCTGTTGTGAGGATCAAAACAGTTCTCTTCAAACAGCTGCGTGAAGCCTCCGATAGGCTCTGGCTGGCGCCTTGGCCCTTCTCCATATGGGTTCCTCCGTTGGGCCTCCTCTATCCTGGGAGATCAGAGGCCCTCAGGGCCGGCCCGCACCTGGTACTGGGCTCCCCATCAGAAACAGGAGCACCACAGACACCACGGCCCTGTCTGTCGGCTGGGGTGTGTGAATGCTTTGGGAAAGCATCTCCTCTGAAGGCTGGGGCGCCGTGGCTACCAGCCAGAGTAGGTGATCGGCACTCACAGTTCAAGGCACCTGGTGACCTCCCACGACCAAGGGGATGGGTGTCTGCATAGGTGAAGATAGGGATCTATCCACTCGCGATTTCAGACACTTCCTCCAAATGACCTTTCTACCAGAACTGTGACCCAGAAGCAACTGACTTTGTCAGACTTTCTCTGGTCTCCAGCCCCTGCGGCTTGCAAGGAATGTCAACAGTCGATAGCCTGGCTGATGGGTAAGGAATAGGAGGGGCGGTTGTGTATTGGGTGCATGCTGTGCCATGTGACTATTATAGACCGAATTGTGTCCCCTCCAAAAGTCATAGGTGGAAGGCCTAGCACCCAGGTCCTCAGAGTGTGGCTGGCTATATTGGAGATGAACCCTTTGAAGAGGTGATTAAGGAAAGTAGGTCATGTGAGTGGGCCCTGATCCCTTCTGACTGGGGTCCTTATATGAGGAGATTAGGACACAGACACATAGAGGGAAGACCATCTGTAGATGTTGGTGTCTTTTTTGTCCAGAAGACAGCAGCCTACAAGCCAAGGAAAGAGGTCTCAGAAGAAGCCAGCCCTTTCAAGACCTTCACCTTGGGCTTCCAGCCTCTAGAACAGTGAGAAAACATATTTTAGTCATCATCTGCAGTACTTGGTTATGGCAGCCTGAGCAGACTAAGACAGGGACATGTGCGTGTGCCTACATGAATAGTCCTGAGGTGTCCTCAACAATCACATCCTGAAAGCTCTGTAAGCAACTCAGGTGCCATTTGCCTCAAGACTGCGCTCCTCCTGGCCTCCCGGGGCTGGTGATGCCAGGTGAGGAATTCCACAATTCCAGTGTTTATGATCCCGTGTGGGGACCCAGCTAAATGCAACTTTGTTCTATGTGCCCATGAGACCCTGCTCAGGAACAAAGATCAGAGACCAGGGGAAGCTTGGACCTGGCAGGTGATGGGGACGTAGGGCCATTTTGTCCTTGAGATGAGCTGACTTGGCCGATGGTGGAGCAAGGGTGTCTGGGAGGCCACCGAAGCCCTGTGCAGCCCCAGGATTCCCCTGACACAGACAGGAAAACCTGGGGCAGCCCCAGAGTGAAGCAGCCCTGGGGACTGATTGCCAGGGTGGGTTTCCCAAGGCTTCTGCGGAGAGCTTCCGGAGGCTGAGGACTGGGCATTGTGACTCCACCCATGAGGTCCGGGGGCGGGGAGGCAGTGAATCTTGCTGATATTTCTTTCCTGTCAGTGGCCTCTATAGCAGCTCAGCCCGGAGCTCACCCCAGAGTGGAATGGTTTGTGGCCCTGGCACAACACCGACGGTTTCAAAGATTGTAGTTGCAAAGATTGAGGCAATTTGTTTTAATTGGAAACCTCTAGATGCATTTCCGGCACTGATATTCCCCAGATGACCCCCTCTGCGGACTGGGAGCTAAACAAGAAAATGTGTGGGTTTCAGAAAACCTGATGATTGGAGTTTCAGACAAGCCCCGTCCCGGAGTTCTGCATGTGTTAATGCGCAGATGAAAGGCCCCGTGTGACTTGGATCTACAGAAACTGTTAATTCTAAAAGGCCTTCTTTTGGTCTTAAAAGGTGTCCTTGAAATTACTCCCAGGTTTTGGCCCCAACTGACTTTCCAGTCAAATATAATTGGCCGAGTTTAGAGCACAGCTGTGCGGATTTTGAAGTTTGCCTTTGAGAGTTCAGTGCTGGTGAGTGATCTCAATGATGACATGTGTAGAGAAACCAACCAGAGCACCAGAGGAAGGATAATGGGGTGCATTTTGGAAGATACTCTCATGAGGTAGGCCTGGCGAGCACAGGAGCCCAGAGCTGGTTCCACACAGCAGGGCCAGGTCTACAGGGGTCCATTCATTCCCCTCTTTGCCACCCCCACTTGCACTTTTGACTATTACCTGTACCTGTGGACGGCTGGTGGATGAGATGTGTGGTCCATGGCCATGAGCAGGGAAAGCTAATAGACTCCCAGAAGACCCGTCCCCTGCCCTGAGCCTCATTAGTGTCTTGTGGTTTCCAAACGTGCCAGTCGGCCATAGATTTTCAATGTCACGAAAAGATCTATGGGTGGCATGTTTTTCCGCACGCTGACGACAGTGCCCTGTCAGGACCTCAATGTCAAAGTCACGAAACTCAAACATATATTCTCTTCCCCCGAGTGGCTTTTTCTCTTGCAATCCCTGTTTTTGCCGATGACCCTGGCCAACCCCACAGAATCCCCTGGGCCGCTCTCCTGCCTCTCACTTCTCCTCATCTAATGAGGTGCGCCCCATTCCAGATCTGGCACTCTCATTTCCTCTCTTCCCTTCCAGATCCTTCCCTACTGTCCCTCTTCTGGAGACTTTCTGCTGCCTCCTCACTGGTTTCTGCATCTCTAAGTTCTCCTCCTAATCTGCGAGTTCTCGAATTCAGTATACATCAGCATCTTAGAGGTTGTTAAAGTGTTGCTTCCTGGGCCCCTTCCCTAGAGATTCTCCTTTTGCAGGTGTGGGACGTGGCCTGGGAAACTTAACGTGTATTCTAACATGCTGCTGGGGCATTCTGATCCACTTGGTAGGGGACCACGTTTCGAGAAGTTCTGCTTTTACCTATTTGGCCCCTGTGGTCAGGGAGGTCTTCCTGTGGCCTAGCTGTCATTGGGCGCCTCCTCAACTCCGAGCCATCCAAGGCCCCCGTTGCCTTGAGCACAACCTACTGGGTCAGGCTTTCAGAGCCTTCCGTGTATGGGCCCCAACAGGATTTCTGGTCTCATTTCCCACTTTTCCCCTCTAACTGTGTAGGCTAGCTCAGTGGATTTTAAACTCATTTAAGAAACTGAATCCAAAAAAAAAAAAAAGAAAAGAAAAGAAAGTAAAAAAGAATCGATTAAAATAATTAAGTATTAGTATTAGTGCAGAGTCAGTATTTTTTTAAGGCTTTAAAAAATTTTTTAAAAGATTTTATTTATTTATTTGACAGAGACAGATGAAAGAGAGAGAGTGCACAAGCAGGGGGAGCAGCAGAGGGAGAAGCAGGCCCCCCACTGAGCAGGAAACCCAACACGGGCTTTATCCCAGGATCCTGAGATCATGACCTGAGCTGAAGGCTGACACTTAACCGACTTAGCCACCCAAGTGCCCCTAGAGTCAGTGTTCTATATGAAATTCAAATTTACATAAGTGGAAGCAGGGACCAAAGATTTTTTTTTTTTAATTATAGAGGGCACACATGTAAAATTAGGAAAATTCAATTATTTGCTGTGGTTTGGGAAAAGACTAGTATTGGCATTTTCAATGTTACATGAATAGCAATCGAGTTAGTGCAAATCTGGGGTGTATAGTTTAGGGCCTAACTAACCCAGGCTACTTGTTTTTGAGTTAACATGAGGGGCACGTGGGTGGCTTAGTCAGTTAAGGGTCTGCCTACAGCTTGGGTCATGGTCCCGGGATCCTGGGATTGAGCCCTGCATCAGGCTCCCTGCTCATCGGGGAGTCTGCTTCTCCCTCTCCCTCTGCCCCTCCCCGCCACTAATGCTCATTCTCTCTCTCTCTCAAATAAATAAATAAAATCTTTAATATGCCTGAACGCGAAGGGTGTGGGCTTTGAAGTCAGACAGCCCTGGATTCCAAATGTGATTCCACAATTTACTGGCCCATGACCTGTGGCCTAGCCTCTCTGAGATTGTAAAATAAAGACAGTAATGCTCAACCAGGGGTAGGCTGGGAAGGGGATTAAGGATAATGTAGAGCTGAGCCCACAGTCACTATTGATGAGCAAAGGAAGCTCGATGTGGTGGAGAGATGGCTATGGCTTAACCCCGCAGGCCAAGAGTAGCTCTGAGCTGGAGGATGCAGTCCTCTGTGAGCCCTGGGAGCTTGACCAGCTGGCAGAGTAGAGAAGGGACCAGAGGAGCATGCTGCGGGGAGGGGGGAGAGAGAGGGAGAGAGATTGGTTGTTGCTATGGCAATGAGCCCCACAGAGGGGACTAGGGCCAACCAAGAAGGCAGCAGTGAGCCAGGTGGCAGCCCAGGGCTTTGGAAAGACATTTCAAACTATTCCTTCTCCTGCAAATGCTCAGGTTATGGTAGGCCTCAGGCCCATCGTGGATCATTTAGTAGATGATAACAGGTAACACAGAAGCAGTTCATGGCTTCAAATTATCCTCTCAGCTTCCATTCTCTCCCGGATTCAATCTGTTCTTCATAAAATCGCGAATAAGCTTCTGAAACAGAAATCTTATTGGAACCCTTCCCTGCCAGTCTTCCTTTGACTCTCTGCTGCCCACTAGTTTTCAGGTAAAGTCCACCCCCATTAGCATGACCCAGGTGAGGTCCTTTACGGCTTCCTTCCTGGCCATTACCCTTAGAAATATCCTTACCCTAAATGCAACAGCCATGTAGAATTATTTGTTCTCAACTTTTGATGCCTTCGTGCCTCTGCACATCCTTCTTTCCCTCTGCTTGGAGGGTTCTTCCTTTTTCTTCTTGGCAAACCCCCCCCCCTTTTTTTCTTGAGTACTCAACTGAAATGTTACCTACCATGAGAATTCTTTTCCATTTCCTTCAGAAAAATTAAAATACTATTTTCCGCCCAGCTTCTATGGTACTCCCTGTGTACTTCTAGTTAAGCCCCTGTCACTGGATTCTGTAAATGTTTAGTTTAGGGTTGTTTTCTCCCCTAAGTGAATGCCTTCTCAGTATTCAGGACTCAGCCCAAATGTCATTTCTTCAAATCCCCAGGTCTAAGTAAGGTTCGATCCTTTGCTCTGCTCTTTTGGAGACCTGAATCTTTCCTTAAGGGTCTCCGTGTAACTGCATGTTCATGGGTGAGATTACCCAACCAGTACCTCCTCCCCTCTGGACTATAGGCATCAAGAGGGCAGGTATCAGATTTATCATTGAATCCTCAGTCGGTAGCACATTATGTCTGGCACACAGTAGGAGCTTGATAAATGTTCTTTGAATATATGAGCGAGTGAATGTATGAATGAATGGTTGAAGTGCTCCTCCTTTGGGTAACAAGAGGATCATCAAATCCCTTATTCTGGAACTGCTTTCTTTTTGGTTGAGTTTTTTTGGTTATAGTTTTCTTTAAGTTTAAGCATAAAGGGGAATTTATTGGAAGGTTATTTGGCATGCCATGTGATCCAAGGAGGAGTTGAAAAGTCACACTTAAGGAAGATGGTACCTAGGCTGTTTTACTGATGTCAACCCCAGGAGTTAATAGGCCTTTTCCTCCGGAACTATGCTATTAATATGCTTAGTTCTCATCTCCTGATGTCTGTTACTCTCATTCAAAGTCCACATTCCCAGAGGAAAGAAGCTGATTGGCCCATTTAAGTAAAAGATGTGTCCCCTCCCCCAGTCAGCCCTGAAGAGGCAAATTCATGCTGTATAAACAGGGCTGCCAGTCGCCCATTCTTGGAGTTCCCAGAGAAAAGAGTTCACCATGAATGAAGGACAAAGTTACTGAGTCAGGTGTGCAACCTGGTCTTCTGATTCATACCTGATATTATTTCTTCTCTCCCCCCCACTCCTTTATATAATGTCTATTGTCTGTAGCAGAGCAGCGTATGGAGTTGGGAGAAATGATGTGATGGAATGGAGGGGAGGGATGAACATCAGTTGGAATTTAGGAACACTCTGAACAGTGCACCTTTAGCATCACTTTCTGCATCAGGTAAGATAATGCTAGCTCCCAGGAAACCAATACAAGAATGTATTTGGGCACAAACACAGTAGAAATTTCTTTCCTGCTGTCCTAAAATCTCAAATATGTTCCTGATCTGCTGGTGCCTCTTCTCCAAGAAGTGACTCAGGGACCGAGGCTCCTTCCATGCTGTGGGTTTTCCATATTCAGTTTAGAGAAGTGTATTTGCATCAAGTCAGTGGAATGGGAAAAAGAGGATGGGACCTGGAAATGATGCCCAACACTCCTGCTCACAGTCTACAGGCTAGAACTCAGTCACATACCACATCTAATTCCAAGGGAGACTGGGGAATGGAGTGAGCCTGTGAGCCCAGAAAGAAAAGGAATTCAGTTTGAGAAGCCGCTAGTCCATCTACTAACTGTTTCCTGGACACGACTTTTGGCTGTTTCTTCTGGGCAGTGGATGAGTGTGCTTGTGTGTCTAGTTCTGCACTGTGCTACCAAGGGGGGCATGTCTGAATGAACAGGAAAGTTGCTATATGTTGGTGTTGGACAGCCAAGGTCTGGACTTCTGGGGGCTTGTTCAACTACACGATGATCTCACTCTTTCTAGAAACTGTTTCCCTAATCTATGAGATTGGGTCCCCATTTATCTTGCTGATACTACATGACTAGGTTATCCTGGCCCCAACTGGTCGACATAGGATTAGACACTCGACTGGCCACCCAGATCCTCTCATTTGGGAATTTGAAATTAGATCAGAGACTCAATCTTGGAAGTTGGCTGTGAAGTCATCTTCATGGCAGCCCTGGGGATGAAGACCCTCAACTCTCTGCAAGGAAGGCCCCGGAAGAGCTGGGCCCTGGCCTTCCCATGGCTGGTTGTTCGTGGCTTCCATGGCTTGGGGGAATCTCTACTCCCAAATTATTTAATGTCTAAGTTATTCAAATTGGTGGCTATTTCTTGCAACCCAAATAACTTTAATCAGTAAAGGAATTTAATGTTTATCTTGGACAAATCACTTCAAAACCACAGATTTCTCATTTATAAATTGAAGATAATTTTATCTGCCCTGCCTATCTCTCAGGACTGTTAAATAGAATAAAGCACATGAAGCACTTAAAAAAACTGAAAAACCATACAAATATAAGTGGGGGCTATTTGTCTATAGCAGGAAGAGTTTCAAGAGCTTTTTTTCCAAGTATGAAAACGAAGGTTTTCTTTCTTTTTTAGCTTAACTTTAATTGCTTTGTGGTCAAGTTCTCTCAAGAGCAGGAAATCTCCATAGTTTGAGGTTTACTTTTCTTTTGCTAGATATGTAATACTTTGATTATTTCTGACACTGAAATTACCCACGGTTTGCCTTTGCCAAACCAAGCCCAATTTTTGTATTATTATTGCTGTTAGAGGCCATATTCAGTGGTGCTGGTTGAGAGTCTGAATCGAACAGTTATTCTCAACCCATCACACCCAATGCCCTCTTTTTATACTATCTCTCATTCCCCTATACTTTTCTGAAATGAAACTGTTAGTTCACTAGGGCTGCCATAACAAAGAACCATAGACCTCGCAGCTCACATACCAGAAATGTGTTGTCCCACAGTTCTGGACACTGGGAATCAAAGGTCAAGATGTTGGGGTGTTTGGTTCACTCTGAGGACCTTGAGGAGAGGGTCTGTTCCAGGCCTGTAGCCGGCTGTCTTCTCCCTGTATCTCCTTATATTGTCTTCCCTCTATGCGTGCCTGTGTTCAAATTTCCCCTTTCAATAAAGGCACACTGGTCATATTGGACTAGAGCTTCCCCCCGCCATGACCTAATTATTATTTGATTATTTTTGTAAAGACCCTATCTCCAAATAAGGTTGCATTCTGAGGTTCTGGAAGTTAGAACTTCAACAGTGGAATTTGGATGCTGGTAGGGGGAGGAGACACAATTCAGCCCATAACAGAAATGAGGGACACAATTCAGCCCATAACAGAGATGAATCTAATCTCTGTATGTGGATTATATTTTAAATGGTCCACATAATGCCCTGACTTAAAAAGAAATGGGAAGTAATTTGTAGCAAATTGTATGTTTACACGGGTAAATGCTCCAGCAAGAGTGAGGCAGAAAATGTAGGGCCCAAGTCAAATACTTGGGTGTGCAGCCTCTGTTTGAGAGCAGCAGATAGGATTGCAACCTGCCACAGGCGACTCAAGTACCATGGGGCACTGTCGGTAGTGACATGGTATCCCAAATAGCGATTGACTCTTTACAAAGAACAGTCTTCCCTCAATTTATATGGGAGTCTCACTCCTGGGTAATTGCAGCATATTTTAAACCTTGCAGCAAATACTTTGTGTTTGCATGTAAAACAAACAGTTTTTATCTCTGGGAAGCTCTGGTGGAACATTTGGAAGTCAGCAGGATGTGGGATCACTCTTTACTACAGGGGACTGTCCCAGGCTTTGCAGAATGTTGAACATTCTTGGCTTCCACCAAATAAATATCAGTGGGACACCCCTGGTCATTGAGACAAGAATACCATGAGAATTTTCATAATGGTTCTGACCCATTGAGAACCATGGGAGCAGAGAGGAATCCAACAGCCCAAGGAGAGCGACTGCCAAGATGAGGGATGAGAAGCAATGGGGGTGCACTGTGCTCCATGCTGAAGGGACCATGTTTGTTTCCAGCCAGACACTGGCATCCCTGATCAAGAAGGGCAGGACCAGTGCTCTCCTATTTGTCATTTTGTATGCCTGGGCGCAACTTGGAAGTCACAACTTGTCTTTGTCACGGTGGTATGTCCAGAGCCCAGCCTAGTGCTGGGCACATAGCAAGCATCCAATGTTAGTTTGGTATTGTTGAATGGCAGTCTTAAAGTGGGGTTGGATGAGTTGGTGTGAGAAAGTTCCATTTGTTTGTTTTATGTTTATTTGTTCACTTACATATTCCTTTGAAAGTTATTGAACTATGAGTTCACATTGTGCTAATTCCTGGAGAAACCCAGCAGTGAGAGGTAGTCCTTGATTTCAAAGTGTGCAGTCTAGGGGATCCCTGGGTGGCGCAGCAGTTTGGCGCCTGCCTTTGGCCCAGGGCGCAATCCTGGAGACCCGGGATCGAGTCCCACATTGGGCTCCCGGTGCATGGAGCCTGCTTCTCCCTCTGACTGTGTCTCTGCCTCTCTCTCTCTCTCTCTCTCTCTCTCTGTGTGACTATCATAAATAAATAAAAAAAAAAAATCAAAGTGTGCAGTCTAATGAGGGAGAGAGATCTACATGCAGGTCCACTCCAATGTGGTGTGAGTTAAGTGTTGGGAATAGTGGGAACAGAAGAAAAGGGGCACTCTAGCCAGGCTGGGATGAGAGGTAGAAATTCTGGTAATTATCAGAATTATATAGCCCCAAGGAGTGATGTGCTGCTGAGCTACTACTCTCCTTCTTGATGGGGAAATAAGATAATGGGGAAGTAGAGGAGGAACCCCAGTTTTGCAGACAAAAGATAGGTCATAGGATATCTTTTGTGCCATTTGTGGCCCATTGTAGGTCCTGATCCTCCCAAACTTCAGCCCGGGCCTGGAGCTCTCAGATCCTCCTCACCCCAGTTATACTTCCTTTCCTCTTCTTTTGTCACTCTTCCTGTCTTCTTGGTGTAAGCTCTGCCCTGAGCACAGGAGAACAAATATTCAAGGATGGTGGATCCTGGGGGCTTAGTCTGGCTTAGGCCAGATTGAAGAAGCCAATCCTTTTGGGAGTAGCAACAGACTCCTGCTCACCACCCCCCCCCCCAGACAGTCCCCTAGGCCTGTCTCTTTGGAGACCCTACTTATAAAGTGCTGGTACAGTGTACTCTACCCTCTGCTGCCCACCCCCCTCCCATCTGTCTTCTCCTCATTTGCCCATGCTCCCAGCTGAGTGGACCATCGTAGATGTTTTCATTCATGTCCAACCTTCTAAGAAGGAGTTCTGGATTCCAGCTAGAATATGAGGACGGAGACATGCTTAAATGCACTCCTAATGGTAACAAGAAGAATTGAATTAAACAAAAAAGCTTCTGAGTGGGGTCCAGGGCCTCCATAAAACATCTTTGTGCTGGAGCTGAGAAGAAGACTTTGATGAAGGAATGATGAAGGGAACAAATGGGAAAAATGTGGTCCCTGCTCATCCTCTGTGAGTCTGAAGGCAGCAGAAACACTTCCAGGCATTATTTCTAGCCAGGGAAAGAGGCTAAGCAGTTGTCTGGAGCCAAAGACTGCCAGGAGTAATAAGAAAACCCTTTAAGTGAGCTTTCTCCATCTGTTTAGTTTCTCATGCTGAAAAAAGAAGAAAAAATATAAATAAATGATTCAGAGAAATGTCACATGCAATTACCTCCGCCAGGGAAAAATAAACAAGGCTTCACTTCATTAGGAAGGTTCTCACGTGACTGGTACCTTCCGGTGGTCTTCAACATTATGAGCTTCCAAGTTCAGTTGCTCAGACTCAACTTGGCTGAAACTTGGCTCTAGCAGCCAGGTGGGGCCATCTCTGGGGGGATCTAGTGCACTGGGCATCTCTCTCTTTCTCTCTGCTCAATCACATTGTCCAAAGATGAAATCAGGTTAGAGGGAGCATCTGGGTAGCTGAGAAGATGAGGAGTCAGTAAAGGCCCTGGCCTGTCTAGTATACTGGTAGGAAGGTGGGAGCTTACTCTGTGAGCACCCATACTAGCCTTCCATTGTTTTTAGCACCAGTCGCCCTAACCAGCTGGCAGTCCCTCAATGGGATCCTTGAGAGCAAATTACAGCATGGCCCCCGTTGGCAAAAACAGTAATGTGCCATGCCCTTGGGATTGATTCTGCCCAACAAGATCAGAGCAAAGAAAGTCGGTTTGGACCTTTAACTTTAAAATTGATTTAACTTTAAAATGGTGAGAGCATTGCTCTTATTAGCTTGCAGCTAACCTTGTAAGCCTCCAGCAGGGCCAGGAAAGTTGGTCATTCAACAGCGCTCATAAAAGCAATGTCCTTAAATTCTCTCTGCAAAGCACCCAGCCCAGGGTCTCATGCACTGATCTTCAGTAAATGGGATTTATAGATGCTGAGTAATAAATGGGGATTGCTTCTGTGCAAAGATCTCTTTCCCCACTGCCACCAGAGCAGACTATACCCCAGCTTTTCAGAAAAAGCCTATGCCATGTACCACCAGCAACCTCAACATTTTTGTTCCATGTATCATGGTTTCTTCAAAGCTTTCCTTCCTTCTCCCCTGCCCCTCATTCTTTTCAGAGGAGGGTGAGGAGGCATAGGTCTTCATCTCTCTACTAATGAGACCCTAACCTCGGTCTTAGTCACATCTACTCCTTTCTTATTTGGAAACTTTCTCCAACAATTTATTTCCTCTTAAACTCTCCTTCTCTGCTGCTTTCTTCTTCTTTTTAAAAAGTATTTGTTTGTTTATTTGTTTACTTATTTAAGAAAGAACACACATGCACACAAGTTGATGGAGGGGCAGAGGAAGAGAACATTTAAGCAGACTCTGTGCCGAGCAGAATCTGATGTGGGGCTCTATCTCACCACCCATGAGATCATGACCTGAGCCAAATCAAAAGGTGGATGCTCAATCAACTGAGCCACACAGGCCTTCTTCGTCTTTATCAACAAGTGTCTCTGGCTTTCCCTTCACACCTTAATCTTGGCTCAACTAAAAATGTGGTTATTTTGAACTTCACAAAACCAATCTATCCTTCCAGTGGGAGAACAATCTCCCAAGCAACTGAGACCAAATTTTGGAGTCATTTTTGATTCATCTGCCTTCCTTGTGTACCTCTTGCATTCAGCCCTTCTTTTCCATTATCATTGTGACAAACCCAATTCAGATGCTTACTATGTCACACTGGACATAGAAATAATAATGGCTGTTTATTAAGTGTTTATCATCTGCCAGGCACTGTGCTGCATGCTTTATATATATTATCTCACTCTTCATATAAATCTTATGAAGTACCTGCTGTTATTATCCACTTTTTTTTCAGATGGGTAAATTGAGACTTAGTTAATCAAGTAATTTACCCAAGGCTAATAGAGCTGACAAGTGGAAGAGTCAGGATTCACAGGCAGGTCTGCTGACCCCAGAGTTTTAAACTGTGATGCTAGGCTCACAATTGTGGTTGCTTCTTCATTGGTCTCACAAACACACAGGGCCTCCTGTGCTTCCTCTAGTCTACCTTCTTCACTGTTACCAGAATGATCTTTCTAATGCCCCAATGGGACCACATCTTTCCTACTCACAATTTCTCATTGGTGCTTCATTGCCTGCAGGAAAAAGTCTAAACAACTTGGCTTGATATTTCAAAGCCAGTCCCACCTAGAGCCTTATACTCCTTCTTCTCTCCTTTTCAGCTCTTTTTACTGTAATCTTCTCTTTTCTCCAAAGTTAAGTGCAAATGTAATCTCCATGGAACATTTCTGACCACACTAACTGAAACGATTGTTCTCTTTGCTTAAGTTCACCTTGTGCTTAATTTGGACCCATGGTGCGTGTGGTGCTTGTACCCTGAGCTGATTTATAATATGATGACTTGCATACCTGTCTTATTATATTATTGAGGTAAGGGATATGTCTGTTTGTTTTTACAACCCCTACAATATCTGTCAAAATGTTGCACACCAAGGAAGGGTATTAACTGAGGTAACATTGGCTGCTGTGACAAATACTCCCCAAATATTGGTGGCTTAACACAATGAATTTTTTAATATTATATTTATTTATTTGAAAGAGAGAGAGAGAGATAGTGAGAGAGAGCGTGAGTAGTGGGGAGAGGGAGAAGCAAAGCTCCCCACTCAGTGGGGACGAGAGGCTCAATCCCAGGATCCTGAAATCATGACGAGCCAAAGGCAGACACTTAACTGACTGAGTCACCCAGGTACCCCCCACAATGAATGTTTATTTCTGAATCTTGTAAAGTTTAGTTGATGACAGAGGGGGTGAGAGTGGTGCTCTGCTCCACATAGTCATTCAGGGACCCAAATGGAAAGAGACACCTCCATTTTCTTTTTTTCTTTTTTTTTAAGATTTTATTTATTTATTCATGAGAAACACACACACACACACACACAGAGAGAGAGAGAGAGAGAGAGGCACAGGCAGAGGGAGAAGCAGGCTCCATGCAGGGAGCCTGACATGGGACTCGATCCCGGGTCTCCAGGATTAGGCCCTGGGCTGAAGGTGGCACTAAACCACTGAGCCACCCAGGCTGCCTGAGACTCCTCCATTTTCAACATGTGGCTTCCAACTTTGCTTTGGGCATTGACAACAAGACAGCAGATGTAGTAACAGAGAAAAATGGGGGCAGATGGCCTGGTGGGTTTCATGGCCTAGGCTTAGAAGTGACACATTCCCTTGGCTAGAACTCAGCCTCATGGCCACAGAAGCCATAAAGAAAATAGCATTGTGTGCTAGAAAGGAGAAGAAATGGAGTTCTGGTGAAGAGCTAAACAGTCTATATTTGTGAAATGAATAAATAATATATTGCTGTTGATTTATCAAGGAAGTGAGCTAAGAATGGTCATCTCCAAAGTGGGACACACACACTCTAGGATGTGCAGGATGATCTATTGGCACAAGGAAAGGTGTATTAGAACATGTTTTTAAACATCTAAGATAATAAGAAAGAACTTCAGTGTTGCCAGCATTGGGCATATGAAATGACACTGGTGCTTATAATTGGTCCTTATGTCAGCTCTTCCCATGTCTCATCCAACATGTGAGTCATCTTGAAGGAAGCGTCAGCATCCCCAGTATGCAGATCCATTCATTCATTTTAGTTCAGGGAGATTTGGCAAATGCAAATCATGTGAGCTTAGTTAAGTAGGTTTATGGTTCATATTATCTTGTTTTTTAATAAAACCAATCCTTGCAAAGTGA
This sequence comes from Canis lupus familiaris, assembly GCF_011100685.1. Classification (NCBI taxonomy): domain Eukaryota; kingdom Metazoa; phylum Chordata; class Mammalia; order Carnivora; family Canidae; genus Canis; species Canis lupus. The sequence goes on from NC_049252.1 coordinate 29,395,070, forward strand.
TCAAGCAGCTTTAAATCTACCTACAGAGAAATTGCTGGTTGTAGACAATACTAGTAATGAAAGCAGTAGTAAACCATTAGAAAAAATGTAAAGGCCAACCCTCTGATGCAAGCAAGCTCTTTGCTGGCCACGTTAGGAGGCAAAATAATGATAATCTCATCAGTTCTGGCAACAAGTGACCAAAAAAAAAAAAAAAATTGAAATGACCACAAAAATAAGATTTATGTCATCTCATTAACGATGTATCCTAAGCTAAATGGGTATTGTAACCGGGGTATCAAGTAAAGTTGGTATGAAGCCAAAACTATGTGCAAAACATTTAAACACTTGCTATCTGGAGTATCAAACGTCTACAATTTTTTTTAATGTTTAGAGCTATTCACTTACTAAATCCAGTGCTTTACAAAAATCACAATAAATTTGATAAACATTTGGAAGCCCTTAAGGGCTTATTCAAATTTCTTATTTAATAGTTTCTTATTCAGTAGTAAATGGGAAAAGCTACATACTCTGGAAGAGACACTTGTCACTCCTGTTGCGGGCCCAACAGGGGGGAAATAAGACATGGAACACAAGTCAGCGACTAACTGAAAATGCGTCTGTTTGCCAGCACACACTGTTCACAGGTGCATTGAAAACATCACTGAAGACTTAAATAAGTACGAGAAGAAATTAGGCAGTGTGGGAGGCTTGCGATGTGGTTGAAGTACAGATGAATCACATCCAGGACAACTTTCTTTGTGAACCTCTAGAAACAGGTGGCCTGGAGAAGATATTTTTAATGCGAGGTGACTTCTGTAACAAGAACAATGTTTTATGAGACAACAGAATTAGCCTAACCCTTGATATGGCAGCCAATATGACCCGAACGTAAAAGGAATCCCAGGGTAGCCCTACAGAGACAGATCCAAAGGTGATTTTCATTTACTACTTCCTTTGCAGGCGAGTTAGCACCGGGAAGAGGTTGTTGCTGGAAGGTACAGAGTTTTAGAGGACAATGCTGATGAGGCCAATTCTTAAAACAAAATAAAGCAATAAAACAAACACCAAAAAAACCTGTACAATATGTGAGACTCTTCCGAGTATTCCGTAATGGAAGGGGAAGTATCATAAACACATCTTGTATCGTGCAGAGGCTTACTGATTATCTCTTATAAAATACTAAAAAGCATTTGTCCAACTTGGAGAAGAGGCATCCGGTTGCTTTTACAGTAAGATTAGTCTTGCAAATTCAGACACTTTCTGCAGCCTGTGGCTGTCAGGGGCCTGCTAGCTGGCAGAGATTTCTGAAGTGATAAATCAACATAATCTGCAAAGGTAAAGATGATATTTTACCTCCGAGTAAGAAAGTTACTGATTCTCAAGAGGAGATCATGCTATGGAGAAAGCATTTTGAAAACAGATGTTTGGAAATATTCCACGACTACATAGTAGTGTTGTCAAAAATGATGTGTTACCTATGAAAACTCATATCTGCACATTTTTTAATAACAGAAACTTCTTTTTTAACCTGTTCCAAAATCTTCCAGGGGAAGTATTTCAGTGAGTTTTTAATCTGTTGGTTAAAAATATCAAAAAGCCGATGTCTTCCGTTTAGATCACAAGAAGATTCTGTTGTATCAGGACAAAAGAAAGTTACTAGTGCCATTTCAAGAAAACCATCATGGTTGGTAAAATGAATGGAACGATTCCTGACACAGTAAATACAAACACACATGTACATCTTCCATTTGGTTCTTCATATTGGGGCGGTAACCAATAGCCAGGCCGGCCAATAAAACCACTTCTCTAAAAACAGGCTATGTGGTTTCATGAAGCATAAAGCTAAGACTTGCAAAAATGATGAAGTGTACTACCCACCTCTCTCTTACCAAAGATATATTTTCAAGTATTCTTTCATTATCGGTCCAAATTTTATGGGAGACCAGGGGCAATGCTTAATTTAGTTGATAAAATTCTTCCAAGCATTGCAATCGCATGTCTTCCTGGCATCGCTCACTAGGTGATGATGAAGGGTCATGAGCGCAATAACAAAGTTTCTGAGTGATTTGAAGATTTTGAAGGATAGATGAGATCAAATCAAGATAAGAAGGTGTCATTTAAAAACACCCATCCTCTGGCTTTACCTGTGCTCAATTAGCACTTGAATAATGCCTGGATTGGTAGATGAGCTGGTTGGGGGGAAATGCTTGGCAGAGTGTCCTTTGACCATTCAACATTTATTAGTTCTCCACCACCTGGCAGGCACTGCAGGTACAAAGACACCTGAGACAATGGCTTGCCCTCAAAGGACATAGAATCCGGGTTCCACTGGTGATTGAACATGACAGTTGTGCCCCAGTGCTGATATCTAAGCATCTTTCCTCCTCCTCATTTCCCCCGACCCCACCCCACCCACCTTTTCTCCAGTGACGATTCCTTTCAGAAATTCTTTCAGTTCCCGCTGTTGTGCTCTACGTTTCCTGAGAGGAGCTGGAGATAGGTCTGTCATTCTAGAATCTTGAAACTTTACCCTAACTAATTAAGGATCTTCTAACAGTTCAATTAATCCCATCTGCTTTCAACCTGAATCTTTTTCTAATCTAGAGATTCGTATTTCCTGGCTCTTTTGTCATTTTGCTCACAATGTCTTATTAAAATCTCATCTTGAAGTTGTTGACAGCTCCCCTCTTATCTTCCTCTGGTAGGAGAATAGGGCGATACATTAAATTGGCATAAAGGGCCATGATATTAAACAACTGTGATTTGTGAGCATTAATTGTGTTCTAGGTCATGGGCTGAGCCCTTTACATACAGTTTTAAATTTAATCCTCACTTTAACCTTTGAACCTCTCTGGGGGAAGTTCAGCTGAGAGGGTTATCTGTTGGCCCAAAGTTATGCAGTTGGAAGGTTATAGTCTATGTTGTGGGACTCCAAAGCCCACAGTCTAACCACTATACTACCCCATCTTGCCTCTTTAACTATACACCAATCCTCCACGTAATACTTACATTAACTAAATCAGTCAACAAATATTTTCAGTGGTGAGGTGCTTCTAGACTCCCCTACCATCCAACCAGTGGGTCACAGTTTTGCAATTCAAATGGGAAGGAAAATAATCTTCAGTTCTACAAACTCTACCCTTGATATTCTTGTTAGACCCCAAGCAGCTGTGCCCCCCTCTCCACCTACTAGTTCCCATTTCCTTCTATCCCCTTTGCTGTGGCCACACCAAACTATTTTCACTCCTGATTTGGACTAAGCCACTCCTTGATGGCCAGCCTCTACAGATGCAGCACGTGCTATCTCCAGCATGCTCCACTTTCTTCCTTGTCTGTTTCTTGAACCCTCGCAATCCTCAAGACCTCGTTCAAGGGCCCCATCCTCTCTGAGACTGTTGCAGAGCCTGATTTCATCCAGCTCTCAGCAGAGGGGCTCATCATCCTCTGTGACCTTGTATCTCTATTAGCACACACTGTCCATCAGCATGCTATACACACACAGGCTGTGTCTGTTCAGTGTTTCGATCCCAGTGCCTACCATCTGGCCCTCAGAGGTAGTTAATTAGTGTCAGCTGAACGAATGAATGAATGAATGAATGAATGAATGAATAAAAAGTATGGAATGGGGACAGGGATGGAAGAATCTGGGAAGTCTCCTGGCCATCTCTGTAGCTGGAATGGTTATGCATTCCAGAACTTTGCACAAACACTCAAGTAGAATTCAGCCAGCCAGGGTATGTGGCGGGTCTTGGAGCAGGGGAAGAAGAGAGAGATCTTCCCTGAGTATCCCAGTGTTGAGATCCCCCCACAACTTGGCCTGAACCCAAGGCCAGAAATTCCAGAAAGCCTCCTAATCCCCTCTACATAGCTTCAGCCCAAAACAACAAGCCTGTTGTTTTTAGGCTCTAGGACACTGGGAAAAAAATATAGGGGAAAAGTGAGCTGATCACACACCTACAAGTAACACTTGCCTGGGGTGGAATGTGGAGCTGGTTGCTTTTAGAGCAAAATATTATGGGCAAGAACCAGCAACAGTGCAGGGAATAGGGAGTATTAGATTCCTCTTGCTGCTGTAACAAATTATCACAAACCCAGTGGCTTAACACAACACTAATATATTGCTTTCCAGTTCTGGAATTCAAAACCCTGGAATCAGTTTCACTAAGCCAAACTAAAGGTGTTGGCAGGGCTGTGTTTGGTTCGGGAGGCTCCAGGGAAGAATCCATTTCCTTCCCTTTTCTGGTTTCTAGAGGCTGTCCACATTCCTTGGCTCACAGCCCCTTCTTGATCTTTAAATTTTATCACTCCTTCTCAACTTCTACCCTTACATATTATCTCTCATTCTGATCCTTCTGCCTTTCTCTTATTAGGACCCTGGTGATTGTATTGGGCCCACATGTTTTTATCTTGGAGAATTTCCCCTTGCAAGATTCTTGATGTAATCACACCTGTAAATTCCCTTTACCAGATAGGTAACTTTTTTTGGTTCCTGAGATTAGGATATGGACATCTTTGAAGAACCATTATTTTGCCGATTATAGGGGTAGGTTCAGAGGAGTTCATGTTCCAGTTCCCCAAGTAACTTTGTGTGTGTGTGTGTGTGTGTGTGTGTGTGTGTGTAAAGGAAAAAGGAAGAACAGACTAACAAAATGAATACAGCCTTCAATATAAAAGAAAACAAATCAGTTAAATATTTATTTTGGCTTACTTCTAAAAAAACAGGGAAAAACTGACTTAATGTATAAATAACAAAATTAACTTTGGTTGAACTGCAACTTTTTCACTGACTAGCTGTGACCTTGGATGACTTATTTAATTTCCCTGATCCTAGATTTTCTACTAAAACCAGAATATCAATACTTACTTCCCCAACTGTTAAACATGAGAAATTTTTAAACCCTGCAAATCATAGAAAATAATTCCATTTCTTCAACCCTAATATACTTTAATTGCACTAACAAAAAAATAAAAAGGCATATCCAGGGGGTACCAGCTCAGTTGGTTAAGTGTCTGCCTTCAGCTCAGGACATGATCCCAGGGTCCTGAGACTGAGCCCCAAATTGGACTCAGTGGGAGTCTTCTTCTCTCCTTCCCTCTGCCCCTCCCCCTGATCATGCTCTTTCTCTCTCATTCTCTCTCTTGCTCTTAAATAAAACCTTAAAAAAAAAAAAAAAGAAAGAAAAGCAGATGCACACAAAAATGTATAGGGCTTAGCCAACTGCATAACTGGGCCAGAACTATAGCAAATATACCCAGTGTGATTGAACATACAATAGGAACGTTCTCAAGAACATTTCCTAATATTTTAAAAACGTGTCTTTTTTTATTTAAAAATTTATTTCAAAAAAAATTATTTCCAGCTCTATGAAGATATAATTGACATAGAACATTATGTAAATTTAAGGTATACAATGAGTTGATTTGATACTTATATATTGCAAATGATTGCCCCCATAGCATTAATACTTCCATCATGGCACATAATTAGTGTTGCATTTTTGTGGTGAGACATGTAAGACCTACTATCTCAGCAACTTCAAAGTGTATAATACGCTAATGCTAACTCTAATTGCCAAGATGTACATTCGATTTCCAGAATCAGTCATCTTCTAACTAGAAGTTCGTGCACTTTAACCAATATCTTCCCATTTCCTCTACTCCCAACCTCTAGTAGCAACCATTCTGCTCTTCTTTTCTGCAGGTTTGGCTCTTTTAGATCCCATATATAAGTGAGATTATACAGTATTTGTCCTTCTCTGTCTGGCTTATTTTCACTTAGCATGGTTTAGGAGTCAGTGGCTGTCTGTGGTCAATAGAGAAAACTCATGCTAACCTAAAGATTTGGGAATGGCAAGTATAGGTTTGCTGGCTGGAGAGGTCATGGTGGGTGCACTGCCATATTCTGACCAAGGTTGTGAAGCATCCTGTGGAGGACAAAACTCATAAACATTCCCATCTGGGTTTGGTGGACTCAGAAAAAGCAAGTACAGCAAGGGAGGATTGTTGCCTGGGAAAGGAAAAATCATTGGTTTGCAGCCTAGAGGTCTTCTGAAGTGATGTCTCTTGGTGAGGCTCAAACCTGGGACTGTGGTGTACATTCCCTGCATTGCTGTTCTAAGTCTTCTCTGGCTCTATAGCATTTCAGATGGTGCCCATTTCTTGTGACTTGTTATCACGCAGCTCGGTCCTCAGGGGAGACATTCACATCCAGCAGAGGGGTGGCGTTGTGGATGAGGATGGGCCCAGCTGTGGGCAGGTGAGAACACACATCCCTGTGTGGGCTCTGAACATTTCTCCTCCCCCTCCTGTCATCTCCTGTCACTTTGTGCCTCTCCCTTGGAGAACAGTGCTTTGTACATAGTGATTAGTCATTGTGAAGTAACTGAAAGACTTCTTTAAAAATTAGGATTTTAAACTACTGTAGTGGAAAAAATGATAAATAAACCCAACGGTTATTATTCTTTAAAGAGATAGTATGAATAAAACCTAGACTTTCAAACACTAAACATTCATATGATGGCCTTTCCGTAGAAAGAAGGGGATGACAAGTGCAGAAGTGGTCGCTTATCTCCCCTCTTCATGTTCCTCTAACCCAGCCTTGACTGAGCCTTGTTATCACCCTGAGAATGTTTAAAAAATACAGTGCCAGGGACACTCCCCAGACCAATTAGGTCGGAATCTCTGGGCACGAGCTAGGGCATTGAGATTTCATTTTAAAGCTCCCTAGAATCATTTAATGTCTGGCCAGGGGTGAGAACACCAGTCCTTATATTCTAACTTCCCAGGGAATGAACTTCCAGAATTGAATTCCCAGTCCCCAGGGGCCACATCTCCATGGTGTTTACTGCTTGGTCCAATCCACCAGGCAAACGTACCCAATCTGCCCCTGTTTCTTCCCCATCAGATTTTCATCAAAAGCCTTGAGAGAGTACCAGTGCTTGAGAAGCAACCTAGAAGACTCCAAGTCCATGACTATGATGTCAGGAGAGAGAATGGCCTCTTGGTGGTGTTGTCAAAGGAATTATCTAGCTTCTCAGGGACAGGTCACCTGGCAGCTGGCCTTCCCTGGCATCAGTGATCCTTGGGGACCAGTCCCAGCTTCTGCCTAACCAGAAAGGGGCTTATGCAAGGGGCCTCCTGACCCACCTAACGCCTTTTCCCTTCATCCTGTTTCCCACCTTGACTGTTTCCTAACCCTGATCCGGCGAGTGCTCACCCTGAATGGCCCCTACACCCCCTGCAACTGTCCTGAGCTCTGCCTTAGACAAAAAGACTCAGATTCAGGTCAGCTTTCTGGACTCAGTGTTCCTTGCTTCCTGGACCTGAGTTTACCTTCTTGTGGGGAGTCCCCTGGGCGTGGGGGGCTGCCTGTCTTCCAGTTCTGGTTGTCTACAACCCTCTCATTCCCCCTGCTGCCCAAACTTTGCTCATGACAATTATTTTTCTCAATTGCCTCATGCAAGGTTTCCGCGGGGAACCAAATCTGGTCCCCATAAATGTGTGGTGAGCTTTAAACAAATATTCACAGTGGCATTACAATAATGTCCACCAGATACAGCTCCAAGGGAATGGGTGGAAACTCAGAGTAGATGAGAATGTGGTTTCCAGCATCAGTCTTTTAAGTGCATAAGTATCTTGGTGAGTGGTAAAAGAACCCATTATTTATTTTACTTCTCCCTCAGCTCAAGTTGAAGACTTTTTGCCTCTAAACCATGAAGATGTAAATTACTGTGGCCATTTTGTGGGCTTTCCTATTATAAAAAACCACTTGTTTTCATGGTGGTTCAACATTGTTATTTTGAAATTTTAGGTGAGAAACTCGATAAACTCCCAGGATTCTTTTTTTATGCAAGTGGGATTTTGCCAAGCTTGGGAGCATCAGTCAATCCCTACCCTTAAGCAAATGGTAAAGAACCTACCTTGAGCGCATCTTGCTGTCCACCATGCATGTTCTTGTTGGCAGCAGGAAGAGGCTGCAGGAAGTCCAGACACTGCGTGGGGAAAGATTTTCGAGGGTCCTGGCCCTGGGAACATACCTTCAATCCTTGCTACTCAAAATGTGGCCCAAGGACCCGCTGCATCAGCTTCACCTGGGTAATTGTTAGAAATGTAGAATCTCAGAATCTACCCAGGTCCACTCAGCCAGAATCACCAGGTTAACAAGATCCCCAGATGGCTCATGTGTACATTCACAGCTTGAGAAGTGGTGTTCTCAGCCTTTTCCTGGCCCCTTCTTCCTCTCCTGAATTTTACTAACCTGTGCCAAAGAAGCATTTGGTCCACATAGCCCCTTTCATCTAAAAGCTCAGAAGACAGTGAGTCACCTGGGTCTAGTGATTTGATGTCACCTGGGTCTCAGGTTGTGGCCTTGCCTGACAGGAGAGCTACACTTTGAAGAGGGTGGGTGCAGTTGGGGCAGGCTTTGTGTAGGTATGCCCAGGAGGTAAGTGTTTCAGCAAGGTAAATAGAGAAGATATCAGCCCTCCTCTTCTAGTGTCCCACATTTGTGAAAACTTTGGCATGAATGCTCTGTTCCCTGCTTGCCCCTATCCCATGCACCTGCAGTGCAGAAGACTCTGGGCCAAGGTTTGTTAACTCAAAATCTCAGTACCTTCTTCCCCTGTTGGTGTAGTGGGCATTACCAAAACCATCATTATCCCAGAATTGTTTACAACGAAATTGACTGGTTTTTAAAAAATATTTATTTATTCATGAGTGACAGAGAGAGAGAGAGAGAGAGAGAGAGAGGCAGAGAAACAGGCAGAGAGAGAAGCAGGTTCCATGCAGGGAGCCCGACGTGGGACTCGATCCTGGGACCCCAGGACCACGCCCTTGGCCGAAGGCAGGCGCCAAACCACTGAGCCATCCAGGGACCCCCCGAAATTGTTTACAAAACTTGCTTCTCCACCCATTTAATGGCTTGACATTTGGTTACCTGACTCCTTGGTAGTTCCTCTTCAAGGAGAGACAGAGTGGTGGACGGGGTGGGGAAGAGATGCAGGAAGAGTTACGACTTAGCTTTGCCTTATTTGGGTGGTTCAGATATGTCAAAACAGTCCCCCAGGAGATTTTTAAAATGCCAGTACCCAGGCTCCTTACAGACCTGTTAGGTGGGAACCTTTGGGGGTGAAGCCAAACAGTGGCATTTTTTACAAGCTCCCCAGATAATTCTAATAGACCGCCAGGGTTGAGAACCTCTGGTCTCAAAAGATAGTCAAGAGCAATGGTTCTCAAACTTCAGCACACATCCAAATTGGTTGGAAGACTGGGCTCAAGAAGTTACATTTTTAACGAGTTCCCAGGTGATGATGCTACAGCTGCTGGTCCTTGTTCTGGGACTAAGCATGAGAACAATTGGTCAAAGGATCTGAGTGAAAATCTTTGCTGTGCTGCCAATTTGCCATAAATATGAATAATCACTTGAAGTCTTCTCTTTGCTTTGATGGTCTACAACAGGGGCAGGCAAACATCTTTACGTAAGAGCCATATAATAAATATTTCTAGCTCTATGGGCCATATAGTCTCTGTTGTAGCTGCTCATCTCTCTCACTGTAGTACAAAAGTAGCCATAAATGATGTGTGAACAAATGGTGTGGCTATGCCCTATTAAAATTGCATGTAGGTAGCAGGCAAGATTTGGACCATCAACCATAATTTGCTGACACTTGTTCCACACTTTTACACACTTTTACTATCAAGGTACCTAAGTGAAGATTTTTTTAAAAAGATTATCTAATTTGGTGCACCTGGATCTAGGGGTGGATATCTCTCATTGGTCCTGTAAAATTCATGGCTATTACCTTTTTAAATATTGCCTCTTCCACATTTCCCCACTCATCTCTTCATGCAACTCTCATCTGGTAATATGTTACATTTTCTCCCTTCATCTTTCATGCCTCTGAACCACTCTTATATTTTTACCTCTGTTTCTCTGTGCTGCATCCACATCTACTTTTCATTTCTGACAGTCCTTTTTGGCTCCTTTTCAAATCTGCTTGATGTATTTTGACGCCTATTATATCCTCATCATACACTCAATTCCCTCATTCATTTCTTTAAGTATCTTTACATAAACCAATTTCACATTCTCTGTTAGTATTTCCAACATCTGCGATCTCTGCAGGTCTGATTCTGTGGTTTATGATTTCTCTTGATTTTCACAAACGGCAGCTTATTTCTTCCTGACTTTGGTGAATTTTAATTTTGAGCTCATAGTCCTTAAAACCCTATCTGTGATCATTCTTTGAGGTATTGCATTTTTTTTTCTATCAGATGCATGCACTATCAGATAACAGTCCCAATCTGTTATCACACAAAATAAATTGCTGACTTTAAGAGCTAATCAAGTAGTATGAATTTTGGCGCACTATTTCAGAAATTCTCAGGAGACATTTTTCTTTCCTCTTGTATCCAAAGGGCCTCTCAGAGTTGGTGGTCCTGGTTTTATGTGAGGGGTTTCCCAGTCACCTTTTTACCCTGTCTCTGGTGCCTGAATGACCCATTAAAGCAGGGGCTAGGTCACCAAGAAATGGCCATGCCCCCATAGGTAACCACTACCTCCAGCATTAGCTTTCTCAATTCATGCTTTCTCAAAGTTTCTGATCTCTCAAGAATGCCTTATTCTGATGCTGGTTCAGCTGTGCTTTAAAATAATTATTTTAATTAATATCATCTCCAGCTTTTTAAGTAGCCTGTTTAGGGCTGGTGTCATATTACCAGAAACATCAGTAGGTAGCTTCCTTATCTCTAAATGGAAAAACCAACAGAACCAGGACAAAATGCATTTTTTAAAATGAATCAATCGGTAATCTTTATATTGTTCTCTGCATTCTCAGGGCTATGCAGTCATCGTGCTACTGTGCAATCTGAGGACAGACTAATGAAATGTTTTCCAGATTAGACTCGGTTCATAATATGAATCTATTTCATAGACTTCTTTTTCAAAATGTACTGTATGGAATTTGTGGACTTAGCACTTGTAGGTTTGAGTTTCCCTGTGTGATTCAGAAGGCCCATATCAGGTTGCAATTTGTCCTTTTGCTGAGGCATCAATATGAACCAACTATTCCATGAGGCTCGTAGTGGAGACAAATCTTTTGGCTTTCTGAGTGTGCCTAGCTCACCCCCAGAATCCTCATCCCAGGGCACTATATGGATCTCCTCTCCTTGACTTGCACTACAAAGTAAGTCTTTTGAAATTATCAAACAACAACAAATCATTTTTGTGTATGTGAAAAATGGTCACCAACTAAAAGCTAGACGTTTTGTAAAAGTTGAGAGGCAGTTAGATTGTGGTGTGCATGGATGTGCAGGAAACACTTAACTCCCGATGGAAATGTGATTCGAGAAGACGCCAGGAGCTTGTACAAATTTTCCACATTCTTGAGTTGGGGAATTCTGGAAGAATCAAGAGTGCCATCCCATGAGGATTTCAAGTGCCTACTGCATATTAATAAATAGCTTCGTGAAAAATAAAGTTAAGCAGAAATGCTAAGTTTAAAAAGAGTCTGTACACTTTGGCAGTTTCTTACAAAACTAAACATACTCCTAACATACGATCCAGCAACCAAGCTTCTTGGCGTTTACCCAAACGAGTTGAAAACTTGTGCCCACACACAAACCTGTATATGAATGTTTATAGCAACGTTATGCATAATTGCCCAAACTCGGAAACAACTAAGATATCCTTCAGTAGGTGAATGGAGAAAATATGGCACATCCAGACAATGGAATATTATTCAGTGATAAAAAGAAATGAGCTATCAAGCTATGAAAAGACATGGAGGAAACTTAAATGCCATATTATTAATGAAAGAAGCCAGTCTGAAAAGGCTATGTACTGTATGATTCCAACTATATGACATTCTGGAAAAGGAAAAGTATGGAGATGGAAAAAGATCAAGGGATGCCAGGGCTGGGATTGGGGAGGGGGATGAATAGGCGGAGCACAGAGGGTTTTTACAGCAGTGAAACTGCTCTGTGTGATACTGTAATGGTGGATACATGTCATATATATTTGTCAAAACTCATAGAGTCTTCAACACCAAGTGGTAGCCCTAATGTAAATTATGGACTTTGAGTGATAACAATGTCCACGTAGGTTCATTGACTGTAACAAATGTCCGATCTGGTGCCAGATTTGATAATGGGGAAGGGGAGTGTGCATATGCAGGGACAGGGGACATATGAAAATTCTCTGAACTTTCTGTTCAATTTTGCCATGAACCTAAAACTGCTCTAAAAAAATAGTTTATCAATGAAAAAAAATAAAATAAATATGAGGCTGCAAAATGGAATGCATATTTACCTCTGCTGCGTCTTCAGTGTAGCTGTTACCCCCCGAGAGAAACAACCCTCCTGAAATCACACACGGGGTCTTGGTCTGAGTGCCGGCTCCTCTGTGTGTCTCACCTGGCTGGGGAAGTGATCTCGGGTCCCAGAAGGGAGGAATGAGCAATGACATCCCAGGGCTTGGAGAATGTGGAATGAAATGAGGACCTTCTCCTACATCCGTGAAGGAGAGAAGGGAACAAGAAAGGAACTCAGGCCATGTGGCATCTCTTGCCTTCCCCAGAATGGCCAGGGTGCCTTTCTGGGAAGGCTTGTGTGTTGGGCAGAAATCTGTACCTCTGGGAGCATCAGAATGAGCGGGGAGGGGCTGGACAGGCAGCCGGAAGATCCCACCTCTGGCTTCTCCTGATTCTTAGTGCAAAGCAGGACCTCCACACAGGCACACACTAACATGTGCAACAAGAAATGCACAGATGAAGACAGATGGACAGCGTACATTGATGCTCACCTGCCCGGCATCTGCTTGCACAGTTACGTGTGCACATTCCGAGTTCATGTCTATTATAGATACCCACGGACAGATGATCAAGGCAGCTTACCATTCTGGAACACAAGCGGTAGCTGCTGATAAACATGTTCTCTTGATGGCCTGGGGAGTTAATTGTTCTAATGCACATCCCCAGGGAATGCGACAGTCTTCCAGAACAATCAGCCCTCTTCCCTCAGTCAGCTGCAAGTGGTGGGACTCTGCCTGTAGCCGAGACTCCCCGTATGGTTGCTGGCAAGTGCACACATGTGTTCATGTCAGTCTGCCTGCAGGCGGCTTTCCCACCCACGCATCTTCAATGCCCAAGGCAGGTTGTAATTTAGCGCTGTCAGCTGATGACACTCACTTCCCTCTTGTGACACTGCAGGCGTTTGGGGGCAAGAACGTGCTGCCTGCAGCTGCCCGAGAGGGTCAATGACAGGAGTGGTGAAGGAACTGAGTCATGCTGGTACCCCCCGGGCCCCAAAAGCTTGGCCCTTCTGACTTGAAGCCTGGCTCCCAGTGTTGCATAAGCTTCCTGGAGAGATCAGCAGTCGTTTGGGACACTTCTGCCTCTAGGCTGCACATGGAAGATCTCCTAAGTAGAAACAGCCCCATTTGCACACTGGCAGCTGGAATCTAACTGAATGTGGAAAAAAGCTCAACAGAGGGCTCAAACCAAACAAAAAATTAACCAAAACAACACCTTTCAAGTTTAGTGAGGACTACAAAACTATTTTGAAAAACTTCTGGTACTAATAGTCTTAAAAAATTGATTTAAAGACTCTTCTGTTGAGTTCAGAAGCAGGGAGGCTTTCAATACTTCCATACTTCTAAAATTCTCTACTTCTTTTCCTTATAAAATGACCTTATTGAGCTGTTTTGCAACTGTGATGGCCAGAATAATGGCCCCCAAGGATGTTCACCTCTTAATCCCTTGGACCTATGAATAGTTACCATACATGGCAAAAATCAGAAGTGATTCATCTCAGGGTTTTGAAGGGGGAAGATTATTCTAGATTATTCAGGTGGGCCCAATGAATTACAAAGGTCTTCCTAAGAGGAGGAGATGTGAGGGTGGTATCAAAGGCTGGAGTGATGGCTGTAAAGATAGAGAAAGGAGCAAAAAGACAAGGAACACAGGTGGACTAGACACTTGGAAAAGGCAAGGAGATGAGATCTCTTCTGTAGCCTCCAAAAGTGTGGAGCACAGCCTTGCCAGCACTTCTATTTTAGCATTTCTTAGCCCTCTTCACTGTAAAATAAGAAATTTGTTTTAAGCTACTAAGTTTGCATTAATTTGTTTCTGCAGCAATAAGAAACTAATACAACCTATGGTGAGTGATCAGATCATGCCTGTTAGTATAAAAAAGGAATGATTATTTTGCCAAATTAACTGTTCCTGTGGATCTTCATACAGGTTCCTTGAATGCCTTCCTTTGTTCTGGTGGGCTTATAGTAGAATTGCTCAAATAGTTTTCACATATTCATGCTAAGTGAAAAATCCCTGTTGGGAGGCTTAAATCTAACTATCTAATTACAATCATCTTCACCCATCTTTGCTGGGGATTATCCAACTGTATGAGTTTTCTAGTACTGCCAGTACAAAGTGCCACAGATTGGGAGCTTAAACAACAGCAATTTATTTTCTCACAGTTCTGGAGGTTGGAAGTGCAAGAGCAAGGTATCAGCAGGTTTGTTTTCTTCTGAGGCCTCTCTGCTTGACTTGCACATGGCCACCTTCTTGCTGTGTCCTCACAGGGTCTTTCCTCTGTACCTGCCATGTATGTGTCCAAATTTCCTCTTCTTATATGGATGCCAGTCTTATTGGATTAGGGCCCATTCGAAAATTACCAAAAGGCAATTTGAACTTAATCACCTTTTTAGAGGCCTGATTTCTGGTTGCTTCCCTATGTACCGGGGGTTAGGGCTTCAACATATGAATTCGGGGGGAGCACATTTCAACCCATAACATCTGCACTAGGTACAGGTAGGAGAGAGTCTATGCCAGCTGAGCAGATAAGACTGTGCAATGCCACTGAAGGATTATTCACCATAATTCCATATTTTTTCTGCTTTGGTACAGTCAAGTGTACCATGGTATGAATCAATTGAAACTGTGTCATTTTGTCACTTTCTGGCCCACAAGGAAATGTGTCGCAGAGACCATTCAACTAAGATGAGGACAGGTCAGCTCGGAGTGGTAGAAACAATCGCAGAAAAATCTCATGGGGTTGGGAAGTTGGGGGTGGAGGGTAGGGAGGGCTGTATAAATGCGATTAGATCCCTACTTCACACCATGCACTTTACACATACACCAGATGTGTATGGGTTATATCTACATGTGAAAAATATACTTCAAAACCTGGTAAAGAAAATAAAGGGCCATAGCTACATGATCTTGGAGTAGAGGAAATCTTTTTTTTTTTAAAAGAAGAATTTACAAAGCCCCAACAATAAAGAAAAAGATAGATATATTTAACTATTTTAAATTTTAAAAATCTGTGCAGAAAAACATAAACTTCTACTGGCAAAAGATTAAAAACAGACTGGGAGACACATTTAATAGACTAGGAATTAGTATACAAAACACATAATAAGGAAAAGTAGAAAAAAATGAATTGTCAGAAAAGGAAACATGAATGGCCACCAAATAAGGAAAACAAACAAGAAGATCCTCAAACTCAGAGAAGGCAAAGAGAAACAACAAAGGGAGACCATTTCTCACTCATTGTATTTGCACAATTTAGTAGTCAGGCTATCGCAACTGTGGCAAGATTGTAGAAGAAATGATAAATCGTTGCTGGAAATATGAATTGGTAGAGGCATCTTGGAGAAAAAATTGGTGGCATGTAGGAAAATATGTTTACCCTGTGCTAGAAATTCTGCTTTGGGATAGCACTAGACAGCCTCCTGCGTGGTGTCATGAGCATCTTGTACCCAACAGGCTGGTGCAGCATTTTTTTGTGTTGGCAGGGGAAAAAGGAAGTGACCAAAACATCTCCCAGTATAGGAATAAAGAAAATGTAGTATTCTCTCTGATGAAATACCATACAACAATTTAATAAATAAAATTGATACATAGTAGCATTAATAGATGTTAAAATCATAAGGTAGAGGGTAAAAGCAAGATGCAGATTGATGGGATATACACAGATAATGTACTTGTGTTTTAAAAACCGGACCAGATAGTCTCTGTGTGTGTGTGTGTGTGTGTGTGTAACAGATACACATCTATCTAGAAAAATATTTTTCAAAGAAATGGAAGGATACGTGAACATTTGAGTCTCTAGGGGAATGTGAAGAGGGATGGGTCAGGGTTGGTGGTTTGAAGGGCATTAACTAATTCTCTCTCCTCGGCTTGCCCTTCCCTTCTTCTCCCTCCTTTCCTTCCTTTCTTCCTTCTTTTTTCTCCCCCCAGAATTGAAACAAATAAGAAAAAAAAAGTTAACATTTATTCATTTTAAATTGTGGAAATATGGAAGTTTAATTTCTTTCCTTTATTTTACTATAATTTTTAAATCTCAGAAAGCAGAAACCAAACCAAAGAACCTAGTATTTCTATAAATAAAAAAATAATAATTAACTGTAAAACTCTATTAAAAGAAATAAAGGAATACTCAAACAAAAGAAGAAAAGTATTATAGTAAGTTTGCTGTGTTCTAGAGAGTAGGCCAACTTCCTAATAGCATAAACCAACTCCTCAAAGTTGGGAGTGCCCACTGGTTTTTGAGTTGGAAGGAACCAGAGTGATCATTTACTGCTGAACCCCCTTTTTTCAAACTTCCTTCACGAATGATCTCCAGTCTCTTGAAATACTGTGGTGAGGGTGTCTTCTTCTAGTACCAGCAACTAGCCCTACTGTTCTGAAGCAAGCGATTCCATGCATTTTTCAGCAGCTCCAACTCTTGAGGAAAACGCTTCCTAATCTTGAGAAGAAACCTGTTCCTCTGGACTCCAGTGCTTGGTTCCATCTCTTCTTTCTGGAGCAACAGAGGTGAAATCCAAGGCTTCTTTAACAGGAATGTCCTTCAAAATGTGAAGACAGCTATCTTGCATTTACAAGTTTTTATACCTAAAAATATAAAGGGCTTTTGACGCAAACGCAAACATGTGAGCATCACATGGGGACATCACCATAAAACTCTAACAGGCTGTGAAATTGAGCTTTTAAAATTCTCTTTGACAATATGGAGGAAACTAACCTGACAGCACAGAGAGCTCAGGCCGTCCCAGATAGTGAATTTTTCCTCTGGACTTGGAGGCAAAGGAGTCCCCCTCTTCCACCCCCCACCCCCCCCAAGTGCATAATTGATGAGCAATCCTTATCAAACTTGAAAGGACAAAGATACAAAGGGGAACCGGATGCCTGGTTAGGAACTGATACCTCCACAGACATGAGAGGAAGCCACATTATCTCCTTATTAACAGCATTGTATATTTTATAAGAGAGTAGCGATGCCTTGCCAATTTCAGTGCCAACGTGAGCTAACAAAGGGATCCAAATACTGCCTTAGGAAAGTTTATCTTAAGGGGAAGGGCCCCTGGAGGCCCGGACCCCACGGTATCGATGTTTATTGGTTGGCTTCTTTTCCACCAGCTCGAGAAGTGACCAATGGACAAGAGAGCCCGTTGGCTGACGCCGTCCGAGTTACCTGAGATGCCGTGTATCACCGTAGCGGGAGGGCGGGAACGTGAAGCTCAGGTTCCCACCGTCGGTGATGACGCCGGGTCTCCAGCTCCACTTCCTGGAACTCAGTAGGCCTCCATTTTGTTCTGCTGCAAACCTCACCACCCTCGGGCACTGAGGGCATCCAGAGCAATGATAAAAATAGCTAATGGCTGGAAGCAACCAATCAAAACGGACCATGGCTGCAATGCCTTATGGGAACTTCCGGCCGGATATCCGGCCGCCGGACAGCTCCAACCAATCAGGCTCCGAGAAGCCCTTTCCGAGGAGAGACCCCGGAAGTGTCGCTCCAATCACGCGGACTGGATTGTTACGTCCCGTTAGATCTCCCTGAAATTATATTTTACGCATTAAACCTCTTCTTTTTAAAATTTCTCTTTGGGAATCACTTCAGTTGGTCTTTCTTTCTTTTTTTTTTTTAGATTTTATCTATTCATGAGAGACACACACAGAAAGAGGCAGCAGAGACACAGGCAGAGAGAGATGCAGGCTCCATGCAGGGATCCCGATGCGGGACTCGATCCCTGGACTCCAGGATCACGCCCTGGGTCGAAGGCGGCGCTAAACCACTGAGCCACCCACGGGTCCCCAGTTTGTCTTTGAATGCAGACGAAAATGAGGAAGGAAATGGGAAAGGGATGGCTTAATTTTTCTACGTTGTGAGATGACTGACAAAGCTCCATCCTTCTCTAAGGTGGTTGGGCGGCCTGAATTGAGGGAGGGGGTGTAAGCATCCTTTAACGCCCTCCCCATAGCTCCCCAACCCTATAGTTCCCTCTTCGGAGAATGATGCCTTCTTAAAACCCCGCCCCCATCTCCACCTGTTGCCATCTCACCCCAGAGCCATTTCCCTTACAGCTTCCTCCACGCAGTCTTCCTTTTCTCCTTACCAGATTCCATCTGCCCCTCCTTTCAGCTATAAGTCTGTTTTCTAAGCCTGACATGGTCCACGCGGATAAAGAAATCTTCAGATGGTGCTTCCCAGACAGCCGTCCCTAACTCTGGGGGTGTTGTGACCACCTACAATGGAAAATAATTATTTCACAACCTTTCCCTTACTGTCTCTTCACCCCCCCCGCCCCCACCCCACATCTTGCTGTATGTTTATTTGTTTTTGACTAGAGTGAATTAAAATCAGTTTTGTTTGGAGGATTTCACAACAGGCTTTGACATTTTTGGAGATACAATGGAGAAAGATTGAAGACGAATGAAAACCTAACCACCGTGAGCATCTCACGAGTTTGTGGGGCTTTCCCCCTTAGTTGTGCAAACTCAGTCCAGTGGGATATAGAAATGAGCGCTGCAGGAAGGCATTTTTCTGTTTGCCAAAAAACAGTGGTGTTGAATGGCTTGAGAGACCACAAAATCACATTTCTCCACTCAGCACTGGGAAAAAATTATAATGGGAAAGTATATGACCAATTCACATCACCTGGGTCCACTATAGCCAGAGAAAAGGGGATTCCAACCCAGTCACTAATATGCATTGGATTAACTTGCTGTGGGTGTTTTTCTGGATCTTTCTGTTGTCTTTTGATTCAACCACATAATTGCTTAAATTAAGCAGTGGAGAGTGCCTGGCTCCTTAGTTCTTGGGCTGCTACCCCTTGAACTTGCATCGTTTAGATTAAGGAAGAAATGAAGGCAACGCAGGAAGGTTCTCGGTTGGGATTGCTGTGGGCATTAACTTTAGTGTCAGTCCCAGCTCTGCCCCCAGCATTTCAGGTGCATGAGGTCTGGCTGGTTTCTCAAGAACTTCCCTGGTCTGATGCCCACTTGAGAAGTTTGTTCTCCAAAACTCAAACCTCAATAATTATAAAAACTTATTGGAAATGTTTTCAATATTTTCAAGCTGAAAATATGCCTATATATTTTAAACAACCCCGAAGGGATTAAGAAGGGGAGAGTGTCAGGGCTGGGTAAGAGGCAGCCTCGTGCTGAAGGCCCAGGTGGGAAAGTGCCAATGTCAAATTATTGGATGAGATTTCTGAGCAAGAATCAAATATTTTAGTCCTCCAGCATTTGTGGAAATTATTTTAGCAGGGAGCAGTGGTGGCACCAGGACAATGATTTGTTTTCTCAAAGTCTAAATTGGGAAACTGTAGGACTCCATGTTTACCTTTTCATTACAAATTTAATCTTTAAGATATTCTATCTGAATGATGAAAAGCCAAGAGGTAGAGCTCTGTATTTTAAAATGGCAGGGGGTCTTGAAGACCCCCCAAAATTGCTTAGTAATAGATCAGTGATCTCCAACCTCAAATGACTTCCACATATATAAATTGCAAGCCAGAAGGAGACAGTAAGGAGAAGAACAGAAGGGTTTGTTTGGAGAGTACCACAAATAATTATAAGTTATGGGAACAGAGAGGAAAATAAGACATGTTGATTAGAAACACCAGGATGAATTGGCATTGATTTCACTGTACAATAGAAAATTTGTTTCAAATTTTCTTCCAACAGATGCATAGCATGGTGAGAGAGGAATTAAATTTTATTCCAGGTTCAAGTTTAAGTTTGGAAATGAAATTTGGGAAGGTATGCCTCATTTCACAGAAACCAAGCAACTTTCTGAATACTCTTACATAAGGTGTCCAGTTGAGAGCTGATTTGATTATCTAGTAGCTGTAGGCTCAGAAAAAATTGTTCTCCTGCTTTTTAGTATATGTTTAGCCCTTTTTGTTCACTTGCTGATGCATCCTAATATTCTTCCCTGTGAATCTTCGCACGTCCTGCCACAGTCTGGTTCTAATAGCAGTCTCAAAAAAAAAAAAAAAAAAAAAAAAAACCCACAGAAGTTTCCATAAAGCCCTTGCTTGTTATATGGCTACGGAACACCAAATCACACATTCTGCTCACTTAAGTTGCAGCTGTTAATTTTCCTCCAGGTCCTTAATAACTGGAATAAATACAAAAGTCACATATATTATTGCTCTCTCTCTCTCTATCTTTTTATTATTTCTCTTTTTAAATGAAGAGCTGGTTAGCATCATCAAGTCTGCACTACTTCCTTAAAGTGGGATTTGACTGCTTCTGGTGCTGACTTTCTTCCCAGAGTCCATTTGGTCTCTTGACCAGGGAGCCCTGTCACTCAGCTGGCCATGGGCTGACCCCTGGGCTGACCCACAAGGCTGGCCCAAGGCAGAACTGGCAGGTGGGCATGGCTGTTCCCCCAGCTCCCTAAGAGGGGCCTGTGTCCTAAGCATGTGCTCACCCTGGGCTCCACTGGCTCTCTCCTGGAGCCACTGTTTAAAAACCACTCATAATAAAATAAAATAAATAAATAAAAATAAAAATAATAAAAGCCACTCAGACCTCACCCCATTGGCCTTCTTCTACCCTAATCTTCGACCTGAATCATAAGTGTTCCTGTGACCCTGCTCCCTCAGAAAGGTCCCTGCTCATGGACACCTACTCCCATGGCGATGCTCAAGAATCTCTACAGGGCTGATGTGCAATAGCAGAGAGCCCCTGGCCCACTGCCCACAGTGACTTCTCTGCCCCTGGGGGCTCCCCTGGGCCCTCAGCGGCCTCACCTCCTCCTGCCTAATTGTCAGTATATCCCTGGGCCCCACAAAGAAGATGGGGCAACCTGCTAGAGGGTAAGCGATGCAGAGGATCATGATTGGGCTTACTGATGAGTCCAATGCCTGGTACGTAATCTGCACTCAGCAAAGTGTTGTAACATTGGGGGAATCCTCTTCCTCTTTTTCTCCTTCCTTCCCTCCAGAAAAGAAGACATGGCTTCTCTCCTCATCAGGGATGATCTCAACCTGCCTTGTCACTCTCTCCTCCAGAAGCCTGGTCTTCCCTGGTTTCCTGCCCAGGATCCTCATCTCTATCTTTCTCTTACCCTCAGCACCACCTCCTCTCTAAGTGGTATTCTCTTTCTGACCGTTTTTCCCCAAAGGTTGGAAACTTGTTATTATCAGGGTAGATAGAAGTACTTCTAGAAGGGGCAGGAGCTCTCACGAGGAGATAAGGAGAAAACAAAACAACAAATAAATGATTTCAGTTAAAAAAAATTGAGATTTTTACAGGCTACTCCTGAAAAATTAGAAGGCCTGCCAATCCCAGACCAATGGATCCCCGTATCAACCAGCATCAGTTGTTCCCTTCCAGAAGACCTTGCACTGGACAGATGCAACAGATGTCACCTCCTGCATACTATTCTGTCAATGGCCCTGACATGCTTTTAAATTTTGTTTACAAAAATATCACTGGCAGGACGCCTGGTGGCTTAGTGGTTGAGTGTCTGCCTTTGGCTCAGGTCATGATCCTGGGGTCCTGGGATCGAGTCCCACATCAGGGCTGCCTGCATGAGAGCCTGCTTCTCCCTCTGCCTGTGTCTCTGCCTCTCTCTCTGTGTCTCTCATGAATAAACAAACAAAATATTTAAATACACCGGCTACCTAATTCTGATAGACAGACATGCATTCCAGTCCCTGTTTGTAGAGCTAGAGGTTCTTATGCTGAACTTGGCAGTGGGCTGTTTGCATGACCAGTAGAGAGAAGACAGGGAGCTATTACTGAACTTTTTAGACTTTTTCCTCCAATCAAGTGGGACCACCGCCAGCTCCTCTCACCTTTCTCTCCCGACCATCTAACCAAAACTCACCTGAATTTCCCCCCAACATCCAGAAAAACCACACTCCAAAAGATTCAGAGCCAATGGAGACAAAGATGCTTTGTCGATGAAGGATTTACTGACATATTTCTGAGAGATTAATTGGCATCAGGACATGAAGAGGGACTGGGTGAAAAATGCCTCTCTTATAAAAGATGTATTTAAAAACCTGATTACAAACATAGTTCACATTCATTGCAGAAAACTCAGGAAACACAGAGAAGCACAAGAAAAGAAAATTAAAACCACCTCTACCCTCACACCTAGAGAATACACCTTTCATTATTTTTTATTCTTGTAAATGGAACAAAACACATTCCAAAGATCAGATCTTATGGTAACCCCCTGTGCTGCATCATATTAGACACATTTCCTCGTGTTACTAAATATCACCTACGTATAATTTTAGGGATGATTTTATACATCGTATTCTATTGGGGGAATGTATCATAATCTAGGTAATCATCTCCTATTGTCAGGCATTGTTTCCAATTTTCTCCTAGCTATGAACATCCTTCCTTGCTTGCATATATTTTCACATGTCCATGATTATTTATTAGATAAATGTCTAGAAGTGGATCAGTGAGTCACAGGTACGATTTTTTTCAAGGCTTTTGATAGTATCATCAAATTGTCCTCTGGAACTGTATTCTCACCTGCAGGGTATAGGAGTGCTCATTTCCCCAAATCCACACTACCTGGAAAACATGTCCTTATGGGTTTGGCCGATCGACAGTTGTAGCACTTGGCATTTAACAATAATATGCCAATAGCCAAGGACCAGACACTGAAAATGGTGGGGAGAACAGAGGAAATCTCTGAGAACACAGAAGGGCTCTCTTACAGAGGAGGAAAGTGAGACCCAGAGAAGTAAGTGATTTGCCCAAAGTCATACAGGTAATCGGTTGGTGTCTTATTGATGTTGGACTTGAGTGTAGTCACCGGCCTGCAGCACAATGACCAATTCTGGTCACAGTGTGGGATCAATGAGTTAACAATTATCCCAAGCTTACCTGACTTCCCTTGCCCCCTGCCATTTTGAAGCATTAAATTTAGGCAGCTGCTCATACTGGTCGTGAAACGTCATGATGACCAGAAGTTCTCTAGGACCTCAACACTGGGCCAGATCCTCTTCGTGGTTGCTCTTCAATATATATCCTGAGTCTGATCAAACCTGCACACAGCGAGCCGTGTATCAGGCTCAGATAAGGGCTAGGTGGTCTGTGTAGGAGCAGCAGCCTTCCTAAAAGCCTCCTCGAAGAAGAGCACATGCGACAGTGCCTCAGGTTCAAGATGCGTGACTTGTTGCACTGGAGGCAGCTGGTCAAGTCCAGACTAGCACTGTATGTGCTGCCTCTGAGCCCTGAAAGCTCTCCCGCCTCATTTCTCACAGCAGACTTGGGGAAATTGTGGCTCCTCCCTGGCCCTTCCGGCAGTAGCTCTCTAGGTGCTCCACACTGCCACCCACGGTTGGGTGGTGGATCTCTTCCCTCCCCTGACTTCTGTGACATCACCACTCTTTTGGTTTTTGTCCTACTTTCTTGTATCTATTTCAGTGTGTCTGCTTTAACCTTTAATCGTAAATATGTGGCACAGATCTCAGATCACAAACTCAGAGATGTTCGTTATTTTAATTTTCAAAACAACCACTTTCACACGCTATTTCAAGCTCTTATTTTGCCAGATAATGGAAACTGAAATGTCAACGAACTTGGGGTCATCTCAGATGCTCCCACTGCCCTGTTCTCCCCTTCCTCTGGGGATTTTATGCTGAGGGGAGGTGCAGGGGTCTGGCATCTGGTTACCACTTATCATCCTTGGGCACATACACACTGGCACAGCCTGAGGCGTCTGTCGTTCCTGTCAGGTCCCTGTCCTCAGCAATGTATGTCACCACAGTGTCCTCCTGGGCCCCCCTGAGCTCTTGTCAGAGTTGGCTCTCTCTATCATTTCTGGGCTACTCAGGGACACATGGAAAATATCCAGCTAGCACTCGTGTGGGTGCAGGGGAACTGTAACATGTGACTGGGCCATTTGCCTGGTGACATGCCACCCAGCTTTTGCTCCTCCAGTACTCGTGCTTGGCATGGAGGCACCCCCTCCCCTTGGCTTGCCTCCTTTCACGAATGCAGAAGTAATTCTTCCTAAAGAAGAGTAGCACCTCACTCCTGGATTCCCCACACCTCTTGGACATTTCTGCCATTCCTATCCTACTCCACACCCCACCTACGCCTTGGCTGGGTCAGATTTTAAAATCCTGACTTTGGGATGCTCCAATTTAGAATAGAAGAAGTAGCTAGTGAGCAGTGATACTAAAAACACTACTTCTAACACATCATGCTGTTCGTTGTGCTACCCGTGGATCTACTCTCAACCCTTGATGGGGATTTGACCCCCTGACATCCTTTCCAAGATGGGTCTCAATCAGCTCCCGTCTGCTGGTATCAGTTCTGCAGGTTTCCACTCTCAGCAGTTCCCCAGATGTGATGGTACTTCCCGGGCAGCACGACCAAACCAGAAATCCACTTCTATCTCACTTATTACCTTGTTCACACCCGCAGAGTAAGAGGACATCTCCTGCCTCCACCCTTACTTGATTTGCTAAGGTCTACCCTGCCACCCTGTCTCCTCTTTCATGGAACTTTCCCGACTACTTTGTCACTCCCCTTGATGGCTTCCTTCTCAAGTCCTACAGCACATATTGTCACTCACATCTCACTGAACATGGGCTGCTTAGTATGTTTTTGTGAGATATTGACTAAATCATGACTTTCTAAGGGGGCAAGGACTCTGCCTCTTTCACTGCTGTATTCCCAGGACCTACCTAGCACAGTGCTGGACACACAGTAGATATTCATCAGACATTTTCTTAATGGATAAATTCTGTTAACAAGTTCTGAGCCTCATCAAAAGAAAAAGGTTGTGCCGTACACCTTTAGAGAACCCCAGAGCCTAAAAAAATCCATGGTGCTGAGTGTGTGTTTGTGCATGATGGGGATGGTGAAGTAGAGAAAGGATACAGAGGTCACCCTGGAATTGAGAAAGTATTTTTATGGAAGTACCAATACAACATTCTCATTACTAAATACTCAGGCCGGCCATATCTGGGTCCTCATATTAACTCCTTCCTTGACAAAAGCTTTGATTTTGTGTGTTGGAGTATGTGTAGCATAATGGCATCATTCCACACATGTCTAAAAACAACCAACCAAATAACGCACATGTAGTGAGTACCTAATTTGTGTCTGGCACTGGGCTTCTAGAAATGGAAAAGGAAAAAGAAAGGATGATTGCTTCTGGAGAAGTGCTTGTCTCCCAGAGGTTACAGTCTAGTTGGGGAGTCAAGTCATGCACACCCCAAATAATAACAGGGCAAGAACTAAGTTATACATCAGGTACCAAAAAGAAGGTCTAGCAGCTAAAGAATTAGGAGATGAGAAATCCCTGGAAGAATCAATGAACGTATCACAGACATGAAGGGACTTAGGTTGGACCTTACGTGACAAGGTCACACGGGAATGGCCTTGTGAACGCCCAATGGCTTTAAGCATAAAGAGAAACAATATTACTTGTGCTTAATCTAATGCAAAATTTATTAATCTCATAAGCCTATTAAATATTTTTCTTCTAAAAATCCAAACACCACTTACCCAACCAACAATGTAAAACTTAGGAATTTCCAAATGAAAACATTCTCTGATATTTAAACGTGATTACAAACTCCGTTAATCAAATTTGCCTAATCATCCAATTAAAATCACAATTCCACTCTATTGGTTTCTTTTGCACACTTCAAAAAAAATGTGTATATTATCACAATGCTAATGACACTTTGTTACAATTACACTTAAAACAAGGATAAAAGTTCTAGTAGCATGGACCTATTTGTTTCTTTATTATTTTCCACTTATTCTTATTTTGATCCATTCCTGAGATTTCAGTGACTCTACAAGATAGTGATTTCTCTGCCTTCCTAAGATGATAACTTATCAGAACCAAAGTCAAGGTATCATCTCAGCCTAGTCAAGCCAGCATGTTCTAGGTTCTATACCAACTGATTCTTGTGGGGATATAGGGTATGGTTACAAAAACCAAGAACATTTAAGTCCAAAGTTTCTAACTGGGTTCCTTTTTTGTTTTGTTTTGTTTATTCATGAGAGACACACAGAAAGAGGCAGAGACATAAACAGAGGGAGAAGCAGGTTCCCTGCCGGGAGCCTGATGAAGGACTCGATCCCAGGGTCCTGGGATCATGACCTGAGCCGAAGGCAGACCCTCAACCTCTGAGCCACCCAGGTACTCTGCTGGATTCCTTTTTATGATGGAATTTTGATTTTTGTGTTTGCAAAATCTCCCTCTGAACCTCGCTACATCCACCCTACACCCTCCTCCACCCCTGCTTCCGGCCCTGAGGGCCTGACCTATACGGACTCATAGATGGGATGGAAGAGACTATCTTCTTGTTGGCTTCAGCTAGCAAAGTGCTCAGCCTAAGATTAGAAGCCAGCAGTGGGGCGGCACCTGGTCTGACTTCTCTGGCCCCTCACTGTGAAGCGGTTTTGGCAAGCTGTGTCCCTCATAGCTCCTCTCAAGGTGGCCTGTTCCACAGGACCCTCCTGTTCCATGTTCTAGGGACTGCTTCTTCCTTCAGCCAGCCTGGTGGATGGAGGAGCCAAGATAACACCAACACGGCAGTCCTCCACCACCCTACAGCCAGGGCACACCTTTGTAATTATCTCCTCCTTGAATGATCCCCTCTTGCCAGGCCCCTTGTTTCCTGCTGGGGTCCTGGCTGTGGTCTTGGCGGGGATTGGTGATGTGCTTGGATACTCTGGATGCCCCAGGGGCAGGTAACTCTGCCCAGCTTGCCAAAGGCAGGGACAGGAAAGACATGTCAGAAGAAGGACACTGACCTTGCAGGATGGCAGCCAGTTTGGTCAATAGAGGGTGGACGGTTGACCTCAGGAACCTGCCTGCGTGGACACCCCCAGCAGCAGGGGAACAGGGGGCCCTCCCAGCAAAGAAAGACGTCCCAGATGACAAGCTCATTCAGGACCGAGGATCATCAGGACTGAGGTGATCCTCAAGGCAGAAATGACACCTTCCAGGATTATTGTGGACAACTAGCAATAAAAACATTCTTCAAACCTCTGCCAGAGGAAGTCCTTCAACACCAGGCTGTTGCTAAGCTGGATCCTCAGCATTGCCTCGTTCTTCCTTTATTAAATTGGCATCATCACTATTGTTGCCTGACTTCAAACCTCCTTTAGATGAGCTGGAGATTTGTGAGGTCGCATCCACACGGACACGCTAGAGAACTAGGGCAATTATGCGGATAATTCAAGCCAGAGTCTGTCTTTGCTTAAATTCCATGATCACCTGAAAAACCTGTTTTTCAGAGTATCTCCAATGGCACATTCAGACAAAAACAATTTTGTTTTCTGGATGACAGCCTCTGTCTTTTGGCCCTGTGACTTCAGCCCCAGTGGAAAAGTGATATTCATCATGCTCTGGTCCTGAGCCTGTGGAATCAATAAACAAGGCATCGTGATCAGGACCAGTAACAGGTCCAACTGTGCACAGCAGAAAAAATGGAGGGAGAAGAGATCTGCACAGGCCCCTCCGCCCTGCTCCGCACTCTGTGGACAGAATTCACGCAAGGCCGAGCAAGCTACCCTGGGGCTGGGCCCTGCCCCGCTCTCGTTGCCTTTCTGGGGTAATGGTCGTGCCTGCAGAAGTAAGTCTTCCACGGAGCCCTTTTAAGCAACCTGCACACATCAAACTAATGAAAACTTTGAGCCAGTGTTGGCTAGAAGCGATTGGCCACTTTGTGCAAACCAGCTTGGTGGCTATTACTTGAACTGTGAGCATAGTTGGGGAATGCGGGTGAAATGATTTGGAGCTTGCAAGGAAAGACCCATGGCTTTCCAGGGTGCCTGGAATTCTACAGTTAGATATGTGTTTCTTTAGCTCTTCGAGTGTTTTCCACCTATAAGAGCCTCACACTAAAATATTACTTCTAAAAGAAGGGACATTTCTAGATCCACTAGTGTGCTTACTCAGGGTTCATACCGTGCTGCTTCATTTCATCTTTATAATCTTCTCGAGAGAGAGGTGCTATTATCATCTCCATTATACAAATGTGAAGTCCCAGGGACAGAGAGGTTCAGTAACTTATCCCAAGCCACACAGTGAGTAAGTGGAGGGGCCAGGACTGAAACCAGGCAGTCCACTCAAAGTCTAGGGCATAGCTGCCCCTCTTTTCTGCATTCCTTGGGACAAGATGGGGTTTCTTTCAACTCAGAAGGAAAAAGTGGGTGCAGCAGAGCTGATTTGGAAGAGGTGGTATCTCAAATGGCAAGATACCCTCCGTTATCATGGCTGGATAACATTCCCATGATATCCATGATATCCTCCTGGTTTACCAGGAGGGGGGATAAGGGATCAGGGCAGGGGCCTTAGCCAGCAATGTCAAGGTTTTCTCCAGACTATTCAGAGTTCCCTGGAGGAGGTTAGCCCCTGTTGCTTTGGGTTAGGGAGTCTTCTCTGCCCAAGGGCCATGTAGTTGAGCCAACACCAACAGTAAGAGGGGAACAGATATAGACATGAGGAAGAACATGCTAGTGGGGCCAGACTCCATGTGACTGAGTTCTAGCTCTGCTACTTTTTAAGACAGTGACTCCTGGGAAAGGATAGCTTACCTTTTGTGGGACTCAGTTTTGTCACTTGTGAAATGGGAATGAGGGCAGGCACAGTACCTAACCTGTAGGTTTGCTGTGAGGACAGAATAATAAGCAATGGCCTGGCCAGAGTTGAGAATTCCGAGGCACTCCTCAGTGCATTAGGGTGGAGTAGAGTGGGCTCTGAGGTCTCTGATGGTATGGGAAGGGGCGGTGGTGGGTGGGAATGTTATCCAGCCATGATAACGGAGGGTATCTTGCCATTTGAGATATGAGTGGATCTTGAGGGCATTATGCTAAGTGCAATTAGACAGAGAAAGACATAAACTGTAGGATTTCACTTAGATACGGAATCTAAAAACAGCAGAACTTATAAAAACAAAGAGTAAAATGGTGGTTACCAAGGGCTGGCAGTGGGGGGTGGGCAGTGAGCCGAAGTGGGAAATGTATTTAAAGGTACAAACTTGCAAGTAGCAGATAAAATAGTCCCAGAGATCTAATGCACACCGGAGAGATTATAGTCAGTAATACTGTATAATAAAGTTCAAAGTTGCTGCGAGATTCGATCTTAACTCTTCTCACCACAAAGAGAAATGGTAATTATATGACAGGAGAGAGGGGCTAGCTAATGCTCTGGAAGTAATCACGTGGCAATATATAAATGCGTCAGTTAAGCATGCCGTACGCTTCAAACTTCTACAAGGTTGTATGTCACTTATATCTCAATAAAAATGGAAAAATTAGGTTTTTAAAAAAGGATGTTGGCTGTGAGACATGGTCCACTAGTGAAGACAGTGGGCTCAGGAGAAGATGGTTTTGTAATGTCAGAAAGAAGCCTGTGTGTGGGAAGGGAGAGACTGAGGAAGGGGTGACAGGAAGGTCCTCCGAGGGGAGGACAGACAGTAGACCAGGGTTTAGGTAGAGAGCTGGCCCTGGGGCGAGCCGTGCACGCTGCTTTCCTGAGGCCAAGTGCAAGGAGAAAAGTAGTTCTTGAAGATGGAAAGCTATAGCTGGTATAAATGAAGACAACTCTCTTTTCAGGGCCACAGCCTTCTCTACACTCCTGAGGGTGAAGTTATCAGTCAGGAGTGAGAGCATCGTGTAGCAGTTGAAAAACATTAATTAAACATAATACCGTACATTTATCTCTGCTGGTACCATTTACCAATTTTTTGTTGTGTCTGTCTCACTCAGACAGAGAGGCGAAATATGAACTAGCTACTGTGGTGAGCTAACTTTGCAGGGCTGGAGTGTTTATAGAAAGATTTATCCAACTGGGCAGAAACTCTGTGGCCATCAGACACTGAAGGCTAAGAGGGTCTTTTCATTTAGAGATATTAAGGAAGAGAAGTGGTATGCGGCCAGGATCTAAGCCAGCGTTCGAGAACTCTGGGGCGGGGGGGATTCTAATTTATCAGACTGGAGGTTTAAATTCAGAGGTGGTCAAAGTCCAGTGTTTTCGAAGACGAGCAAGCTAAATGTAGATCAATGGCCAAGACTGTTGGTGAAGGATGTAACCCATCATTACGTGTGGTCACAGTGTCCCCGGAAGCCCTACTGCATAACAGAGGGTTCAGTATGTGAACCTTGCCTCTCCAGCATGTCACAAAGCACAGGTATGAGAGAAGACAAAATCAACCAATACTTAAAAAAAAAAAAAAAAAAAAGCAGCATTTCTCTGGGGGAAAGAAAACATTATATCAGGGCAAAATCACACCTAATTTCTTAGAGTTTGACATGAAGATGAATAGCTTTGTGGGTATAACTTATATAGACCTTCAACAAACTTTTGTCTTGTAAATGGAGGCTATGAAATACTGACTTTCTGTGAAATTGATGAGGACATAAAGTCATGAAGAAGGGATTGGTTTAGAGATGACAAGCCCCGTGATTGGGCCCCCTGGAAATGGGCAACGTGGTGGCCCAGAGCCTGAGATCTCCAAGGTTGCCAACAACGCCAAATTCTTTCGTAGTAAATCATCAAATCAGCAGAGATTCTATGAGTGATGCTGGGGAGAGTCCGTAAGTAGCATATAAACACTGATCGGTCTCTCAAAGTAATAATGTTAGCATTCACAATTATTTAGTGAATGCCCGTGTCAGACCCTGCCCCAGGTACCCTGTCATCTGTGAGCTTAACTCTCACGAGTCCTGCAAGGCAGATATTTTTATTTATAGATGAGGAACAAAGAGGAGACAGCTCCAGGGTCCCTGTCCTTTTGACAGTATATTAAACTGCTAGGGTCCCATACAAAATATGACAGATTGGCTGGCTTAAACGTCAGAAATTTATTTCACACAGTTCTGGAGGCTAGACATCCAACATCAAGGTGTCTGCAGGGTTGGTTTCTTCCGAGACCAATCTCCTCGGCTTGTAGATGGCCATCTTCTCACTGTGTCCTGGTGTGGTCTTTGTTTCACGCACGTGCACCCCTGGTGTCTCTGTGTGTGTCCAAAATTCCTCTTATGAGGGCTCCAGTCAGCTAGATTAGAGCCCACCCTAAGGGCAGCATTTTAACTTCATTGCTTCTTTAAAAGTCCCACCGCCAAACACGTTTGGAGATACTGGGGGTTAGGGTTTCAGTGCATGAATTTTGGGGGTACACAGTGTTGCCCAAAGCAGACAGCAAGTAGGGTGAACTTTGGAAAATGATGCCATTGGCATGGCGGTAGAGTCTATTGGACCCTCCCACCCTGAAAGCAGGGAAGATGTATTCTCTTTAATGTCAGACCCTGGGCAGGGGGCAGGGGGGCATGTGGGGAGGTCGGAGAATGAGGAGTATCTCCCCAAAATAAGCTGCAAGGAGAGCGAGGAGAGCGAGGAGAGAGAGGGTCTCACCCTCCCTCTTTCCTATACACCCTCTCTTCCATCTCAAGTGAAATCTTGAATCCTTAAACAGGTCAAAAATGCTGAATTCATTTTCTTCACCCTAGGGTCTAAAATACAGAGTTGAAATAAGAGACCCAGCCACCCTGCACCCCACTCCAGGGCCAAATCAGATGGATGGAATCTGCTCCAAACACAACATCATTCCATAGCGCATAGTTGGGGTAGAGCATGTGGAATGGGGCTAGAGTTCCTTGAATTCTTTTCGAGGCTGACATGTATGCAACCCCGGACACAAGAAACTCTCTCTCTGCATTCAGTTTGCAGCAAAGTAAACAATTTGTAGCAAGTCAACAGGGTGTCCGTTGTGTCCAAGCTTGGCAGACCCAGCTTCAAAGAGGCCTTTTGTTGTAAAGGATATTTAAAAATTCTTCGTTAGCCGTAAAAAGTTATTTAAAAACCTCTTTCCCAGCCACCCAAATACCTCTCGTTAAAAAAGAGACAAAAATAAAACCCCCCAACATTTGTGAATAACAAGGAATGGTCGTTCATGGTCCTGACTTCTAGTCTGATCAAGTCGGTAGGGTTTATGGAGCACATTGGGGTGCCCTTCCTGGGCGATGCGCAGAGAGAGAGGAAGAGGAGGGAGATGGGCTCTGTCTATGAGGGAAGAGAAGAAGACATGATAGAGGTGACACAGTCTGTAGGGACAGTAGAACTCCCGACATGTACAATGTTGCTTGGGAATGATTTGGGGTAAAAGGCAGGGCCATGGCCTTCCACAATTCTGGGGGCTATCTTTTATCCTGGCAAAGTTGAGCCACTGATCTAAGCTGCAGTATGTGTGGAACCCCTGCAGGGGGTAAAATCGAGATACACCTGGGCCAGAGGCCTCCTCTAGGGACACAGGAGCGGCCCCTAGCCCAAGCACTATCAAACCATCAGTGGGACCCCAAATGCTCCCATGGGCACCGTGAGAGTCATCCCTTGTGCTCTGTCCTCCAGGGCCCAGCAGACCCCATGACCCACCTTCCCGGAGGTGGTGGCAGGCTGTTCCACAGGAGTGCTGCAGCACCTCCTGTTGGGCTCTCCCCATATCCATAAACATGCCTCACTACTTCTTGGGGGGCTCACAAGAAGCTTCCACTGGCCGGCTGCCCATGAACTGGTCAAGATGGAAGGAACGCTCAAGTCCCCTAAATCATGTCCCTCCTGGTGCAGGGGCCATGCTAGTCTTCTCTGTATACTTCCAATTTTAGTGTGTGTGCTGCTGAAGCAACCACAGTCACGTCCTTCCTTCTGGAAGGAAGGAGACTGAGACCAAGAGAGAGAGAGGCCGGTGTCCAAGGCCCCACAAGAAGTGAAGAGCAGAGCTGGGTGAGTGTCACTCTCCCTCCTCCAAAGCCTCGTTGGCTTTGTCACTGTGACCCCTGTGTCCTCTCCTCTCAGCTAATGCCTCAGTTTCAACAATTAAAATTGTGATCCTTGATGTGAAGGCACCAATTCCCACTACAGTGTAAATCATTTAATACTTACCCTGTGATTAGTGCAAGGGTAGTTGGATCTCATCCCTTCTTAGGAGCAGATTTTGGCAGGCGAGAAGGTGAGACTCTGAGCCGTTCTTGTTGGTGGTGGAGGGGGTGTGCCCCCCCCCGCCCCCCAGGAAGATGGGCAAGAAGCAGGGGGAGGGCAGAGAGGGGCCCAAGACAAGTTTGCACACTACACAATATTGCCTCCATCTGGCCTCGCTTGGATGGTCTGGATGATTTTGATATTATCCAGAAGACTTAGGATGCTGACCAAAGACTTCTCCAGATGCTCAGAAGTTGTACTTCCAAGCATAATTCTTGGCTCTCTGAGAACCACAAGTAATTGATGACACCCCCCGCCTTTTCCACATCCTATTCTTTCCAGCTCCTGAACAGATAGATTTTCTTGTTTGTAGACTCATTCATTCCAGGCTCCGCAGTAATCTCAGATTTGACAAACGCGAACGCAGTGTGGTCGCATTCATCCGAGGTCACCTGGTCCTCATTAGGGCCATCGGAGGAGGCCAGGGCCTGGTTTTGTGATTCGCGATTCCTCCTCCACGCGGGCTTGAACGCTCTCAGCAGCCTTTTGTTGTTTGCATGAAGGCCTTGGAGGACTCCGCCGGGCTCGGCTCAACATTTTCCACATGACTGATGGCATTCAAAGCTTTGCAATCCCAATAGGCAAATTTCTTGACTGGCTTTGTTTCTCGGTGCTTCAGGTAGAATAATAAGGCTCTCTCTGCCAGGAATGTCAGTGTGTGGTTGGGAAGTTGGCATTTTTCTATAAGGAGGCAGGGAAGCCAATTGGTGGGTGCCTGGGTGCCTGGTGCCAACAGTCAGAAAGGTTATTTCAGTATTTCTCATTCTTAGTGAGACAGAGATGGTGTGTCTTAGGGTTAGGGTGGGCCAACGGAGGAAGTCTTCCTGGGGGGCGCATGCGATTGTGAGCCAAGCCATGGTGAAGCTCTGCTTCATGTGCTCTCCTGAGGCCATGTGGGGGCTGGGTTTGGGATGGGGTGGAGGGTGTTCTGGGATTTGTCTTCCATTTCTGCAGCTGTGAGAATGGCTTGGCCCCTGCCAAAGCCTTTTGTTCCATTTTTCTCTTGCTTCATTGGGACATTTCCGGAACCAAATATGTTCAACTGGTCCTCAGCTTTAGGAGGTAATTGAATATCCAAATGCTGGTCCTTCTATTGTCCAATGACCAGAACCAGCTGAAACATCCAATTTTGCAAAACATTATGCTCCAGCCTTTTCCCTAATTATCTCTTCCAATTATAATGTTTTCATATCCCTTTCTTGCTGAGGTGAGTGAGAAGCCCACATGAATTCTGCGAATTCTTATATTAAACTCCATTCTTCATGCACCCAAATCACATTCTCTTAGGCTGTTTTGTCCCACTGTACTTTGACATGGATTCCAAAGTCTGCATCTTCCTGAAGAAAGACTATTGTAATTATTATTTTGAAATGGACACATTTCTGAGCTCTTGGATCTGAGCCTGAAGATAAACATGGGTACTCAGGGGCCTTGAAACCCACACTCGCTGCTTGCTGATCCTTGCAGGCCTGTTAGATCAGTGCCAGACTAAACATAAAGCTGGCACTCCCTCCCTGGGCCAACACTTTGGGGCTTTTGTCAACTGGGCAGGAGTGCAAATCCTTGAAGATACTCTCCATGGAAAGCCTGTTTCTTTATGTCCTTTGGCTCAGACCTTGGCCATGTTGGCAATGTGGCCTTGAGCTGCCCTGGGATGCCTTGACATTTCCTCATTTGGGCCTCTGGGGTCTTTGCTCCAGCTCAGCTGCATATCTCAGGAAGAAAGAAGGAGGGATGACCATGGTCCTGTTTCTTGGCCTCTAACATTGAGAAGAAGCTTTGGGGTGAGGAAGAGTCCCAAGCTCCAGGTCTTGGTCAGCTTCTGACCGGAGAGGTAGAGAGGAAATCAGAGAGATGGGCTTTGGAATGGCAAGGAGGGAAGAGGTGATGGCAAACAAGAAGGGAGTGTGAGTTTATTACCCCATGCCAAAGATATATCTGGTGTTATTTGGAGTCACTGAACACCTGGGAAGCTGAACCCTTTACCTAGTCAGGTACCCCCAGATATGCAAATGCATTAGCTCTGCAGCCACACGTGGTTTTTGGAAACCCTATTTTGTCCAATGTGACAATGTTCCTGTCTCACTGAGGATCATTTACCACCTCTTGAGCTGCCCCTGGCAGATCCTGGCTCGGCAGGACAGTCTCCTGGGTGGTGGCCTTCCATGATTCTTCCTATAGAGGCCACCTCCACAGTCCTCCCTGCTGCTTCTCCTACTAGCTTCCCTTAAGCTTCCTATAGCCCTATCTTGTTCCTCAGATCAGAGAAGAAGGGAGGAACCCTCCTATTCAGAGTCTCCTCTTTTAATTCTCTTTGGTTCTTAACCTTGACCAGTTCCTTGTCCCCCCTGGGTGACACTGCTTCAGTGGCCTGCCTTTGGGGACTGTTTTCCATTGCCTTTGGAAAGCAAACCCAGAGGGTGAGCCAACTTTCAAATATAGAATGTATTCCTGAAATAAAGGAATCTCAGCATACATTATGACTGGAATGATATGGAAGGTGGACGGAGGGAAAAAAGAAAGAAGCTGGGATGGGTGGGGGAAGTCCAAGTCACCCATCTTGTCTCAGAAGAACCTTGGCTAAGTCACCACTAATGCCATCCTGAGGTTGTCATGGAGACCACAGGGTTATAAGGTCCGGCCTCCTTCCTTTGAGGGGGCTCCTAGGCAGGCTGATGGAAACAATGGGCATGATCTTTTAGGTGTCACCACTTACCCTGAAAAGCTGCCAGGAGCAAAGGCCCAGAGGCCTTCCCCAATGAGCAAATTCAGCACACTCTTAGCTTACATTCCTTGAGTGTAGGAACCATGCTTCTTCACCTCTGTGTATCAATGTCAAATACTGTCCCAGGCTCAAAGTAAAAGTGTGAGAAGTGCTTGTTGGTCTGAGGGAGCTCAGACTGGCCAGGACCTAGATGTGAGAGGCTGAACCAGAAAAATAGGACAATTAGGCATTGGGTCCAGAGTTGTGCATGTCTTTAGACATTGGTCAAGAGGATCCATAGATAAATGAGAATCATTAGAAACCCATTAAAATATTTTTCTTTGTCAGTTTTAAAATGAGTACTCATTTTTACAAGTGAAACAATGCAAAGATATAGGAAGAAAAAGTTGTATCTCCCTTCATATCTCTTCATCCTCTTTCATCTTGGTAAGGATTTTTTTTTTTTTTTTTTTTTTGTCCTTGGAATTCCAAGATTTCCCCAAGTTATTTCTAGGTGTGTGTCTTTAAAAAAATAACCCTGTCTGGGACTTGGGCCTTTCAACCTACAGTCTTAAGTCTCATATCAGACCATGGAAATTTTCTTCTGTTATTTGTTTAAATATTACTTCTCCTTCATCTGTTCTTCGTTCTCTCTCTCTCTCTCTCTCTCCCTCTGGAACTTCTATTATTTGAACATCATATCTCCTTTTTTGTCCTCTAAATCTCTTACTGTTTCCTCCTGATTTCCAAATGTTTGTGTTTTCATATTATAAGCCTTTCTTCTGCTTGATCCCCTAGACCTTTAATTCACTGATAAGCAGTGATCATCTTCCTTTCAG
Source organism: Canis lupus familiaris (assembly GCF_011100685.1). Classification (NCBI taxonomy): domain Eukaryota; kingdom Metazoa; phylum Chordata; class Mammalia; order Carnivora; family Canidae; genus Canis; species Canis lupus. The sequence continues at coordinate 29,431,868 of NC_049252.1, forward strand.
TTTATTTCCCAAGTTTTTAAAATAAAAAATAATGTTCTTTTAGTTCCTAGAAGTCCTTTTCTTAAGCTCTGTGTCCTCTTGAGCATTCTCATTACTCCTTTGTTCAAGCCTCTTCTGTCCATCCTGCTCCAACAGGGGCCTCTTGGGTTGAAAGCTTGATCTTTCTCCCTCTCATCACAGACCCTTAAATGTTCCTGATTCTGTAGTCCACTGGCAGGCAGATCAGGATAAGCACATTTATCAAGCAGTGGCAAAAGAAGCAAGTAATGGAAGATTCAGCAGTTTCTGCTTTTAGCTGTCAGCAGTAAACCAACTGGTCAACCACTGCTCTACAGATCTGAGAAGGGCATCCTCTCTTTGAGCTTCTGGGATTAGGGTCTAGATCTCAAAGAGGATGGAGGATTGGGAAATTATGAGCACAGGTAGGAGAATTAGCTTCCTAGAGGAGGAGAATATTCCTTTTTCTGACCTGCAAGATGGGCAGAGAAGCAATATAAATATTGACCCTATACCTTTGTCACTTCATGGGCAGTAAGTTAGGGGAGTTCATGGTCAATGATAGAGATGGACTTGGGTGGTTAGAGGTGAATGTTTCCTCTAACTCAAAAATAAATAGCCACTGAGCTGTTGCCTTCAACCTCCCAACGTTTTCATTTGTCATGGTCAACTCAAGCTGGTGGCTTGAGCACCTCTTCTTTGTCTAACGCTGTCAGGTGCTCTGAGGAGTGAAAAAGACTCAGAAGGAAGAGTTCCCACCCTAAGACACTTCCCTGTCCTTCAAGGACCTATTTAGTTACCACATCCTGAATTCTCTCTCCTGTGAGCCGTAAGGATGCTGTCATTCCACTTGTTCTCTCTTCAGGTCTCAGGGAGGATTCTGCAGCTTCCTAGCAGGGGAGGTGGGGGGAAGGTAGATCATCCACACAGATAAGGTGGTGCAGGGTAGTGTGGCAGGAAGGCCTGAGGCTATAGCATTCCTGAGCTGTCCTTGGTTTACCTGTCTGTGGTGAATGTGAGACTCAGGAGGAGCCAAAGGCTGGCTGGGATAAGGTGGGATCTCTGAGAGGAAGGCCCAGGAGAAGTCACAGCCAGACCTCAAAGGGAAGGCCAAGTCACCAGGAGCAGGTGGGCTCTGATGGAGCCAAGGAGACTGACCACATGGCCACGGCTTTTGGCCACCATTTCCAGTGTGTGAGGCTCAGCCAGCAGACAAGGGATAGGGCCCAGGAGTCCAGAGAAGGCAAAAGTCACCACACCAAGAATGCTGAGATGTCCCCTTTTGCCTTGAGGTTACAAAATCACCACCACCCCATATTCTCAGAGGCCATGGAAGAAAAATCTTGGAGACTTAGAATTTGGGTTTATTTTGTTTTTCTTTCTTTCTTTCTTTCTTTCTTTCTTTCTTTCTTTCTTTCTTTCTTTTCTTTTCTTTTCTTTTCTTTTCTTTTCTTTTCTTTTTAGAAAGACTGAACATAATTAAGAGGGCTTTTAAAATTTAGGATCTAGGTAATAAAGCAGATCAGAGCAGTAATGATCAGAAGGAAGACAAGTTCTAGACAACATAAAGGAACTTGCTTTATTTCCTGCACCTCCAGGTTATACAAGGAGTTTGAAAACACACACACACACACACACACACACACACACACACACACACTTTCATGTCTTTTGATTCTTTTTTCTAACCCCACTGGTTAGAAGATGACCCAAAATTTATAGGAGAAACCACAAGAAGACAAACAACCCAATTAAAGCATGAGTAAAGGACTTGAGTAGCCATTTCTCCAAAGAAGATACACAAATGGCCAACAAGCACATGAAGAGATGCTCAATGTCATTAGTCATCAGAGGAATGCAAATCAAACCCACAATGAGACACCACTTCAAACCCACTAGGATGGCCAGATTTTTTTTTAAATTTAAATTCAATTAATTAACATATAATGTATTTTTAGTTTCAGAAGTAGAGGTCAGTGATTCATTAGTCTTATACAACACCCAGTGCTCATTACATCACGTGCCCTCCTTAAAGTCCATCACCCAATCACCCCATCCCCCCACGCGCCTCTCCTCCAGCAACCCTCAGTTTGTTTCCTATGATTAAGAGTCTCTTACATTTGTCTCCCTTTCTGATTTCATCCTGTTTTATTTTTCCCTTCCTTTCCCTAAGATCCTGTTTTTTCTTAAATTCCACATGTGGGTGAGATCATATTAGAATTGTCTTTCTCTGACTGACTTATTTTGCTTAGCATAATACCCTCTAGTTCCATTCACATCATTGCAAACAGCAAGATTTCACTTTTTTGATGACTGAGTCGTATTGCATTTCATATATATATATGCATGTGAGTGATATATATGAATATATATACACCACATCATCTTTATCCATTCATCTGTTGATGGACATCTGGACTCTTTCCACAGATTGGCTCTTGTGGACGTGGCTGCTATGAATATTCGGGTGCAGGTGCCCCTTCGGATCACAACATTTGCATCTTTCGGGTAAAAACCTAGTAGTGCCATTGCTGGGTCACAGGGTAGCTCTACTTTAAACTTTTTGAGGAAACTCCATACTGTTTTCCAGAGTGGCTGCACCAGTTTGCATTCCCACCAACAGTGTAAGAGGATTAGGATGGCCAGATTTTTTTTTTTAAGGGAGGGAAATAGCAAGTGTTGTTGAGGCTGTGGAAAAATTAAAACCCTCCTACATTGCTGATGGGAATATAAGATGGTAGAGCCGCTGTGCAAAAGTGTTGGTGATTTCTCAATAAGTTAAACATAGAATTACCATCTGACCCAATAGTGCCACTCCTAGATGTATACCCCCAAAACTGAAAACAGGTGTCCAAACACATTCTTGCTCACAACTATTCACAGCACATTTTTCACAATAGCCAAAAGTCGAAAGAACCCAACTGTTCATCAACAGATGAATAGATCAACAAAATATGGTCTATCCATACCATGGAGTATTATTTAGTCATAAAAAGGAATGAAGTACTGATATATATTTTACAGCATGGATGAACCTTGAAAACATGATGCTAAGTGGAAGAAACCAGACACAAGAGACCATATACTGCATGATTCTATTTATTTGAAATGTCCAGAACAGGCAAATCCATAGACACAGAGAGCAGATTAGTCGGGGGCTGGGAGGGAGGGGAAAAAAAACAGAGGGACTGTTTAGTGGGTGCAGGGTTTCATTTGGGGTTATAGAAAGTTCTGGGACGAGATCATGGTGATGGTTGCACATTGTAAAGATAATTAATGCCACTGAATTATACACTTCAAAATTATAAAATTTGTGTTATGAGCATTTTTACTTTTAAAAATGCATAAGAGAGGTGTCATAGCTGGAATATATCTACCTCATATTAATAAAGCTCGTACCCATTTGGTGCTTAATTGCATTCTAGCATTTTGTGCAGACACTCTCATTTGGTCCTCATAGCAATCCTAGAAGGTGGTGTCATTCTGCCTGTTTGCAGGGGAGGGCACAGACCTACAGAGCTAATGTGACTGCCCAAGTCCCAGGGAGTGTGACTCAGGAACCCAAGCAGTGAGGTAAGGAGTGAGGGGCTGCTAAGTCCTCCCTCCTCCCTTAGGATATTAGGTAAGTGCTCTGGACACAGCACCAACTTGTCATAGCAGAGGAAGATCCTCCCCATGTCATTGGGCTGAGCAGCAGGAGGTACTATTCAGACTCTGGTCTCTGATGAAACATAAAACAGGGGTAGGAAAGGGCATCTGGAAGGAGACACCTTCTCAAAGCCTGTTGGAAGGAAGCCCAAGGTCACAAGGACAATGGTCCATGAAGGAGCAGCTGGTGTTACCTGGATTGTGAACAAAGGGCCTCTTCCATGGAGAATGTGGGCCTGACCCAAAGGATGCCACTTCTTTCTTGTTTCTCAGCTCTGGAAGCTGGAGTCCTCCTTCCCCAGCACTACACATTAGTTCCTACAAAAAAAGGGCCCAATCAGACCTTCTGAGAAAGAGCGGTGGGGTGACACATGGTAGGAGGCCACAACGCATAGGCAGCTGTCTCCTGAAAGGATGTCAGGTCGGTGGCCAGCTCTGTCCCTGCTATAGCAGACCAGGGGCAAAAACACCAGTCGGGGAACAGCTTCGAGTGTGGGTGTGATGAGCAGAAAGGATATGACCTTGGCATTGACTGTCCCAGCCCTGGGCCACCGTGCCTGGGTCCCCAGTGAAATCCCATCTAGCATTCCCTTCTCTGAGAATCATCGTCAGAGCCGGCTCTTTGGAGGGCAGTGATAAGGATTCTCTGTTTGGGCAATAATTGGCATCAAAGCCACAGTCTGTGGTAGGACATCACTTGACTCCTGTCCTTGCAAAAAGCCTTCTGATGAGATTCTAACTTTGGCCTCTTCTGAGTTACTAAAATAGAAGTGGCAAATATTTTTTCATCTCTCATGCCAACTCCTATTCATTGTAATGGCTTCCTGGGGCACAGGGTTGAGGATTCCAAGCTCATGTCTAAGGCTCTGTAGAAAAGATGACCGCTCTTGATTAGTGAAGTCTGCAATGGGCAAGCAGCAGAGGCGCCACAGTGGAGGTGGCTGGCTCCTCTACTGTCCACAGTATAGGTGGATGGTGGCTCAACTCTGGGTTGCAATAAGCATCTTTATCATCATAGGTATTCTTGGAAAGAAGTCCAAGGGCATTCATGCCCTAGGAAATTTCTGGAAGTGATGACCACTCTCTTCCATTCCTGAGGGGTGGAGGGGGGAGGGACTCCCAGAAAGACTCCTTTCTTCTCCATTTTTTGTGCTCCTGAGAAGGGCAACGGGTCAAGGGCTATTTCCTCCTCTTTCCCCAAGGAGCGAATTGATTGTTGGCCAGAGGGGCCTCTTTCTCCAAGACTGTTCTGGAATTCTTGTTTGCCCAGGGCAGCTGCAGCCACACACTTCGCCTCTCGTCATGGAAAGCTGAAGCTTCTCAGAGCCCAAGCTAAATACTGGCTGCGCACAACATCCAGTTTTCATGAGCCCCTGGTGAATTGAAACCCAGAAGCCAGCAGCACACCTGCCAATTATTACAGTTAATTCTATGCAGGCTTGAATCAGGAACCGAGACAGAGAGTTCTGTTTGCTGCCGGGGGGTGAGGGGGGTGTGCAGGGTGGGCAGGCAAGAGTGGCTGTGGCCATGGGCTGTGAATGCCCCTGTGTGTGCCCGAGCCGGTCCTGGCAGCCACCGTGCCCTCCCTGGCACTGGGCACCTGGCATCCAAGTGTGACTTCGGTGGGGCCTCCTTCTTGACTGTGTCTGTGATCAGAGATGTTGATGGTCCAGAACTTTTCTTCCTCCTGCTGTATGCCTCAGCCACCCGCTTCCCCTGTAAGGACTCTGTGAAGAACCCTTCTGTTTATTTTTTCCAAAAAAAAAAAGAGAGAGAGAGAGAAAGAAAGAGAAAGACACTCAGCTTAAAACTGTGGGGTTTTTTCTGTTGCTTTTACTCCTCTAATGCATCAGCTTAGGAGATCCCATTGATTTGGGCAGAGGACAGTCACCCTTTGTTCCCTGGAAGCTCGTTTGGTGGTGGGCCACTGTCAGGTTCTAGCTTGTTCCTGCCTGCCTCAAGGTGACCTTGAACCTGACTGCTCCAGGCTCTCTCTCCTAAAGTGTTTCCAGGCCTCTTTCAGTTGGTTAATCAATTCATCTGTTCATTAGTTCATTTGTTTCTGTGAAGCCAAGTAACTGGACTGGGCATTGGGAAGACAGTGGAAAAGAAGACAAATTCTTGTTCTCCAGACTCAAGCAGGGAAACAGACAGTAAGCAAATAATTACAGAATTATTGAATACCATCCTAGTAATGCCAGGAGGGGATTCATGGGGAGCCATGGCACAGTCCCAGGGATAAAACCCATCTCTACCCCACAAGAAGGGGGTGAGAACACATAAGACGTTATAGCAGCACCTGGTGTGTGATGCAAACATATAAGAAGAGGACTTGATCCAGACAGAGCAGGTGCTATCAAGGATGTTGTCCTCAACTTCCTTGGGCATTTCAGGGGAGACCAGAGTGGTGATTAGGATGAGTCGGAGAGTAGATCTGGGTGGGCCAGACAGCACGTCTCAGGAGGAGATAGAGTGTGTAAAGGGCCCCAAAGTACATGGCTCCTCCAAGCCTGGAAGCCGCGTGAATGGGGGCCTTCCTCTTTGGGACTCAGGGAGTCTATGGGGGTGATTAGCAGTGGTGTGGCACCTCTGCAGCTGCTCTGTCTTTTGTCCCATGGCCCCTGGATGTTGTCTTCCCATGACTCAGAAAGACAAGCCATTGGCCAACTTGACCGCCCATGTTGGACACTATGCCAGGGCCAAGGTTGGTGTAAAGATGATGAGACGCAGATACTGAGCCCAAAGAGCTCACTTATGAGTGCAGTGGATGGACCCAGGGATGGGTGACCTCAGTGCCCAGAGGAGGGAGTCATGATCACTTCCAGCTGGGGAGGGCTGAGAGACTATCTGGAGGGGAAACGTGCACTGACCGCTTCTAGAAGAACAAACCTTCCACTCATGAAGAGAGGGGTGCAGAGATGAGTGCCCGAGGGCATGGTGAGTGGAGAGCATGTTGCACTGAGCTGCACTGTCTACTGACCCTAGGACACTCGAGCCTCTTTATTGACGCAGGCAGTGGAACCACTCCTCTCCTGGCGGTGCAGGAGGGGGGCTTTACTCCAAACACTGCAGGAGAGGATGCAGCCGGGAGGGGCTGTGTCCTCTGGTCCCTCATGAGACCCTCTGGGCTGGTCCCTCGCAGATGAAGAGCTCCATCCTCAGTGACCCACAGTTCTCCCATGAATCTGCAATGTGCCCACCCTTGGAGATTTCTCGGCCAGACAACTAATCTAATAAACCTTAGACCTGCCAGGGTCCCAGGGTTCCTGTGCTCTGTGCTCCCCTCTGGCCCCGGCTGTAGCACATGTCGCCTCATTGTGGCCCGGCTCCCCGAGCCACCTTAATCACACGGTATAAGCATCTATTTTAGTTACATAAACAGAGTTGTCTACATTTGGATCCCGGGGCTGGCTGCAGGAATTTGTAAACAGCATGGTGTACGAGGCTTGCAGCAAGTTGCCAGGACGCGCTCCTTTCCCACTGCCTGTTGTCCACTTTTCCCTTTTATAGAGAGTCTGGCTGGGAAAGAGAGACAGAACTTATTTGGGAATCGAGGACAATCTCTCCAGCAAATTCCTTTCTCCCACTCCTGCAACCACTACCTCCTCTTCTGAAATGTTGAGGTCTGGTGCAAAATTAAAACTGGTCTTGAGTTATGGGTTCCTCCTAAATGCTAGCTTCTCATAAATATAAATCCAAACCCCACAGAAAACAAACTCGGGGAGAGCTGATTCCCAGAAGGGTAACCAGGAATTTTGAATTTGAGGCAGGTTCTAAAAACTCCTGGACACTGATGTCCCTATCATAGCCAAGACCCTGTGTGACATCGTGACGTCCATCTTTCGCTCCAAGCCGGAGCTTGTAGTAATGACATTCTTGAAACCACAGAGAAGCAGTAGCTCGAGGGGGGAGAGGGGCATTCATTTTTTTTTCTCTTCATTTAATAACCATTAATGAAGCATCTGCTTGGATGAGATGCTGCATCTGGTACTGCAAGCCTTAGGAGGGGTATGACACAAATCGTTGGCATCAAAATCCAACAAAGGTGGAATTTCAAGATCCATCACGATAGGTCTGGGATGGCAGGGAGAGTTGAAGTTTACTTGGTACACATTTGCCGAGGGAATCATGAATAAGGGGGTGGAGAAGGAAGCCTGCTTCAATGACTGAAGTCAAATCTCAATCTAAAATTCAACGCAGGTGAACTTGTGCTCAAACTTACGGCAAGGATCACAAACCATCCCACTTTGCCTGGGGTCGAGGGCATTCCCATGGATGCAGGATGGAAAAGAATTCCCAGACAAACGAGGATAAGTCAGACTGCTTGTTGAAACCTCAAAGAAAAGGGAATTAGGGAGGAGAAGACCTGACTAGGAAATATGTGAATTAGGGAAATAAGAGGGCTCTGGGAGCAGAGGCGTGTAAGAAGCACTTGCCTTCCCCCGTTCATGTTTTCATTCGGGAGAACAAAGGACCAGAACATAATTCATCCACACAGGAAGAAACAGGGCAATTAGGAGATTATAAGGAGTTGGGCATCGCAAGCAAAACAAGAGGACTTCAGTTCTTAAAATAGCCCTAAACAAGCTCGGTAGTAAACACAACTGCAGATATGTTTGAACTTCGTCTCCGCAGAGAACTGCAGAGAGAGATTCATGGGTTTTAAGCATCCAAAATGCAGTAAGGGCCTGGAACAGTTATCTGTTTCTCAAGAACGTCCATATTTGGAAAAGTTGAAGTTAGGATAACCAGCAATTTTAAACAGTCGACGTTTAGTGCAAAGGTTCTACATCCTACCTAGATGTGGCATTTGCTTGCTTTTTTGCTGTCGAGTATAACCCTTGCAGTAAGATGTGCAGATGTTAACATTGATGGATTTTCTTTTTAAGAAAGCAAGGATGTCTGCTATTTTTTTTTTTTTTAAAGAGTTTAATGTGCTAGAAATGCTATAGTTGGGCTGGTGATAGGAGAATCAGCAGAGGGCTTCTGTGAAAAGTCTAGCTGGTCCTCGCAGAGGGAAAGGCTCCGCATTGGCGCCACTCGGTGTCCACTATGCGAATTTCAGGTATAAAACCCAGGGAGAGGCATAATTGCTCAGAAAGTGACAGGAAAGGCCACTTTGATCACCCGAAACAGTATTTTATGCACTCTGCGTAAAATAGCGACCTACATCTTGGTCTTTTATCCTGACACTTTTGGGTTTGATCATGACTTCCCCAGCCGTCTTTCCTTATCTGTCGGACGGGGCGTATTGTGCCAGCTTTGCAGACCGGGGTAAAGACCAGAGGCCCTGAGATGTAAAGCGCCTCGCACGTTGCCTGGCACACAGTAGGTTCTCAATAACTGGAAGTAGCTGAGCTGGAGGCAATGAGTGTTGACAGTATTGCTGGGCGGGAGGCCGGCTGAGCCTGGGAAAGTTGGCTGTGGGCTGCAACGTCAGATTGTATTTGAACTTCGGTGCTGTTAGTAATTTCCTGAGAGAAGACAATGCATTAAGAGCCATGTGAGAATTGGAAAGTGCAGCTGGAGCCTGGTTTCTTCAATGGCAGCAAAGCGCAAGGTCAAGTTTCCTGGGTGAGATATTACCACCACCACCCCCTGAGGCTTGAACAAGGCTCTTCAGTCCTGCCCAAACTTTGACAAGTTTCCAGAAGTGTGATAAAGCGGAGGCAGCTCTGCCTGAGACGGGGACACAGAGGAGATGGTGAGAATAACAGAAGAAGTGGATGAAGGGACAAGGGATGGTCAGGTCCCTCCTTAGCATCTGGCCCCTTCCTATGCAGAATCAATCGGCTGGGCCCCATAACCTATAAGGCCTTGTACAGTTCTAATCTTCTAGAGTCCTCAGGGTTCATAACTCCAGGTACAAAACATAGAGGTTTGCTGGTGGAGGATACGGAGCAACTAGAATTTTCTCTCATTGCTGGTCAGAATGTAAAATGGTACAGCATCTCTGGAAACTAATTTTGGCAGTTTCTTATCAAACTAAAACATGCATCTGGGATCTGATCCAGCAGGTGCACTCTTGAATGTTTATCTCCGAGAAATGAAAACTTAAATGCACGCCCAAATCTGCACATAAGTGTTCATAGCAGCTCTATTCACAATAGCAAAATACTGAAAACAACTCAAAGACCCTTCCGCAGGTAAGCAGGTGAACATCTGTTTATGTTCTAGAGTCCTATTCAGCAGCTAACCATGGACATACACAACCCACATGGATTGCACAGGCATCCTACTGAATGGGGGAAAAAAGCCAGTTCCATGAGGTTATGTACTGTGTAATCCTATTTCTAGAACATCCCAGAAGTGATGGATTTATGGAGAGAGCAACCAGGGAATAAGGGATGGGAGAAAAGGGTGCACGTGGACAAGGGGGGAACATGTGAAGTTTAGTTCCTCAGTGGTGATGGGACAGTTCTTACCCTGATTTTTGTGCTGCTTCCACAAATCTATGTATCAGATGAGGTTGCATCAAACCACTCCCCCACCCCACCCCCCAACACAGATGAGTGCAGGTAAAAATGGTGAAATCTGAATTTGGTCTGTGGACTAGTAAACAGCACTCCATCAATACCAGTCTCCTGTTTTTTTTAAAAAAGATTTATTTATTCACAGGGGAGGAGGAAGTGGGGAGAGAGTCTTAAGCAGACTCTGTGCTGAGCACTGAGCCCCTCATGGGGCTCCATCTCACGACCCTGAGATCAGGACCCGAGCCAAATCTAAGAGTTGGACACCGACTGGAACCGACTGAGCCACCCACACGCCCCTGGTTTCCTGGTTTTGGTATTGTTTTATAGCTATGTATGATGTCACCATTGGGGGAAACTGGGTGAAGGGTAGGTGGGACTCGGCATTTTTGCAACTGCCTCTGAGTCTATCATGCTTTCAGGATAAAAATAACACAAAAAGATGTATATGGAATGGTTGTATTCATGACTCTCTAAAATAAAAATTAAAAAAAAAAAAAAAAGAAATCAACCCCAAGCCTTGCAGAGGGCTGTTGGCAGGGAGGGCCGGTGGGGAGGAGGGCTCTCCCGCCCAGAGCAGCACGTGGCCGTTTTTATCAGCTACACAGAATTGCTCACCTCCGGACTCAGTAGCTTTATGAGTCATGCACGCTTGACGGCGCAGTGGGGACACAGTGTGGTTGTTTTGAACACCGCAGCCTCCGATTTAGACTTTGTTTCTCTAGCCCTAGCAGAGGGGAACCTATTATAAACACCCTGCCTGTCAAGCTTGAAAGACCATAAAAGAGAGAGTGGATGTTGGGAATTCACCAGAGTGGACAGCAGGTGCCCCCCAGCCATCCCTTTCCTGGATACTTGGTAAAGCTGTGCTTTCTCCTTGAGGATGCTAACTGAAAGCGGAGTCTTTCTTTTTTAATTTTATTTTACTGTAGTAAAAACATTCTGCATGCGCTCTTCCTTCTCAATGATCTTTAAGTGCATGATGTAGCATTATTGACTCCAGGTACCAAGTTGAACAGCAAGTTCTCTGGAGCTTTCTCATCTTGCTTGGCGGAGACTTTATATGCCCGTCGGGTGGTAACTCCCCATTTCCACCTCCCTCCAGTCCCTGGCAGCCACCGTTCTACTCTTTGATTCTCTGCACTGACTACTTTAGACATTCCATAGAAGTGGAAACAAGGCAGTGTTTGTTTTCTATGACGGGCTTGTTTCACTCAGTATAATGTTCTCTGGGTGTATTTGTGCTATCATAGAGAAGCTTCCTCTTTTTAGAGGCTGACTAATGTTCCGTCGTATGTGTCCACCACACTTTCTTCATCTGTTGATCTGTTGATGAACTCATAGGCTTTCTCCATGTCTTGGCTGTTGCGACTAGTGCTGCAAAGAATATGAGAATGCAGACATCCCTTCGAGATCCTGATTTCGCTTCTTTTGCATAAATACCCAGACCTGGAATTGTTGGATCATAGGTTCGTTCTAGTTTTCACTTTTTTGGAGGAATGTCCACACTGTCTTGTGTAGCGACCGTACCATTTTGCATTCCCACCAACAGTGTGAGAGGGTTCCCGTTTCTTCATATTCGCACCAACATTTGTCATTTTGCTTTTTTTTGATAGCGGCCATCCTGACGGGTCTGAGGTGAAGCAAATTCCTAAAGCTACTACTAGCTTTGGAAACCAGCAGAGGCCTAGAGATGGTTTTCTCCAAGACCAGGCAAGGAATCATGGGTTTGTTCTAAATTTTCAAGGACACAGAGTTCTTAGAAAAGATTTTGTATGGGAATAGGTGCTTCCCAGGGAGTGCCTGGGGTTCTCTTCTTGCCCTGGAGACTTTTTGGCCTGGGCTTCTGTCTGAATTAGATATAGAAGCCCCAGAGAAACCCCACTCAACACTAGTGCCCAAATGAATGACTTAGGAATGAGGAGAGATGTTGCCAATAACACATCTGGAAAGAGTTTCATTGGATGCACTAACAGGACCTGGTTTCTAAGCAAAGATAGACCTGATTCTTGGCAAAACCAGAAAAAAGACCCCTTCCTCTGTCCTCTTCTTCACGTTGATCTGCTTTTCCCTACAAGGGAAAGCTTTCCCCGGCTCCTGGGAGTGAACCCCCGTGGCTGTCCCTTGGGTTCCAGGCTTCCCTCCCACCCTTCTGCCTGGTTTTAATTACCACATACCTATGGCCCACACGCTGAGGATTCTTATTTGCTCTGATTCTCTTTCTCACTGAAAATCATCTTTGTGGGGGGCACCTGGGTGGCTCAGTTGGTTGGGCATCTGCCTTTGGCTCAGGTCATGATCTCAGGGTCCTGGTATCGAGCCCCATGTTGGACTCCCTGCTCAGAGGGGAACATGCTTCTCCCTCTGCCCTTCCCCTTCCCCCTCCACTACCTCCACTGCTACTTACTGTCTCTCTCTCTAAAATAAATAAATAAATAAATAAATAAATAAATAAATAAATAAATAAAAACTTTTTAAAAGAAGTGATCTTTGTGAAGGAACTCTAGTATAATGGCAAAGTGTCATTTCACTCTGGATTAATGTCCCAGGGAAAGACACTACTAGTGATTCTGGGATGACACCTGCCCTCATGCACTCCATTCTGTCTTCATTTTCGCTAATAGAAGTTGAAGATAGTATCTCCTGTCATTTGGGCCCAGGTCATCTATCTTTGTGTACTTTGGGCCTCCCTGAAGTCGAGTCATGTCAAGGAAAGTAGAGCATGATGAAGCTGAGGTGTCCTCTGGCATTCTACTGTGAAGCAGGCCTCCAGTTTCTTGCTGGCCAGAGTCTCATCCCCAGAAGCTGGAAGCCTACAAAATTGGGGGAGTTCCTGGGTGAAGGCTCCATCTGTAGAGGATAAACTTTAACAACACCTAGTTTGCTCTATCAAAAGCAGCATCTCAAAAGCATCCTACCTCCTTCATTGTGAAACAAAAGAAGCCCCACATGTTGGGGGAGTGGAGCCTTGATGAAGCCATATTTGTTGGAAATGATCAAGCTTCTTTTCGACTTAAAGAAGAGAGAACATTCGAGTAACTCCTCAGTCAAATGGTGTCACTGCTTTCAGGGACATTGTCAGCTCTTCTAATATTCTGAAGCTGGGCACAGAGAAATTAGAAAATCAGTGTGCAGCTGCATGAAAGTACCAGTGGTTTCTCAGCACAACCAGCTCCAGCTTTTCATAAAACCGTTAGGCTCGTGCTAAAACCTCAAAGAAAACTTCCTATTTTATAAGTCCCATTTGGAAACTTCACTTTGGAAATTAATGCTCTTGCAATGAGGCAAAGTTTCTTTTCCAAGTATCTTTTTGATTGGGAGAATAATCTTGGTACCTTGTAAATAGATGAGGTGGTGGGTTTCATCGGTTCTGGAATTGAGAATTGAAGTCTTTTCCGAGTTTGGGAAGCACGGAGAGCTTTTGTTCAGCCAGACTTGGGAAAAGCAGTACAGACCAAGCTCTTGCTGTCATGGAGCTCAAGCTTTAGTTAGAGGCAGGAAAAGTAAATAGCAAGCAATAAAATAGGAGAAGTTCAAAATTCAAAGATGTTCCGCACACAGAGTGCAAGCTGTGCACAGACCCCATTCCCACTCTAAGTCAGGGCATCCTCCCACCATGCACTGCCTGACCTATGCCACAGTACGTGGCAGCCCTGCACAACTCAGACAATAAAACATGTTACAAGGAAAATAAAGTAGAGTGACTGGGGACTAGGGTGGGTGCGTGCCAGGGTGACAGGCTGGGACAGCAGGAAAAAACCTGAGAAGATGTCATTTGAAGTGACAAGAAGTGAGCTGTGCTAAGATCCAGGGGAAGAGCATTCCAGATAGAGGGAACAGCTGATGCAAATGTGCTGCAGTCAGCTGAATAATGGCCCCTTGAGGACCTCCACACTCTAATCCCTGGGGCCTGTGAATATGTTACCTTATGTGGTTAAAGGGACTTTGCAGTTGTGATTGAATTAATAGTCTTGAGATAAGAAGATTATCCTGGATTGTCTGGGCAGGCCTGATACAATCACCAAGGTCCTCAGAAGAGGAAGGTAGGAGGGTCAGTTAGAGGTCAGAAGATGTGATGGTAGGAACAGAGGTTGATAGGGTATGAAGAAGGGCCACCATTCCTTCCAAGGAGTTAGGGCAGCCTCCAGAGGAAGTGGTTTCTCTCTCTAGAATCTCCAGAAGGAACCACCCTACCCACACTTTGGACTTTTGACCTCCGGAACTTCAAAATAATAGATCTGTGCTGTTTTAGGTCACTACGTTTATGGTATTTTGTTACAGCAACAATAGGAAACTAATACAGATGCTACAGTGGAAATGAGAAGAGCAGGGAGGCAGGATCAGGTATAAGAGGAAGAAGAGGTCAGAGAGACCAAGGGCTAGGTCCTTTATGGCACCAGGCATTCTGGACATTATTCTGAAGATGATGGTAAACCAGTGGAGAGATTTACTCAGAGAATAGCATGTTCTTATTTATGTTTCTAAAAGATCACCCTGGTCTGGTCATTCTTTAGAAGTGGATGAATGGGTACAAAGAGTGGAAAGTTGAAGACAGTTAAGTCATGACACAGCCATGAGCCAGCGGAGGTTTGAAGAAAGTAAACTGACTTGGGATGTGTGTTGAGGTATCAAATTAAAACACAAAACCACTAGAGCAGTAACAAAAAATAAAAACAAAAAACAAAACAAAATAACAACAAAAAAACTGAATGTATTGCTTTCCAGGCAGAGGAGACAAGTTCAAAATGTCTGTACAAAAATGGGAAAAAGTAGGTTCAGGGCAACAGGGAGACATTACAACTCAAAAAAGGTCAAGATTCTGAGAACAGGTATCTGGTTGGCTCATAAAATGGGGTATAATTCTTCTTTGCATTTGGCTGTTACATTAGTTGACATAACAATTCAGCCTGTTTTTCAAAGAGGTTGGGATGGGCTGCTAAAGTTTTGGTGGGGGGTTCAATGTCACCAAGGAGGCAAATTCATATACCCATGCTCAAGGCTTGGAGTGAGTTTTCTCTGATGGGAGGTAGTCAACAGTATTTGCTAATGGAGTGGATGTGGGAGTGTTGGTTTGCAACCCTCCAGGGGCTTTGCTCATATAACCTGAAACTAGCCCCTGTACTCAGAAGGCGGGGAGAGCTCAAAGAGGAGGTGGTCACTCTAGGCAGGTAGGTGGCAGTTATAAAGTTCCAAAGGGAACCTCCATATGAGCCTTGCCTCGGGTGGCATCAAGATGAATGGATCCCTATACCTGCTTGCCAAATTTTAAAAGTTTATAAAGAGGCCTTAACCAGGTCTGGACATGTGCAAGTGTTCTCAACACCACATCATTATCTCAAGGCCATGTTCTTGGAGCAGCCTCTGGGAGAAGAAGAGGTGAGCAGAACCCACATTCCAAGGACAGGGTGGGGTCTGAATTGCCTCCAAGTGTCCCTGTCCAGCTCAGAGGTCAGTGAATGGTCACATCTTCCCTATGACATGCCCCCACAGGGAGATGAGGAAAAGAAAGGAATCAACACTAATTCTTAGGGTTTGGGCCTAGCTAACTGGGATGGGAGGATGGTAGGGCCACTTTGCTGTGATGGAGCATAGGTAGGAGCAGATTTGGTGGGAGAATTAAAAGTTCTGTTTGGACATTGAAGTTGAGATACCCATTAGACATCCACATGGCGATGTCAAGCAATCATTTGGACATCTGAGTCTGAAGTTCAGAGTAGAAGACTGGGCTTGGGATATAAATTTGCAAGTCAACTACATAAACTTGGATTTTTAAGAAATGAGCTTTATTGTGGTATAGTTTACATAAAATTACATGTATCCATTTTAAGGGTATGGTTCAATGAATCTTGACAAATGTGTACACCCAGTAACTACCACCACAATCAAGGTATAATACAATTAAGTCACCCCATAAAGTTGTCTCAATAATTTGCAGCCAGTCTTCCCCTTACCTGACCCCAGGAAACAACTGATCTGCTTTCTATCACTATAGAGTCCTTTTTTGCCTTTTCTGGATGGAATACAGAACAGCTTTTTTTTTTTTTTTTTTTTTTTGCATATCCAACATCTTTTGCTCAGATAATCTTTTTGAGATGTATCCATGTTGTTGCTTGTTTGTTCCTTTTTCTTGTCAAGCGATATTCTATTGTATCGATATACTGCAATTTGCTTACCTATTTATCTGTGGAGGGATATTTGAGTTATTCCCAGTTTTTAGCTACTCTGAATAAAGCTGCTATGAACATTCACGTGTAAGTTTTGTGTGGACATACTTTTTTCCATTTATTTTGGGTAAATACCTAGAAATGGGATTTCTAAGGCCCCATGGTAACCTTCTAAGAATGTGCCAAGCTGTTTCAAGTGGTGGTACCATTTATGTTCCCACCAGCAATGTATGAAAGTTTCAGTTACTCCATACTCTCATCAACACTTGGTGTTGTTGGTTCTTTAAGAAGGTCTTTGGCCATTCTAGTAGGTGTGTAAGTTCATTGTGCTTGTAAGTTCATTTCCCTAATGAGTGATGATGTTGAGCCATTGAAGGGTATAGCTTAGTGAAAATGAAAAAACAAAACAAAACAAAACAAAACCAAAATCATAACTTACTCCTTGAAAACCAAAATTTGTATAGGAGAGGGATAATTGGATCATCAGAGAACAATATTTCCATCACCATAGAAATACAAAGTCTAAATTTGGATTTAACTGTAAATGGTGACCTACTGAGGAGGTTGTGGAGAAGGAGAGAGGGTGTGGACTTAGAGCTACCTAGATAAAGCCTGTATGGGATATCTCCTAGCAAGATTGCCTTGAGTAGAGAGGCACTAACTGATTTGAAATTCTCCAAAGACAATTACCCAACTTCCTGCACTCCCCATTCCTTGCCACTAGCAGTTGTCAGCCTTTTGGTTTGTGTCATAGTGATGCCCTAAAAACAGTACTAGTAGCTTGAAAGGCAGGCTCAATTCTAAACAGTCTTCCACTGTTCTTATCTTTCGAAGGAATTTTGGGTTTGTTAGTGCTGGATGTGGAACTGAGTAATATCCAATTTTAAATCCAAAAGCAGACTCAACTCCCCATGCTTTAAAAACATATGCCATATGTAGGCAGAGAAGCTCTGTAAAGGTGTGGGTTGCAATTTGATTTTCAAAGAGAACATTTGCTTTTATGAACCTTGCTTTCTAGCAGATACCATTCTACTCTCCTGTTGGGGACAATGCAGAGTGAATCAATAGATAGAGAGCCTTTTGCAGGGGCCTAGGGGGGCTGAAGCCTGTCAGGGGGGGACATGAAGCAGCTCTGCCCCCTTCCATTTTCTTCTCCACCCTGCAACTGATGCTTGGATCATATTTATACTCTGCTTCTGCATCTATTTTGTCAGGTCCTCATCTTGGTCAGTTGTGTGGATTGTGTATCAGGGCATGAGTAAGAGCCATCGAAAATTAAACCACTAAGGAACTACTCTTCACACAGTGCTAGAATGTTCTTTCCCTTGATGAGATCCGGTCAAACTGCTTCTCACTGCCATGTCCTCTTGCTCACCTCTCTTAAAAATAATAGCAAAAGCTACTATATATAAAAACACTTCCTATCTTACTATGTGTCTGGTTCTGTACTAAGTGCTTTACATTCATTATCTCACTTAATTTTTGTGACAACCCAATGAGGTAGGGGCTCTGAATCTCCCTGATTTACAGATGAAAATTCCAGAGATCAGGAACGTAAGTAATTTGCTCATCTGGTTTGTCAGCCTCCAAAGCCAAGCTTTGGGCCCCTAGGATGTACATTGCCTTCCAGTTCAGCCTCAAATTACTCAAGTGTAGACTTGCATGCTGTTCTGAGTATCCTCACCTTCACACTAGGAGAATGCAAGACACCAAATTAAATGACGGAGGCCGTTTCAGGAGTTAGGGAGACGTTGGTCTCTGCTCCTCATTTCCACCAGCAGGTGGCACAGTTGCCCCAGTGGGATTTCCCTGGGAGCCATTTGAATGGCTTTCGTTTCTATGGAGACACTTGCAGCCCAATTGGACCATCAAAACATTTTTGTGTGGTTGCAGTTGACTAATCCTGTTCAGTGAAGACAATCTAT
Source organism: Canis lupus familiaris (assembly GCF_011100685.1). Classification (NCBI taxonomy): domain Eukaryota; kingdom Metazoa; phylum Chordata; class Mammalia; order Carnivora; family Canidae; genus Canis; species Canis lupus. The sequence goes on from NC_049252.1 coordinate 29,450,072, forward strand.
GAGGACAAATGGTGTCACGAGAGGCATGAAGTTACAGAGATCCTTGTATTGCTTTAGGTCACACCTGCTATGTTAACTACTACAAGTTGTAGACAATTTTGTAGCCTTGCCACCTTCCCCTTGCCACCCAGTGCACTTCAAGCCACGTTGCTCAGAGCACCGTTTGATGAGAAAACTCAATGGTGAAACGAAGTTAATTTTACTTTGCACAGCTATAGGGCTGAGTAATGGGCAGCTCTATGACTTTCAAATTATTTTGGCGGTGTGTCACTACCACAGCCACCATTCGGGGTTAGATTCAAATCCTGGCTCTACCTTTCTATGTCATCCTGACCTCTTTACCTCTCTGTGCCAGGACTCCTTAGCTGTAAACCTCAGAGTACCTTTACATTAGGTTGTCACAGTGATTGCATGAGACTAATACAATAAAAGCCTTTGAGTAAGACCCAAAACGTGATAATAGGTATCAGCTCTTTCCAAACCCCACTCTGTCCAATTCCAAGGACTCCTATCAAGATAGAAAAGGATCTTTTGGTGAGATGAGCATGTTCAGCTCTTTCGAGGTCTTTACATAATTTGCTGGTCTTGCTTCCATGTCCTCTGTATAGTACCTTTATTGTGGCCAGTTTCTACTGTACAAGATAACAATGTTGCTATAAAGTCACTTGAAAATTGTCTCAAAGGGAGGGTATTTAAACAAAATTAGGTTTATGAGGAGGTGGTTAGAATAGGGCTGCTTGCCTGGAAGCATACTGACCTTCTCCTCAACCCACACCCACGCAGAGATGGCCACGTTCAGCTCAAGTCTCTCTGGGATGTTTTCCCTCGGCATAAGTTCCGCAAGGAATGGGGCTTCCACTAAGCCTTTTCCTGAGAAGGGGGGTTCACCGTGCTCAGGCAGTGTCCTGGCTGGTGCTGGCATCACGGGGCCCGAGAGGGCACTTGTGTTGCCTCTACCCAATGCCAGACTCCCAAGCAGGCACACCCCATCAGGCACCAAGGTTAATTCCCAGCTGCTGGCCGGTATTTAACTTTCCACCTAAGATTAGATTAAACATTTGGGTCCATAAAAGCCTAGATTGTAGACCGCAGCTAACAAAGGCTTGGTTGGCTGCAAATTGAGGGTACTCAGCGGGCTGAGATTTATGCATAGTCCTGGAGAGCTTGCCAACACCAACCAGGAGGTTCAGATCCACCTGGCTTTGTAGTAGGGGATTTAATTACTGCTCACGCACTGCCTAGGTAAGCTTCTATTGCAAATTCTTTATTTTTTGAGAAATTAAGTAACAAAGTGATTTTCCTTTTCCAGAAATTTATAAAAGGAATGATATTCCTGGTATAAGATGGCCTTTCCTTCTTTTTTTTTTTTTTTCCCTCTCTTTCTATTCTTCTCCTTCTTCTCCTTCCTCTTCTTTTTCTCCTGGTCCCCCTCATTCTTATTCTAATTCTTGGTAATGCTTTCCTTCCTCATTTCTTCATAATCAGATGAAAATTTTGAAAGTGTTTTTACAGAATGTTCATGGTAAATGCAGATAATCATATTCTTTTCTATTCTTGATATAAAAATGACTTCAGGGTGCCTGGGGCAGCCCAGGCAGTTAAGTACCTGACTCTTGATCTTGGCTCAGGTCGTTATCTCGGGGTCATGGGATCGAGCCCATGTCTGGCTCTGTGCTGAACGTGGAACCTGCTTAAGATCCTCTCTCTCCTTGGGACGCCTGAGTGGCTCAGTGGTTGAGCGTCTGCCTTCAACTCAGGATGTGATCCCAGGGTCTGGGGATTGAGTCCCATATCTGCCTGTCTCTGCCTCTCTCTGTGTATCTCTCCTGAATAAATAAAAAATCTTAAACAAACAAACAAACAAAAAAACAAGATCCTCTCTCTCTTTCCTCTGCCTCTCCCTGCCACTGTGCACTCTCACTCTCTCTCTCTCAAAAAACAACAACAACAACAACAACAACAAAAAACAAAACTTCACTCTTGTGTTAGGCCCAGGTGATGCTAATGATTCACCATCTTTCTTTCTTTTATTTTGAAGATTTATTTATTTGGGGGGGCTGCAGAGGGAGAGGGAGAGAGAGAGTCTTAAGCAGACTCCCTGCTGAGTAGGGAGCCTGAGACACAGGGCTTGATCTTACTACCCTGGGATCACCACCTAAGTCAAAACCAAGAGTTGGTCCTTTAACCAACTGCACCACCCAGGTACCCCACCATCATCCTTCAAGAAAACAGAACTTCGGATTTGGGGGATCAAGTGGGTGTTACTTTCCTCATAGTGTCTAGATTGTCTCTGTTGCAAATTACACACACCTGTGACAAGCACAGTTGGAATTAGGGGACCATTATGTGTCCTGAAACAGGGTACAACTAATTGGTGTGTATGAGCTGAAACCGTAGTCTTGGTCTCATTTTCTTTCTTTTTTTTTTTAATCCAGCTGAGCTGCCCAGTCAATGATGGAAACAGGGCATTATTGGAATGTGTGACCTCTGCTAGGGCACACTGGATGCTGGGTGCTAGCCTGGGTGACTCGGGTTTCTGGTTCCAACATGCAAGTTTTGTGATGCTGGACAGGTGATTTAAGCTCTGTGGGCTATAGTAACTGCACCTGCCAAACGTGCAGGCCAGCCTAAATCATCTCCAGAGGCCCATCCTGTTTTTTGAGCAAGAACTATTTATAGAAAATGCCTGAAAATATAGGTCCACATATGTTAGGCTGGACCATATGAAGTTGCCAATACTGACCATATTTAACATATGAAATGACAATTTCATATGGTTCAACAGAACATAATATGGTTCAACAATTTCAGATGGTTCAACAGAACATAAATAACCATCTTTGCATTGCTAAACACCTGTTATGGTGTTCTACTAAGAGAAAGGATGATATGTATGCCGAATATGATCAACGTCTATCAGTTAAGAAGTCATTCTGGGTATCATAAATTTAAACCTATTTGAATGTTCTAGCATAATCTCCATCAATAAAATTGACAGACACAATGGATTACTCAGCCTTGTCTCATGCAACAGGGTTGAGAATAGGAATCCCCCTTAGACTCAATTTTTTTCAGCCTGGCCAGGAGCCAGGTAGTTAATCTACCTGAGCCCTTTTCACCCTATGATTAAGTTTTATGAAGAAGCACCTCCCGATCTGCCTCTTTTTTTTAAGATTTATTTATTATTTTAGAGAGGGGCTGGTAGGTAGGGGCAGAGGGAGAAAGAGAATCTCTAACAGACTCCCTGATGAGCACAGAGCCCCATGCCATGATCCTGAGATCATGACCTGAGCTGAAATCAAGAGTTGTTCAACCGACTGAGCTACCCAGGTGCCCCAAGAAGCACCTCCCTTGATCTGCTTTGCTGTGAGCCTTTGTCCATGTTAGAAGAGCTGAACAAATAATCAGTATTAGTTCCAGAAGCATGTTGGTGAATGTTGCCATGCTCATACCATGAAACAAACCCAAACAACTCCAGTGGAATCCAGCACCCAGGTTCCTCAACTCAAAGATACTTTGTCACAGAGATACTTGGCTGGGCTTTAGGGGGCCCAGGAGTCCCCTGAAATTAAATGCATAGCTTTGTATGAACATATGTATGTTTTGGGGGGGAAGAGTAAAATCAAATTGTTTAGTTTCTTTTTTCAAGGAGTTTGTGAATCCTTTCCTCTCCGGCAAGTAAGTTGAGAATCACCATTCTAGTAGTTTCCAGTTGAAATCCATAGTGCACGCGAGAGGAACAATTCATTGATTCACCAGACATTTAGTAGAGATCTGCAATGCACCAACCATGATGTAGGGCCCTGGGATTCAAAGATGAGTAAAGCAATAGATCCCTGCCCCCCAGCAGCTCAAGCTCTCATGTAATTATGATTGAAGTTACTTAAGCTCTCTGAACATCAATTTTCCTGTCTGTAAAGTGGAGGCAATAATCCCAGTGTCATAGAGTGGTTCTGAGTATGACATGAATGAACACACAATGCATGGGTCATTGAAAATGAGCAAACAGACGAACATGGCAGTTTGCAGAAGTAGCACAGACAGGGGTCTCCAACTCAGAGGTCCAGGGAAAAGCTTGTGGATGAGGTGACCACAGACGGGGGTTTCTAAACTATAAGAGCTTTCTGCCATTTTTGTGAGTCTGGAGATACTCAGCTCCTTTGTCCTATAGAGATTGTATTTCTTGGGACTGCTGGGTGACCCAATGGTTGAGCGTCTGCCTTCGGCTCAGGGTGTGATCCCCGGGGTCCTGAGATCAAATTCCTCATCGGACTCCCTGCGGGAAGCCTGCTTCTCCCCCTGCCTCCCTGCCTATATTTCTGCCTCTCTTTGTGTGTCTCTCATGAATAAATAAATAAAATCTTTCAAAAAACAATAAGCTGCTTTTAAAAAAAGAAATATTTCTTTCTTCCTCTGCAGGGTGACACAGGAACATCAGAAGAACAAGATTGCTTCAATGCCCTCTCTTCTCTCCTTTGGGCTCCATCTCCCCTCTCCCCCCTCAATACTTGCTTAAAATTGCCCCATTCCCATTTTAGCTGTGCAGTCTTGAAGCTTCCCTTGAGGCACCCTGTCCCTAATGGTCTCACCAGGCATCGAAACATAGCTCTCCTATTCTCCTATGTCCCCATTCTCTCAGAATCCTGAAGAAAAAAAAAAAAAAAAAAAAACAGACTAACGATTGAACACTCTTGTAAGTCAGGCGCTGGCCTAGATTTTTCACAGGTGGTGCCATTGCTTTGATGAAAACCTTCAAAGAATGGTGTTGGCAGTGAGCGTGCCCTATCCTACTGCACTTCCCATTGAAGATGGGACCTTTACTTCCTCTGCTCAGAGGCATCCCTGGTGGAATTCCAAGCACAGTGACACAGCCCACAAAGGAGATATGTGGGAGGAGGGTGGACAGAGGAGTTCAAAGCATTTAGGAGCTTGCAGTGGTATCACCTCTCTGGGGGAGACTCAGATGCAAGGCAGGGCCTCGTGTTGCCCAGTACATACTGGAGTAGTAGTAAAAAAAAAAAAAGAAAAGTGCTGTCTGGTATGCAAAAATAACTAGAATAGTTCCAATCTTGAGAGCACCTTAGAAAAAAAACTCTGTAATTCTCTGCCCAGAAGGGGATCCCCCCTTCCCCTTGCTAGTTCTCTGCTGCCCTAATTTTCCTCAGCATCCTCCCCCAGACCAAATTTCCCACACCACTCACTCCTGTGACTTCTCTACCCCCTCACCAGCCCTTAGTTTTATACACTTAGCTCTTCGGCTTCGTTTTTTTTTTTTTTTTTTTTTTTTTTCTCATCTCTATGCTCTGTGCAGTTTTCCATTTGGCTTCACAAAAGGAAATAGAATTCTCTCTAGAGGGTGCAGAAGGGGGAAGGTACAAGTTGGCAAAATCACAATTTTCTTCATTGGATGAAGACGTGGAGGAGGGTTGGCAGAAATAGAGGGTGACAACTATCATAGGTGAAGGAACCATATCTGTAAGACTAGCCCTGACATAGCACACAGGGGTGGGTGTTGTCTTTTAATTGATAAAACAAGTGTGACCTCCCCACAAATGAGCAGATCTTGTCTCTGGAAGAGTTAAGGAGCCAGTGGTCATGTCTTGCATAGAATCAAAGCCAGCTTAGCTAAACTTTTTCATATACGCTTCATATACTCTTCGCCTTATATTATTTTTAGGGGGAAGAAAGTATGTCTCTGTTACATTGCTTGGAAAATGTGCTTGGCATGTACTTCGGGGCAATCTTATTTATTTGTCAAGTTTCTTTTCAAGTTGCTCTAGGCTTTGTGTGGATGGGAGAGTGAGGGGAAGTCCTGAGAGCTCTTTTTTTTTAATATGGATTTAAAAAAAATTTTTTTTTGTTTATGATAGTCACACACAGAGAGAGAGAGAGAGGCAGGCTCCATGCACCAGGAGCCCAACGTGGGATTCGATCCCGAGTCTCCAGGATCACGCCCTGGGCCAAAGGCAGGCGCCAAACCGCTGCGCCACCCAGGGATCCCTGAGAGCTCTTTGAATAGTAGGACTTAAACCATCAGATTGAAAAATTCTGTTACCTTAGTTATAGTAATTCTCAATGAATGAAATGTTGGGAAGGTGTCAGAGAAAGGCCTGGACGTGTACTTGTGCCCCTTCCACAGGTGAGGAGATTGAAACATCTCTCCTAATAGGAAATGAAAGATATGTTAAAGAGAAGGGACATTGTTTTCCAAGTGCATTAGGCAAACTCCCTGTCGGGTTGTTTGGGCTTTTATTGACTGGGTGGACCTGTAGGTCCTGGCTAATCACAGGTACACTTCCTGTCTGCATTCCTTCCAGTCTGTTCACACCTGTTTGCTCCATCTATGCACCATGTTCAGCTTCATTCTCTGAGCTCCCTTATCACTTTGTTCAGACCTCTTACAACTCTTTGTACTTCTCATTGCCATTTGCTTGCAGTTCTCCTGTTACACTGAGCTTCCCCAGACAGAAATCTCATATTCATCATCTCTGCATTTCCAATGCCTTGCCTATGCCCGGCACATCCATTTATTCATTAAACATCCACTATGCGCCTTTGATGTATCAGGCTCTATGCCAACATTTGCTGTACCAAGATAGGCAAAGGTGATATGAATTCTGTCCTTGAGGAGATGACAGCTGAGTAGGAGAGATGACACCAAAAGCCAATAATCATGCGCGCGCGCGCACACACACACACACACCAGCAATATACACACATCATGAATGCATATTGTGACAACAGCTTTGAAGAAAAAAAAAAATAAGATGCTATCGGAGAAAAGTGGTGGTGGCAGGGGGTGAGGGGCAGAACTGATTTAGAGCAGGGCCAGGGAGTTTTCTCAGAAGGGACAGTTAAGCTGGGACCAAAAAGATAAAGGGGGTAGAAGAGGAAACAGAAAGGAAAAATTATTCCAGGGTGAGGAAAGAGAATGTGTAAATGTCCTGAGGCAGAACGTTTACTGACTTGGAGGAAGGAAGGCCAGTAGGACCAGTTGTCATGGGGATAGAGTAGTTGGATTGAGAAGGTGGTCAGGGGTGAGTTCAGGCCAAGCCAGGTGAATCCTATGAAGAAACTAGGATTTTATTTTAAGTACTACAGGAAGGTACTGAATCGTTTCAAAAGCAAGGGGATATGATTCAATTTCCTTCTTAAAAAGAGCACAGTGACAGCTGTGGAGGGCACTGAGGGACACATATGCCCCTAGGAGACGGTTTTGGGGAGGCTGCATTGCACTGTGTTGTGTCATTGAGGTGAGAGATGTTGGTGGCCAGGCAGTGCCAGCGAGGAGGGAGAGGAGAGTTGGATTTGAGGAATATGAATGGTCTCTCGGGTTGTTTCATTGTGCCACTTGCCTAAGACACTTCTTTCAAAAGTAGGCGTACATACTCCTCTCTTTGGGAGTCCTGGAAAAAGCACTGTGTAGACAAAGGAGATGGAACAGACAGCAAAATCCGTCAGTGCCCCTTGCAATCCTCTGCCTCAAAATTCTCCGAAAACGCGGGTCAGGCATGAGTCACCTCTTCATTCCCCTGATGCCTGCCCAATGCCTGTGATGAACAAGGCATTATGCTAGCCACTGTGAGGTGACCCATCTGTTTAAAAATAAAGTAGTGCAAAGTGATTGATGAAAATTTGGAACATGAGGAAAGTATAAAGAAGGAAAAAATTTTCGTTAGGTATACCACCATCAACATTTTGAACTATTTCTTGTCTTTTTCCCATCGTCATTTGCATGTTTATGTTTATTCACATATGGAAATGGGGATACTATATTTAACTTTATGTCCTCTGTCAAATTTTTTATTGTCAGGTATCCTGCACGCAAAAGATGCATGTGCAAAGCTTAAAGAATAAAAAAAAATATGCACTCAATCAATCACCAGCTATGTAAAGAATAAATTATATTATCTCCCCTCTGCATTCCCCTCTCTTTATCCCTTCAAGTAGCCAAAGGCAGAAAGAATCGGCGTTCTTAATCTTGTTCTATTTTACTATTCAAATTGCAGCAGGAGGGAGATATGCCTACTTTAGCCAATCTGACACAGACCCTGGAAGATGTCTTCAAAAAGATTTTTATTACTTATATGGACAATTGGCGCAGGAACACGACAGCTGAGCAAGAGGCCCTGCAAACCAAACTTGATGCTGAGAACTTCTACTATGTCATCTTGTACCTCATGGTGATGATCGGAATGTTCTCTTTCATCATTGTAGCCATCCTGGTGAGCACGGTGAAATCCAAGCGACGAGAGCACTCCAATGACCCCTACCACCAGTACATCGTAGAAGATTGGCAAGAGAAGTACAAGAGTCAAATCTTGAATCTAGAAGAATCAAAGACCACCATCCACGAGAACATGGGTGCAGCAGGGTTCAAAATGTGTCCTTGATAAGTGGGAAAGGCATAAGGCTAACGTCTGATATCCGGATATGAAGACATGGCCCTGCCATGGAGAAAATCCAAGCTGTCATTGCTTAGAAGACACTAAGTTCCTTGCTTTCCGTTGAGAATTTTCATGGAGATCATGTGGCTGCTCCATTAACACTGATGACATTTTAATCTCAGTGATTTATACTTGCTCATCAGAGCCATGTTTTATGCTGAAGACTTCTCTTACTTTCTGGGCAATACAAATGTCATCTGAATCGATGTCAGATTTGACAAATTTTGTCAAGTTAGTGAAAATAAAGTCAAATTTGAAGTAAATTGCCTGTATCCTGGCAGTGGGGATAGAGGGGTGGCTAATAAATCACTGAACCTTCTCGCTAATGAAACATTATTTCCTATGTGACAAATTAACTTTACAAATAACCCAGGGTAATAGTTCACTTAAAGAAGTAGCATCTTTAAGAACTACCCAGTACAACAGAAGCATATTTTTAAATTAACATTTAAAGTTTTCCAGAAAACTTAGAAGTTCTTGTTATTATAGAAAAAAATAAGGAAAGGTTGTAACATTGCTTTATAAATAGCATTCTTTCAATCTCATTTATCTTCTTCCATTTATAATTATTTATTATTTATTTATATTATTTATATATAATAATTATTTATTCTTACTTCTGTTTCAAGAGACTGATGGTACAGAAAGTATCTGAATTGCTGATGTTGTGGCATCAGCAAGGCTAGCAAACTAGCTAGACAGTTAGGGACGCCTAGATGGCTCAGTGGTTGAGTGTCTGCCTTCGGCTCAGGTTGTGATTCTGTAGTACCGGGATCAAGTCCCACATTAGGCTTCCTGCATGGAGCCTGCTTCTCCCACTGCCTATGTCTCTGCTTCTCTCTCTGTGTGTATCTCTCATGAATAAATAAATATCTTTTTTTTTTAAAGAAAAGGTAGACAGTTGATGATACCTAGATTTTGTATTATAGATGCCAGCTCACAGATTAGGTGACTTCATCTGTTAATTAAACCAAGCAATATTTAACACCTATCTACTGGGGCCACTAGAATAGACCCCAGGAGGTGAACAAGACTCTGAGCTGGAGCAGTCTACTCATTAGAGAGAGTCAGGTACGTAAACATCACGATGATAGGAAATGACAGGTTATAAAAGAAACACTGTGGGCAGAGCTAGAACAGGGACAGGAGAGCAGGCCTAACTTAGTGAAAGTCTACTCTCTGAGTAGCTGAGAGTAGGAAGTCAGAGCCAAGACCCATGTATGGGGCCATTGCTTTGGGCCTCCCAGCTTACCTTTCTTCTCCACCATCTCCCCATCAGCCGGGGCACAGCAATTGCGTGTAGAGCCTCAAGTCTCAGGGTACTAAGACAAAATTCAAAAAAGAAGCCCTTCTTCAAGGCATGCTTGCTTGTAGGATGTCTTCCATTGATTACAAGGATTACATCTCCAGAGTGGGGTAGCTACAACATATGGGTTTCTTGGTAACAGATGCGCAATTATGCTAACATGAGCATTATGTACAGGGTTATGGAAAGCCACTTACATTCCCAGAGCAGATGTGGCAAGAGTGGCCTCCTTCTTCAGATCAGAAACCCAGAAATGCTATTGCACACAGAGCATTCATCCCAGTGTGCCCAGAGGGGCCACTTCAGCTACAAAATCCTGGCCTTGGGTCTGGACCCAGACAAAGATCCAAGGTTTCCACCAGGTGACCAAGATTATCTTCTTCACTAAGCTCTGGTCAGGCTCTTCTGAGCTCTCAAGTGGGCCTCAACTTTGGCCTATAGACACTTGGTGTAAGTGATTTTGTCCCTCTCTCCACAGTAGGAGATTTGAACAAACACTAGAATAGCTTCTAACAGCTCAAGGCCTCATCACTAAGAGGACCCCAGCTCCCTTTGGAATGCCTGCCTGAGAAAGTTCAACAAGCTGCCAGAAAAATTTACTGTTGGTTCCAGCCAAAACCTGGAGATAAACAGATCAGCTCCCTGAATCCCCTCTGAGAACAGTTACTTTAGAAAACTTGGAATTATAAATCTTTTCTCTCCCTCTTTTAGATATAAATCTTTTTATATCAAGACCCAGAACTGTCTTGTCCCTGAAATGCCAGCATTCACAAAGGTAACTCTCTCGACCCAATTGCCCTAACCTACCCCACTGTCTTTCAGATAAGTGCCTATTAACAAAACCAGATCAGACTGACTAATCCCCCGGTTTTTGTAAATGTCCACTTTCCTGATTCTGCTCAACTGACCTCGCTCCCTCATTCTCCTTTAAAATGCCCAGTTACCGCTGCATAAACCAAAGTTGACTTTAGTTCACACTGGACCCTCTTCTCTCCTGCAGAAGTTACTGAATAAAGTCTATCCTTAAGGCTTTCACTAGTTTCTGGCTTTATCTTTGACATAGGAAATCAAATGGAGGGAAAGAAATTTAGATTCTTCTAAGAAAGTCTATTTTATTATCATCACTGAAAGTGTAGTGGTAAAGTAGATGGTTATTAGCCAACTTTACTTTTAGGGGATGGGAGAAATGGTGAATCCTTAGATGCATGTTGGGTATACTGTAGTTGAAACCCCATGCCCCCCGTCTGCCACTTTCAGCATCAATTCCCCAAATTCCAGGCTGGCTATTTTCAACTCAGCAACTAAGATGCCAATTCAAACAACTTGCTGGGTTCCCCACCTTGCCCCAACCCCCTTTGCTTTTAGAGCTCGGTTTGCTTGGATGACTGGCTCCACATGACCTGAATCCCACCTCCTTCTTACAGCAGAGTTCAGAAGAGGTTGGAAAAGGAGCTCATGGTACTTGCTGCCCTGATACGAGTCTACATATAGGAGTCTACATCCAGACTACTGAGCGTCAGCTTCCAGCTGTGGCACTGGTTGGCTTTAAAATCCTGGGCATATAATGTTTGTCCTTCTCCAATTGACTTATTTCACTCAGCATAATACCCTCCAGTTCCAGCCACATCGAAGCAAATGGTGGGTATTTGTCATTTCTAATATATGGTCTCATTCATTTGGGGAATATAAAAAATAGTGAAAGGCAATAAAGGGGAAAGGAGAAAAAATGAGTGGGAACTATCAGAGAGGGAGACAGAACATGAGAGACTCCTAACTCTGGGAAAGGAACTAGGGGTGGTAGAAAGGGAGGTGGGCGGGGGGTGGGGGTGACTGGGTGAGGGGCACTGAAGGGGGCACTTGATGGGATGAGCACTGGGTGTTACTCTATATGTTGGCAAATTGAACACCAATAAAAAATAATAATAAAAAAAAAAAAGATCCTGGGCAGAGGGCAGCCCGAGTGGCTCAGCGGTTTAGCGCTACCTTCAGCCCAGGGCGTGATCCTGGAGACCCAGGATTGAGTCTCACATAGGGCTCCCTGCATGGAGCCTGCTTCTCCCTCTGCCTGTGTCTCTGCCTCTGACTCTCTCTCTCTTTGTCTCATGAATAAATAAATAAAATGTAAAAACAACCCTGAGCAAATCCCTTTAATCTCTTAGTGCCTCCACTTCCTCACCTGCGAGTTGGCTATTTTACCTCCTCTATGGTCTTCTTGTGAGACTTCAGTGGGACCTCACAGTGCTCAGGACAAAGCTAGTTTTATCCTCCCCCCCCCCCTTTTTAAAAGGATTTCATTTATTTACTCTTGAGAGACACAGAGACAGCGAGAGGCAGAGACTAAGAGGGATGAAAGAGAGGCTCATCCCCGAAGAGCCAGATGTGGGCCTCGATCTCATGACCCGGCGGGGTCAGACCTGAGCCAAAGGCAGACGCTCAACCACCGAGCCATAGAGCATCCCTAGCTTTGTCACTTTCTATCGGAAAACTTGGCTTGTGGGCAGAACTAAAGCCTCCGCCGCTCGGGCTGTCCCTTCCTCTGCACCCCGGCATCCTGTCCTTCATCACCACACACGTCACCATGCGATCTGGCGTTCGGCCCCCCGGGTTCGGATCCAGCGGAGCGCGTCGTTGCCAAGCCGCGCGTTCTCTCGCGCCAGCCGCTCAGTCTCCGCTTGCAGGGGTCCTCAGTCCCGAGGGGGAGCCGAGCCCGGAGAGCGAGCTCCGGGAACACGCCCGGGGGTGGCCCCGGCCTCGATCTGGGGTCGGGCGCGCCCTCCCGTGGGGCAGGGACCGCGCGCTGAAGCGGGAGCCGGGGAAGCCAGCACCGCGGGCTGGCGCCGTCCCTGGGGAAGATGCACGCATTTTGTCAAACAAGATGAACGCTAAGTTTGTAGACTCGATCCTCGGGGCGCAGGACTCCCCGCCTCCGTGCGCCCGCAGCTCAGGTGAGCGCAGGACGCGCGCATCTCCGCGCCTGGACCACCAATCGTGACCCGCCCCGCGCTGCGCCTGCGCGCCGCCCCCCCCCCCCCCCCCCGCCCAGCAGCCCGGGCCCACTGCGCCGGCGCGCGCTGCGGTGCATTTCGGGATGTGTAGTTTCCTCCCCGCACGCTGGGAGTCTCGCTTCCTGTGCAGGCCTGGCGCCGGCTCCTCCGCGGCCTGCAGCTGTAAGTGGGTGACATCGGTCAGCGGAGCCTGACCCGAGGCCCGGCCGCTCTTTAGGGCGCTGGGGAGTCGCGTGGCCGCCCCGCGTCTGCGCCTGCTGTCGCGGATGCCCGCCGGCCGGCGCCGGGTCGGCGGGGCGGGGGCGGGGGCGGGAGGGTGCCAGCCGCCGCAGCCCCCACCTGCGGGTCGTCGCCCCGGCCCGGTCGTCCAGGCCTCGCGGGGTCCGCGGCCCGGGCACCTGCAGCTGCCACCCCACCCCCCAACCTCTCAACTGCCAACGAGCGGGGGAAGAGTTGGGGTGCCCCGGGGAGAGCCTGGGGATGCGCCCGCGCTCGCAAGGCTCAGGGTCCCGCTTAGTGGCGGAGGCACCAAGACACAGACGGCCCTGGAGGTTGTTAGGGGTGCCAAGAAGGAAACGTAGATTGTGGACGATATTCTGTTCAGATGGCTTTCTTTTTTCTTTTAAGATTTTATTTATCAATGAGAGACACAGAGGCAGGGACACAGGCAGAGGGAGAAGCAGGCCCCATGCAGGGAGCCCGATGTGGGACTTGATCCCAGGTCCCCGGGGTCACACCCTGGGCCAAAGGCAGGTGCCAAACCGCTGAGCCACCCGGGAATCCACCCCCCCCCCCCCCCCGCCCCCAGATTGCTTTCATCGGTGGATGGGGCTTCTGGTTTTGGGGGAGAAAACTGGCAAAGGAAAAAAATGAGACTTTTTTTTTTTTTTTTTTTTTTGCAGTAAAGGAGACAGAACCATTTCTATCCAAGGCATTGCTATTTTTCAGATGTTAAGCTAAGATTGTGGATGAGTCCAGAGAAAGTCTAAAACTCCCTGCACTTCTTAGATTTTATACCTCAGAATTGCCCCTGTCTCGTTGGCTTTTGCAGTGCGGCCCTCAGATACCACCTGCGCCTGTGTCTAATACTGCAGCAGGTGTGCACCTGCGGTGCCGGAGCTAAGAGCCTGCGGATGTTTTTAGCTTTCTCAGTTCTCCTTTGCTGAAGTCCTGCTGGGGTGCTACAGAAAGGGCTGAGTTGGCTGCTGTAATTGCAGGGGGAGGGGGGAAGGCATCAGTTGGAGGCAGGGGGTGGGAATGAGCTGGATTGATCAACCCGCTTGTCTCCCGCCCTCTCACTGTACCTCTTCCACTACTTTGTTTGTAGGTTGACTAAATATGTCTCTTTCTAAAGAGCTTGCAAGTCATCACTCTCCACTTGAAATTGGGGACACTGCCAGTAACGTGTCATAGTCAGATGCTGTGATATCAGAAAGAATGGTGACTTAGGAATTCCAGAGTGGCAGAGTTCTTTGAATTCTGATTTTTAAAATGAGAATATTTTGAATTAATTATTTTTTTATTTTTTTAAATTAAATTTTTTATTAGTTTTAAAAGATTTTATTTATTTCTTCATGAGAGAGAGGCAGAGACACAGGCAGAGGGAGAAGCAGCCTCCATGCAGGGAGCCTGATGTGGAACTCGATCCCGGGACTCTAGGATCATGCCCTGGGCAGAACGCAGATGCTAAACTGCGGAGCCACCCAGGGATCCCCGAAAATGAGAATATTTTGGTTCAGAGAGGTGAATGGTTTGCCTCAGGTCACATGCCTGCTGTTGGCACCACCACGACTAGAGTCCAGCTCTCCAGTCCTCTTGGTCCCTGCTGTCTTGCATTGACTGCATTTTGCCTTGATTGTCTCTTGTTAGTAGTTCTTAAGCATGGCATGTCCATTAGCAGAAAGAGAGATATTTACCATGACAGTAACGGTTGATATTTATGTAATGTTTTCCATTTGCTGAACATGCTGCTTCCTGTTTACAATCCAACCCCTGAAGAATTTACAAATGAGGGACCTGATGCTCAGAGAGGCCAAGCAACTTGTCCAAGGTCACACCAGTAGTAACCGTAGTCCTGAGTTGCCAGAGGGCCAGATCATTGGGTGGTGGTGATGTTTTAAGGCAATACTCCTTTTTTTTTTTTTTTTTAATTTCCTTAAATAATCTCCACACCCAATGTGGGGCTCGATCTCACCACCCTAAGATCAAGAGTTGCATGCTCTACTGACTGACCCAGCCGGGTGCCCCACTAGGTGTTCTTTTTCATTTCCTTGTATAAGCTTTTTGGATCTACTTGTTATCCTTGACCTTGGGAATCAATATCTTATATTAATCCATTGAGGTATCTTACATTAATCCATCAGTTCCTTTATTAATTCATGTTATTAGTATGTTAATTACATTCATACATTAATATGACCTCAGAGAATTAGGAACCACCAAGCTCACCTATTATATTTATACACAACTCAATTAGAGCAAGAGTTGTAAGAATAAAATTTACATGACCTTAAGCGTTGCAAGTTACAGTATGGCTAATCCCTGCGATTATCCGAGATTCCTGAAAGTGAAAATTCTAGCAACAGGTTATGACATGCTAGGAAGATATTTCTCTGGTCCAAGTCAGAATCTGCTGCTACTAAAAGACAAACGGGTCATTTATCCATGAAGAGAACGAGCACCTTCAATCACTGTCATCAGATTTAAACAGATTTATGGTGTACATTCCTTTCATTAACTTATCTGGCTTTGAAAGAAGTCATGGGGAAAAGTTAGTAATCTTGTGCCAGCCTACCAGCATGTTTTCCAGATACTATGACCTTGAATAGATGAGGTACGAATTTTCTATATTTATGCTTTTGTAGGTAAAAGTTTTAGTAAAACATTATTATCCCCATTCCAAAGGCCTGTGAAATTTTCCTGTGCTTTTCTTAATTCTAAGTACATTTAAAGACAAGCGTCTGCCTGATTCTGGAATGCAGAGCTTTCTGCCTACATCAGCTTAAGACACCACATTAGACGGGTTCCAATCCCGGTCCCCATGTGACCCCTGGACATGTTACATAGACTTTGTTTCCTCATCTCTGAAATGGAACAGTCACCTCTACCTCCTAGGGCCGATGGGAAGACTGCATGAGTTCATGCAGCTAGTGCGCTCTCGTGCAGGTGGGCAATGTGAAATGAAACTATGATTATGCTGTAAGTTGCCAAATTTCAGAAAAAGTTGGGGCCCTAGAGTCCAGCTAGTTGACACCCCCTTTCTTCATTTCCAGATGGGACCAAGGCCCCGAGAGGGAAGTCACTTACCAGAGTGTAGTAGGTTCTTCATCCACAGCTCAAGTCTTCTGACTCTTGGGGTATGTGCTGTATTCTAAAAATAGTGACATATGAGGCCGTGAGCAAAGGCTGTGCTCTGGCGGTGTCCCTGACCTGTCCCGCCCTGCTTCACCTTCCCCTAGGTCTCCCTCACATTTTAGATGAAATTCTAGATAAGAATTGCTTTCAAAGGACAATTTTCCCTAGCATTTACTCCCCTCCTTGGTATTTTTTAAAAAACAAGATTAGCTTAGTTAACACTCCGAGGACCTGAAAAACAGAAAGACGCTCATCCACAAGCCAGCTCTTGCTCAGGACAGGAGATGGGTGGAGAAGTCGATTTTGGCCTTGAGCTCTCATGCGGACAGATGAAAGGAATGGGGGGAAGCACATGTCCTCTTAGGAGCAGCGCTGCCACCTTTGCTCGGGGCTGTGCTCCTACGCTCAGCCCAGAGCAGCTGAGGAGACCTTTCTGCTCACTGGGACCCAAGCCTGTGTCAGCCCCGAGCCAGGCTGCTTCCCACCAGGCTCTGGGTCACCCTGTTGGGGAGACTGACCCCTCCTCTCTGCAACCCTTGCTGTCTTTGCTCATGCACCCTTTCTCTCCATCAAAGAGGTCTTCCTAAGACGATCTGCTCCGGGAAACCCCAAGTGACCCGTGTCTTCTCTTCCCCGCCAGAACAGCAAGACCTGCCCTGCCAGCTCCTCTCCTCATGCTCTGCTCTGCGTGGGCCTGCATCGACCCAGAGTGAATTCACAATCAGTCCAACATGAACTGGAAGGTGAGAATTGTTTTAAACATGATGACTTGGGTTTTCTTTTATTTTCTTTCCCCTCACTGTAAGCATTCAGAATAATTCATTCTGGAGATGTAGGTTGATTAAAAAGAAAAAATCGGGCTAAAGCAGGAATCCTAATGATACTTAATATTCTACTTTAAATTAAAACATTTCGAAGTACATTTATTCCCAAGACCCTTGGAGGAGGGCTAGGCCCTTTCTTTGAGTGGGCGTACGCTGACTTTGGATCTGCCTCACTTCTCTTGCAAAAATCATGGCTTTAAAGTTTTACTTACGGTTTCACATTTTGGTTTCTTTAAAGTGGGTTAATATTTTATGAAACAGCACACAAAACCTTTCCAGGTTTTTCTGTCTTTCTTTGATAATCTTTTACATTTGTGTTGCTAACCGTTCTTGGTTTTGTTTTGTTTTTTTTTCCAACCTAAATTTGAAAATGCACCAAAAGCATTCAGTTCAGTTTTCACAGAAACAATTTTTTCTTTATATAATATAGCCATGTCTCATCAGTGTTGTGTGTAATTAAATGATCTATTATAATACCATCAAGTACAACTTAAACTGGTTGAGGAATAAACACAGCTGTCCTGGGTAGAACAGACTCAGCCGCCGCGAGCCTGCAAGCTGTGAGCATTGGATGGGCTGTGGGCAGCGGTCAGCAGATCTCCCCTGAAGTACGTGGGGTGTGGCAAAGATTGGTTAAGACAGCAGCCACTAAAATGTGTCTTATTGTAGATTCTTTGACACTGTGAAATCCAGTAAAAACCGTGTCATCTCACCCTCCGGAGATCGCTACTAGTAACAATTTTGGTGTGTTTTCTTCCATTCTTTTTCTGTATATGTAACTGTAGTGTGTATGTATTTTCAAACTTGCAATCTCATCATATGTATTTTTTTTTCAATTATGAGCATTTCCTTGTTCAAAACATCCACCAGCTTTGCATTGCAAGGATGGCTGGAATGATCTGGAAGGAGGACCAGGGAGCTAGAAGGTGGAGAACCCCTCTCCTTCCCCAGCATC
The DNA here is from genome assembly GCF_011100685.1 of Canis lupus familiaris. Lineage (NCBI taxonomy): Eukaryota > Metazoa > Chordata > Mammalia > Carnivora > Canidae > Canis > Canis lupus. Next base: position 29,467,963 of record NC_049252.1, read on the forward strand.
TTTGAGTAGGGGTTTGGGCGCAACGCAGGAGGACTGTGAGGACTCTTGTCTAGGACGAGCCTGGCTGAAGTCAAGGGGCAGAGTGAGGGTTTCTTGAAGGTGTTGAAAGTACAGGAGTGTTTGTTTAGCGTATATTGAGCTCACAGCAGAAAGGCTGAGAAGGAAAGACAAGGCACACTGGGGGATATAAGGGGAAGAAGCAGAAAGTGTGGGGTGGGATTTAGGGAAGGGCTCTTCCTCTTTGTGGTGGCCACAGTCAGTGGGGACAAGAGGCCATGTCAGCAAAGTTCAGTGTTACGCGTCATGCACCAAGACAGTAGCGCTCACACCTAAGGGTGCATCAGAACCGCCTGAGGACTTGTTAAAACAGATGGTGGGGCTACCCCCAGAGTTTCTGATCACTTAGGTGTGGGGTTAACACTGGTCTAAGGCAGGGCACAGAGATAGTTTTTATTGATTTATTTTTTTAAGTTTTTGTCGTGGTTGTGGGTTTTTTTGTTTGTTTGTTTTTTGTTTTGTTTTTAGAGAGAGAGAGAGCATGCCCATGGAGCGGGGAGGGGCAGGCAGAGGGAGAGAGAGAATCCCAAGCAGGCTCCACACCCAGCACAGAGCCCAACACGGGCTCAATCTCACAACCCTGAGACCACAACCTGAGCCAAAATCAAGAGTCAGATGCTCAACAGACTGAGCCACCCAGGCACCCTTAAAGATTTTATTTTTAAATAATCTCTGCTCCCAAAATGGGGCTCAAACTCAAAACCCTGAGATCAAGAGTTGCATGAGCCAGCCAGGCACCCTGCAGAGAAAGTTTTTAATCAGAGTGACGGACAACCCATTTGACCACCCTGGCCCATCCTGCTTGTGAGAAAGGGAGTTCTTTCGTGTGTCAGGGACAAAGTCTGCCCAAACCTTTCCAACTTGGAGCAGACACACAGCCCTGGGGCTGCCGGGGAGCAACCTCATGTTTAGAAGGGGGCCCTTCCCTGTGCTGTCAGAAACAAGTGGCCTGACTACACAGAGCTCTGGAAGGCGGGAGGATTCTGTAGCTCACAGTAGAGCCTTCGGGCTTCCTTTTCGGGCTCAGTGGCCTGGGGCCGTCAGTGACAGTCAACATCCTGCATTAGCAATGGAGTGTGACCTCATTACTCAAAAAATTAGCCATTCTCTGACGCCCGGGTGGCCTCAGTTAAATGTCTGCCTTTGGCTCAGGTCATGATCCTGGGGTCCTGGGACTGAGCCCGGCATTGGGCTTCCTGCTCAGCATGGAACCTGCTTCTCCCTCTCCCTCTGCCTGCCACCACCCACCTTGTGCTCTCTCTCCCTTCTCTCTGTCAAATAAATAAAATCTCAAATAAATAAATAAATAGCTGTTCTCATTACCCAAGTATTGGGGATGTATTTTAAAAATTGGTATAGATCTCGTCGACCCCCACAATATTTTATTCATTTACCCCCTTGAACGTTGGTCTGTTCTGAGAGTTAAAATAAGGGTTTGTTAGAAATCAAAGCGATTGAGCACAGCTGAAGCTTAGTACTGTGAGGGGTGGAGCCCTGAACCCTGTGCTTTAAGCCTGCATAGTGTCCTTGACCTCTGCTGCCGCTTCTGTGCCCTCTCCCAGGCCCCAAGCTTCTGCTTCTTGCTGCCTTCTCTCCTCTACCTTCAGGAAGAAAGTAAATCCTGAAACCACATACCTCTGTCCAGTGTTGATGTGTTTCCAATTCGGTGCATTTTCTGACTTCCGGTTGAGATCTCCATTCCTGTAACAGCTAAAGCTGTCTCATGTTCAGATCACAGGGAACCATGGGCTGTGATAGGGACCCTATGACCCTCATCATTGGACCCACAGGCCCAGCTGTAGAGATGGAGAGAACTGGAAGAGTAACTCTTTCATGTGGATTAGTGCTCAGTTGGCCTCGATCAACCTAGTGATCATAAAAAGGGGTCCCCACCTCTAAACTGTTGATTTTTGCCTCCAACCGAAGTAAAATAAAAGAACATTTAACATTTTTTTCTTTCATAGCTGGATGATAAACATGGAGTCAAGCTTCCTTTCTTGAAGCCTCTTCAAGAAAATAGATGAATTAGGGGATTATTTGGGGCAAGTAGTGGAGGTTAGCTGTAAGTCTGAGTGAGGAGGGTCTGTGTTCTAAGCTGCTTATATTTGTTAGGAGAAACAGTTTCACTGGGCCAATTTGTTTAGTCTTTTATACTCTTGCTGGAGCGATCTTTTCTAAAGCATATATGTTCTTTTTATCGTTTACCATTAAAATGACTTCGCTGTGAAAATTACTATCCAGTTACTCAGTGTTCTTGTGTTCTTACCGTTTTAGTTAAATTCAAGCCATTTAAATATTTGAGTTCCTCCTTTTCATATCCGGCATATTGCTACTGCATCACATTGCAGCCTGCCTCAAACATCCATAAGTAACCAGCTAAATAACTTCAGAGGTGGTGAATCCAGTTGCCTTTGGTAAATTCAGTAGCCAAGACACCACTTACTTGCATAATTTACTTGTAAATCTGGTAAGGGTTGGGGAGAGCATGGTATACATTACAGTGTGGTGTAATGATGAAGACAGTTCAGGCTTTGGACCAGTCCTAGCTCGATCAGACCTTAACCTTTCCAGACTTTGCACTTTCTCAGCCACAGAGTTAGGACAGACTCCCTGCCTCATGTGGATGCGATGTGGGTTCCAGGGGAAAATGTATAGGAGGCGCTGAAAGCGCAGAAGGGACCCTGGGAGGCCTAACTGATGCTACATCTCCTGCATGTGAGCTCTACATCTAGGTCTGAGCATTTTAATAAAATTGAACAACCACCTACGTACATAATTTATGATTTCACTAATTCCACTTCCTGAGAAGTCAGGGGGCAGTGGAAAGAAGAGTGGCAGAGAGGTTAGAACATTTCACTCTGAGTGTGGCTTCATTGTGAGGGAGCTGTGTGACGGGGGCTGGTGTCTCCCCACCATGAGCTCTACTCTCCTCCATGAAGCAAGGAGGTGGACTAAGTCATCTGTGAAATCTCCCAGCCCTCCAGCGCCGTGAGCATGTGGTACCCGACCAGACTTTTTTCTGACTAGTTGAGTTCACCTGTTACAAGGAGAGACCAATGTGCTTCCCACAGAATCTCATTAAATAGGAATTGCCTAGAATACGTTTGACAGTTTAATGATTTCTTTGGAATAAATCCTACCTATTCTCTGGAATGGTGATCACTCAAAAAAAAAAAGCGTACCTTTTTTTTGAGAACGAACTTTTAATCACAGAAAGCTCATAAATTATCATTCAGATCATGCTAATCATGTTTATAAACCAAGTATAATCAATAGTTTAATATATTTGGGGGATCCCTGGGTGGCTCAGAGGTTTAGCACCTGCCTTCATCCCAGGGCGTGATCCTGGAGTCCTGGGATCGAGTCCCACATGGGGCTCCCTGCATAGGGCCCGCTTCTCCCTCTGCCTGTGTCTCTGCCTCTCCCTCTCTCTCTCTCTCTCTCTGTGTGTCTCTCATGAATAGATAAATAAAATCTTTAAAAAATAAAAGAATAAACCAAGTATAGTATTTGCCTTGAGATACTGTTGTGCTATACAGACTGTCATAATAGTGCACCTGCAGGTACAGAGAGTAATTCAAATCCATAGTTATTTCCCAGACATCATTTTAGCCCATGGGTTAAAGCTTCCCTCTAACAGGAAATTATAAGAACGGTTAATAAATAGTAATTCCAATGTTTTGAATTTTTTTTTTTTTAAGTAGTTTCCACACCCAGTGTGGAGCCCAACCCGGGGCTTGAACTCACAGCCCTGAGATCAAGACCTGAGCTGAGATCAAGAGGCAACTGAGCCACCCAGGGACCCCTCATGTTTTGAATTTTATTGTCCTTTTATATTTATTTTACCTTCAAATCCCAGTGCTAATGAGTAGCCACAACCAAGAGGAAATTGTAAGCCTGCTGAAGTTGGAGACTGCGGAAGGAAGGTCTGGTCCAGCCTCCCTTGAAGAGACAGAAGCTCAGAAAGTCAAGAAGCGACTGACCCAGGTCGTGTGGTCTCTCTGTGGCAGAGCAGAGCCATCCCCCAGGCCCGCTGACTCGGCTCCTTTCTCTGGATAAAGGTGCTGCCTCAGCAGCAGAGGGCCTGGGGGCCTGGCAAAGTGCAGGGTCCTGTTGTGAGAGACCAGAGTTATGTCTGCGGTCCACGGGTGGCTCTCCGGCGAAGCCAGCCTCGAGGGAGTGACGGAGGGCACGCTGGCGTGGGGCCGGGGACCTTGTCTGTCCTGGTCCCTGGCGAAGCCCCAGCACCTAGCCTGGTGCCTGTTACCTAACAGGTGTACAGTCAAGGTTTGTTAGATGAAGGAACATGAAAGAAACATTTCTTATCAATAATAGAGCGTTTAGAATGTTCTATGTCGCTTGCTTTCTTCCTTAAGGTCCTTGAACATGTGCCCCTGCTGCTGTATATCTTGGCAGCGAAAACCTTAATTCTCTGCCTGGCATTTGCCGGAGTCAAAATATACCAAAGGAAAAGGTTGGAAGCCAAACAGCAAAAACTGGAAGCCGAGAAAAAGAAGCAGTCAGAGAAGAAGGATAACTGAAGGGGAATCAAAGGTATGGGGACTTTGCACCGTCGAAGGATATGGTGGGCTCAGGTGGGCTCGTCCCTTGGGTCTGAGGCTGCATGAGACCCTCTTGCTGTCCGATGTGAACACCCACCTGTAGGAGGTGAGGTGCGCAGACCCCGACCCTTGCGCCCTGGGTGCAGAGGAGCCAGGGCACGCAGATGGTTGTCCCTGCCTCGGCTCCAAGCCTGTTGCTCCCTTATGGGGGGAGTGAGGCAGGGGGCAGTGCTACTGTCTTAGGGGGGTTGGGAGGGGTGCGCAGTGCTGCTTCCTTATGAGGGAATGGGAGGGTGGGCATTGCTGCTCCCTTATGGGGATGGGGGGGCAGTGGTACTTAATGAGCCCTGGGTCTCCAGACCCCTGAGAATTCCCTGAAAGCTGTGGACCTTCTCCCCACAGAAGCAGACATACTAGAAACCCCTACAGTTGTACCTAAAATTGCAGACAGGAGTTGGGAGGAGGAGGGGGTCGCAGGTCTTTTGCAACCCATGCCTGCACCTAAGGTTAGGAGACCCTGCTGTATCTTCGGGATGAAGTTTGACTCCCAGGAATGGCATCAGAATCCCTTCCCCGCCTGTCCTCAGCCAGGCCCCATGCGTGCCCTCCAGGGCCCACGGGACTCCACGTCCCCACAGTCCCGCAGGCCATTCTTTGACCTGACTTCCTCCCCCCTCTGCCTTTGCCTGTTAGTCCCAGAGGGCCCTTCCCAACAGCCTCTCCCCCGGGCATGAAGTCTTGCTCATCACCAGTCCTGGGCCTATCACAGAGCCCACGGGAGGTGCCGGGACCCCGCCTGTTGAGTTAAGGCAGCGGAAGTTGTTGCTAAACCCTCATTACAGACCAAGCCTCTGACAGCACATCCCTTAATTCTCACTTGCTGAGCTAATTCATTTGTCGGGTTGAAATCTGTGCTTCTCTAAAAATTAGAGGATTCAAATACAGTGGCAGGGGTTTCTAGATCACGGTCCCCAAACTTGGCTAATGGATCAGAATTGATAGAAGTGCAGATTTCCAGGCCCTGGACCCGAGGGATTCCGTTAAGTCTGGTTGGGTGAGGACATCTGTTGTTTTGAAAACCCAGTGATGGGGGCGGGGGGGGGGGGAGTATCTTACACAGCCCTGTCTCCCTGGGCTTCGGGAAGCTGTGATCTCCAGAACCCTCTCCGCCCTGCGATGCCACTTCCGAACATTGGAAACATCCGAATTCCCGTAGAGAATTTTCAGCGCTGTGGGGTTAAAGGCGCGCTTAGCAGTCATAACGGCAGTACTCATGCCGCATGATGCGTGCTAGCATTTTGCTCGGCATTTCTTGGACGGTGGTGTTACTCCTTCGACAGCTCTGGGAGAGCTGCCCGGCTTGAGAGAGGGCCAGCGCTCTACCTGGTGAAGAGCAGAGTCCGATTTGAACCCAGGGCAGGCATGTGCCCCCGGGCCTCAACGCTGAATGCAGGGAAGTGCACTGTGACAATCACTGCAGCCGTCTGGGCCTCCGGCAGGCCCAGAACCCCCTCCTCTGGCCCTACCTGCCACACCACTGCACACCGTGCTGCCAGGCCACTGCCCACACTCTCCTCTGGCCCTGCCTGCCGCACTACTGCCACCTGGCCACTGCCCACCGCACCACTGTCCAGTGTACCACTGCACACCAGGCCACTGCCCACTGCACAACTGCCCACCCCAAAACTGCCCACCAGGCCACTGCCCACGCTCTCCTCTGCCACTGCCCACTCCACCACTGCCCACTCCACCACTGCCCACCAGGCCACTGCACCACTTCCCAAGGCACCCAAGCCCACTGCACCACTGCACGCTGAATAACTGCACACCAGGCCACTAGGCACTACACCACTGCCCACCAGGCCACTGCACAACTTCCAAGGCACACAAGTCCACCATAGCACTGCACACTGTACAATGCACCGTGCCACTGCACACAGAGAAACTGCACAAAGGCAACTGTCACTGCATCACTGCCCACTGAATCTGCACACTGAATCACTGCCCCACTGACCACCAGCACTGCAGCACTGTCCACGTCCCACAAGCCCACCACACCACCGCACACAGAATCAATGCACACCAGGCCACTAGGCACTGCACCACTGCCCAAGGCAACCAAGCCCACCACACCACTGCCCACCGCACCACTGCACAATGAATCACCGCATCACTGCCCAACAGCCACTGTACACTGCACACCAAATCACTGCACAAAGGCCACTAGCACTGCACCACTGGCCATCCCCAAACTGCACACTTAGTCACTGCACCACTGCCCACCAGGCCACTGCACCACTCTCCACGGCCCAAGGCACCCAAACCCACTGTTCCACTGCACCACTATCCACCAGCCAGCGCACATTCACCACTGCACCACTGCACCCCCGAATCACTAAATATCATGCCACTGCACACTGAATCACTACACAAAGGCCACTAGCGCTGCACCACTGCCCACCCCGAAACTGCACACTGAGTCACTGCACCACTGCCCACCAGGCCACTGCACCACTCTCCACATCTCCAAGCCCACTGCACCACTGCACACTGAATAATGTACACCAGGCCACTAGGCACTGCACCACTACCCACCAGGCCACTGCACCACTGCACCACTCCCCACTGCACACTGAATCACTTCACCACTGCAGAATGAATAACTGCACACAAGGCCACTGGGCACTGCCCACTGTGCCACTCTCCCCCTGTATACTGCCCAACTGGCCACTTTCCACCGCACAACTGCCCACCCGGCCACCGACCACTGCACACTGCATGACTGCTTCACTGCACATTGCAGGACAGATGACTAGGCCACTGCATCACTGCACACCAAATAATTGCACAAAGACCACTAGCACTGCACCACTGCCCACCAGGGCAATGCCTACTGCACCACTCTCCACCCGTATACTGCCTACCTGGCCACCTACCACTGACCACTGCAGCACTGCCTCACTGCACATTGCAGCACAGATGACCAATCCACTGCACACTGCAGCACTGCACATGGAATAACTGCACACAAGGCCACGGCCCACTGCACCAGTGCCCATGAGGGAACTGCTCACCGCAAAACTGCCCATGGCACCATTGCACAATGCCCCACTGCACACTGCCTCACTCTCCACCTGTATCCTGCCCACCTGGCCACCTATCACTGCGCCACTGCCCACCCGGCCACCTACCACTGCACCACTGCACACTGTGCCACTGCCCAAGGCACCCAAGCCCACCACAGCACTGCACACTGAATCACTGCACGCCAGGCCACTAGGCACTGCACCACTACCCACTAGGGCAATGCCCACCAGGCCACTGCACTGCTGCTCACCCATCCACGTACCACTTCACCACTGCCCAAAGTACCCCAGCCCACCTTCACCACTGCCCACTGCACCACTAAACACCGAATCACTGCACCAGTGCCCACCAGTTGCTGCACCACTGCACACCAAATAACTGCGCAAAGGCCACTAGCACTGCACCACTGTCCACCCCGAAACTGCACCCTGAATCAATGCACCACTGGCCACCAGCCACGGCACCAGTCTTCATAGCCCCCAAGCCCACCACACCACTGCACACTGAATCAGCGCACCACTGCCCAAGGGGCCCAAGCCAACCACACCACTGCACACTGCACCACTGCACACTGAGTCACTGCACCACTGCACACTGCACGACTGCTCAGCTAATCACTGCACACCATGCCACTGCACACTGAATAATTGCACAAAGGCCACTCGCACCGCACCACGCCCACCCTGAAACTACACACTGAATCACTGCACCACTGCCCACCAGCCACGGCCCCCAAGCCCACCCCACCACTTCACACTGCACCACTGCCAAGCAGGGCACTGCACACTGAATTACTGCACCACTGCCCACCATCCACTGCACACTGAACAACTGAACCACTGTACACCCTGCCACTGCACACCAAATCATTGCACAAAGGCCACTAGCACTGCACCACTGCCAACCAGGGTGCTGACCACTGCACCACTCTCCACCTGTATACTGCCCACCCGGCCACTTACCACTGCCTCACTGCCTCACTGCAGCACAGAAGACCAGTCCTCTGCACACTGCAGAACTGCACACAAGTACACTGCACCTCTGCCCAAGCCACCCAAGCCCACCGTACCACTGCCCACCAGCCACTGCACACGGCACCACTACTCACCAGGCACTGCCCACTGCAGCTCTGCTCCAGGCACCCAAACCCACCACGCCACTGCCACCGCATGACTGCACAATGAATCACGGCACCACTACCCACCAGGCACTGCCCACTGCAGCTCTGCCCCAGGCACCCAAGCCCACCGCGCCACTGCCCGCCGCATGACTGCACAATGAATCACTGCACCACTGCCCAATACCCTCTGTACACTGCACCAGTGCACACTGCACACCAAACCACTGCACAAAGGCCACTAGCACTGCACCACTGCCCACCCTGAAACTGCACAGAGTCACTGCATCACTGTCCACCAGGCCACGGCACCACTGCATCTCTGCACATTGCAGCACAGAAGACCAGTCCACTATACACTGAATAACTGCACACAAGTCCACTGCACCACTGCCCAAGGCATCTAAGCCCACTGCACCACTGCACACCAAATCTTTGCACCACTTCCCACAAGCCAGTGCACACTACCACTGCACCCCGAATCACTGCACATCATGCCACTGCACACAAAATCACTGCAAAAAGGTCACTAGGACTGCAACACTGCCACCCCCAAACTACACACTGAGTCACTGCAGCACTGCCCAAGGCACCCAAGCCCACTGCCCACCACACAACTGCACACTGAATCACTGCACCACTGCTGAACAGCCACTGTACACTGCACCAGCGCACCACTGCACGCAGAATCACTGCACAAAGGCCACTAGCACTGCACCACTGCCCACGCTGAAGCTGCACACTGAGTCACTGCACCACTGCCCGCCAGGCCACTGCACCACTGCCCAGGGCACCCAAGGCCACCACACCACTGCCCAACCCATCACTGCACCTGAGTCACTGCAACACTGCCCAACATCCACTGTACACTGCAGCAGTGCGCTACTGCACATCAATAATTGCACAAAGGACGCCATCACTGCACCACTGCCTAACACACCACTGAACACTGATTCACTGCACCACTCCCCACCAGCCACGGCACCACTGCTCAAGGCACCCAAGCCAACCGTACCACTCCACACTGAATAACTGCACACCAGGCCACTAGGCACTGCACCATTGCCCACCAGCCACTGCACAACTGTCCATGGCCCCCAAGCCCACCCCACCACAGCACACTGCAACACTACCCACCATTCCACTGCATGACTGACCAACATACCCAAGCCCAGCACACCACTGCACACTGAATAACTACCACCAGGTCACTAGGCACTGCAGCACTGCCCACCAGAGCACTGCCCATTGCACCACTCTCCACCTGTATACTGCCAACCAGGCCACTGCAGCACTGCCCAGCAGGCCACTGCACCACTGCATGACTGACCACAGAACCACTGCCCACTGCACCACTGCACATGAGGCCTCTATCCACAGCACGACCACACCACTGGCCAGTGTACCACTGCACACTGCATCACTGTCCACCAGGCCACTGCCCACTGCACCATACCCACCGCACAACTACCCACCGCACCACTGCCCACCATGCCCCACTGCCCACTTCACCACTATCCATAAGGCCACTGCACCACTGCCCACCAGACCACTGCACAACTGCACCATTGCACCACTACCCACTGAACCACTGTACACTAAACCACTGTACACTGAATCACTGCATACCAGGCCACTAGCCACTGCACCACTACCCACCCAGCCACTGCCCACCAGGCCACTGCACCACCACCTAAGGCACCCAAGCACACCACACCATTGCCCACTGCACCACTGCCCGCCTGGGTACTGCTCACCCAACCAATGCCCACCCCGCAACTTCCCACTGCACTGCCAACCGCACCACTGCACTGAACCACTGCCCACCTGGCCATTGCCCTGCCAACTACTCCCCACTGCACCACTGTGCACCAGGCCACTGCCCACTGTACCACCACCCACCTGGCCACTGCCTACGCCTACTCTGCCACTGCCCACTCCACCACTGCCCATTGCACCACCACCCACCAAGCCACCGCCCACTCGGCCACTTCCCAACACACCACTGCACAATGCACCACTGCACCACTATCCACCAGGCCACTGCACCACAGAACCACTGCACACTGAGTCCCTGCACACTGAGTCACTGCACACCAGGCCACTAGCCACTGCACCATGGAACCATTGCCCACCCGGCCACATCCCATTGCACCACTGGCCATGAGTCCACTGCAGCACTGACCACCAGGCCACTGCTGACCCTGCTATGGGCCACTGCACCACTGCCACCAATGCACTGCACACCAGGACACTGCCCACTGCACCACTGCCCACTGCATGACTGCTTCACTGCACATTGCAGCACAGGTGAACAGGCCACTGCACATTGTAGCACTTTCCCCCAGGGCGCTGCCCACCCAACCACTGCACCACTGCCCAAGGCACCCAAGCCCACCGCACTACTGCACACTGAATCACTGCACCACTGCCCACCAGCCACTACACCACTGCACACCAAATCACTATACACCCTGCCACTGCACACCGAATAACTGTACAAAGGTCACTAGCACTGCACCACTGCCCACCCCGAGACTGCAAAATGAATCACTGCCCCACTGCCCACCAGCCACTGCACCACTGTCCATGGCCCCCAAGACCACTGCACCACTGCACACTGAATAACTACACACCAGGCCACTAGACACTGCACCACTTCGCCCCAGGGCACTACCCTCCAGGCACTGCCCCACTGCACGACTGCACACTGAATACCTGCACACCATGCCACTGCACACCGAATAACTGCACAAAGGCCACTAGCACTGCACCATGCCCACCCAGAAACTGCACACTGACTCACTACACCACTGCCCACCAGCCACGGCACCACTGTCCACAGCCCCCAAGCCCACCCCACCACTTCACACTGCACCATTGCCAAGTAGGCCACTGCACACCGAATCACTGCACACCCTGCCACTGCAACCCCAAGTCACTGCACAAAGGCCACTAGCACTGCACCACTGGCCACCCTGAAACTGCACACTGTATCACTAAATCCTGCACCACTGCCCCCTAGCCAGTGCACATTCACCACTGCACACCAAATAACTGCACAAAGGCTGCTAACACTGCACCACTGTCCATGGCCGCCAAGCACACCGCACCACTGCTCACTGAATAACTGCACCCAAGGCCATTAGGCACTACACCACTGCCCACCAGGCTACTGCACCACTGCAGCACTGCCCAAGGCACCCAAGCCCACTGCACCACTGCCCACCACATGACTGCCTGCTGAATCACTGCACCAGTGCACCACTGCATACCGAATCACTGCACAAAGGCCACTAGCACTGCACCACTGGCCACCAGGCCACTGCATGACTGCCCAAGGCACCCAAGCCCACCGCACCACTTCCCAACCCACCACTGCACACTGAATCACTGCAACACTGCTGAACAGCCACTGTACATTGCAGCAGTGTTCTACTGCACACCAATAACTGCACAAAGGCCACTAGCACTGCAACACTGCCCAAAAACCACTGCACAATGAGTCACTGCACCACTGCCCTCCAGTCCACTGCACCACCACCACTGCCCAAGGCACCCAAGCCCACTGTACCACTGCACACTGAATCAGTGGACCACTTCCCATCAGCCACTGCACCACTCTCCATGGCCCCAAAAGCTCTCCGCACCACTGGCCACCAGGCCACTGCACCACTTCACGACTGCCCAAGGCACCCAAGCCCACCACACCACTGCACACTGCACACTGAATCATTGCACCACTGCCCACCAGCCAGTGCACACTAACCCCTGCACCAATGCACCTGAATCACTGCACATCATGCCACTGCACACCAAATCACTGCACATAGGCCACTAGAACTGCAACACTGCCCACCCCAAAACTGCACACTGAATCACTGCACCACTGCCCAACAGGCACTAAACCACTCTCCACAGCCCACAAACCCAACGCACCATTGCACAATGAGTAATGTACATCAGGCCACTAGGCACTGCACCACTGCCCACCAGGCCACTGCAGCACTGCACCACTCCCCACTGCACCAGGCCACTAGGCACTACACCACTGCCCACTAGGCCACTGCATAACTTCCAAGGCACACAAGCCTGCCGTAGCACTGCACACTGTACAATGCGCCACTGCGCTACTGCACTCAGAAAAACTGCACAAAGGCAACTGGCACTGCATCACTGCCCACCCCTAAACTGCACACTGAATCACTGCCCCACTGACCACCAGCCACTGCAGCACTGTCCACGCCCCACAAGCCCACCGCACACAGAATCACTGCACACAAGGCCACTAGGCAGTGCACCACTGCCCACAGGCCAATGCACCACTGCACCACTGCCCAAGGCAACCAAGCCCACCGCACCATTGCACAATAAGTCACTGCATTACTGCCCAACAGCCACTGTACACTGCACCAGTGCACCACTGCACACTGAATCACCGCACAAAGGCCACTAGCACTGTACCACTGTCTATCCCGAAACTGCACACTGGGTCACTGCACCACTGCCCACCACCCACTGCACCACTCTACATGGCCCTCAAGCCCACCGCACCACAGCCCACTGAATCACTGCATCACTGCCCACCACCCACTGCACCACTCTATATGGCCCTCAAGCCCACCACACCACAGCCCACTGAATAACTGTACACCAGGCCACTAGCAATGCACCACTGCCCAACACACCACTGCACACTGAACCACTGCACTGCTGCCCAACACCCTCTGTACACTGCAGCAGTGCACCACTGCACCTAGAATCACTGTATATCATGACACTGTACACCAAATAACTGCACAAAGGCCACTAGCATTACACCACTCCCCACCCCAAAACTGCACACCGAGTCACTGAACCACTGCCCACCACCCACTGCACCACTGCCCAAGGCACTGAAGACCACCACAGCACTGCAAACTGCACCACTGCATGACTGACCACAGAACCACTGCCCACCACACCACCGCACAATGAATCACTGCACATGAGGCCTCTAGCCACTGCACCACTGGCCAGTGCACCACTGCACACTGCATCACTGTCCACCAGGCCACTGCCCACTGCACCACACCCACCCCACAACTACCCACCACACCACTGCCCACTTCACCACTATCCACAAGGCCACTGCACCACTGCCCACCAGGCCACTGCACAACTGCACCATTGCACCACTTCATGCTGCACCACTACCCACTAGTCCACTGCCCACTGAACCACTGTACACTGAATCACTGCATACCAAGCCACTAGCCACTGCACCACTACCCACCAGGCCACTGCACCACTGCCCACCAGGCCACTGCACCACCACCTAAGGCACCCAAGCACACCACACCACTGCCCACTGCACCACTGCCTACCTTCCCACTGCGCCATTGCCCACCTGGGTACTGCTCACCCAACCAGTGCCCACCCCGCAACTTTCCACTGCACTGCCGACCACACCACTGCACACGGAACCACTGCCCACCTGGCCACTGCCCCGCCAGCCACTCCCCACTGCACCACTGTGCACCAGGCCACTTCCCACTGCTTCACCACCCACCTGGCCACTGCCCACCAGGACACTGCCTACCCCCTCCTCTGCCACTGCCCACCAGGACACTGCCCATCAGCCCATGCCAGTCCTTGGCAGGCTGTCTGCTTCGGGCAGGCTCAAGAAGCTCCTGTCAGGGAACCTTGTTTTTTTTTGGGAGAGGTGCTTTCCCTGACTGAAACTTACAGGGTCAGCAAGGGTGAGCAAAGAAGGAGCCCTGCAGGAGTAACCCAGGCCAGGGAGGGCAGTTCTCTTTGAAAGGTTGCAGGTTGCATTTGTGCCCCAGGCAGAGTCCTTGTGTGGTGCCTTAGAGAAGAGGAAGGAAAGATCGAGCAGGGGCCCTACATGCTCTCCCCTCCCTCAGGCATCCACCTAGGCCCTCAGGGTGGCGGCAGGGTTGCCACTTCCTTTTCTCTCCAGCCTCGAGCCCGGTTTTAAACAAGGGGGACTTGTAGATGTTCAGAACATCGTGAGGCTGAAAATATGTTCGTGAATAAAACTTCAGTGGTTTCTGTTTGCCACATTGAGATGCTGAGCGTGAGGGCTAATGCTAAGCAGCTAAGACAGACATTTCCTGCTCATCCTTTCGGTCTTCCTTTCTAGAATTTGCAATTTACATGTCAGCTTGAGTGGATTCCAGCTGAGAAGACAGAGGAGACGGTTATTGGATGATGTGTCACAGGATCAACTCCCTGCCTGTACGGTTAACTTAAAATTATATCAATTTTTTTATGCTCTTAAAAGAACCACTATTTTATTTACTGAAATAAAATACCTTTGTAAAAAGCATGTCTCCGTCTCTGGAATAAGCCAAAGGCTTTCTGTCTCGCACAGACACCCCCCACCCCCGTGTTGTGAGGGGAGGCCGTTCAGCAAGCCCACACCCCTCCCAGCCTCTCTGAGCTCTGGGTGCCAGGTCACAGGGGATGGACCCTGGGCCACAGAAGAGGCGTCTGCTCTAGGGATGGAAGCTCAGCTGTCTGTCCTCCCCAGCCTGCCCCCCTCTGCCCCACTGACCTCCCCAGCCTGCCCCCCTCTGCCCTGCTGGCCGCCCCACACACTGCTCCTCTCTTGCCTGCCTTCTGCTGTGTTTTCATGGTTGGGGTGGAGGGAAGCTGCGCGCTCGCTTGCCCAAAGAGTATTGGCACCTCGGCGGACCCCTGAAGGTCCTTGTGGGGAAGGCTACAGGGTGAGGCCCTCTGGCCACACTGGCTGGGAGGCTGGGAAGAACTCATGCCACCAAGTCCTGTCCTGAAAGAGTAAGAGCTAATGTCCTCCAACTTCTCCCCTGGTTTGCTCTTTGGGATTTGCTGATAAGAGCTGAAGGGGGGCTGAGCCAAGGAGACCCCCAGATTTAAGAGGAGCGCTACTAAGATTTTTGAACTCAGCACCTAACAGGCTGAGACCTCTATTAAAAGATGTGTGTTGTCTCACTTCCCTCGAGATCAGCGTGCATGTGGGATGAGGAACCCGGAACCCTAGCCGTACATCTGGTCGGTGCAATGTGTGATTTGGTCCCTTTGCTGGTGGCCCCATGGAAAATTTGCATGAGTGTACAACCGACCCTTGAACCACATGGGTTTGAACGGGGGGGCTCAGAAGCAGCTTTTATTTTTTCAGTAAATATAGTACAGCGCTGTAAATGCATTTTCCATGATTTTCTTAACGTTTTTTCCTCTAGGTTACTTCAGGAATACATTATGCAATACATATGCAAACCATGTGCTAATCAACTATTTACATTAGTTGGTAAGACTTCTGTTTAACAGTAGGCTATTGTTTTGAGGAGGCAAAAGTTAAAACAGGTGGATTTTTTATTACACAGGGGTTTGGCACCTCTAACCTCTGCGTTGCTCAGGGTCCAACTGTATATTAATAGATGTTCAACCCACTGTGGCCCAGATTGGTGGAACTTTGAATTTTAAACGAGGCGTAAAAGGAATTCTAGGGGTGCCTGGGTGCCTAAGTCAGTTGAGTGCCTTCGGCTCTGGTCATGATCCTGGGGTGATCTTGGGGTCCTGGGATCGAGCCCCACATCGGGCTCCCTACTCAGTGGGGAGTCTGCTTCTCCCTCTCCCTCTGTCCCTCCCCCTGTTCATATTCTCTCTGGTTCATTCCCTCTCTCAAATAAATAAATAAAATCTCTAAAAATAAATAGGGGCCCCTGGGTGGCACAGTGGTTGAGCATCTGCTTTGGCTCAGGTCATGATCCCGGGGTCCTGGGATGAAATCTTGCATCAGGCTCCCCACAGGGAGCCTGCTTCTCCCTCTGCTTATGTCTCTGCCTCTCTCTGTGTGTCTCTCATAAATAAATAAGCAAAATCTTAAAAAAATAAGTAAAAATTAAAAAAAAGGAATTCTATTTTTCTTAAGTTTTACTGTGATTGCTAGATACTCTTAATCACAATTTAGAAAGCAGAGTTCACATAGGACCAAATTCTAAGTACAGAATTGATCTTGACCCAACAAGCTACAAATCCCCAAATAGTCAATGTGGCCTGGGTCTCATGGAACGTGAACAGGTGCCAGAACAGAAGGGTAATGCCCAAGCATTTCTGCACCCTGCCCCTGCCCTACTTCCCTGACTTGCTCAGGTGGAGCCAGAACTGACTCTGGTTCCATGGCCAACCCTCCTGCCTTTGTCAGGAGTGCCCTCTGCAGCCCTGCAGGCGACCCACCCACCCTGGTCTGGGAACTCTGCTTCTTTCTCTCTCTGCAGGTCTAAGGCATCACTGGCTCCCAGCATGCCTGGCGGGATACCAGGCAGCTCACCTGGTACCTCTGGGCACCCTCCCTCCCACGTGCACTCCCTGCTGTGTGCTCATAAATCCGAGGAGGGTGGCTGTTTTCCTGGAGAATCTAAATATGCCTAAGCAGTAGGTGGTCATGTTTATTTTAAACACAGGTGCTTTTCTAGAGGGACTTAAAACTTGGTTTTGGAAATCGTGGAACGTGGGGTCATCTTGGAAAATTTGGTAGAAGATGATGTAAAGATTGACCCTAACATTGACTGCACCTGTGGGTTTTTTTGTTTTTGTTTTTTTGTGCACACGAGTTTTTGTTGTTGTTTTTCCAGTCCCCATTCTCATATACTGTCTTCTACCACTAGGAGGAGACGATTAACACCACTTGGAGTTACTGATGCTCCCACTCCATACACTTGACGTCAGTAGATTTATAGTTTGAGTTTAAAGAATCGGTTGGTTGGATGCAGGCATGCATGAGCGAATGTCGGTGGATAGATTGGGAAAGCCCACAACCGGGACACCCCCGCCCCATGGAGAGCTAGCACCTCTCTGGACCATAATTGTGAGCAAATCCATAAGGAGACCACCTCCACCACCACCACCACCAGCACCACCCCATAGCTGAGAGATGTTTCAGAGAGCATAAACCGAAATCTGTGTCCTCTACCCACAGGGAAGCCCCACGATCCCTTACACAGATCCTCTTTAATCTCTAATTAGACACGTCCTAACACCTTTTCATTGGTTTCAAGCTTACCATGTATTGAAGTACCTTAGAGCAAGAGAAGTGGTCTTGCCCAAGCAGGTGGGTCCTGAGAACTCACCGTACGATCGCCCCCGCCCCACACCGGGAACACCACACAAGAGGACGTTATGTTCACAACAATGACCTTAGTCATCGTAGAGCCTAAGGAAAGGCTCTACTGTGTTCAAGTCCTCTGCTTCACGAGGCCGAGACACCTGTAATGTATTTCAGGAACCGAATAGTTCCAACAAAAAAATCCCGGGTGCTTTAGAAAGAGGTCACCTCTCCCCAGACAGTGTCCAAATCATCATCTCTAGGGAAACGCAGCCGTCTAAATGACTCACTCCCGACGAATTCCAGATGCCTGGGCCTCGACAGCAGAGTGTCTCCCCTGACTTGATTACACGGATGCTGCTTGACATCACTGTCCCGTGGTCGCCTGTGTGTCAGAGGGAAGTCGGGGGATGATAGTCCGCAGCGAAAGGGGAACTGAGGATGGGTTCTCCCCTGTGAGCACACACGAGAGAGACAGTTTAAAATGCACATTCCTGGGCCAGACTCCAGGACCCCCCCACCCCCGCTTCAGAACATGTGGGAATCTGTGCTGTGAACAGCCTCAGAGGGTCCCAATGAGGTGGTCCTTGGACCTTCTTTTGAGCTTTATATATTTTTTTTATTGAAGATTGGTTGATTGACTTGAGAGAGAGAGAGAGAGAGAGAGAGAACAAGCAGTGGGGAGGGGGAGAGAGGGAGAAGCAGACCCCCTGCTGAGCAGGGAGCTCGATATGGGGCTTGATCCCAGGACCCTGAGATCATGACCGGAGCCGAAGGCAGATGCTTCACTGACTGAGCCACCCAGGCGCCCCTTCTTTTGAGCTTTAAACAGAGGGAGATGAGCCCCAGGAAGCTGAGTCTGGGAAAGCACATCCAGGGTGGGAGGATGACAATCAGGAGACAGGAGGGTGGCATGACTCCTCTCTCGGCTCTTACTCCCCCACGTGCTTTATTTCTGTTACCTCCACCGGCTGTCATTATCCCTTGCTCAAAATAAGGAAACTGAGGCACGCAGGTGCATCGCCCCGTCTAAGGCCCCCAGGTGGCAGGAGGCAGAGACAGAGGTTAGGCTCCATAGATCAGCCCTGGGGCCCATACCCTTCGCTCCTGTGGATGGAAAGGGGGTGTGGGCACGAGTCCTGGTTCGGAGTGGCTGGGGGCCGGGGTTCAGGGGGCAGCGTGAGCGGCATGATGGGGGCAGAAGCCGGGCTGCGGTGAGCTGCGGGGCTGGGAGGGGTAGAAATGGTGCCACTTGCATTATTATTTCAAGTGTGTGCGTGTGTGTGCGTGTGGGGGAGGTGGTGTCTACAAAGCCAGGGCAGAAACGTCACTGAACCAAGTGCTGGTTAAGAATAACCGGCAAGTTTTCAAATCATGTGTTGAGTATTTTCCTTGTGCTTCCCAGTGTTTGGGACACTCGCTGATGTATGGATTCTTTTTTTCCAATTCACTTTGTCCCATTGGCTCAGATTTGTTGTGTTTTTTGTTTTGTTTTTGTTTGTTTGTTTGTTTTTGTTTTTTTTCCATTGGCTCAAATTTGGAGGTACTTTCCCAGAAAACACGGCTGCTAACTGGAACACTGTAGAAGAAGTGTCCTGTGAGGCCAGCTCCCCAGCAGGCCACAACCTCCCGAGGTTGGGGGGGGAGACCCCGGGAGCCCAGGGGAGGGCAGGACGGAAGGGGAGGTTTCTCTGGTGGGAGGAAGCAGGAGCATGATCAAGGCTGCAGGGGGGCAAGGGGACGGATGGGGGCATCTGGGGACCAGGCACTGAGGCTCCTGGAAGCCCCGCTGCTGGCCTTGGTTTCCCCTCTGGTTTGGCACAAGGCCTTCTGTTCCCAATGTGGGGGGGCTGCGGGGGCAGCGGGGACCCAGTGTGGTGACCAGAGTCCCCAGGGGCCAAGCTCCGCAATCCCCTCTTCCTCGCCTTCTCCGCTCAGGTGGACGCACCTTCCTCCCTGTGCCCCTGAACCTCGGTGGCGTCTCCCCGCTTCGGGGTGCCTGGGTGTCAGCAGCTCGGCCGAGCTGGGAGGGAGCCCAGCTGTCGGGTGCCAGAGTAGCTGATCCAGGGAGCGAGCCCAAGATGGAAGGGTTCAGCCTTTAAGTGCTTTCTCGGAGGTTCCGAGGGAGCACAAGCAAGAGTCTCAGCCCGAGGAAGGGTCAGCTGGCCCTGCCCCGTGTCCCCTCAGGATCCCCCATCAGGGGTCAGTGGGGTCCACACCGACCAGCAGCCGCTGGGCTCCCTGAAGGGAAGGTGCTAGCAGTTTTAGGGAGCCTAGGCCGCAGGGAGAGAGGCGGGGAGGAAGGTTCAGGAGCGGAGAAGGACTGGGGACTGGGTCAGAGCGGGGCAGTGTCCCCAAGCCTTCCCCATGAGGACATCTCAGTAGAGCAGCCTGAAGGCCTGGCCCAGGAGCCCAGGAACGAAGGCGCCAGGCTGGGGGTGAGGATGGGTGACCCGTCAGAGGCCCCGGGGCCCGGCTGTCACCACGTCCAGTGTGGGGGGGCGGCTTCCCCTGTGGGCCCTGGAAGGCCACACGCCCTCAGTGGGACAAGTGATACCCCACAGCTTAGACGGGGAAGGGCGTCTTCCCGCCCCGCAGGAAGCCCGGCCTGGCTGTCCTCCCCCTTCCTGGCCCTGCCTCACGCCCGTCCTTCCTGCCATTCTGCTCCCCTTCCTCCCAACACACGCACCTCCGTCACACAGCCACGTGTCGCACGCACGCACGCTCCCACACACCTCACACGACATGCACGCCTCTGCCACACAGCTCACGCACTCACATTTCACACATAAACTCACAACTCTCACATGGGCTCACACACACCACTCTCTCTCACAGTCTTACACACTCACAAGGCGTCTCACACCCCCCCACGCATCTCTCTCACACACGACTCTCACATGCACAAAATTCTCCTATGGTCACACCCTCACAGCTCACCCACATACTCACAGCCCGCCCACAGTCACACACACAACTGTTGCACGACATATACTCATGGTCACACACGCATCTCACGCACACGCCTCTCTCAGACACAATCTCACGCATGTATGCACAACTCGCACATGGTCACACTCATTTCTCACACATACACTCACACACTCACTCTCACCGCCCCCCCCCACCCTGAGTGTGAGGGGGTTAGATCCTACACACTTGTTCGAGCTCCCGCGTGCCTTGGCCTTTTCTCCCTGTGATGAGACCCCCACGCTGTCTCAGGTCCCCGCCGTGTCTTCTATAGCTCTGTCCCACATTCCCAGCACCTCACTCCCTGGCCTCGGAGCCCCCACCACCCAAACCTCTAACATCTCACTGACTGAGAGATACTCCCACCACCAGACTCTGACTGCCTCGAGGGCCAGAGCTTGTTTTCACTGGGACCCCTTTTCCCACCACACATAGCAGGTGCTGGAATGTTGATGAGTGGATGACTGTAACACCAAAAGGAAGGGGAGCAGGGAATGTGGCCAAGACTGCCAGTTGCCTACCTCAGTATTCCTTCTCTTCTCCTAGTAGCAGAACCCTGATTTTAGCTGCCCGCAGTGCCTCCCCAAATAAAAGACTGCATTTCCCAGTTTTCCTTGCAACTAAGTCTTGCCAATGAGCTTTAAGTGGAAGTGTTATGCGGGACTTCCAGGAAGGCCCCTTAAAAAAGGGAACTGATGAACTCTTCTTCCTCCCTTTCTCCTTCTTTGCTGCCCAAAATGCTAATGCAATGGCCTGTTCAGCAGCCATTTGGGACTGTGAGGATGGAACCAGGTTAGGACAGTGGAGTAAACAAGATAGGGATCTGGATTCCTGAGGCTCATGGATCCAACATATCAGCCTTCAACTAGCACCTTGGCACTTCTTAATTTTTGGCGGTGGAGGTGGGGTACCTTCTTATCTCTGTGGTTAGGTGTCCACTACTCACAACCTGACCTAATCCTAACCAACCCATGAAGCCTGCTAGAGACAGGTGATCCTTGATAAGAGGACGTGGATTCTTGTTCTGACCCTCCCATCACTACAGGGGTGCATGCCCCTAGGTGAGTCAGTTACTGCCTGGACTTGTCTTCATTTATAAATGACCTTAATGATCACTGGTCTGCCTATGTACAGGATGATCATCTAAACTGAATGAGGTCAAGTGTGTAAAAACGGTTTGTATGTAGAAAACAATCACAAATGGAAGGAGCATGTACCGCCTGGGTAGGCAACTGAGCCCCGATTGGGCAGGTGCGGCTCCATCAGCCCAGCTGAGCTTGGACCTTCCTTGGGTAAACAAAACAGGATCCACTGGACATCCAGCTGCATTTTCCTGTTTTATGTTTGGGCTCATTTTAGGACAGCCCATTCCAACACACCACCTCTTTGGGAGTCACCGTGCCATGGAGAGGGGGTGGGGATGTTGTTGGTGAAGGTGAGGTCCAGAGAGGATGGGATGACTCATCAACTAACCTCAGAAGGACAGCGGCGCCACCAACATCATGAAACCTCTTCCAGAGGACTTGTCCACAGACGCAGGATTGCTGTGCCTTGTTACCTACTGTTAGGTTTCATGTAAGCACCGCACATGGTTGCTCTTGAGGAGTCCTGGCTATGCTCACCACCCTCCCTGTCCACCCTACCAGATGAAACTTCTTATTATCATTAGCTGCCTGACCTGTCACAGATGGTCTTAAAAGAAATGCCAGAGAACAAAGTTCCTTTGATCAAAGTGTCTTAAGATTTGTCTACTCTCATCATGTCGTGGTGATAAAAAGCAGCAAGAATTTCCCTCAGAGAGAGAAAAGGAGATGAGGTCAGTGACATCAGGTCTGCTTGCGGGCACACTAGCTGGCCCTTCAGCCTGGATTAGAATACTAGGAGCTTCTTGGAGAACCCAGGCAACACCCTTTTTGAACTTGGCCACAGCAACTTCTTGCAAGATACATCCATGAAGGCAAGGGAGACAAGCAAAAATGAATTATTGGGACTTCATCAAGATAAGAAGCTTCTGCACAGCAAAAGAAACAGTCAACAAACCTAAAAGACACCCTACAGAATGGGAGAAGAGATTTGCAAATGACCTATCAGATAAAGGGCTAGTATCCAAGATCTATAAAGAACTTATTAAATTCAAAAGCAAAGAAACAAATAATCCAATCATGAAATGGGCAAAAGACATGAACAGAAATTTCACCAAAGAAGACCACACATGGCCAACAAGCACATGAGAAAATGCTCCGCATCACTGGCCATCAGGGAAATACAAATCAAAACCACAATGAGATCCCACCTCACACCAGTGAGAATGGGGAAAATTAACAAGGCAGGAAACCACAGATGTTGGAGAGGATGCGGAGGAAGGGGGACCCTCTTACACTGTTGGTGGGAATGTGAACTGGTGCAGCCACTCTGGAAAACTGTGTGGAGGTTCCTCGAAGAGTTAAAAATAGACCTGCCCTACGACCCAGCAATTGCACTGCTGGGGATTTACCCCAAAGATACAGATGCAATGAAACACCGGGACACCTGCACCCCGATGTTTCTAGCAGCAATGTCCACAATAGCCCAACTGTGGAAGGAGCCTCGGTGTCCATCGAAAGATGAATGGATAAAGAAGATGTGGTCTATGTATACAATGGAATATTCCTCAGCCATTAGAAACGACAAATACCCACCATCTGCTTCGACATGGATGGAACTGGAGGGTATTATGCTGAGTGAAGTAAGTCAGTCGGAGAAGGACAAACATTATATGGTCTCATTCATTTGGGGAATATAAATAATAGTGAAAGGGAATAGAAGGGAAGGGAGAAGAAATGGGTAGGAAATATCAGAAAGGGAGACAGAACATGAAGACTCCTAACTCTGGGAAACGAACTAGGGGTGGTGGAAGGGGAGGTGGGCAGGGGTTGGGGGTGACTGGGTGACAGGCACTGAGGGGGGCACTTGGCGGGATGAGCACTGGGTGCTATGCTTTATGTTGGAAAATTGAACTCCAATAAAAAAAAATTAAAAAACTAAAGGTGAGATTAGATCCCAGGAAAAAAAAAAGAATAATAGGAGCTTCAACATGCAGGGCACTCAGGAGGTGCCAGTCACGGTGTAGGGGCATGGCTTGTGCTGGGTGTTTTAAAGTCCTCAACCCTACTTTACCAATGAGTTAACCGAGCCTCAGGGAAGTGAAGTAACTTGTCTAAAGCCTCATAGTTAATAAGCTAGAAACTTAAGATTCCAGTGAGGTTTACCCACTTCCCAAAGCCCAGTGTACTTTCCATTACTTCCTGCTGGAAGTTTCCATGCTTAGTATTAAGCAGCGTTTAATTATGCATACAGTATTATGTAACTAAATCACACGTTAAAGGAGGTCCTTTTGATCTCCCTTGTATTGACGTCTTTCCCCTCCTCGCCTTCCTAATGAGTAAACAAGGTCCCAAGGGAATAGGACCCTCAACTTGACTTTTTGGATCATTTTGGTTTTCAAAAAAAAAAAAAAAAATAGCTCTTCTTGGTTTATCTTATTTGTCTGAGACCCTTAAAACCCTTCCATTTCTTTCCCCCTCATTGCAAAATAATGTCCTTGCAAGGTATCCTGCTTCTTGCTCAATTTTGTGTTGAAATATCTTTTTGTTGTGCTGTCCACTTGGAGGCGGGCGCCTTGTCAGCTGTCAGAGGTGAGCCTTTTGCCACGTGAAGTGTGGGAGAGAAAAACAAAACGCTGGGCTCCAGTAACAAAGCCAAGCATGGTGCTTAGGTACGTGGGTGTTAGAGTCTGACTGGCTTGCGTGACCTCAAAACATCTCGGCTTCCTCACCTGTAATGCCTGAGCCTCCAAGGGGGGAGGTTATGGGATTAAATGAACTGCCCTATAGTAGAGAAGCAGCATGAATAATGCTTGTTTGTGTGAACACTGGGTTTGAACCTTAGCTCCTCCACATTGGAGTGAGTTACATGATCTCCCCACGCCTCAGTTTACCCCATCTAAAACACAGAACAGTGGCTCCTCCATCACAGTCTGTTGGAAGGACTAAATGAGTTAAGGAGGTATAGCTGTGAGTGCTTATTACTACGTAGATCTTGGGTAGATGTGTCATAAGCGTGATATAGGGGCCAAGCACACTCATACCCTCAAACCCAGGCTAGTTACCCTGGGGCCTGCACGGTGCCAGTGTCCTGAAGTCACCAAGGAGGTTTAAGTCCTATTACCTGCTCTCAAGGAACCTAAATTCTAAAACATAGGTGAAACAGGCAGCAAAAAAGATTCACAGAAGCGTACCACACAGTAAGAGCTGTTTCACCAGGTTAATCCCAGTGGAGAACGCTGTATTTCAGTTGACAGAAGACTTTCTAGCATCTACAGTCAGCTGAATAATGGTCCCCAAAGATATCCAGCTCCTAATCCCTGGAACCTGTGAAACGTTACCTTACGTAGAGAAAGAATCCCTGCAGATGGGATTAAGTTAATGATTTTGAGAGGATCCTGGATTACCCAGATGGGACCTGAGTGGCACCATGAGTGTCTTTACAAGAGGGAGGCAGAGGGAAATTAGGAGAAAGTAATGAGGCTACAGAAGCAGGGATTGGACCAGTGTGGCCACAAGCCAAGGAATGCCAGCAGCCACCAGAAGCCAGAAGAGCGAGGGATGATTGATTCTCAGAGCCTCGGGAGGGAGTGCGGCCCTGCCCACACCTCGATTTCAGCTGAGTGGAGCGGATTTCAGACTTCTGGCTTCCAGAACTGGGAGACAGTAAGGGTCTGTCGTTTAGGGCCACCACGTTTGTGGTAATCTGTTACAGCAGCCACGGGAGACAAGATAGCTGGCTGGCTGTGACGTGAGGTGTGTAACAACTGCGGTTGCCGGGTTCTGGGGGGTTGGTGGTTGCAGTTGCAACTGGTTCATTCCCCGGATAAAACTCACGACAACAAAACGATGCAGATACGTCCACCACTTGACTGCTGAAAATCACTGAACATCTCTATTCATCGGACCACATAGTTCTAAAAAAATCCAGGGAGGCTCTGGAGGAAAACAGGACAGGAAGACAAGCAAATCATCTGAGGCTTTCTGCAACTGGCTATCAGGAACCTGGCCTCACAATCTTATCTATGGGCAATTCTGTTAGGAGTTAGGCAGAAATTTTCATGAGTTGTTTTTGACACCCTCTGGAATAGTTATGTCTGTTGTAAAATTACTGCCTCAACATATATCAGTGGGAGTGACATTTCTGATATGGTTAATTGGAGGCAGGTCTTTTTCTATAAAAGTTAAAAAAAATACCACCCACAAATCCTTACAGCCCACATTGGCAGCAGCTTTAAACCTGAGTTAGGTGTGCTGTGCCTGGCCACAGGTGTCTTGGCTCTCGGGGCCCCAAGATGCAACTCCATGGCAAAGTCTAACGAACTCCTGGTAGGATTCGAGGTGTTGGGCTGAAAGATTGGATAAATGGGCTCCACAGACCCCGCTCACTTCACCTGTTCACCCACCAAGTCCCAGGTGAATCAATCAACTACTACAGCTCTCCAGCTGCCTTATTGGGACCACAAACTTGCCTTGGAGCATCTGGATGGGATTTCACCTCGGATGTCTCTCATTCAACTTTGACACTGTTTTCTCCAAGCAATGGGAAGCAAAGAGCCTGCTCAGCCGCTGTCTGGACCACTTATCTTGCTCATGGCAAACTGGCTCCCTGTGGATTATTTTGGTTGGCTAAAACTAGTTGGCACGCCATTTCCAACTCTTTGGTGACTACACACTTGGCTCTTTTTCTTTCTGACCTAAATTTTGATGACACAACCTTTAGCTCTGCTCACCCCTGCTCACCATCGAACTCCTTTGGGCTGGACTAGTTGTCATCCTCCCATTAGCATAGCTCTCAAGGTGGCCTCAACAAGATGGGAGTCGAGATCCTAATTTACCAACAGGCTTTAATGGAACCCTCAGTAAACTTACAGCATTTTTCCAGCACTTTGCCAGCAGCCTTAGAAACCTTGGTCCTCACAGCATCCCCATGAGGCCGCTGTTGGAGTATCTTTGGGTCCAGAGTCGAGCCCAGCAGAGTTGGTAAAGACTATGCCCATAGCATGGTCCCAACTGCTTGTTAGAGGAGTCACCCTTAAGAAAATTTGCCAAGATAGTAGTTTTCCCATCTACGTACTTTGTTGGTTAGTATTTTCCATTTGCTTGAGTTTATCCTTCCAATCCCCTTGCTAATTAAATCGCTGAGAAGTATATACTGGTAAGAATAGACATTGTCAATGTACTGCAAGCAAAACTCCTTTCTGTTATTGATGATAAACCATTTCAGAGAAGACCAGGCTGAGTCTAGAGGGTTTAGGTAATTGTAAGGGGAAGGCAAAGAGAGTAGTTCATGGCCACAGGACTTGGCTACCTCAGGGCAACACACAATGCTCATTAAGCTAATGACTGATGGGACACGGACCTGGGCCTCCAGCTCTGTGTCTTCTTTTGGCTTCATCTTGTCCTGCTGCCTTCTCTCTTTGACCACAATGGCACACTTGCCATAGGCCTTCTTCACCACATCGCAAAACTCAAAGAAGAGGCTCTCTTCCCGTTTGATGCATAACTCATCTCTTAGGAACATCCGATACTTCCAAGGCACCCATCCTTGACTACTACTAGCATGCACAATACACCAAGTTGGAGCGTGCATGAAGTACCCATCACTAAGATCTTCTTCTCCAGTTAGAAGACTTTCAGCAATATCAGTTTCTCCAAAATATATGGTCTTAAATCCATCATATTGCAGTGATCTCAGGCTTTTCAAATATTGGAGACATTGCTTCCTCCTGATGCTATCAAATGGATTTCTGCTAATGATGTTTCTTAAAAGAGGACTTGTAAAGTGAGGCATGGTGTCTCCTCAAGTGATTTTAAAAGCCTGCATGTCTCCATCTGTGCAGATCTGGCAAGAGTGGCATGATGACCTCACAAAGGGCTTTCTTACAGCTAGGTCTGTCACATAGATACACTTTGAATTTCAAAGCACCATGAAACGCATACTCAGTATAATTTTTTTTCTGGCTTATGTGAATGGGAAATGCTAACCATAAAAAAAAAAAATGTTTCTTTGACATCGCTTCTGCCACGGTTTGGGACAGAGATTGGCAATTGTATTAGTTTGCTAGGGCTGCCAAAACAAAACACTGCAGACTGGGTGGCTTAAACAACAAATTTATTTTCTCATGCTTTTGGATGCTGGAAGTCCAAGATCAAAGTTTTGGCAGGTGTGGCTTCTTCTTCTGAGGTCTCTCTCCTGGGCTTGTCGATGGTCACTTTCTTGCTGTGGCCTCATATGGCCTTTCTTCTATGTGCATGCATGTCTCTGGCCTAATCTCTTCTTATTCACTAGCCTGTTGGATTAGAGCCCACCATATGATTTCATTTTACTTTAATCACCTCTTTAAAGGCCCTTTTTCCAAATAGAGCCACATTCTGAGGTACTGGGGTGGGGGTTAGGGCTTCAACATATAATTTGGGTGAGGGGGACACAATCCTACCCACAACAGCAATCTTTTAACAGTGAAGAGCCAAATTTATGACCCCTCTCCTTTTGGTTCAGGAAGATCAAGAGGAATATTTACATCCATTCATCCATTCCAAATATATTTACTGAGCACCTACTAAGCACTAGGCATTGTGCCAGGCACCAGTGGTACAGCCAAGACATGTGCAGTGAGACCTGCACAGGTGTGTGGTTTAAGTCTCCATATGCATGGAGTTCACAGGTGTCAGAGGAAGGTATGGCAAATAGTATAAAAAGTCAGCCTGCATGCTTGGGGTGGTGGTTGTGGGAGGGACTGCAGCCACCAAATTCCCAAATTCCTGGGAAATGCCAGGACTTGGGAGAAGTCCAAGCAGATGTCAGGCCACAGTGATGGGTGTGAATGTGGCCCCACTGGGCTGTGTAGGGAAGTAGAGTACATATGAGCACTGGAGTTGTGGGCAGAGCTCTGGTACCAGATAAACCTAAGGGTCAAATCCCAGCTCCGCCTCAGTAGCCTCAACTTCTCTCTCTGTAAAATGGGGAGAATACCTATGGCAAAGTATTCAGGCAAGGACCTACGAGGTAGTAAACAGTATTCACTGGCACAGAGCTTAATACGTGGCTGCTGTTATTATTGAGACAGATGGGCTGGAAAGATAGACCCTAAGAGACCTTGGCAGGGACCAATGAAAAAACAAAAAGTCTTGAAGGGAGCGGCAAAGGATGAGAAAAGAAAGGAAAAGTTAAAAAAGAAAAATCAAGACTGAGGACCAAATTTGAAATGAAATAAGTTGTCCACCCCATGGCAAAAATGGAAAGTGTTCCCTTCCTATTTCCTTCCCTAACTCATTCATTTCCTTCCTTCCTTCCTTCCTTCCTTCCTTCCTTCCTTCCTTCCTTCCTTCCTTCCTTCCTTCCTTCCTTCCTCCCTTCCTTTCTTCCTCGCTTTTTCTCTCTCAACTTCATCAATAAATCTTGAATGCTTCCAGTTCCAGGCTGTGTAAATCTTGGAAACACTAGAGTTCCTTGAAGTCTCCCCAAGGAAAGCACCATCTTGTGGGAGAGAAGAGTCAACAATGAGTCTCAGGAAAAGGAGATGGGCCTTGACAGGGAAGGGAAGCTCTAGAAATGGGGCCCCACGGGAGGGACGTCTTCCAAGGAGGCGATGGAGCAGGCCAAGTGTGGAAACCCAGGGATGGGGTGGCTGTGGTGAAGAGCTTGTATTTCAGGTGAAATTAATCTTCAAGGGGCTCCTGACACATGGGAAATGTCACAGAATTGCTGAGGAAGGAGTGAGCTACACAGAGCCCAGAGAATGTGCAGCCGATGGTGGTTGTAGAGGGAACTGTAGTCACCAAATTCAAAGATTTCTCCATTGAGGGGAATGGTTGGGCTGAAGAGAGACACAAAGTTGTGAATGCAAAGCAGGGGAGGGGAAGAGGGACCAATGGCTATTTAGGAGGCACACCCTTTGTTTACATCTTGTCAGTGCACTTCCTGCTTGCTGAGTAGTCTGTTAATTAAATCTTTACCCCTACCTGGGAGGTGAGAGAACTTCCTTATATTTCAGGAAGTGGGAAGCTCTGGAGGGCTGGGAAGGGGGTGGGCAATGGGGAAGGGGAAGATCTATTAACTGTCAGAATTGAAATTTAAAAATTGTTGGAGCACCTGGGTAGCTCGGTTGAAGGTCTGGCTCTTGATCTCAGCTCAGATCTTGATCTCAGGGTTGTGAGTTCAAGCCCCACTTTGGGCTCTATATTGGGCGTGGAGCCTACTTAAAAAAATAAATGTCCTCATTACCTTTTAAGTTATAAACACAATGCATAGGTGTTGTAGATAATTTCCAGTCTTATGGAAGTCATTTGTTCTTACTGCATCCCTACCTGTTTCACTCACCAGAGGGAATGCTGTTGGAATCATTTGGTGTCATCCAGATGCTATTCTACTTGGATTTAGGAGGATAGATACATATCCATGATGTTTGATTATTTATTTATTTATTTATTTAAATTTATTTTTTATTGGTGTTCAATTTGCCAACATATAGAATAACACCCAGTGCTCATCCCATCAAGTACCTCTCTCAGTGCCCGCCACCCAGTCACTCCAACCGCCGCCCACCTCCCTTTCTACCACCCCTTGTTCGTTTCCCAGAGTTAGGAGTCTCTCATGTTCTGTCTCCCTTTCTGATATTTCCCATTCATTTTTTCTCCTTTCCCTTTTACTCTCTTTCACTATTTTTTATATGTTTGATTTTTTAAAAAATTCACTACACTATTCTGTGACTTGCTTTTGTAAATTTCACAATAAATCACGGACACCTTTCCATGTCATTAACACTGGAAAGCCTCATTCTTTTTAATAGTCAATGTACTCCATTGTTTGGATGTGACCCACACTATTTAACAGATGTCCTATTTTTGTAGTTATTTAGATGGTTTCAGGGCTTTTGCTGTTTCAAATAATGCTATGCTGAGTATCTCCTCCTAATAAAGGTATAATGTAGATAGACACATCCATATATGGCAGGGGAAAGGAGGGGTCAAAAGCCGTGCGTAGTTTAAATGTTGGAAGATATTGCCAAATCATCCACTGAAAAGTTTATACCAACTTGTACTTCTTGGATTGTTACCACCACTTGATGTTTGTGATCTTTAATCTTTGCCAATCTGATAGGCAAAAATGGTACTTCACTGTTTTAACATCATTAATTATAAGTAAATCTGGCAGTAGGATTTGAAAATAATGTCAAGAGGAATTAGATATAAAAGGCACAAATTTAGATGCCCTTGGGGGTTCTTTTTAGAGAGAGCATAGGGGCCATGGGTTTGGAGGAAGCCAGCCAGAAGAGGAGTCATGGAACCCTGAGAGGCTGGGCTCAGGTGGGCTCCCCATGGGCTGCCCACCAGGCCTTGGAGGTGACTGGGGGGGATTCTAGAGTCATAGTGGTCAACAGAGGGATGCAATGCCATGCCATAGCAGCCCTTGCAGAGACTCCTTCTGGATGCCACCATCAGTAGCCTAGAAGGAGAAGGAGACCTCTCCAGCCTCTGGCCTGGCAGCCAAGAGGAACTACCACACACAGTCAGAGAAACTCAGAGAACCTTTCATTTTTCCTCCTTCCCTTGATTCTGCATCTCCTCTGCTTCTCCTTCTTGGCTGTAGGTTCCACTGGGAGCACCCAAGGGCCTGGGAGAGAGAACTTGGCAACTCAAGAGTCAGCTCCCACTTTGGAGATCTTGGAGGGTGATGGAAGCACCACCAGGCGGCAGTCTGGACCTGTGTCCATGATGACTTCTAAGCAGCACCATAATCCCCTCCCAGGAATGGAGGTAGAAACTTGCCAGCCCTAGAAGCACCCCGAAGCATCCCCATGCCCCTTCCCAATCACAGCCTCCTCCCTCAGTCCTACGAGTACCTACCCTCTGCTTTTCTAGAAAATTCTTCTGTTCTTCTTTCTTCTCTAGTGCCTGGGTAACTGATATTCTAAGGTAGAACACTATAGTGTAT
Organism: Canis lupus familiaris; assembly: GCF_011100685.1. Classification (NCBI taxonomy): domain Eukaryota; kingdom Metazoa; phylum Chordata; class Mammalia; order Carnivora; family Canidae; genus Canis; species Canis lupus. The sequence goes on from NC_049252.1 coordinate 29,499,863, forward strand.
TTAATTTGTTTAAATTAATTTTATATAATTGGAAAATCAAGTTTGTTTGATTCAAAGACAAAACAGTGATGGAAGGAAATGTTTGGAAACCGGTTGTACCAAAAAAAAACCAAAACCAAAAATCAAAAACTAAAACAGTTGCCCTGCATAAGAAGAGATATGTGTGTATGTGTGCTAGTTTGACTCTTATCCCATAAGCACAGGAAACGTTATGTTTATTTACTTAATCAATGACACTGGACTGAGGCATTGTTGGGGCTCCTGACCCTACTCCCAAGGCCAGAGGACCAGCCGGGCACTGAGGTCACCCTTCCACGCTGCCTGCTCACTAGAGGCACCCCAGGAGGGGCTCAGATCCAATTCTTGTGGTTCCATCAACTGGGTACGGGTGTCTTGCTAGGGCTGAGAACCTCTAGGCAACCTCTAGGTGTGCCCCAAAGCTACTGCCTGGGAGGCCCAGTCACATTTAGGGGGACCAAGAACGAGGAAGTTGAAGACCCCTAGAACCCCAACCTAAGAGACTCTGTCCAAAGCTGGGCTTGAGGATAGCTTTGTCCCATTCTCTCTCACCCACTTCACCGTCCATGGCCCTGTCCTCTCCCTTTCCCTCCCTCCACAGGACCAGTAGCTCAGTGACACACAGGGAGAGAGTCTGCCCTTGGGTTTTTGGCCTGGCACCATGCACCTCCTGAGGCCCAGAGCCTGGCCCCCCCTCCTGTAGGCAGAGCAGGAAGGAAAAAGTCCTGAGAATGAAGCCACCTTTACAACTCACAAATGAGCCTGCCCCTCTGTCTGTGTGAGTCAGACTTATAACGTCCTCCCCAAACTTGCTATCAGGGAAAAAACTCCCAGTGAAATGTGTCTGTCACGTGAGGTGGCAAGGCCCCTGCTGGGTCAGCGACTGGGGGTAACGGTCATGTTTGGGATCACCCAGTGTTGGGAATGGCCCAGGCCCCCTACACAAAGCACCTTGGTAAACCCTCTCTGCAGCCCATGGAGTTGGAAGGATTACTGCTCCATTTTCAGGACAAGTTGTTTAGGAAGAGAAGGTAAAGGGGCCCCCCTTCTCCTTGCCTTGCCAACCAAGAGAAGAATCCTCAGTTGCCTCTTTTTCTACAAAATGTTTTTTATAGATTTTATTCATTTATTTGAGAGAGAGAGCACAAGCAGGTGGAGAGGCGGGCAGAGGGAGAGGGAGAAGCAGGCTCCCCACCGAGCAGGTTGCCTGATGTCAGGCTCAATCCCAGGACCTTGAGATCATGAGGGGCCCCTCTACAAAACAAAACAAAACAAAACAAAACAACAACAACAAAAAAAAAAAACAAAGGGGAGAGGAGGGGGGAAAATAAAAAATAAAAAACAAAACAAAACAAAACAAAGACCCCTGATGTACTTTTGGGAGTTAGCTAGTTAGTTAGGAGAGTTGACAGGGAGGGACCACAGGGGCTTCTCATAGTCCTTGACCCTCTCTGGACCTTCTTTTCCTCATCGGTAAAATGAGACACCTGGACCAGGCAAAGGCTGAGTTTCATTTGGCCTAAAATTTGATCTTTTACTTGTGGAATGAGTAAGAGGTGTGTGAGTGTAGATGTAAGTGTGTGTGTGTGTGTGTGTGTGTGTGTGTGTGTGTGTCTAGTGTGTATATGTGTGTGGAAGGATGTGTGTGTGTCTGGGGCGTGTGTTTACATGTGTGAGCATGTGTGTGTACACAGATTCATGAATGGCTATGTATGTGGGGGAGTATTGTGTGTGTGAGTGTGTGTGTTTGTAAGGGGTGTGTGGATGTGTGTGTGCATGTGTGTCTGTGTGTATGGCCTGTGCTGTGTGTGTGTGTGTGTGTGTGTGTGTGTGTGTACCCCTGAATGTGGATTTTAACCACCTGGGACCTGTTGGCAGACACCCACCTCCGGAAGTGCTTCCTGTTGTCTCTGCAGCTGAGGGACCCACTCACAGAGGACGGCTTCCTCAGGCCTGGTCCCAAGTGACAGCCCTTCCCTCTCTGCACTCCTCCCACTGCCCTCTTCCCACATATTCGGTCTAGGAGGAGGCCTGGGCATCATCAGGATTTTTACAAGTGGGGCGCCTAGGTGGCTCATGGGTTAAGCTTGTGACTCTTGATTTCAGTTCAGGTCAAGATCTCACAGGTTGTGAGATCGAGCCCTGTGTTGGTTTCCACGCTCAGTGAGGAGTCTGCTTGAGATTCTCTCTCTCCCTCTGCCCCTCCTCCCTGCTCACACTCACACTCTCTCTCTCAAATAAATAAAAATCTAAAAAAAAAAATTTTTTTTAACAAATGTCTACGTGGTTCTAAAGTGAAGCCAAGGTGAGAACCCCTGTCTTAGGACAAGTTTTAATTGGGCCTAGTGGGGGGCCTGTGGGGTGCAGAATGTTAGAGCTGGCAGGGTTAATTTTGAATGCAACAGAACCATTTCTAATGATTTGTTAATATAGAATATTTTTTTTATAAATGCAGAAGAGAGAAAGTAGAGGATAGGTTTGGGCTACTCCTTGCTCCCTATGGTGGCCTAAGGAACTCCATGGAACGTGGTGTCTGAGTCTGTTCCAGCTGCTGTGACAAGTTACCACAGCCTGAGAGAGGGGTTGTGCCTCAACAGCAAACATTTATCTCTCACAGCTCTGGAGGCTGAAAGCCTGAGATCAGAGCCCCAGTAGATCCCGTGTCTGGTGAAGGCCCATCCCCTGGTTTGCTGACCACCTTGACCTCATTGTTTCCCCACGTCGGGGAGAGGAGAGAGAAGCAAGCTCTTCCATCTCTTCTTATGAAGGGCACTAATCCCATCATGCAGCCTCCATCCTCATGACCCAATCACCCTCCCCAAGCCTCCGCCTTCTAATACCTAACACCACCTCAGGGGAGGTTAGGATTTCAACACGAATCTCTGGAGGGCACGAACGTTGAGTCCTAAGAACTCCGTATCTGGTTCAGTTCCGTGGTATCATTAGTACCCTTCCCCGGACTTTGGCTTGTGGCCCTCCAGACACGTGGTAGGCAGGCAGGCACTTCCCCGCCTCTCCCTCCCCTTGTGGTTGAGAACAGCCATGGGTTAATTCCAGCAGTGGGTGGTGGGTGGAAGTGGTGGGTGGCCCTTCGGCCTGGGGCATTTAATGGTCCAGGTGAGACCCTCCAGACCCTTCAGCGCTGAGACCAGCAGTGTCGCAGAGAGGGGCTGTTCCAGAAACCTGGGCCTCAGAGTAGGGGCAGTAATAGCATGGAGCAGAGTCCCAGCTGACCTGCAGGGCACCCGTGGCATGAGAGAAATGCGCCTCAACCAAACTACTGGCCTTCCCCGCTCCTTACCTTGAATGAAAACAAAAGTGCATTTTGGACAAAGACTTCGTAGAAACATCACATGGGCTTCTGAATCCGATAGACCCAGCTTGGAACCTCCTGCCTGCTGTGTGACGATAGACAGGTTTCTGAACCTCTCTGAGCCTCAGTTCCCTAACAGTACTCACCTATGGAGTTGATCAGGGGATCGGTGTTAGTTTTCTTCTCTTCTATTGAAACTTTAGTGGGTACAGGGTTAAAATCCCTGCTTGCATCTTCCCCACCACCCTTCCTGACGGTACCATGAGTTTGGTTCAGGTGTTCACGCATCTCTCATGAAGCTCAGATTCTTCTGGAGGAAGACAGGCCAACTCCCACTCCGCATACTCCGCTCCCCACCCTTCACATGGTTTCGGGGTGTGCTGTGACTGAAGCAGCGCCCCCCCCCTAATAAATCTCAAGATTCTTGCTTGGACTTGGGCCCTCATGCTCCAAGAGGGGGGTTAACCTTGCTTCCCTGCATCATCTCTTTTTCCCGAGGACCAGATCTGTCCTCTGTGCAGAAAGCCTCGCTGACACTTGTTCAGACATATCCGACCCCAGCGGGGGACGCAGCCTGGGCTCCAGCTGGGACCCTCACTTATTTTCTGCTAATTAAACTTCCTAATCTAACAGAACCGAGCAGGTTTGCAAGGCAGGGGGTGCGGGAAAAGGAGCCCTTCCTGGCCTCGCAAGGAGGCAGCGTTCCCCACACCTCGGGCTAATAGAGATGCGCGTGAAAGTGCTTGTCTGGGCCGTGGTGACAGCTTGGGACCGAAGGCTGGAGCTAATCAGGGTTTCAAACAACCAGGAAGACCATGACTTGAGGGCAGACAGTTCAGCTTGTCCCTGGCAAATACTAATTACAATAATAATAATACTCTCCAAAGAACTTTCTCGCATTTGTGCGCAGGGGAAAGCAACCCACGTCACGGAAATGATGTGGCTTCATTTAACATTTACTACTTTCATTGAAGACTAATCGACATGATCCTGCTTGTTGGCTTCACTTCATTAAATTTTCCAGTGCGTCAAATTATACGGCTAGTGCCGATGGTGGATGTGGATGACCGAAATCTCTCTTTTTTCTGCCCTGACCGGGGGTTTATTGATCAATTTCTCAGTTGTGCTGTAACCGAGGGTCCCGAATCACCGAAGGGTTTTTCTTACAAAGGGCTCCCAGCCTGTGGAAGATTTGCCTTCTGTCACACACTGACCTGGTCATCTGGCCAGGTCTGGGGGGAGGACCCTAACTTGGGGGAGGTCCCTAAGCCACGCAGAGCCTAAGAGAGACCATGACGCCTTCTGAAAGTGACCTGTACGGAAGTTGTCCCAGGATCCTGATGGGCAACGCTTCTCCTGGAGCGACCCCCCCAACCCTGCTTACATCATCCCCACCCCCCAAAACACACTATTTCTGACCCAGGCTACCTGCCCCTTCCCTGCTCCCAAAGATCCTGGCTCACCTCCAGCTTTCTTTTATTATGTTGTCCTGTGTGGTCCCTTGACACTCCGCTTTCTCCGATAGACTGTGTTTGTCTGTCTCGCTGGTCCTTGCATGGTGCCTGGGCCTTGCATCCCTGCCCATATAAGAAATGTGTATTTGCTCTTTGCCTCGGTTCCTGGTACAGAGCTTCTTTTCTTCATTTTAAAGTTTTATTTATTTATTTATTTATTTATTTATTTAAGAGAGAGAGAGAGAGAGAGCAGGGGCAAGGAGAGGGGGGAGAGCAGGGAGGGGCGGGGGGGGGAAGGAGAGGGTAAGAATCTCAAGCAGACTCCACGCTGAGTACAGAGGCTCATCCCATGACCCTGAGATCCTGACCTGTGCCCAAACCAAGAGTCTGACACCCAACTGATGGAGCCACCTGCTAGCACAGAGCTTCTAAAACCCTCAGAATATCCCGAACGAGAAGAATATCTTTTATTTGTAACAAGCCCCTTTCCACTCTACCTGAATTTATGCTAATAAGGTGACCCTGGTGGGCCCTGAGGTTGCAGATTGGATGCTGGTTGCCATAGGAACCACTTATGTGATTAGAGGGTTGGAACCTCCAGGGAGGGGAGAGGGGGCTGGAGATTGAGTTAAATCACCAGTGGCCACTGATTTAATTAACTGTGTCCACATAATGAATAAAAAATGCATAAAACCCCCTAAAAATGGGATGCAGAAAGCTTTTGAGTTGGTGAGCTCAGAGAGGTGCTGGGAGAATGGTGTCCCTCAGAGAGCCTGGAAACTCTGCACCTCTTCCCCCATACCTCACCCCAAAAGCTCTTCCATCTGGCTGCCCTGAGTTGTGTCCTTGATTGTAAACTGACAATCTAATAAGTGTTTCCTTGAGTTCTGTTCAAGCCGAGGGCTGTTCAAGCAAATTACTGAGCCTGAGGAAGGGGTTGTGGGAACCCCTGATTGTAGAGCCAGTTGGACACGCTGCTGGCAATCGGGAACTTGAGACTGGCGTCTGGAGCGGGTGCTGTCCTGTGGGACTGGGCTTTTAGCCTGTGGGATCAGTACTAGCCCTGGGCAGTTAGCGTCAGAACAGAGTTGAATTATATAGGACACTCAACTGGGGTCTGGAGAACTGGTTGCTGGTGTACAGAAATCCCACACACTTAGTGTTACAAATGAGCAAAAAATAGCTCAGGGCCCTTGCCATGTGTCTGGGGAATCACATGACCTCAGGACCAGAATTACGTGCACTGCACTGGTGTCAAGCGCTACTTTGGTAGGGCTGCCTCAGAAAGATGAGGTTGAGAGCAGAAAAGAGGGAGGGAATGAAAAACTGGGGTATAAATCCTTATCTGGGAGCATCCTCAATGTAAATAAATATGCGGTTTGTCCTCTCCTGACCTCTGAGCACTTGCCATCACCCATCTTACAGTTTGTCCATTATGTCCTGTCACATGGCACCTTTAAAAAATTTTTAATTTATTTATTTGAGACAGAGTGAGCAAGAGACAGAGAGAGCAGCAGCAGGGGGAGGGAGAGGGGGAGGGATAGAAGGAGAAGCAGAGTCCCCGCTGAGCAGGGATCCCAACCAGGGGCTCTGGGATGGGGACCTGAGCCAAAGGCAGATGCTCAACTGACTAAGCCACCCAGGGCCCCCTGAATAGCACCTTTCACTTCACATTTGTATTGGAGTCAAGTAAACCTTGTGTCACATCCTCCAGGCCTAAGCTACCTAAACCGAAGCCGTCTTAGGCCTTACGCAGCAAAGTACTGTTTGTGCACGATGCAGGTGTTGAGTCTATACTGGCTTATTGGTTGATTTAACTTGAGTTATAGTAAACACAGCACAAGTGAAAGGCTCACAATCATGTGGGCTCTGTCTCTTGTTCTCCATGACTAGTGTTTCGTTATAGTGGATCACATCCCAAACTGAGCCTTAGTCCCTCCCCGTGCTCAACGAAAAAAGTGGCCAGTTGTCCGGGTAACACTGCAGATTATATTAACAGCTTCCTGCAACCTCAGGTTCCGGAAACCCGCTGGCCTTCATTCTGTCTACCACCACCCAGGCCTGCTTGGCCGTGAACTTGCATTCTTTAACTCAGACCTTGTCTCATTCTGGGTGCAATCGGGAGACAGAAGCCACACGATCAGCTGTGGATGTTTAATGCACAGAATTACTAAACTGAAACAGGGAAGAAGTCCTAAAGATGTAAAGAGGAGGGACACCTGGGTGGCTCAGCGGTTGAGCATCTGCCTTCGGCTCGGGGTGTGATCCCGGAGTTCTGGGATCAAATCCCACATCAGGCTCCTTGCAGGGAGCCTGCTTCTCCCTCTGCCTGTGTCTCTGCCCTCTCTCTGTGTCTCTCATGAATAAATAAATAAAATCTTAAAAAAAAAAAAAAGATGTAAGGAGGACTCTAACGGTGCTCCAAGGCTGAAGAAGAGTGCCGAGGGAAGGACAAGCGTGGAAGAGCGGTCCCCTTCCCAAAGCTGAGGTTCAGACCTTAGAGGATTGTGGCCACTGGGTAGAGGAGGAGTTTGCAGGGTTGCCTGGACTGGAGCTGGGCCATGTCCCCGAGCAGCAGGAAACTATTCCCCTGGTGCAGGAGAGCGGAGGCTGGTGGGCAGGTAGGTGCAGGGGAGCCGGGCGCCGCCATCCAGGTGAGGCCTGAAGGGTTGTTTCCCAAGGCCCTTCCGATATGGATACCATGCTCCCCACAGTCCAGGCCAGGCTCCACTTGCCAGTGAGTGGGCTCCCGTGAACTCTGAACTCTATCCTGCCCAATGGACTCACCCACATATTGTGCTAAGAGACTTGACCAAACTTGGCTTCCACCCGCACTGGGCCATGTGCATCAAGATGACCCCAGCCCCATGCGGAGTCTTCGCTCAAGAAAACACAATGCTGCCAAACCACAAAATGCACGTCGTCCCACAACGTGCGTCTTGTGTACAACCCACCTTGCGAAAACATTTTCAGTAGCCCTCCACCTATCTCCTTCCGGAATCTTCCATGTCCACAGAGCTCCAATCCCTTTTTGTTCCTTATCTGTTCTCACCTTTGTCTCAGCTGGAGTGAAGCTCAGTCTACACTGGCATCTCCTTCCTCTTCCGCAGTCATCTGAACACAGTCTGTCTTGCTGCCTTTACTAAGCACGATGCCCAGTGCTGTTTTGTCTTTGACCCTATGCCTTGTCAGCTCGGACTTCCATAACAAAATATCATAGCCTGGGAGCTTAGACAATAGACATTTATCTCTCCCAGTTCTGGAGTCTAGGAGTCCCACACCAAGGTGCTGGCAGGTTCCGTGTCTGGTGAGGACTCTTCCTGGTTTGCCACCTTATTGCCTCACACGGAGGAGAGAGAGCTCTGCCGTCTTTCTTCAGAGAAGGACACTAATCCCATCATGGGGCTCCACCTTATAACCTCATCTAAACCTAACACCACTCCCCCAAGATCTCACCTCTAAATACCATTACAATGGGGAGGGGGCATCTGGGTGGTGCAGTCGGTGAAGGGTCCACCTCTTAGTTTCAGCTCAAGTCATGATCTCAGGGTCATGAGATAGAAACCCACAGTAGGCTCTGCACTCAGTGTGGAGTCGGCTTCAGGATCCTCTCTCTCCCTCTTCCTCTGGACCTAACCCTGCATGTGCACACACTCTCACTCTCTCTAAAATAAATAAATAAATCTTTAAATACTATTACAATGGGGAGTAGGGCTTCAATGTACACATTTGGGGGGACACAAACATTCAATCTATAGAACACTATCAATCCCTTGACTTCCTTATGTGCTGTCCACTATCTTCTGCTGGCCTTTGTCTTGGGCAGCTGCTACCATCTTGGGCATCTTGGGCAGCTGCATACCATCATGGGTGACTAGACTAGATGCCCTCCTGCCAGTGAGTGGGCTCCCTACACCCCAATTCTCTCTGTGCATCTGCCCATCAGCATTGGCTCCCTCGTGCCCTGGGAAATTGTTCCCTGCTGCCCAGAGACTGTGGCCCAGCCCAGGTCTAGGCAACCCCACAAACTTTTCCACCATCCAGTGGCTGCAACCAGAACTTCACCAATAGGGTCTGAACCCCTGCCTTAGGGATGGGACCCCCTTCCAAGTTTGTCTTTTTCAGAGCACTCTCTGTCAGCCATAGGGTGTGATTTAGAGTTATTTTTATATTTGTATAGTTTCTTATCATAATTGGATAGTTCTCTATAGAAACTTCCTCTGGGGCAGCCCGGGGGGCTCAGTGGTTTAGCGCCTGCCTTCAGGCCATGGTGTGATCCTGGAGACCTGGGATCGAGTCCCATGTCAGGCTCCCTGCATGGAGCCTGCTTCTCCCTTTGCCTGTGTCTCTGTGTGTGTGTGTGTCTCTCTCTCTGTCTCTCATGAATAAATAAAATCTTTGAAAAAAAAAAAAGAAGAAACTTCCTTTGTTCACATGACCATATGGTTTGTCTCCAGGTTTATTATTTGTGGGTGTTACCATGGAGGCAGCACAGTATGTGGGGATACAGAAGATGAGCAATGGACAAAAGAAATAACCCATGTACAACAACACTTAGTGCCTGGTCCATACTGAGTCCTTTTATTTTAACTTTTATTATTTTTACATGAGTATCATTATTTTTTAAAGCACATCTGTAAGAGGCTTGGCAAGGGGAGAAGGCTTTCTGGAAGAAATGCTATCTGAGCTAGTTTGAAGACAGACAAATGAACGGGGCGTATGGGCAGAAAGGCAGCCATCCAGGCCAAGGCTGGAAGCCTGCCCAGCTCCCACGGCTGCCATAAGGACCCAGGTAAGATAGAAAGATAAATGTACTTTGTAAACACACAGAGAGATTGTAAACAATAATAACCCAATTACCTTTGCTTGTTAGAATTACTTCCTTAAGAACAACGAATCTCCTTGTTCAAATTCTGTGCTCATTATATTTTGTCTGGAGACTGGACGTTTCCCCCAGAAGTGCCCAGTAAAAATTGTTAAGACCCATTGTTCCCAATGAAATAGCTCTCATTGTAAGTAACTCAACTGACACACTAGTGTAGGCATCCTTCGTTCATTCAGCAAATATTTATTGTGTGTTTTGCAAGGTATTGGTAATGTCAAAATTATTCCTGTCCATATTATTATCATTGCCCTTCTCGGGTGGTGGGCAAGTCATTGCAAAGACTTAATGTGTTTTGCTGTCCTGCTAGGTCCCTAACCTACTCTTCTCTCTTTTTCTTTTTCCTTTCCCCTGGGAGGCAAATTCTTCTCTTGGTCTCCTATAGAATGGTTCTACCCATGCTTATGATCTCATGGGGTCTCACTTCCTGTACCAAACACTTGGCCAACAAGTCCAGTTCCCATCCTTGGAGAGATTTTGTTAAATAAAAATTTCCTCTTCAATTCATCCAAGCATTTACAAAGTGTTACAGCCACCCTGGAGGACCACTAATTCTGCCTTAGGGGTCAAGAAGGCCTCACAGAAGGTAATACCTGGCAACAGTCTTCTTATTGACATTTTCTCTATAGACTTCAGTGCCACAGAAGGGAGCACATGACTCAGCCTCAGCCAATCAGAGTTCTCTATTCCTTGGGCCCACCCTCAGCGACTAGTGCAAGGGGTAAGCACCTGCTGTACCTGATCCAAAGCAATACTCTCTTCTGACATTTGATATTTGAGCAGAGGCACAGAGAGGCAGCATGGAAGGTGAGTCATCATCCGGGAGGACCCTAGAGATATGGTTCTCCAGTTGGGGCCTCTGTGTGAAGGCTTTGGGCCAACTAGCATCTCTCCTTCCCAAGGCCTGGATAAGCTGCTGTTCTTTTGATTCTGGGAGCTACCACAGTTGCCTTCCCAGAAATCTTTTTTGGGGATAGGGGGTCATGAGTTACCTAGAGTCGGTTTCCATCATTGCCAAGAGAAGAACTTGAACTTTAATTGAAGACTGAGTTGACATTCTTCTGCTCCAGTGGAAATCTTGACAATCAGAATCAGTTGTGAGAGTCAGAGCCACCGGCCACTCTAGGAAGAGCTGGGTAAATACTAACAAATGTTTAGTCTTTAATTTTTTTAAATCCTTTTTTAGAATGTTGTGATGGGGCACCTGGGTGGTGTATCAGTTAAGCATCTTACTCTTGGTTTCACCTCAGGTCATGATCTCTGTGTCTTGGGATTGAGCTTGGAGTCGGGCTCTGCACTCAGGGTGGAATCTGCTTGGGATTCTTTTTCCCCTCTTCCTCTGCCCCACCCCCTACTCTCTCTCTCAAATCAATCAATCAATCTTTAAAAAATAAACAAAATAGGGGCACTGGGTGGCTCAGTGGTTGAGCGTCTATCTTTGGCTCAGGTAGTGATCCTGGGGTCTTGGGATCGAGTCCCACATCCCACAGGGAGCCTGCTTCTCCCTCTGCCTATGTCTCTGCCTCTTTTCTGTGTGTCTCTCATGAATAAATAAATAAAAATCCTTAAGAAAATAAACAAAATAAAATAAAATGTTCTGATAATACATCACACCAGACACATGAAAATGCAGCTGAACTGATCAGAATTTCATTTAGAATAGGAGTGTTCCAAACACCCAGGAAAACTCTGGTAACTTGGATTTGATTTGGTAGAAATCATGGTACATTCAACCACAAACCCCCAGAGAAGCCATTCCTGGAAACTGTTAGCCAGATCCATTTTAAGTAATCTCAATGGCAGAGGTAGGCCTTTAATTGACCTGATCCTCTAATCTTGGGGGTAACTTACTATAGGGACAAAAAAAAGAAAAAGTGTCTGAAATGTTGAGAATCAGCTTTCTCTGTTCCTGCTTCCACCAGGGTTGGTGGAATGCACAAAGCTCACTTGCTGAACTAAACACCCACACTGTGGTGCTGGTACATTTCCCACTGGTCCAGCTACATGGGGTTTGCCAAGATAGTAGTGGATTATTCTGAGCCTGAGCATTTTAGATTTAAAGGATTTTGCATAAAATATTCATAGTACTTGTGTCTCACCAGTCTTGCTTAAAATGGAGAATGTAGTCTCCATCCAGGAACACATCTCCCATGCAAACTCTTAGATCAGCTCCCCAGAAAACAGGTGAATTTGTATCAAGAAACAGGTGGCCTGGGAAAATATCCTTGGATCTCATGTAACTAACTGCATCTGAGTGTCAATGGGAAGATGGTGGCTTTGTTCCTTAGGAAATACTGTAAAAGCCTGTCCCTGACCACGTGTCTAACATGGCAAGCCCTTCTTGGGATTTCCATGGTGGTTTACTAACAGAGTCAAGGGTTGGAGATTAAATGGAACAGGATCTCACTGAATGCTCCTTGAGAGGCCAAGCAATGTGAAATTATACAAGTGATCACTGAACTGGCATTAGAAGCATACCAAATCTATCTTTTCCCTGAAACCCCAAAATCCTAGAAATAGAAAAACCTTGATGAAGGAAAGGATCCTAATTTACCACATCACATTGCTCCTCTTTTCAAATTCTACTTCAAGGCTCACTTCCTTCAGGAAATTATTTATCCAGCAGTATCATACAGGATATTTTTGGTTGAGGGGGGTCAGAAAGTTTAATAAAGGAGATTTATTGGCTCACAAACTAAACAGTCCTGTAGCAAATTAAGGCTTCAGGCACAGTTTTTTTTTTTTTTTTTAAGATTTTATTTAATCATGAGAGACCCAGAGACAGAGGCAGAGGGAGAAGCAGGTTCCCTATGGGGATCCTGATGTGGGATTTGATCCCAGGACCCTAGGATCATGACCTGAGCTCAAGGCAGAAGCTCAACCACTGAGCCACCCAGGTTTCCCTTCAAGCACAGTTTGATTGGGACTCTAGTCTCTGTGATATTCTCAGTTCTCCTCTCCAGGCTGGATTTTGCCCTCAAACTGGCTTTTCTAACGTTGGCAAAAGGGCTCCAGCAATTATAGGCTCAGATCTGCATTTAACACAATCCTGCACAAGACAGAACTTTTATGTCCCAGAATCTCCCTTTAAAATCTTTCCAATCATTCTGAAGATCAGCTCACTTAGGTCATGAGTCCTTCTTGGACCCAATCCGTGAAGCCAGGAAATGGATTGTGCTGATTAGATTGACATGGCTCTCCTATTTCAGCCCTTGAACTGGGAGTAGTTTCAGCTTCCTTAGTGCCATATGGATCTCCAAATGTAAATTAGGGGTGGTTGGGTTAAGGAAGAGGGAAATGCATGCTGGGGAAGCAGGTAACAGGAGACGACTGAATCTTCAAATTCACTTAAGTTCTGACCTTTCACTCCCATTGTAATACATTCCATGTTCCTATTTGCTGTGGATTACATTTTTGTCTATATTTCCTTCTCTTTTATCCTGCCTTATAACCATCTCAAACATATGGATGATGCCTAGCCCTAACTATATAAACAAGCCAACATTTCTAACATCTGTGGAAAATATTTTTTAAAAAAAGAAAAAAAAAAAAAGAAAGAAGAATACTTGGAAGTTGACCTCACCCTCTAAGAACAAAAGCTTGAGGTTTAATTCTGACTTTTATGAAATGTGGGGCTGGTTGCAGACCACTATCTGGAGACAGGGGGGAAAAAAACCCCACTTTTTTTCATTTGTAATCCGAGGAATGTCTCCAAAAACGGAGCTGAATAAACTTCATAGAAGTTGGTACAACAAATAACTTATCCCTTTGCCTGCTGAAAGCCTGCAGAAGTTCAGCTAATCACCATCTCTCTAAATTAATTACTCATCTAGGCAAGGTCTTACTTCTTTTTAGGCAGAGACAAATATATAAGTAACAGATATTTATAAAACATTTGAGTAAACATCAGCCATCAACCACCACCACTATCATCAATATCAACCACCACTACCACCACCATCACCCTTAATATCAACCACCAACAACATGACCATCATCAACATCAACCATCAACCCCACCATCAATACTACCACCAACACCATCATCAACATCAGCTATTACCAATGACATCACTACCATCATCACTAACACCAATACCCCCATAGCATCAACCACCACACCACTATGAGCACAGGGTTTATATTTTACATTTTTACTTTACTTTGAAAAATATCTTCATATGCATGATCTTATTAGCTCTTATCTACTTTGTAGTTTGACAGACCAGACATCATCATTCTCATTTTATCTGTGTGGAAACTAAGGTCCAGAGAGGTGAGGTGTTGAGTTCCTTGTTACTTAAGTGTCCTTGACTAGAGTTGGATTCCTCTGACTCCAAAATTAATACTTTTTTTCAATGGACCCCATGCTTTCAATAAAAATGAAGAACTTCTGACTGACTTCTGCTGTTAACAACCTTGGCTCTAAGTGAGAACCTCTAGAATGAATAGCTCTTTGAAGCCATATATCCCCCTGCCATGCATTCCAGGTGAGAGCCACGAGTCACTCAAAGTTGATGTCATCCTCTGGAAGTTGAACTTTAATCCAGGGCGCTTGACTCCAAATTCAGTCTTCTTTCCATGACAAGAGGCTACTTTCGTGAATACCCCTCAGGAATCTCCTAGATTCTCTGAGAACACTCAATGCTCCATGTCCTTCCCTGGAACATAACCTTTTCCAGTGAAGGGTATGACTGGAAGCTGCTGCCCCTGCTGTCCTGTCTCAAAGTGCCACAACGCCTGAGAAGGAAACAGGATGGGATGCTGGCCTTCAGTCACACTCCCATTGGCCTAAGTGCCCCAGTGATCCTCTTCCAGCCCCACTCAAGGATCTGACTCTTCTCTCAAGGTTCCAGGTAAACTCAAAGCTGCTTCCCCTTGTATGAAGGTTGGGCCTCTTCTGTAGAGGTCGGCTTGCCTTGAACTTTCAAGGGATCCCTTGGATTTCAGTTTGGCACTCACTGTTTTTGAATGTTGGCCCCAGGCTGGCCTGGTTGGGCTGCAGGACAGGTCTGTTGCTAATCGTTAATGCAGAGCATTTGGACACTTTGCTTTGGAGACCTTTCTTTTTGAGTTCAGAGGTCAAATTTGAGTAGTAAATATCTTCCAGGGATTTATCATTCTTTCTGAGGATGTTGCTGGCTAACCGGAAGAGGAAAATCACTCCGTAGATGCCAATGATGGTGAGGATGTACCAGGCAGCGCTGGTCCCATCTGGAAGTTTCAGGGCCCTGGTGGAGTTGGTGCCGCTCCTCCCTTCCATGTGGTCCCTCAGCAGGTAGCCTAGGCCAGTGCTGGCCTGGGTCTGGTTGGGGGCTCCCTGAGGAGTCCACTTGATCACTGAGAAACAGAGAGATCCAGATGAGACCCAGCATCCTGGGCTGAGGGCTGCCTGGCCAAGCCAATGACAGTGTGGTCCTCATATCAGTGGGAAATGTGGGGGAAATGTGGGACTGCTTAAAGGGGGCTCTCTCTGTTGAATGGTCAGGAGTCTAACAACATATACATAAAAAGGGGTTTTGGGGGGCATACTAAATATTAGTATATGGAAAACTAAGACTAACCATGATATAATATGCAATCATATGCCTAAAAGGAGGGAGGATATGGCATTTGCTTGAAGCTCATATATGTATAAAGTATCTCTGAGAGAATACACAAGAAATTGGTACCTGGGGTTGCCCTTGGGGAAGAGAATTGAGGGATGAGATGTACTTTTCACCAGCTCCCCTTTGTACATTTTGTACCATGTATAGTTACCTTCAAAAAGGAGTTAATCTAAAAAAGGAAAGGGTACAAGTGGGCACTTTTCTGGCCTCCTTGGTGAAGTGCCCCTGGGGAATGACACTGTGTGCCCTTCCAAGACCAGAAGATTAAAATCTTAATTGTTGTTTAATTCAAAACTGTTTTCTCTCCTAGGAGAGCCAGTGGCCATGAAATGAAAGGCACAGAAGTAGTACATAAAACTGTGAGACATTTTTCCAATTGAACTTTACTGGCTCAAATCCCCAATTCTTGCCCTGTGTGAGCACAGATGTTTTCAGATGTATCATAGGATATATCCCATAGCCTGCTGGGTAGACCAAAGCTGCTCCCCAAATGCCATCTATTTGATATTTGTTTGTTGCTAATTCATTTTGCTAATGGCAAGATTCAGAGAGGCTGGTATCTTTTGTTATAGTTAATTGTCAGAATAAGTGAATGATCTTATTACTTTTAGATGAAGGGTTTAAAAATAAATCTACAAACCACATGTGACAAAGCCCAAATGAACAGATTTAATTATATAAAATTGGTCACTCATAACAAATGATACAACAACGAGGAATTTTATACCACTGTTGGTGGAAGGGTTTGAGAACTTAAAGCATAGAAAGGGGAAAATTGTCGTCATTGCTTTCTTTTTAAAAGTCAACCCAATAAGAAAATCAGAAGTCTCAATTACAGCAAGAGAACACACTGAGAACTCTGAACTTTTCTGTAAGTTGTTATAGAATGATGTGATATGCTCAAATACATATAAAATATGCCCAACCAAGAACTACAAGACATTAAATAAGTTTTAAAACAGTCCATATCCACAGGAAAGAAATTCACTATATTAATTATTGCAGCACATTGTTCTCCACTTTTCTTTTTCTAAAAAAATAGGTTGGTCGTATCTTAATGGACAAACACATCTTGCAGAAAGAGACACCTTTTCATCTGTGCCATTTTGCACTTATAATTTACCGATGTGAAATACAGCAGTCATTCTAGAACAGCTCGTCCTTGTATTGAAGAAGAGTACTCACGTTCCATGAGGCGGTCTCTTCCTCGACTCTTGAGGGAGGCAAGTTTAAGCAGCTGCCGTGGCCAGAGAAGATGGAATGAGAAGTCTTCCCCGCAAGTGATCAGTCCTACTGACGTGGGGCTGCCCCGAGGTTTGTGAGCAGAGCAGGGAGTAACACGATACCCAGAGAATTTTAGGGCTGTACCAAAAAGAAACAGCAGAGAAGAGTTTGGACGATTTTTCTCTCCTTAATCAGGGGATCGAAATCGACCTGTCTACTGTTGGCTCAGAATACAAAGCACCTCCTGGCTGAAGCTTGTTGAGGAGGCCTAAAGCAAAAGAAGGTTTAAAAAACGTGCTGGTACCAAGGAGTCTCCAGCTGCCCCTGGTCCCATCCAGGCCTGCTGTGGTGAGAGGCTCCCTGTGAGGCTGCTCACGAGCTTATAGCCTGGATGGTTCCTGAATTCCCCTGTTCTGCACCTGTCGTAGGAGTGGGAGATGGTCAGGTGTGGCAGAGGCCTGTTGTTACAGGGTCAGGAAACTCCATGGTCAGGAGTCACTGGCTTCCTCTTGGACTGTCTCCTGGATGAGGAAACCCAGACAGGAAGGCACAGGCGTGGACACAGCTGAGGGGCCTGGGCTCCCCCTCAGGGATCAGTGGGCAGTGGGCCGGTAGGCCAGGCTGTGCAGAGTGATGCTTCCTTTTCCCACACTCCTGAGTCACAGCCCACACTGCAATCTAAGCATATTTAACCAGAAAGTGCTAGAAGAATAAGAGTCTGGGAGCAAAGAAAAGCAGGGAGCTTTGGCAGGTTCTGTGCACCCATTGTTCCCAGCCCCGCTCCTGAATCCTCACCAAGAAGACCAGCACATGCCAAACTTATAAGGGTTTTTGGCTTTTAAGAAGTAATTTAAGGGGTGCCTGGGTGGCGCAATCGGTTGAGTGTCCGACTCTTGATTTTGGCTCAGGTCATGGTCTTGGGGTTGTGAGATCGAGCCCCATGAGCCTGAGCTCAGTGTGGAGTCTGCTTGTCTGCCCCCCTCCCCCGCTTCCTCCCTTTGCTTGCACTCAACACTCTCTCTCAAATAAATAAAATCTTTTAAGAAGTCATTTGATCAGATTTCCATCAATAGGGGACTAGATAAGTAAATTATCAAATTTGCCATGTGATCCAGCCATTCCACTCCTAGGCATATATCTAGGAGAAATGGCCACAGATGCCTGGACAAAACCTTGCATATGGATATTCATTCACAGTAGCATTATTTGTAATAGCTAAAAAGTGGAAATAGATCACCTGTCCACTGACTGGTGAAGGGGGAAATGAAATGCAGTTGATCCCTATAATGGACTATTATTTGACAGTAAAAAGAAATAGTGTTCTGACACACACTACAACATGGATGGACCTTGAAAACATTAAGCCAAGTGAAAGAAGGCAGTCACAGAGGACAGTATATTGTAGGGGTCCAGGTATATGAAAAGTCCAGAATAGAAAAAACTATAAAGACAGACAGTAGGGATCTCTAGGTAGCTCAGTGGTTTAGCACCTGCCTTTCCCCGAGGGCTGATCCTGGGGTCCTGGGATCGAGTCCCACATCAGGCTCCCTGCATGCAGCCTGCTTCCCCCTCTGCCTGTGTCTCTGCCTCTCTCTGTGTGTCTCTCATGAATAAGTAAATAAAATCTAAAAAAAAAAAAAGTAAGGTGGAAATAATATAGATCTGATTTGCTTGTATAGACATTGAAAAGCTGCTTTAAGGATGCCCGAGAAAGTAAGAACAGAAGTTACCTGGAGAAGAAGAAAATTCACTGGATGGACATGGGCAGGAGTCGGGGGAGAATTTTCACTGTATATCCTTTATGAATCGAAATAAGTTTAACCATGTCTGTGTGTTCCCTAGTCAATAATGAAAACATCCACTAATTACATGTAAATCTTATTTAGGCTCCTCCTGTCTCTCTGTAGGGGGATGGACACAGACAAGGATTTGTCACAGGGACCAGCTAAGGTAAGAAGGGGCAGAAAGGAGGACCCTGGATTAAAAAGGGCAAAGGGAAGAACAGGGTCAGTGGTCAGGGCTCTGGTCCCAGCTGTGCCCTCGCCCTGGGACCCTGGGGCAAGTCCCTCCCTACCATGAGCCAGTTTCCTCTCCTGTATGGTGGAGGAGCTGCAGGATCTGATAGCCGCTGGTCCCAGGAAGGTGGGAAGGAAGCCTGGGGAGGCCTGGGGAGGAGCCGCCCCGTGGAGGTGTCTGAAGGGGAGGGCTGCCAATGCCCGGAAGGCCTCAGGGCAGGGAGGGCAGGCCTGGGCAGCTGGTGCCAGGAAGTGGAGGCTTCATGGAGTGTGTCATCTGTGAGGTCAGAAGGTTTCAGCATTTAGCTCAGCAGGACGAAGGCATGGGATGTAGGGAGCAATAAGCTCCAGAAAAATGGGGGAGACCAAGAAAGGCGGCCTTTGGTCTCTGGTCTCATCTACGCTGTACGAGGGCACGCAGGTGAGGGCATAGTTCTATGTCAGGTGCTCTCTGCCTGGCTTCTGCCTCCCTAATCCTGGGAGGCAGAGGTGTTATTCCCCCCTTAGAGAGAGGGGACACCCTTTCAGGCTCAGAAAAGTGACTTTGCCCAGTGTCACACAGCTCACAGGTACCAGAGGTGGGATGTCTGAAACTGAAGGCATTCTCTTTCTTCACCATGAATGTCACCTGCAAGCTGGACCCAGGGTCCCAGAAATCCTCCCAATAATCGCTTGCCCTCCAGGCTGAATTGCAGACTCTCCTTGCTGAGGCTTTTTTAAAAAAGATTTTATTTATTTATTCATGAGAGACACAGAGAGAGAGGCAGAGACGCAGGCAGAGGGAGAAGCAAGCCCCATGCAGGGGGCCCGATATGGGACTCGATCCTAGGTCTCCAGGATCACACCCCAGGCCAAAAGCAGGTGCCCAACCGCTGAGCCACCCAGGGATCCCCTCCTTGTTGAGGCTTATCTGTGACCCTGAAACCCTTCCTGTTGGCCAAAATGAACATATGATGTTAAAAGTCAGGATCATGGATATCCTTCAGCTGAAGGTAAGTCACTAAAGGTGGCAGGAGGAGGACTCTAGGGTGCTGGCCATACTCTGTCTCATGGGTTTGATCAGTTTGGGGCTCTTCATAAAATTGTTCATGTATCTGCTCGTTCACTCTTCTGGGTGCATGTTTCACTTCAAGGTAAGCCTCACCCAGTTTCTTTAACATGGAAAGACCTGACAGACAATGAGAAAATAAAATGTAAGGTTTATGTAGAAAATACAGGTGCTATTTTTTTTAAGGTTTGATTTATTTATTCAGGAGAGACACAGAGAGAGAGGCAGAGACACAGGCAGAGGAAGAAGCAGGTTCCATGCAGGGAGCCCATGTGGGACTCGATCCCAGGACCCCGGGATCACGACCTGAGCCAAAGGCAGACTCTCAACCACTGAGCCACCCAGGTGCCCCTACAAATGCTTTTTTAAAAAATAATTCTATGTTATGGCTGTGGCCACATGGTACCATCTGATGGAAAGTGCCCTGCCTGGATTTGGGGGGCGGGTGGTCGAGATCATGGTCACAGGGACTGGGCAGCTGCCTGCCTTATTTTGCGGTGTGGAGGATGCTATTTGTCATTCCCAAATGCTTACATAACAGTGGAAGGGAACAGTTTGTACCATCACAAGGGCCAAGAATTTTCTTCCTATTTGTGTATGTCTCTTTAGACGTTCTGGTTCAGTCTAGACAAAGTGCGATCAAGCAAAGCCATTCACCTGGTAAATATTTGTCTGAGCTACAGTTCTGGGGGAGAGGGACCCTAATACTCTCCGTCTCCTTTGTCATTAGAGACCAAACCCTCTCAGAGGGCCATGGCTTGTTTTTTCCTTCCTTCCTTCCTTCCTTCCTTCCTTCCTTCCTTCCTTCCTTCCTTCCTTCCCTCTTCCCTCCTTCCTTCCTTCCTTCCTCCTCCAAACAAAGGGACAGCAAACATCCCTGTCCTCCTGTGTACCTGGAAAAATCACACATTTGCTACCACTGGTGCCTCGTGGTTTGCACATCTAGTCAGACTAAGGTACTCTCAGGCGTCCTAGGGGGTGATGTGCAAGGGGTGGTGTGTTCCAGCACCGAATACCCTGTGGATGGAAAGAAACCCTATCATAGTGCTGTGAACTTAGGGTACTGAGTGTGAGTGGATTGGTTTTTCTAGCTCTTTAGGAAATATCAGCCCTGGGGCACCTCGGTGGTTCAGTTGATTAAGCATCTGACTCGGTTTCAGCTCAGGTCATGATCTCAGGGTCCGAAGATCGAGTCCTGGGTGCTTTCTCTACCCCTCTCCCTGCTTGTGTGCACATGCTCTCTCTATTTCTCTCTCTCTCAATGAATAAAATCTAGGAAAGAAAAGAAAGAAAAAGAAAGAGACGAGAAGAGAAAGAAAGAAAGAAAGAACAAGAAGAGAAAGAAAGAAAGAAAGAAAGAAAGAAAAGAAAGAAGGAAGGAAGGAAGGAAGGAAGGAAGGAAGGAAGGAGGAAGGAAGGAAGGAAGGAAGAGAAGGAAGCGCAAGGAAGAAAGGAAGGAAGGGAGAAACGAGAGAACAGAAGAAAAGAAAGAAAGAAAAGAGAAAGAACCAAAAAGAAAAAGAAAGTAAAGAAGAGGAGAAAAGAGCGCAGAGTGATGCTTCCTTTTCCACACTCCTGAGTCACAGCCCACACTGCAATCTAAGCATATTTAACCAGAAAGTGCTAGAAGAATAAGAGTCTGGGAGCAAAGAAAAGCAGGGAGCTTTGGCAGGTTCTGTGCACCCATTGTTCCCAGCCCCGCTCCTGAATCCTCACCAAGAAGACCAGCACATGCCAAACTTATAAGGGTTTTGGCTTTTAAGAAGTAATTTAAGGGGTGCCTGGGTGGCGCAATCGGTTGAGTGTCCGACTCTTGATTTTGGCTCAGGTCATGGTCTTGGGGTTGTGAGATCGAGCCCCATGAGCCTGAGCTCAGTGTGGAGTCTGCTTGTTGCCACCCCCCTCCCCGCTTCCTCCCTTTGCTGCACTCAACACTCTCTCTCAAATAAATAAAATCTTTTAAGAAGTCATTTGATCAGATTTCCATCAATAGGGGACTAGATAAGTAAATTATCAAATTTGCCATGTGATCCAGCCATTCCACTCCTAGGCATATATCTAGGAGAAATGGCCACAGATGCCTGGACAAACCTGCATATGGATATTCATTCACAGTAGCATTATTTGTAATAGCTAAAAAGTGGAAATAGATCACCTGTCCACTGACTGGTGAAGGGGGAAATGAAATGCAGTTGATCCCTATAATGGACTATTATTTGACAGTAAAAAGAAATAGTGTTTCTGACACACACTACAACATGGATGGACCTTTGAAAACATTAAGCCAAGTGAAAGAAGGCAGTCACAGAGGACAGTATATTGTAGGGGTCCAGGTATATGAAAAGTCCAGAATAGAAAAAACTATAAAGACAGACAGTAGGGATCTCTAGGTAGCTCAGTGGTTTAGCACCTGCCTTTCCCCGAGGGCTGATCCTGGGGTCCTGGGATCGAGTCCCACATCAGGCTCCCTGCATGCAGCCTGCTTCCCCCTCTGCCTGTGTCTCTGCCTCTCTCTGTGTGTCTCTCATGAATAAGTAAATAAAATCTAAAAAAAAAAAGTAAGGTGGAAATAATATAGATCTGATTTGCTTGTATAGACATTGAAAAGCTGCTTTAAGGATGCCCGAGGAAAGTAAGAACAGAAGTTACCTGGAGAAGAAGAAAATTCACTGGATGGACATGGGCAGGAGTCGGGGGAGAATTTTCACTGTATATCCTTTATGAATCGAAATAAGTTTAACCATGTCTGTGTGTTCCCTAGTCAATAATGAAAACATCCATTAATTACATGTAAATCTTATTTAGGCTCCTCCTGTCTCTCTGTAGGGGGATGGACACAGACAAGGATTTGTCACAGGGACCAGCTAAGGTAAGAAGGGCGACAGAAAGGAGGACCCTGGATTAAAAAGGGCAAAGGGAAGAACAGGGTCAGTGGTCAGGGCTCTGGTCCCAGCTGTGCCCTCGCCCTGGGACCCTGGGGCAAGTCCCTCCCTACCATGAGCCAGTTTCCTCTCCTGTATGGTGGAGGAGCTGCAGGATCTGATAGCCGCTGGTCCCAGGAAGGTGGGAAGGAAGCCTGGGGAGGCCTGGGGAGGAGCCGCCCCGTGGAGGTGTCTGAAGGGGAGGGCTGCCAATGCCCGAAGGCCTCAGGGCAGGGAGGGCAGGCCTGGGCAGCTGGTGCCAGGAAGTGGAGGCTTCATGGAGTGTGTCATCTGTGAGGTCAGAAGGTTTCAGCATTTAGCTCAGCAGGACGAAGGCATGGGATGTAGGGAGCAATAAGCTCCAGAAAAATGGGGGAGACCAAGAAAGGCGGCCTTTGGTCTCTGGTCTCATCTACGCTGTACGAGGGCACGCAGGTGAGGGCATAGTTCTATGTCAGGTGCTCTCTGCCTGGCTTCTGCCTCCCTAATCCTGGGAGGCAGAGGTGTTATTCCCCCCTTAGAGAGAGGGGACACCCTTTCAGGCTCAGAAAAGTGACTTTGCCCAGTGTCACACAGCTCACAGGTACCAGAGGTGGGATGTCTGAAACTGAAGGCATTCTCTTTCTTCACCATGAATGTCACCTGCAAGCTGGACCCAGGGTCCCAGAAATCCTCCCAATAATCGCTTGCCCTCCAGGCTGAATTGCCAGACTCTCCTGCTGAGGCTTTTTAAAAAGATTTTATTTATTTATTCATGAGAGACACAGAGAGAGAGGCAGAGACGCAGGCAGAGGGAGAAGCAAGCCCCATGCAGGGGGCCCGATATGGGACTCGATCCTAGGTCTCCAGGATCACACCCCAGGCCAAAAGCAGGTGCCCAACCGCTGAGCCACCCAGGGATCCCCTCCTTGTTGAGGCTTATCTGTGACCCTGAAACCCTTCCTGTTGGCCAAAATGAACATATGATGTTAAAAGTCAGGATCATGGATATCCTTCAGCTGAAGGGTAAGTCACTAAAGGTGGCGGAGGGAGGGACTCTAGGGCTGCTGGCCATACTCTGTCTCATGGGTTTGATCAGTTTGGGGCTCTTCATAAAATTGTTCATGTATCTGCTCGTTCACTCTTCTGGGTGCATGTTTCACTTCAAGGTAAGCCTCACCCAGTTTCTTTAACATGGAAAGACCTGACAGACAATGAGAAAATAAAATGTAAGGTTTATGTAGAAAATACAGGTGCTATTTTTTTTTTAAGGTTTGATTTATTTATTCAGGAGAGACACAGAGAGAGAGGCAGAGACACAGGCAGAGGAAGAAGCAGGTTCCATGCAGGGAGCCCATGTGGGACTCGATCCCAGGACCCCGGGATCACGACCTGAGCCAAAGGCAGACTCTCAACCACTGAGCCACCCAGGTGCCCCTACAAATGCTTTTTTAAAAATAATTCTATGTTATGGCTGTGCC